>NC_083649.1:18821501-19509001 GCF_963576545.1 Limanda limanda
ACAAATCAGGTACAACAGGGTGCAGCGCAGAGTACACTAAGAGGAACCGAGTGTCATGTGCCATTTTTGTAGAGGCTGAATTTTTCGCATTCATGAGGCGTTAAAAACGTGGACTTTGTTATGTTGCTGTGTTTTGGAGAGGAAATAAATGCTTCAGCTAGAATGGCACTCAGTAGAATACATCCCTCCACCAAGGCCCGACAGTCCCCTAATGAGACCACAATGAATTTTTGGGAACTGCACCATATTGCATTGCTCATGAATGTTAGTCCCCTAAACATGCCTGTTTTGTTTCACAAGCATCCATGAGCAATTTACAAAAATTTGGAAAAACTTATTCTGATTATATTAAAGAAAGTATACATATAAAGAATATCCTCTCTACACCAAAATTGAAGTGGCTCTTCTCTGACTCATACCGCATCCTTCCACCAAGTTTTGCGTTAGTTCATCCAGTAGTTTTTGCATCATTCTGCTAAATAACAAACAAACCAGAAGGGCAGTCTGAGAGCGCATACCTCTGCTAAAGCCGATGCCCTATCTCTCAATGTTATTCAGATTCACTCTAAAATTGTATGGATTCTTGCCTGGCCTATGGGTACGTCTGTGACCTATGTCCTCGGGCTACGTTCAGTGACCTCGAACTCTCATGGCAGTAACATATGTGGGGGTTTCTGTGGGGATTCAATTCAGCCAGGACAGTTTCAGTTAAAAAAAAAAAAAAAATCGGGATGGGTTGTCTTTTACGCTTCTACTCGTCATTAGAGTGAAAAATGTTTTGAAGAAATAAAAGCGTTGTGTAAGCAGGAAATGTTTCCCCCAGTCCCAGTGGTGCTTGTTAGCAGCACGGCCCACCAATGTAGCCCCCTCAATGAAAAGTGTCTTCTATAGTCCCACCCTTTCTCAAAAATGAAATTTGGTCCTATAGTTTTTGCGTGAACCTGCTGACGAACACACATAAAAATGCTTATGAAAACATAACCACCTTGGCAGCGATATAAAAATATTTTTTATATTAACCTCTATACTGAGTGATATACTGTGTAGCAGAGCATTTTCAGAAAATCATTACGTCTACTGTACAGCAAGATAACCGGATCCCAAGTGATCCTGGAGCCCACAGCAGCATTATATTGCTGTTCCTGATTTAGCCGTAGTCCAATAAAAACATAATCATAAACTCATAGTGGCGAGGTAATAAAAAAAATGGTGTTCACCACTTTCAGGCAGAATGCTTACTCGCTGTTCATGTTTTATTGTCAAAACATGTATATGGTAATTTAACATAATCAGGGCATAAATTTCTATAAATTCAATAACAATACTGCACAAAGCCGGAGTGGAAAGGTAACTCTCAGGGTTCAGGCTTGTGCTCTTTGATCCACAGCAGCGGCCACTATTAGCCTCTGGGCATCTTCAGTATCTGTAGGAATCTGTCAGACAGGTTCAAGTTCACCCGGAGTCGAGCTGGTGTCAAATGCTCACCCCCTATGTAAGGCTTGAAATATGGCCTCAGAAAAATTTGTAGCTTGCCCCTGCTTGGAGAGCGGAGGCTGTGGGTAATCTTGCATTCACTGCGGTTACAATGGAGTGGAACAATGACCCAGTTTCGCATCCACACAAAATTGTCAGACCACTTCTGTGGCATCTCAACTGTCTGTGTCTGTATGCTCAGCAGGCTGCAAACAACTTTCAGTGAAAAAAATAATGGCTGAATACGACTCCTTTGTTTCTGTCCTCACACACAACCTCCCTCTGCCTGCCAACTGGAGTAAATGTAACCACGAGAGAGTGTGGCAGTTCTTACACTGGCTGGAAGAACTGAACTCACTGAAGCCGGGCCCACACTGTGCGACGTTAGAAATGTTGTTAAATTCCAGCTCACACTCTACGAGTAAATCGTCTGAGATGTGAAGCCAGAGCTCAGGATTTATGTGCTGACATTGGACACGACCTGGCTACTCACGTTCTACTTTTTACCAGCTCCTCTCGATCAGCTCAGGACTTGCGTCTTTGCCAAAGAACAAGAAGTCGAAGTTTGCTTGATAACATTGCGAGCGAGCGTCATTCTCTGTTTTGAAACATCCTTAAAAGAGAAATCAAACTACATTTGATTCTACTTAGTTGTATATTCACCTACAACTGTACTGTAAATCCCTTATATATCTTTCTTTTTCTTACTTTCTGTCCAATTGCTTCGAACCATAAACTCCTTCGATTGTGCTTTTTGCTCAGATGCCTTGAGAGAGAAAAAAAGGTGAGGAGCTTGAGGAATTGTATGGAGTACTGAGGACAACCAAAATTTCGGACATGCCACAGAGTCACCTGATTGTCTGACCGGCGATCGGGAGCATCTGATCGCTCCTCGCACCCCCCTGTGCACGGCACGACAAATGACTCACTGTCAACAAAATTGAAATTCAGTGCAACTCTGAAGTCAGGTAAAAAGCAGGATGGAATCGCACAGTGACTGGTTGGCTTGATTCTGCACAAACACAACTATAGAAAATGCAGCAAGCCCCTTTACCTCTAACTGGATTATTTATAAACCTGTCTGTCACATGCCAGCGTGAAGCACTAATCCAAATCGGAAACCATCAGTGGAGAAGCCTCTCGGACAACCGGATGCAAAGTGATGATCTTCCACTCTTCGGTGACACCAAACTGTCCGGGCTTCGAAAGCTCCGTCCATCTTTGTTCAGCAATGAATCAAAAGGTATGCCTCCCATCCATTGTGCTCTGCAGGAAAATATTTGGATATTGATCCATCTCTTCTGAGTGACAGAACAGGAGCGATTTCCTCTCTAAAAAAGACTTCAACAGATGTTAATTTAATAATGTGTGGAAGGACACGCCAAGAAACAAATGGAGAGAAGGGCATAAACAGCTCCCAGCTGGCAGCGGCTCAGCACTTAATGCCGACGTTAAAGCTTTGTCAAAAAAAGAGAAAAAAGCGCAAAAAGCGTCTCTCCATCAAGGAGACAGTTTTATTTCACACAGTTTCAGTCTTTTAGTCGAGCCGCTCACATTTACCACAGCCGGGTGATGATGAAAAGGATGACTGTGGGTGACTGGCTTTCAGAACGTACAGATGCATCTTCACCTTTATGTGTGTGGGCAGACAAACAGCTGGTGATATACTGGTATTCAGTGTTTTATTAGGTCTGGAAGATGCTGAAAGCCTGTGTGGGTATGTTTCATCTCATTCTAAGGCTCAGTCTGCACCACAATAAAAAGGCATCAAAGACAAAATAACATTGACAAGGTTTCTAAAATATAATGCATCTTGTTATAGCTGACCCAGTTAGTGCTGCCTTAAATCTGAATGTTTGGTGGTTGGCACTTTTAAGGGGCTTTCAGTTCCATCTCCTCTATAAATCAAATTAGTTTGAAAAGGCTGAGTTTAAACTTTATATCAGAGAAGCAGTGGTGTCTCTGTCATCTACTTATTTAGTTATGTGGAGAAATCCCTCTGGACGTTATCGTTGGGGGGGAAATAACAACTCCATTCCGGTGAAATGACCTGTTTATTGAGCCATGCAATCGTGCAATAGTGTTTTGAGTGTACACCAATACTCTGCTTTGCCTCCCTGATGCACAATTTACCTAACAGGGTGTGGAACAATAGAATAAAAGTAGAAAATGTTTAAAAGTAATTTTTATTAGCAAATGTTAGTTTTGTTGGTGTGTGTGTATATTAGTGTGTGTGTGTGTGTTTGGCCAGTCTTACCGTCTGCTACCTCAAGCTGAGCCTTGGCCATGATGCTGCCTGCCACAGTGAGGGCCTGGCAGATATAGTAGCCGGCATCAGAGCGTTGCACAGATGAAATGGTCAGCTCGCCGCTTACAGACACAGAAACTCGGCTGTCGCCCTGTGTCGGCTGGTTGGGAAACAGAAGGTCCTGCAGGGAGTGGAAATGGGAAAGTAACTTGAGTATTATGGGATTCATTTTAGGGGAATTTAATTGAGGAAAATAAGAACCTCTCTTATAGTTAGGGTTGGGTAGTGTTTGGGGTTTTTTCTAAATGGTGCCAGAACTGATCAACGATTAGAACAGGTTTTTTAATTGCAAAGGAGAATTGAAATTTAACATATCGACTTAAATATACAATATATAAATAATTGCAAAACTTGTTACACAATGACATAACAAATATAATAATATTATATAAACTTATCAAATTAATTATTATAAAGCCTTACCCAAGTAGAATATTAAAAATTGGAATAACAGTCATCAATTGTCTCCCCACCGGTTTTCCGTACCCAACCCTTCCTATGTTTGTTAGAAAGTTGAACTTTTAATGTACTTTTTCTATTTGAATGTGAGAAATGAATGGCCGCACTGCGTTTCTATTGTTCATGATTATCTTAGTGAAAAAAGATTCAATCGGCCGTGAAAATTGTCACAAAGGGAAACGACTGCGCTCATTTGAATTTTAACTTGACTGACTGTTTAATTTAAGACAAGCCTTCATTTAACGGCCATGTTCTCAAAATTATGTACAATTCAGTTACAAAAGTGGGTCAGCATCTCTTTCCCAATAGGCCTGAATGGCAGTTTACCCCCCGAGTGATGATCCTGCCGCGGTAACCCACAGTCCTGGTCATGAAAAAGAGGCATCATCTCTCTGCACCTCGAGCACACAAACTGATGGGCAGCAAAGGACATTAGCCTGCTTTCATTATGTCTAATGAATCTAATGCGGCACATGACATTGTTGCATGCTAAGTGATTTGGCTGGTCAGACTGGTGCAGATTGAAAATAAATGACCACTTCATCTGTACGTGGAGCAGAACTGACTCTGCTCTCCCCGGGGTTTGATCTTTTAAATCCGATGATTGGACATGTTTACATATTTTATTTTTGATGCGGTTGCAGAATTCGTGTCTGTACAGAGAGGAATAATTCATTCTCCAGCATGCACACATCCGTACCGACACGCAAACAAGTAAAGACTTTCTACGAAGGTCAGACGCATTCTAAACAGCACAGATATCTCCGGAGCATTCATCTGAGGGGTGGCGCAGCAAGCAGGAGATAGGACTTAATGTTTAAAAAACTGTCACAGAGATCACAATGTTTAGAGACATGGACACTGGGGATACCTTATTACCTAAAGCACTCTTGAAATCTTAATCGATATCCTCTTTAAATGTGGCACTGCTCTTTTATCCTGACGAATTAGTATTCTTTTTTTTTTGTTTTTGTTTTTTCATCTGTCCCGTGTTAGAAATGTCATCAACATGCCCACCCACTCATGGATAATTGTGGACGATCTGACTCTGTCCTCACGTCCAACCCTATTATCCAGGGTTTTTACTAGAGGGCTGGCAGGGGAATGCTGGAGCCTCTCGTGCTGACATTTGCGTTCTCGCATGCAGCCCCTCCGGAGATTACTCGGAGTTCAGTGCATGTCTGAAAGCAGCTTGAATCGCTATCCTCACCTGGCTGCCCTCTCGCTGCCAGAAGACAGTGGGCTGAGGTTTGCCCCTGGTCTCGCAGGGAAAGGTAGCTGTGCGTCCTTGGGCCACGATCTGGTCCCGGGGTCGCACCACAAACTGGGGCGCCTCTGAGGTTAAAAGTAAAACAGACAACAACACAATAGCAGCATATTTTTCATACAGAAAGACAGTTTGGACTGAAGTTCTAGCTGTAGGCTAAAAGGTTCATGCATTAGGACTTTCTTATTGCTTTAAAAGCTATTTCCTAATTATGCCGATCTCACAAGCCATTCATCCAGCTGCCAGAACATCAGATTGAATGATACCGGCTAATAAGCAGGGCGACTTGATGTCCTTCTGAAATAAAATGTGTCCACTGAGGTGCATCATCCGTATCTGGACGCCCATTTGGGAAAAGAAAAAGTGAGGTGGTCAATCCATTGCTTCTACAGATGACTGCCAGGGGGAATTCAGGGGTTTAAGAGTAACTTGGTGTATATGCATGTCCAATATTAGTCCGATGAATGTTTTTGTGGAACAGTGCATGCATACTGCAAGAGTGTGTGTGACCCAAAACTGAAAGCAACGCATGCATACAATGGCATCAGCTCTTACTTACCGACGGGGCGAGCTGGTTACACAACAATGGTGTGGGTGAGATAAACACACGACACAGAGAGAAGGACAGCAGAGGAGTAGAATAGAGGGACAGAAGAAAAAAAAAAGAATGAAAATCAGAAATGGATGAGGTGGGAGTTGGGTTGTCATCCATGAAGTTAGAGGAAGAGGAGAGGGGTAAAGCTCAGTCACCGAAGAGAGGTGATGGCATGGGCCTGACGGAAATGGCACCTTGGCAACAGTCGGGGGGGGTGGGAGGGAAACTGATGCCGAAAACCACTGAACAGATTTATCAGCAACGCTTAACTTATGTCATGATAACAACACATTCACAAAGTAAACAGATTTCTATATGGGGTCCCTTACTTATTAATCTGATGGTAGCCTGCTACGGAGCTGCTACGTGAGGTTTCTAATACGACTACATTCAAAAGTGAGGTAAAGATACATTTTACATGTCTATTTTGCGGGGAACACGTGAAATAAAGAGGAAACACCAACTCTTTAGAAGATCGGGTATGTGGCCTGTTTGGCAGCTCTAACCTTATAACATGGCTGCCGAAATGAATAGCAAGACATTCTGCCATGCTCTCACGACGTTCACGATCCAGTGCAGCCCAGTGATGGATGAGTTAAAGGTTTATTTATTTATAAATTGTCATCACTATCACCTGACTGTCTAGCATCTCTCAACATCAGCTCAATATATCCAATTAAATACCTGAAACCATGTTGCAAACTCTGCAACCTTCACAGCACTAACACCTATAGAGATGCATTCAATAAAAGTACATTTTCTGAAATATAGCTTGTTTGTATCATTGATCAGTGTTTACTGACTCATACTTAACATTTCTTATAATACATCACCTAATTATAAGCACAACTGGCTTTATCTAATGGTTTTCACTCAAAATATCTATGTATTGACAACAACACAAATCTTTAACATTACCATGGAGCTTTTCAAGGTGTAAGATGCAAGAATGAAAGCAAGAAGAATAAAACTCTTGTTATGATAAAGACGGAATGAACAGTTAATGTCATGAGATCCATAATGTTCAGTATGTATGATGATGTATGATGGACTTACTCAAGGGGTTCAGAATTGGTTCCAATTTTGATTGTTACTCAAGTTCTCACACTCGTCGGTTATAACAAGGACATAAAGAGCAAGGAGCAGAAGGGGAGCAATTTTTATATTTTCTACAAAATCAAATAAGAAATAGCTTCCTCCCATTGATACGTGTAAATATGGAGCGAGTGGGCTGGATGGAGAATAAGACCCCCAGGAGAGGTCATAACAGTTCACTTAAAACGGGTTGGATTGTTCATATCTGGAGCCTGGCTGGAGACCTGGAGCAATCAACTACATGGCTCCAGTTATATGAAAAGGGAAGCCCTGGCCGGGCCCAGCCTTTCAGCAGGGGGGCAATAACGCTCGTAAAGTGGGCAATAAAGGGTTGATTGTCCTGCGGCCTGCTTTGGGAGATACAAAATATATCACAGTTGGGTTATGAGCTTTAGTCCACAAGCGGGTTACCCACCTCTGATGGTCAGGTAGGCAGAGGCCTCCACTTTGCCCACGCGGTTCTCCGCAAGACAGGCGAAGGTGCCCTGATCGCTGACTGATGCCTTTTTGATCCGAAGCAGGAAGTCTTCTTTTTCGTATCTGATGTCATACCTGATGACAGAGAGAGCGACACCACAGGTTGGTTGCACATTTAACTACTGCTTTTCTTTTTAAGATATTCATATTTTTAACACAGTAAATAAGTCAATAACCACGGCATTGAAATCAAGGCTGTGACAACTTGTGTAATGTTTGTTGTGTCATTTTCGATATAATAAAGACAAGACTTTCTAAGACAATTAAGACTCTCTTCTGCACACACTTGGCTACAGAGGCAGAAGAAAGGAGGAGCAATTATTCCGAGATGAAGGCAACGCAAAATGAAAGGTGCTTTCAGCTGGAACCCTGACTGTTCCACTATTTCAATATTTATAAAGATGCGCCACCCACTGTGGTGTGGGCTGTGCTATCCTATATGTGTGTGTGTGTGTGTGTGTGTGTTTATGGGAGAGAGCGAGCCGAGGAGAGAGGGAGACAGAGACAGAGGGAGAGATAGACAAACAGTCTGAGAGTAAGGGTGTGGCACAGTCTGACAAACTGAATTTGATGAATGAGCCGAGCAGCAAGATATGACTTATTCATAGAGATGCTCCATGCATGGGTGTGCGTCCACCAGCGCAGCACGCTGTAGTGCAGCCGAGGCACAGTTAAGAGCTGGCAGAAACATCTCAGCTTCCAGAGTTTAGATAAGCGCCTCCGAGGGGCTGCGGAGGGGACGAGCACGGGAGCGAGGAGTCGGGCTCTCCCTCTCTGGGGTCCCTTTTGAGTGTGAGAGATCCTGTGAAATTGTCTAGCCAGCCATACTGATGTAGAGATGGGGGAGAAGTCAGGCAGAGAAATGGCACAAGGGGTGAGAAAAAGTCACATCTGAAATAGATGTTCCAAGGGGTGTGTGGCAGAATATCGATGAGGGCTGCGAGGTCCGTCCAGAGTCTGGTGAGGACTCCATTCACGGCACATCCCTGACCCAGATACAGACTTCCCCAGGAGGCCGACGGGTTAAGGAGAAGAATGAAAGGAGTGGAAGGAGGGAAGTGAGGCGAGGCCGGTCTGAAAGTAGGACATGTTTCCGGAGTCAAGGGGCACTGAGGTAGAGGGCACAACGCAGGTAGAGGCAGACAGACCGGTGGACAGACAGACAGGCTGTTGTCAGCTGTCATGGCTTGTAACAGGTGTGAGTTAAAGGTGTGTCGTCTCTCTCTGATGACTCATCAAGTTCTGAGCATCACAGGTATTTTAGTATTTTAGTTAGAATTTATCTGTTACATTGACACACATGAGGTATATTGTCTATTTGACAGCAATTTGAATATAAATTGAAACATTTCGAATTTACTGTTCATGTGTCCATCAACCGAAACCAGTCCAGAGTGATGCAAGTTCTCACATGAGAGGGACAACTTGCGGGTATGTGCAAAATTACAAATAGTTCTTCAAACAGCCATACAATGCAGCAAAGGAGCTACACACCAAGTTAGATATATTATGTTAACATGAGATCAAACGATTGTTGGTTCCTTATGAAATTGTGGCAGGACAAATAACAATATGGAGGGCCACCACAGACTAAATAATTTGTGAGAAACACTAATGTAACATGGTGAGATAGGGCTTTAGCCTAGGCAGAGGTAAATGCTCTCAGTTTGTTTGATCCATTCAACTTTGGTGGGGATCCAGGAATTGTTTTTCCCTTCCTTTAACATTGTTCTTGCTTTTCAACATTTCCGTTGATTTCTCAGAGAATAAATCATGAATCTTGATGAGGAAAAATCTGGCCTGTTTAGGGAGCTGATATTTAATAGTGAGATTCAAATAAAAATCTGGATCTAGTAAATTTAAATGTGCTTTCATTAGAGGACTGTTGGGCCCCGGCGGAGGTACGAGCTCAACTGAGTAACATTCTAGTTAAAAATTAAATCAAGTTATACCTCTTAATCAGATTTCCACAAAATCAGATATTAAATGCCTAATGCATGCATACATTCATTAGCATAATACATGTTTGTGAGTGATTAAATCTTCAAAGTTTTATCATTAAATTTATATAAAACATCTCTAAATATAGCTGTAAAAGCAGTTTGTGTTTGACATTATGAGTTTGAATGCATTTATATGAGTCTTTAGATTTAATACTTCAAATAGTAGAACTCTCTATATGCCACTAATCCTAGTAGGTATCTTATAGTACTATAAATCAAATGCTTCTGCTTCATGTCCATCCTTGGATCTTTCAGTGCCTCAATCTCTCCTACAACATTTGTCATTTATCACATTCATTGCATCGTGATGCACACAGAAGCATACAAGGACAAAGGGCGCTACACACACATTCACAAATGTCCCTCACCTGCCACGGGGAATATCCACATCCTCCTTTTTCCAGCGTAGCGTAGGCGGAGGGTCACCGTGGACCTGACACCTGAACTCCACGCTCTCATCTACCAAGACCACCTGGTTCACAGGTCGTTGCACAAACACGGGTCTTTCTGGATGTGGGGAAGGACACATGTACTTTTGACAAAGTTGTAAATACTGTATGCGCTCGTAGGTACAAAATAAAACAGGTCAGTTTCTGTTGCATTTTTGACTTGGTCTTACCGAATACTGAGAGCTGAGCTTTTTCACTCTCTCTCTCTCCGACCATGTTGGCCGCCACACACACGTAAATCCCTGCGTCGCTCTTCTTGGTGTTGGAGATGGTCAGCTTGCCTCCACGTACCTGATGAAAACATTCGATAAGATGAGATAACATGCAATAATCCTCCGTAGAGGAAATTCACAGGAAGTAGCAGCACAAGAGGAAAATGTAGCAACGAATAAAAACAAGAGTAAAAATACAAATTTCTGAAGTCAGATTCAACCAGTTCAATACAGAGTCCTGCACCTGGTAACTGCTGTTAGTTGTGTTGCCAGAACAATGGGTAAAGGTGAATTTACATAAAGCCTTCGTCAGCCGCAGGATTTATTTTATTGTAAAAGAACTTCAACACCACTTCACTGCCACTCAAATAACTGTCCATGCCAACAGAGAACAAGCAAGTCCCTCAAAATGGACACATTCTCATTCTCAGTGGCTTTGCTGCTTGTAAAACGCGCTAACACACAACTCAACCACCAAAACTGGGCAAGGAGGGCATTTTATGTGTGTCTGTGTTTGTAGCATGTGTGTTTAATCACTGGTTAAGGGTCCAGTTGCAGGACATTTGTTAAAGGGTCTGGGTGGTTCTGTATGACTTGGAGATAATTGCAGATAATAGGTGAAGTCTTGTGTGGAGCTTTGCGGGTACGGGCTTGCAAAAACAAACCTGTGCAGGACTCATTCAATATTAAGTATTTTACACTGTTAAAGTGAATCAAAGATTATATGTAAAAGGCAGAAGAGGGACGCCGGGAGAGTGACCCACCGTGATTCTGTCGTCCTTGAGGTCGAGTCGAGCCTTATCTTTCCGCCAGAAGGTGTTGGGCTCAGGGTGACCGCGCGGGGACTGACACTCGAGGCTGGCCGTCTCCCCGGCCGCCACCACGGCGTCCTGCGGGTTCTGTCTGAAGTCATCGCGTAACACTAAGAGACAAAGAGAAGAAGAAAAACACTGACTGTTACAATACGTCATTAGCTTAATGAGTTTGAATTGTTTTCTGGGTTCAGATGTTCCATTATGTGAACCAGAGACTGAGCTGTCATGGTCCGCCTGACATCTGCCACCTTCTTCTAATGTAAGAGTGTAAAAGAGAACTCTTGAAGCAGACAGGACCCTCAGCTCTCTGTCTGTCCGTCTTTAATAATACAGTTTTCTACCTGAGGCTATAGGTGCAGGCTTCTGCTTTCATCTCAGCAGATAAATGTAAGAGTGTGAGTGTGTAAGGCCAGGTGCGATTAACAGAACAAGGTACACCGTGAGAGACGTCTCGAAGAGGAGCGAGACGCTGATGAATGTCAAAACCATAGAGGCAACAGAAATAAAGAGGTCAGGAAGCAAAAGTGAAAGATCCAGCATTAAACATTAAAACAACTCTAAATTTGTAAAGCCCCTCCAGTGGCTTCCTTGAGGCTACAACCCACAATGTGAGGGTGTTGAACTGAACAAATAACCTACTGACACTGTTCATACCTCCAAAACACACATTACAACACTCGGGTGACAGCAAAGCACATGATGGGCCAAGTGGACTATTGGACCTGAGGAACCTGCTGAAGAAAACTAGTACAGGATCATCCTCTGGGGAATATCGATCAGCAAATGCAATAAGGTTTCTGAAGTATGAGGATATAAGTATTAGTCAGTAATTTAAGTAAAAAAATGAAAACCTATGACATATGAAGGAATCAGAGTCCCAAAATGAGCAAGGTGTTTTTTGGCAAGGCAAGTTTATGTATATAGCACATTACGGACACAACGGCGATTCAAGGTGCTTTACATAAACATTAAAGACAGATAAAACAAAGAAAAATATAAAAAGAGGAAACAAAAAAAACTGAGAAAAACTGTTAAAAACAGCCAATCTAAAACATTTTAGATTTGAAATTTAGTTTTTAGGCTGAAATATCAGTTCTACATTGTTGTTGATGGTTGTATTTTCTCTTGAAAAATGTATAGAGAGAAAATTGCCATTAGTATGACCTGCCTAAATGTTTTTTAAGCCCTAGAATATAATATTTAAAAATCTTTAAGACTTTCAAACGACTAGAACTCAGACTATTGAATTTTAGTCCTATTAAATTAAGACTATTGAAGACACTGGAACCCTGATTAGAAGCAAAGTATACAGATATCAGATATGATTGTGCTACAGGGTTATTTGAAATGCATCAAAATCATTAAAAAGAATATTATGAATTGAATACAATATATGAGAGAGTGTTAACTATCTATGTGAAGAGTTTTGCATGTAATCCCTGCTACAGTGAATACAAATTGGTTATGAAGACTGTACACATTTTATTGGTAAAGGTCAGAACTGAACCAGATTAATTTATCAGTATATTTTCTTCTTAACACATAATATGCTGAGGTCGACTTCATCGTATCGAAGGCTGCACTGTTCCCTCTGTAAAGACAAGGCTGATTCTAAATCACACACTCTCACTTTTATTTTGCATTATAAAAGTATCGCAGTTTGGCAGGAAGAGTATTTGAGACCAAATAAAGACTGCAGTTTGTTGACAGGCCAGTACTTTATAGGTAGATACAGGGTCAGACCTTGGTCCGTGGAAAAAGGGAGATGGCACCGCTGCGGGTAAAGATAAAAACACAGATGGAGACCGCATCAGTGACCAGGGAGAGTGAATGAATCAAACACTGCTTTATGAAACTTTATGAAATGCCGGGGGAACAGGTGCAAGGTCTCATTTAGTATCAAGGCTGGAACAGTTTCAGCTGCACATCTCACTGAGAGGCTCCTTTTAAGAAGACAATTGTGTCACTTTGGGGGAAAACTATATAGCTAAGTCCTCCATACTTTTCCTGACATGAATCTTTAACAACTATACGATATAATATATTTTTTAAAAGCACGCAGCATTATTGACACTGGACAGAATGCAGATAAAAATGTAATGAACACATTCATTTGCGTTTAGGTCTTTCACACGTCGGACATTTTGACACGGCGCAGTGGGAGAAGCACAGGTGTTAATAATTACCCTAATTAGTGGGAGCCTGAAGTGAACAGAGGCCTCGTTAAAGATTCCACAAACACCTGTGCTTTTCTGGGACGTCTCAAAATGTCCTCCGTGAAAATCGCGGTAGCTGCTGTGTCTCCATTCAAGGGCCGCGTCCTATTCTGTCGGCTGCTATTGAAGAGCGATAGCGTCACAGCGGCGCGACCAGACTCCCCCATATTGAAAGCTCCTAAAAATGCAACCAACAAATGTGTCCTTCCAGCGGATGGATCCTTCCCGGTCTGACATTTCCCAGGATTCATTGCGCTTCAGTGTTTTTTGTTCCAAGAAGTAATGGCGGCAAGAAGCGACGCAAAAACGGCAGGTAATTCTTTTTTTAAAGTGCAAGTACTCAACTGAAAGGCTAACGGTACATGGCTAAAAAAATTATGATTGCGAAATTTTTAATCAACTAAAGAACATTTTCGTCTGTAGCTTGGTTGCTAGGCAACGGGTGTAACAGAGTAACATCCTTTCATCTCTCAGCTACCTTTCCATGAGGGTATTGCTCTGCTAGCAGCCACTGCTTGTACACTACTTATTATGATGTGCTGTGGAATTCATTAGTCCACTATATGGCGTGTGTACATTTTCCCTGAACATTCAGACAGCACTACAAAATGGCCAACTCACTGGTGGGCAGACTGTGGCACAGGAGGGTGAGTGGGTCGTCCACTCATTAGGAAGTCAGTGGTTTGATCCCTGGCTCCTCCAGATTTTATGTCAAAATGTCCCCGTGGGCAGAATGTGGACAAGACTCTGAACCTTATAATGCCCTTGATGACTGTGCCGGCAGTGTTTGACTGATATAAAACCCTCAGTAGTGGTGTGTTTAAATGGGTGAATGACTTGTACTGTGAAGCACTTTGAGTGGACAATAGGACAGGAAAAGTGCTAGACAGATACAGTCCATTTACTCTTTCAGACTATTTCTGTATTCTTCCAGCGTTGGACAAACATTTCAATTTATCCATGGCAGGGGTGTCTGTGCTTGATTTTGTGCTTTCAAACGAACGAGAACATCAAATGCTGCATATAAAAGCCAGACTTTTTGAACACAAAGGGTTCTTCTTCAAGACTTCCCACTCCTGTCTTAACTGTTATTCCAAATATCAACTCAAAGGCTGGTCCTTTGTGTGGCTACAGGAGCGACTGTGCTGTAAGCCATCACTGGAATTATGGTTGAAGACAAAGGGATCAAGATTTGGATCCTGCGATGAGTTGTGGCTGCTTTGCATTAATAGCTTGTGACATGTTGTTTTTGTGAAGAGCCTTTCTGTAGGGCAGGTTTAAATAATAAAGCGTACTTTGTGACAGACTTCATGACTGTGGAAATGAAAGACAAAAAAGCAGCAAAGAATTCAAAGTGAGACTTGTTTTTCCATTTTTGTACTTGCGAATAAAAATCTGCTGTCTAGTGCCATTGCTGATCGATCTATTCTATATTATAAATGACTAATAAATGAAAAGCCAGTGAGCTCATTCACACTAGCTGTTGATGACAATAGTTTAAGTGTAAATTCTGCACCAGTTTTCTCTCCGTGAAAATTCAAAAAATTAAAATGCAGAAAAACACACACACTACATGGCAACTAGCTGGCCAATGTTAAGTTAGCTACATTGTTTAGCTATGAGCTAAGACTCCAGTAGCAGCCCACACACTCTTCAACACAAATGGCGTTTTGAGTAGAGAGCTTCTCGCCTCCAGGGTTTCCCGATGGCCAAGACCATGGTCTTCCCAACTCCTCTGATTGGTAGACTATGTGATGGTTTAGTTTCAGCAAATATTTGAAATTGTGCGCAGCTTTCTAGAGTCCCACTCACAAACAGTCACTAAGGGCGGGATACGCCCACCTTTGATTAGAGGGTGTTTTCAAATGTATATGTATAAATGTCGTGACGAAGAGGCGTCCCAAATAATTGACTCAACATTAGCATTGGCCCTGCAAGATTTAAGATGGTTTGAAATACTAGTGGGTGTTATGGGTCAACCAATAAATGCAGAGGTTTTTTTTTATACATTTGGTAACAAATGTGATTTTTAAACCAATGTGAATCAGTATCACTGTAACTTAATATGTTGGTGCTTCTTTTCATATCATTTATGTTTAACAGATAATTATAAACTTTCCAAGAAATGCAACCAACAAAAACCATGGTGCACTACTGAGACTAAATGATGGTTCTTAAAACTCAAGGCAGCTAAAAAAAAAAAGAAGACTCAGTGTTCAGTTTGCTTTTCATCCTCATTACTGCCATAAGCTGTTCTGCTGATATACTCGAAGCATGAATTCCAGGTCCCAGAGGACACCTCTAGTGAAAACGAAAATCAGGAAGGAGCCAAAGGCCCTTTGGCCCAGCTGTCAATCACATCCAGGCTGTGCCGGAGCAAATGAGTCTCCGTTGCGAAGACTACTCTGGCACAAACATACTCCTGGCTGGCTGTCACATGGTACTATACACTTAGTGACCCATCCCGACGAAGGCAGCGCTCCACTCATCCAGTCACACTCAACTACCTTCCTGTTCCTGTGTTGTCACATTGAAGATGCTTCTATCACAACAAAGCTCGTCTCAGGAGACATGTGAAACCCAGGTAGACGCAGGGAACTCAGGACTGCTGGATAATTCAAGACATGACGTTAAAACCCAATTATAGAAAGACAAGCGGAAGAAATGTCTTATTTTGCGGTGATAGTACTTCAACTGAACAGTTGTTCATGTAACCGCAACACTAATGTAAAAACATGAAGACAACACGACAGATGAATGTGATCTGCTACAGGTAATAATTACAAACTCAACCATTTGCTTTATCTATATCATTTAAAACCCAAAATAAATCTATATTGCGTTTTTGTCTTGTTCACTTTCATTTTCCATTTGTGGGATATTTCCAATTTGCTCATCAGACCCCCAAAAGATGTTGAAGGATTTCTGATTGATTGCATAGATAATACATTGTGTCTTAATAAATGGAAAGTGAAGGAGGTTGTGTTTTTTTTGTCTGCACAATGTTTGACTGTTAATCAGCAGGAATACATACAAATACTTGACCAGCGTTTCCTGTTTTTTTGTGATCGTATCTATCTATTTAGTTATCTACAGATTTAATAAGTGGTTATGACCATTGTCATAACCACCACCATTGGTCACCACTATTATGTTTTACATAGGCCAACATACAATCTGTAGTTTGTGTTAAGCGGAGAAAAAGATCAACAAAACACATTGGTTAAATAAATAAAAAGGATCCTGCCAGGAGGTAATGTTTTCATCTGTTTTTTTTTTTTAGGGTTTTGCAAAAAACAACGATTTCCATGAAACATGGAGGAATGATATTTACGAGTAGGTGCAATTTTGTGCAGATCCAAATACAAATCCGGATCTAGTGAATTTAAATGTGGTTTCATAAGGGCACTGTTGGGCCTTGGGAGAGGCATCTATTCTACTGAGTGCCCTTCTATGTATAATGTCTTGGTAATAGGCCACCTCAAATCTAAAAGGCTAAAGGGATGGGGTCTCTTATCCAAATACGTGGCTGGGATTTATTCAGGCGTGACAGTATACATTACCTTCCCCCTACAGTGACAGCTCCCCCCAATACTGCCATGGTACCCCCTCTCCCGTCCTGTTCTCATTATGAGACCTTTGCAGGTTCCTTTAGCTGGTGTCCTTGAGGGAGTAGCGCGAGTCAAGGGGTGGGGGGTGCTGTTGTTCCAATCTACTGGCCTCAAATGTGGAGGCAGCACCCGTGTGTAGTCTGTTGTCATGTGGTAATTATTCCAGTCGGCGGTGCTGCCACCTCCGCCTGATGTTGTCTGATTGAGAGCTGCTCAATTATTCAAACAAGCCATTCCGAGGACTCCACTCGTTCACATCAGTTTAATTTATCAACTCGGAGGGAGAATGATTTGTAAACCGGCTTAGTTTTAATGGCACAACGAGTGGTCAAAATATGTGACAAGGTGGAAGTATCTGAATACAAATAGCTATACAGGGATGAACAGGAGGAGGCTGGGTGAGGGGGGGGGGTGTGTGTGGTAAATGTTTTATATATTCCAGCATCCTGGTTTCTCGAGACCCTCCTCAGCCAGAGCGTATCACTGAATTTCATTTCACAATTTCCCCACAATGTCAAATCCTTGAAGATCCCACTTGAGGGCTTGATGCACGTTGCTCAGCTCACAAGCAGAATATCAACTCCATTTGGCGCCGGAGCAGCTTGTTTATGTCGATGCAGCAGGTGATGTTTCAGAACACTGGAAAAATCATTTATCAGGCGGAGCATTTATTGTCTTCTCCGGTGCAGTTAATGTCTTGTGTATCCATTAAGCTTGCATCCATTTACTGCACTGTCTGTCTCCAAGCATGCAAGTCATTGCTGCTGAGTGTCAAAGTAGAGTAGCGCAGACTAACTATGTTTAAGTCTAAAGTTTGTGTTTTATGACACGGCTGACTCATATTTATCAGCTGTCCTGTGGTTCCACCTTTTGCCTTAAAATTTGTTGCAGACATTGTTGAACCTCCACTCCTAAAACTACTGACTGCACTTTGAGATAACATAGCATATGTTAATGGTCTAGCAGTATTCTGACATGCTTAATGTACCAGCTGAATGCAAAGATCGTCACATCAGTTGCCAAACATTTGCCTATCACACAGAAACACATTGCTAGAATCCCCTTGCCAGCAAAACCATTGTTTTCCTATGGTAGGGGTGGCCTGGTGTGCACTTCTTTCATTCAACCCACATTTGTTATTAAGGTCCTATTCAGATTAAAATATATATGATGAAGCACTGTTGCAGTATTCCTGCGGTGTCCTCAACATATCTTTCAGGCCCACACCCCCTCCAACCAATGGCTGACGTCAAGGTGAGTTGAAACAAAAGATAGGATGTATTTGTATGTTGAATGATTGCATCCCACCAAGAGTCTACCACTTTTGTCCAGACTAAAAATGCACACAAGAAATGGATTGACTGAGATAAGAGTTTAAGTGGACATTGATGTTTAATTCCTGAAGGGTGATTCCTAAATAGATTTTATGTAATTTAACATGTGTTGACAGCTATCGGATAGACTGTTATTAATATCCACATGATGCCCATAGAATGAACCCTAAGGACATTGGTGATCTCCTGACTGGTTCTCTAAGTGCTACCAGTGACATCTTCACTTAATCTCAACATCTCCAAGATAAATTGGCACAAATTATGGCCTCTGGTAATGGCCTGAGCGCCATCAGGAGGATTACATGTGTAATACTATCAAAATATAAAGTTAGGCAAGTGTAAGAACCAGGAGAGTCTGTGAGATGCTTACATCGGATGCAAAAAAGGCGATGCATTCTCTAATTACTTTTGACCTATTAATTTAGCACCGATTGAGTCAGCTAAGGGCATTCATTAATTGAAGGAGACATTCCTTCACCGCATAATAAAAAACGGTAAATAAACAAGGTGTGACAGACAGATGGCGACGGTTGACAAAATTCTAACCCAATTAACTCATGCACAGTAGTTTGTTTATTTTGTAGGGATCTGCTTGTTTGCTTGTGCTTGCTTGTTGCCTGTATGCCTGTGCAAGCTGGTTAGTGGTCCAACAAGGGAATATATTACCTCCCACCCTGCAACCCACCCCCCCAAAACACACTGTTGCAATATGTTGTGCGGCAACCGCGGAGAAGCAAAAAAGAAACAGAATAGAATATGAGTGGAGAGGAAACACAACAACACTAAGGCCTTGCCAGTGGTTGTATGTAACAGATGGCTGTATTTCCATTCGGGAATCACAGATGCGGCGGAGAAGTGATGTGCCGCGCAAAGACCACGACGCTTGCCAAATGGCAGGTTTTAAAACAGCAATCAGGTGGTCTTCTTTCATAGACGCCGTTAAAGCAGCAGCTCTTTTTCTGCATTGTGTGGAGGCTATTGTCAGAAAATTGTGATGCTGCGACAACCACAACAACACACAGTTAGCACTGCTGTGTCAAAAACTGCACCAAAACAGCTTCTGTAAGTGATTTCTTATGACAGTGGTCTGCTAAACTGGGGTTTCAGAGTTTGCTGAGGCTCCTTCTTGGACACGCTAGCCTGCAGCAGTGTGTCACTTTCTCGACGGCAGTCAGGGATGTCCCATATCTGTCACATGCATAAAACGCACACACAAACAAAGACACATATACAGAAAAAACAGCTGTCCTGTTCTTATATCACCAACTTTGCTGATGACCACAACATCTCATCCCCGTCCGAGCGAGAGAAACAGAAACCAAGACAGATTTATTTGCCGACGCACAATCGGGAGGGGGGGCTGGGGGATCGGGAGTGGAGAGGGCTATTTGCATTGGGGACTTTATTTTTGAATAAATAAACAACTTAACATGTCTCTGCCCTAAAAAAGTCATCAGCAATCAGTCAGGACTACGATCAGCGGGGAGATGAGCTGCGTTTACACAATGTCCCTGGAGGCCACGAGCACAGCAGAGTGGTACATTACCTATTATAAATACGCTTTCCCAGCAGCAGCACATAACATAAGTCCACTTTCATATAAGGAATATGGTTCGCAGGAAATAATTCAGTTGTTGGGGTTCATTCAGGGCACGATCCCCAGACAATGTGGAGAAAATACACACATACAAACCTGCACTGTTTGGAATGAGGGATAACCTAAATCCTCACAGTCTGAGTCCAATTATAACTCATTGGTTGTATGTTACCGACCAATGCTTGAGTGTGTGACTGTTTTTTTACCAAATCAGCAATTTCTACACCCAAGCTCATTTCCATTTTCGAAACCGACATAAAATCTTATCTCAGAGGCAGCGTGAGATCGGGAGGTCCGTCGTAACCCAAGTCAGCAGTCTCCGAATTTGTAAGCAGGCGGCTCTAAAAAAAAAACTAGCGCCGCTTCGCTTTGCTTTTTTGGCATCATTAGCGTCGGGTCCAATTAGTGTCAATATGAAGGTTGGAAATAGAGGTGCGGTGAAATGTAAGCACGCCTGTGGCCACACAAAAATTTGAGCTGAGCTTTAGATGCAATTTAGTTTGTGTAAACTAAGAGGAGACGTGTAGCTACGGCAACAGAGGCAGAATTTAATGATGAATAAAGTTTTTCCCTGCTGTTACTTGAAGAATTACCCTCCTGGTCTTGAACATGAATATGGGTACTGCTTTTTCATCTTTTTTGCAAATTTGTACCATGCAGAACCCTAAGGCCCATTTTGCCCATAGTTTTACACATAACCTCTTTTTCCACAATGTGAATTTACACTTTGGGGTAGAATGCATATTTGTTATGCATTCTTTGGCCTTTGACTTAGCCACCGTGAAGGGTTAACAGTGAAAACGCCCCCACCATTGTCATGTTTAATTAACCTCCATTCTCTTGTCATGTAATGTAAATTGAAGTTGTTGAGAGGAGGCTTTCTCTCCCCTCCTCCCCCCCGTCTACATTCCCTCATCTCGCACTTTCCATGCCTCTAGTTACTGTAACAGCGTTCCCTCGAACCACATTTCCACATCTATAATTAATTACTACTGTCGCCATGCATTTCTTCACATAACACATTCCTCTATGTCTCCAGACCAATCGACGTGAATCCAACTCTGCCAACTCCCCCCAGTCTATCTCTTCTACTTACACCTGTAAATCCACATACAAATTTGTGCACGACTTTACACGAACATGTGGGCATGACCTCACTTCATGATTTTACTCCGGGTCCTAGTGGAGGGAAATGTAGGAAAAATGGATGAAAGCAAAATATAGCAACAAACCATTTCAAGACCACGGATATCATGGACCCTTACAGCAATATTGCAGAGATATGAAACATGAGCTGGAAAATGAGTCAGGGATCAGAATCTAGCCTTTTATCCGCCTTGTTTCACTAAAGCGGTGGTCACCCAGGGAGAGAGCGAGCATTTCGAACATGCACTCGTCATCTCTCGCTGAAATTAGACATCACTGTCGTCATCGCCGCAAGACTGAACTGGATAAACTCACACTATTTTCTTTTTCTGTTTATTCCATCAACCACTTTTGCTTCAGGGGTGATGCATGGGAATCTTGGCTCTGCAGGCGATATCATATTTCACCATCACCCTGATTCTCTGGGAATCTAATAGAAGAATGTGATGTTCAGAGAAGGCGTGCAGGAGTCTGAGCATCTGCTCCATCCAGCAGGATCAAACACATCTCATGATGGCCACCAGAGATGGTGGTGCTGAGCTGTGTTTACCCCAGCATCCTGGTTATATCCTTCTTTTCATTGGTACATACAGATGGGCCACAATATGGGCATGTTTGGATAGTATATAGATATGTATGAGCGCATTTGAATAAACGCTTGGAGCTGCGAGGCAGAGCACTGCTCCCCGCTACCCCTGGCTGTCGGCACAAAGGAAAACTAATTAATATGGTAATGTCATGCTATCACATTAACTGATAATATAAGGCACGCATTGTTGCTTTGATTACACTGATTTGACCTTTGATCTCTAAATGAGCAAATGAACTGAAATGATCAAATATGAGTGTTGTACAAAAGGTTCACGTGACCTGGTGGTGGTGCTACATGTAACCACAGACACACAGTGCCCTACCTGTCCCCCAGCTATAAACTCTGTTGTATATACAAATTACAGCAGCCATTTTCAGATATGAAATCCAGAAAATGTTCAGACAATCGGTTTCAAGACGTTTTCCAGACTTGGTCTTTCACTGAAGAAGGCAGCAAGAGATTCTCTGGGTCAGACAAGTTCAAAAGGACAAGAAATGTCTCCTGAGAGTTTAGGTGATGGGGGACATCTGGGTAGACTAGAGGATGCAGGAGGCAGGACACCAAATATAAATTCCTCGACAGAGATCACATGTTTTTTGTTTACAGCCAATCGACACTTGGCCCTTAGAGGCAGCTGCCGATATTGAGGACTGAAGAAGACGCATCATTGGAACAAACCCCCACGAGGTAATCAGTCCATACTTGTTAAGCCTGTGTGTTTAAAATTTACATTTTTTTTTTCTTTTCAGTTTTGCAGCAGCTGAGTTTGTTGCACTGCATAATAACCTGGATCATATGTATCGTACTGTTTGTCTCACTGTAATGTTATTTCAACACATTTCAGATCGCAGTTTGTTGCATCTGTCACTTGTTTATCCCCCAAAAAATGTTATAAACCAGCATGCACGTATCCAGGTCAACCCCCGACTGAAACCATGTTCCCTCCCGCAAACTTGTTTGTAGCTGCCAAGAAACATGATGAGACGGATATTACGTGTCAGTCCTCTCTACTGGACATATGATGTGATACCAGTATAAATGACTTGTAGCTATTTTTTGGTCAACATATACGCTGATTCAAAAATAAACAAGAGAAAATTTGATAAACACAATGCTGATGTCATAATCTCACATTTAAAATCCATTAAATCAACTTCCAGGATGATGGCGGGGGGTTGCAGGTATCTCTCATTAACCCTCAGCTCCTCCCACCTCCAGCCCAGCCCCCAACACCACTGCTCCACCGAGCCGCTATAAGAAGATTATTCACCTCAAATCTGTGTTAATCACATCCATGCACAACCCCCGGTGAGCCCATGGCCACCCAGCACAGATCCTGTACGCACGTGAGGACTGGAAGAGAGCAGCTGTCGGCGGCTGTCGCTGACCCGCTGCTCTCTTAACACCTTCCCAGGGTCTCTTTCTTCCTCTTTTTAATCACATAAAGTGTCTTTCAAATCCATCAAAACAAAGGGCTGCAGTGCCACTTCTGAAAATGGCATGCATTGTTTATACAGTAAATATGACATTTCCATACACAGAAGGGTATGGAGGGAAAAAAAATAATAGAACAGTCCAATCTTCCAATGATCGCCCATCATGAGATGATCAGCCTCCACTGAGGGAGCACGTAGGCTCCCCCGTGCGAGCACACACATGCATATTCATGCACTTGCTGGGGAAAGTACACACCGACGCACACATAGCGAGGTACGTGTGTAAACACAATCGCACATAACATCTCTGTCTTTCCCTCGCACACCTCCTCTTAGATTAGATAAAACTGCTCAATCGATCACCGTGTTTATGCTGCAGTCACGCATGTTTCAAGTTAATCGCCCCTCTTCATCTTCTCTCAGTCTTCCTCTCTATTTTTCTTTATCCATACCTCACATTTATGGTGCATTTTCTGAACAAAGGACTAGGCTCCACACAGATCTTCACACATTTCTGTTTATCCACACATCTTAGTATCTGTCCCAATTATCAACAATCTATCTCAAACACACCAACACTATCTTTAAAGGAAGAAATACAAGCAATGCATTTTGCAGCCTTTTTAAATCCAAGGTCCACTGAGAAAGGACGAGGAATTCAAATATTGCAGTTTATTATTTAAATCGTGCGTGTGGTGCACTGGTCGACAAAATAACTGTAAATACTGACATGGCTAATCTCGGCACAGCTGTTAGTATAAGGTCCTTTAATCCTGGTCCAGATCGGTGATGTGCTCACACTGGCTTGGGGACAGATGAGCAACCGCCACCAGGCTGCCAAGTGGGCGACACGCAGCAGACTGGCCCAGCGCTGCTTTTCACACACG
Organism: Limanda limanda; assembly: GCF_963576545.1. Taxonomy (NCBI): domain Eukaryota; kingdom Metazoa; phylum Chordata; class Actinopteri; order Pleuronectiformes; family Pleuronectidae; genus Limanda; species Limanda limanda. The sequence continues at coordinate 18,845,474 of NC_083649.1, forward strand.
ATAAGCTGTGAATCTGTGGGTCCTGGAGAGCAGCCCCCCCAACGCCGCAGCCTTTGTGCTGCCTCATACAGCCTTGTGACTGAATACGACTGCTGCAATATCAGAGCACACTAACGCTCTGAAATTAGTTTTTATTTTTATTTTATCACATTTTATATATACACTTCTGCCCTGACAGGAAGCCTGGGAATACAGGGAAAAACAGGGGTGGCTGAGAAACATGCCCTGCAGCCTCGAACGGGGTAGATGCCAGTATTGTTTTTCAAACATTACTATGAAGTCACTTCTGTAATAATAGTTAATGGAAAAAACACACTGCTGTTCTCATGCAGAATTTTCTAAAAGCTGCATATATTCAAGGACATTTCGTATGAAACTAATTGAGTTATCAATTCATTTTACTTGAACAAATGCAATCTCCACACAGATGCTTCAGCTCAGCAACAGCAACGATTCCTGTCCATACAACACATTTGAAAATGCATAGCACGTACACCGGGCGTGGGCGTATTGGTGTAGAAGGGAAGTAGATTGTCTACTCTGCAGTTGGTTGCTTAGTTACAGTAAATAAAACAACTCAGCAACAACAATGGTGAAAAGTGGGATTCATTTTCTTGGACCAATAATGAGATAGAGCAAATCATAGTTTCTCAATGTCCTGTCGATAAAACGGGCCCAACAGCGTTTCCAAGCATTTTTGCTTTAGATGCTCAAAGCTCCGGAGTAGTTTTGACACTAGACGTAAACATAGCAGCAGTGATTAATTTAAAAACTATAACATAGTAGTGTGGCTACAACCTGAGCTGTTAGCGCTTTATGAGAAAAGTACTGTAAGGATTTATCAGGTACTCTATCTTTGTAATTCAGATAATAAAACAGCTGGGTATTACATGTACCAGGGCAGATGCTAGACCCTTTTTTTTTATCTGATTCTGTCAAAATCTAATTTCATTTGTTGATGCTTTAGTAACCTGTCAATCACAGCTCTCACAGGGAGCTTCCTCTTCCTCTGATGAAATATGGCACACGGCAGAGGGACTGTTGTTTTCCCTTCAGGCTGCGTAATAACCCTTTAAGTCTTGGTGAAAAGGAGTGCTGTGGGAGGCTGACGCTGCAGTGTGAAGTGCTGCACGTCTTCTGTCTCCGGCCGACTGGAGCTGCAGTCTGCTCCACCTCGACCGTCCGATCTGCATAACAACGCCCATGTGTCAAACCGGATCGTACGTTGTCGGATGAACAGGAGGGAGAGGAAAAAAGCGGCGAGTCAAACATCTGTGTCACGTTTCAGTAAGAAGAAAGGTCAGAAGTGTAAGACATGCAGTGATTGACTGACAGATGCAGACGTGGGCACGGATGCCAACCCATATTCTCTGAGGTACGAGGCGTAGGGAAACTGACAATCCTGTCTTAATCTTCTGGATGAGGAAAATAAACCCCCCCCCCACAGCATGCAAACAGACAGCGCAAACAAAATATACCCATTTGGCTTCCACAGACTGTCTTCCTTCAAGTCATCATCATCAAAAATCATTCATTAGGCTCAAATAACCATTAAAATATAAGAAGTTTACGAGAATTTTTTTATGTAAAAGGGTGACGTTAAATAAATCAAAGTTGAGCTCAGAAACTTACTGGATATGTACAAAAGCCAAAATGGTTATATGATGGTTAAATGATTTAGACGATTTATTCCATTAAATTCTCAAAAGCATAAACAAACAAACAGGTTTCCTTTTTTTTGTCCTTTATATGAAATGTTCCAATCTCCAAATTCAACATCCTTGCTTAGGAACACATACTGACATTGACAAGAATGGGATTACATTGTTTTTTTCCCCCCATTAAAATGTCCTTGTAACTTGATTAGCGGTGTTTCCTAATGTGAAGTACGAAAACTGAGAGGCCGAAAGTTTTGAACAGAGGCAAATGCAGCAGGGTGTGGGGGGGGGGTCACTGATTAAAAGCTGCCTTTTTACAGTTACTAAAGCTGTAGTAAGCTGCTGCTCCCAAACACTGTACTTAAGATTGTTAAGTTGCTCCAATTACTGGCTGGCAGAGGCATTTGAGAAAAGCACCATTAACTCCGGCAGCAGAAGAAACCGAAAAACAGCCGGGTGTTTTCTCCCTGGGAATGTAATTGATGAGACACCGTGGAACAACACACCCACTGGAGCATCCAGTCCCACGGCAAATTATGACTTGGCTTACAGTGTGTGTGGAGTCTACCTGGATGTTGTTTTCATTATATTTTGGTTCCTGCATATAGCACAACTGACATGGGCGAGTCAGAGAGACAATCAATTTAAGACTTCTTTACTGAATTGTCAAATTGGATGGTAATAATGATCATTTTGGGATTGAGGATGTTTATGTGTAGGTGTATGCGCGCCACAGATATGTTTTTTCTTGGTGGCGGTGATTAAATAAACCCAGCTGCATTCAAAACATGTTCATTAGATGAGATAATCCACATAACAGCAGAGGAATCCTCCCTGACACTGAGTCTCACATGCTGTCCTTCCAAATTCATTCTAATCAAAGGCGACACAAAATAATTATTTCTTTGTTAAACTATTTATGGATAACGTAGTTTATGTCAGAATAAAATCCATAGAGTGAGTGATGTGAGAGAAGTGCACTTGGCCTAATGAAAAAACAGAAAGAAAACTAAGTGGTATACAACAGCAAGAAGGTCATGGGCACAAATTGAGTTTGCATGTTCTCGCTTTATCTGCGTGTGGGTCTCCTATGGGTTCTCTGGTTTCCATCCGCAGCCCAGTGACATGCAGGTTAGGTGACTTGGAAACTCTAAATTGCCTGTAGGTGTGAATGTGTTTCTCCGTCCGTGTTATCCCAGTGAAAGACATGCAACTTTCTCAAAGAGAACCTTGCCTCTCAGCCAGTGTCTGCTGGGAAAGATTCCCTCTAACTCTGGGCAGAAAGGAGCAAATTTAGAGATATTTTGGCAAATAAAACGTAGACTGACGAACAAAAGTAGGGCCCCAAACTAGAGATGCATTTGTCTGTTCTATATTTTAGTATCACTAATTGCACTAATTATTGGACAACACATTTATCTTTAGCACTTTGTTCCTGGTGGAAATGTTTCAACACAATGTTTGTGGGATTACCTAGGAATTTGGTACAGACATCCATGGTCCCCTAACTATGACATCCACTGAGTCTTTATTTTATTTCACTGTATATCGATTGATACATTTAATTTATTATTGAAATGTCTATTGACTGTCATGCAAATGCATATCCCCCTTAGGATGAACCACACCCAAGCATAACCAATCAGTGACCATTACAAAACCTTGACCACATGTTCTTGTGGATGATACCAAAGGCAACCTATAGAATTTGGGTGAAACTGTGGGTTTAGTGCAGATTAGCAAATGTTAACATGCAATTCATGCTAAATGAAGATGGTTTAAATAGCAAACACGTGCTAGACATAAAGATGGTATTATCATCATCGCTAGTGTAGCATGGGACATAAGCATTTAGCTCAAAAGCCCTCCTTCTCCCATCAACAGCTTCACACGGCTGTTAGCATGCTGTCGTACTTTTTAAAGATTTGTTATTTATATTGACGTAAACCTGACAGTTAAAAATCCAGGTTAGTCCCTTTTAATTAGTCTTTTGCCACAGATAAATGGTTGGTTTAATTGAGATGGTTATTCATGCACCATATTTGAATGGCTACCTATTTGATCTGCAGGAACAACTTTAGTCAGATTGTCTGAAAGGGAATAGGAATATCAGTGATCAATATACATGATGCATGTGCAGCCGAGGATGTTTGGTTTTCACCCATGTCTTTGTTTGTGTGTGTGTTGGTTTATTTGTAAACACAAATACACACACACGGACTGAAACGATTTTCTCCAAACTTGATGGAAGGGCCTGAGAAGAAGCCAGTACATTTTGCTATGGATTAAGGGGCAGATCAATGATTTTTTCATTGATTACATTTTTTCTTTTGTATTTCTACTATAATAAGAATTGGCCATCACAGTCCTTGTAAAGCCACATATAAATACACTAGATCAGGTCTTTTAATTGGGTCTGTACCTGATTCTTCCCCTTGATCCAGATGCACCAAAATTTACTGGGTTCTTTCTTGACCAATACTGCATCCTCTTTACCAAGTTGTGGTTATCCGTGCAGTAGTTTTTCTAGTAATCCTACTAAATAACAAATAAATGAAAACATAACTTGATGAAGGGAATCATCTAGTGGGATGGTCGAGGTACTGTATATGCTCTACTACGTGCCAATCTAGCATCACAGTTATTCTTCAGTGTGTTACTTGTAATGGATCATCATTTCAGCTGGTGACACATCCACATCATGCACCGCTTGACATGGTAAGTGGTAGTCCTTTTAATAAGAACAGGGAAATGAGGAAATGTTATCAGTAGACGTCAGGTGAGAACTATCTGTGGTTATATGCTGTGGTGCAGCTAGATAGATTACTGCGGAGCTTAAAATTCTCCAATATCTGGAAATCACATCTCTGCCCCCACTGGCTTAATGGACTGAATCCTATGGGAGCCGTCACTGCCGTGTCACTCGGCTGCACCACTTCTGGCACAACAAATGTTAAAAATATTACAGTGGAAAAGGTGAGTGGACTTCAGAAATTTCAAAAGGCTATGATTTATCCCGTGAGTGCAGGAATCTTATTTCCGAGCATGCTTAAGAGCTCGAGGAATCTCATCCAGCTCGACAGCCATTTGGTGTAGGTATTAAAACCACCCACCCCTCATGATCTCTGTGCCTGGGAGATAGGGGCAAAACATAATCAGCTCAGATTACTACGCTGTCACCAGGGGTGCAGGTTTTTCATATGTGCTGTATCATTTCTGAGTAACATTTTCCACTGGAAATTTTTTCACTTAGCTCATTTGTCCTTAGCCTATGGAGACTGTCACAATTATTGCCGAGCAAAGCGGATTTCTTTGTTTCCTTATCATTTAATTGATCAGCGGAACAATCTGTAATAATGAATTGTTTCCGAGCAAATTCATAAATTACAGAGCGCAGCATGTAGTAACAACTTCATTAGCTGCGGAGCTTGAGGTTTTATCAGAACGCAGCGCTCATTATGGTGCTACTTTGCGTTCACATTTCTATCTGTAACCAATCGAAATGAGAGCAATATTTCATAAGAATTTGCATATTCCATTGTAAGCAATCAGACGGTTAAATATAAATATATATATATATATATATATATATATATGCTTCCCTAGACATTGTGTACCTTTACCTCTTTGTTTGAGGAGTATGTATGAATTAGTAATAAGCCCAGTGATCCCCTTGCTGCTAAATAGGTTAGAGGAGAGAATATATAATTATGTATGAGGGAAGCTGGGGGGATGTGAGAGACAGCTCTGCAGAATTAAAAAAAAAAAAACAATGCCAGATAGTAAGATGCTGAGGGGGGATAGGATGTAGAGAAGAGGAGTGTTTATTCTGGATGGGTAGCTGTATACTTCCAACCTCGGTGGGTGTGCTGTCGAGCGCCGCATGGCTGAGTTGAGCTGCGGTGCAACTTGCCGCGGCTCACTCTCGCAAGCCCTCACCCACCGAGAGTCCCCCAACTGTCACATGCCACTGAACCACGGTAAACATCGCAGACACACATGTACACACGCATGCACACACACACACACACACACACAAGCCACTTTCATTAACAGAACCACTGGCACACTCAGCCCAGCTGGTCTCTGAGTCGACACTGGAACTGCACATCTGGTGTCAATGCTCTGTTAGAAGGAGGCCATCTGGTTGGATGGAGGGAGGGGATGGGGGGGAAAGGGGAGGAGGGGGGGGGGGCGACAGGAACAGAGACAGAGAGTCAACACAGGGTTGGGGAGACGGGCAGAAAAAAAAGATCTCATCGATACAGTACCATTCAGCGCGTGCACATGAAAAAAGAATGTTGTTTGTCGGATGTGCTGCGTGCCCTGCCTGCATTAGTCCTCTCCTGAGTAAGAGGATTAGATGTCAAAGTCAGGTTTGCTCTCTGAGCATTTGCTGCTAATGGCAATGAGCAGATAGCATGTTTAATGGCCCTAACTCTCAGCAAAACACGCGTCTTCTCGACATGAATAATGCTCCCTGTGCATTGTCCTTTGACTTCCCCTGGGAACTTAATATTACATAATACACAGAGAACGCATTAATAATGCTAAAGTGTTTCCATGTGACATTGTGCTACATTTAAACTTCCCTGTTCTTCCTGTGGTGTTTTATGTTAGTCAGTATGTCAGTGCCTACCAGTCTGTTTGTATTAGAACACTGGCTGCTGAAGACATGCCCGTATAGGATCCATGCAACGCTCCAATTAACTCTGTTGAGCTGCATTTATACTCCAGTGGAAGAAATATATGCAGAGCTGCACAGTGGTTGAGTGTACACGGTCATGCAGATATACTTCCTCTAAAGCTGAAAACATGGTGTTGTAGATGGAAGAAAAAGCCATGAAAAATAATCTTTCTGCAATGGTGCATGTCCAAAATAAGGTCCAACAGACTAATACCTCCATGCTGTTGTTATCATGTACTGACCTTGGTCTGATCCCTACTCAAACAATGACACATATTTAGGTTCAGCATGGTCAGTATATTTTAACCATCCGAGGTAGACTAAACACAAGCTCGGAGATTGTTATATGCTTGTGTAGAAGCTTCAAGTCTGTACGATAGTAACATTTAAGTTAAAAAAATGCTCTGTTTGTGATGTCAAAGAGAAGTTCTACACTACCCACAACCCTCAGGTGTGGTAGCGATGTATTTGATAATGTATATCATAACCGCGAATATCATGTTGGCTGTGATCACTTCGTTCGGAGAAACATTCCATCTGCTCTTTTCGAATCACTCACACGTAGAACTGATCTTTATAAAAACCTGCTAAATTCATAATTATGTTCCTGGATAAACGGGGCGTCTCTTCTTCTGCAACAATGCAGTTAAAAGACTGTGTAGCGTCATAATCTGTGGGAAGAACTTATCTGCTGCCTGCAAGAGTATGTGGGACACATTCCTCCTGCGTATGGGTTTGCATGGAAGATGGCAGACACTGTACATACACAGTACATGAATGCACACATTGGGGAAAGTATTAAGCAGATCAAATTTAGTTGGTTGAAGGTTATAAATGTTGGTTTCCGATACATTTTACGGTTAACTACCTAGCCCTGATTTATTGGATATATATTGCCTTCACTCATTCAGCAGGAGTGTAGCGTGAAACTCTTTTTGTAAGGATTCTCTGAAACGTCAGTGGAGAAATGGAAAATTAAATTTACTTCCTGCACCACAGGAGTTCTGTGGCTGTTACATTTTACATGAGCTAAAAAAGTCTGATGACAGAAAGCACTGGGAATGGCGTCAGTAATGCACTCATACTATACGTTGCAAACACACATACACACACATACATACAAAGTGCCTCCTGCCGCCAATGGCTGACTGAATCATGCTTTTATTAAACCTTGATCGGAATTCAAGCTCAGGCATTATCCACTTACAGTTATTAATGCTGCAGATCTCGAGGGAGGACAATGCAGGCAGCGAGGGAGGGATACATACCACACATATGGATGTCGGCATACAAACTCTATGACTGCAGGGAGGACTGTTTACATTATATGCATGGTTGATCAATGACAAGAGGAATTGCTGCTCCTGTTGGGTGAGGAATTGGACAAATATGCTGTGCACCAAATATAAACCTTTAACAGACATGTTATTATCAAAGCAATCAGGAGAGTGGTGAGTACCCAGATACGATAACCCCCGCACTAGATGCTTGATGAGACATAACAAAATTGTTCCCTAAAATCCCAGCCTCCGGGGAGACAAAAGAAATGGAGATTCTCATTTTACTTTTGCAATAAACCTCAGCTTCTGTTAATTAGAAATCCAAAGACATTCCCCCCTTTTTGGCAAAGTTAATTAAAATGTGCACCCTTAACTGCAAGTATGAAGAGGAATGCAGAAAGGAAACATAAGAGTCAGAAAAAGACAGAGCAGGAAGGAAAAAGGAACAGAAATAAATGGAGAGTTTGTGTTGCATGTGCGTTAATGGCAGACAGAAAGGCAATTAGAGGGAGTTAAGTGGCTGGCTGATTGAAGGTCTGTGAGTTCAGTGAGAGAGGGAAGAGAAGTTTTAAAAATTACATTATTTTTCAACATTGAGGGCTCCATTGTGCCATGTAACAGAAGAGAGAAGGATTTTTTGGCTTCCAGGCGTGTGGGAAGAGCTGCAGCCACGAAACACAGCAAAAATATATTTATTTTTTTATTAACTTGGTGATTATGCTCTGCATAGCCTTCAACTGTTATCTCTCTTCAATTGGTTTGACATTAGAGCAGTAACAATTAAGCCGTTTTCACAAATTAACTCCAGAAAATGTCAGCACACTACATATAAAGTCTGCTGCAGAGTTTTTGTTTTACGGTCGGGAATATCTGGAGTTCAGTGGATGTCTGAAAGCTGTCAATTTCAATTAAACTTTATTCTGCAACAATTTGAATGGTTAATTTACGTATTTTTCCAGCAAGTACAAATATTTTCTGGTTTTACCTGCACAATGTGACTATTTGCTTGTGTCATTCATCTTCTATCATAACAAAATAATTGTTCTCATTAACTTTAAGGTGCTGGTCATAACTCAGGCTTTTGAGAATAGTAATGGACATTTTAATTATTTTTCTAGACAATGTCTTCATCAAACAATTAATCAATTAACTGAAATTAATTAAAAGATGAATCGATCAAAAATATCCATTAATTGCCCCCCTATTTGAGACTACTCCGAATAGCAAAGTCACCTTGTACATTAAATTCACACAGGCTATTAGAGGAGATTTAAAGGCACATGCACATACTTAATTACAGTCATTACTATAGTTAACCTTAGTGTCAGTGACTGTTTGGCATTTCCAGGCCCAGATGATTTGATTTTCTCTGTCATTTAACTTAAGATATGTGGCGTCAGTTAAACAATTCAGTGCCTCTAACTTGTGCTTCTGTTGGTGGGGGCCTTTTGCTTACAACAGGGGGAAAAGACACATGACTGGAAACCACATCTGATCGTTGCCACCTACACAGATAACTTTCAAGAGGACAGGAGTAAAGCATGCAGGGGTTTTCTGTTGTATGTTGGGGGAAAATGTCAGCATAGAGCTCAACAGTGTGGTTCCAGAGGTAAAAATCCCATTCATTTTCTAATTAGAGAAAGTATTTATCAGCCGTAATGTTTTAACCATCCATGGTTGACCTACCACAAGCTACGAGATTTTATTTTATAGATTATATGCAGATTATATGATCCTGTTGTAGAGGACACATGTGTAAAAGGGGAATCACCACACTACTAACAATCCTCAGGTGTTATCGCAACGTCTCTGATTGTTGGGGCTTGCTGTAACCATGGAAATGTTTATCACAACTGTGAAAATCGTGTAAGGTTCAATCACATTGTTCAGTGTTACATTCAATTCACCACAGAGAAAAAACAGTTTTCCTTCCTAACGTGCTGCAGCATTTCAGACATGAGGAAAAGAGTCAAACAGGTTGAAAATCACTATAACAAGTTTAAATCCAAGGAGAAGTGCATTGGAAGTGGAAAAGGATTATTCCCAATGGTTCATCGGATATTTAGCTCCTTCACTCTTAAAATAACTATGTTCACAGTGTTGTACCTTTCCCTTTTTTTTATGTTTGTCAATGTTTTTTTCTCCAAATCAAATGTTGTATGCATACGATCCATATGGTAGCTGGTCAGCCTGGTTCCAGACTGAAAATTCTTTCCAAAAGGATTTTCTGAAAAGTCAATGCAGATAATAAATGGGAAATACACTTTCGGGAACCAGAGACATTCTAAAAGAATGCCACCGCTGTAACTCTTTCACAACCATACGATGACAAGGTATGTATAAGACTAAACTCTAAAACTATGTCCGTCGAAGCTTAATGTTTCCTATGATTTACACAAACACTTGTTTTTTATCGCAGATAGTTAACACTATAAGACTTTGTTATAGCTTAACCATCTGAATTGCATGGTTTGCTGTAAAGTGTGCTTCCTTCCACTGCCAGCTAGCTTCCAAGCTTTCAGTAGTTTGTCATCCCTTTTAATCCTTAATAGTCCTTCCAAAAAGCTACAGCACCTGCTTGTATATCCGCCAAACCGCAGCATTTCTCCTTCCAGGGACGGAATGACACCGGCAAGGTCCGACTGCCTGGACAAACACAGTGTTTCGGAAAGAGTTCACGGGGAGTGGTGGCGGCTGCAGAACAAGAGCCAGAGCAGCTAGATGGGGGGGGTGCGAGGAAAGGGAAACGACAACTGTGGCTGGATCTGGCTTTGATGAGGAGGCATGAGGAGAGGGGAGGCTCAGCCTTCGAGGGAAGCAGGTGTGTGAGGAGGTGATAAGAACACTGTGGCGGGCGCTACACACACGCACACGCACACACACACACACACACACATGTGCAAACAAGTAAACATGTTCTACGGCAAAAACTGAAACTGCTCATTCCGCTTCGACGTGAAACCATCCATTCAAAGAACTGAGCTTGCACTGGCCTAACTCTTCCTGTTTCCTCTTGCATCATGAGACAGACAGAGAATTATGGTGTAAGAAAACTACAAAAATTAAGAAGATGATGACAAAAAAGGGGGGGGGGGAAGATAGAGGTTGATTTATGGAGCTAATATTGTGTTGAATATGTTTCTCCCCCTTGGTGGAGAGGATGTGTTCACTGTAAGTGTTTATGCTTGCACAAATACACTATACCACACTCATATACATTAATGCGCGAGAGTTAAAGCGTCCTTGGGGAGTGCTTTGTGGCAACGCGTGGTACGGAACAGAGAAAAGTAATTTATGGCTAAGATATTTGTTTGGCTGGCTTATTTCAGAATCCATTAAGATTAATTAAGTGTTGCTAAATGTGGTGCTATAGAGTTCAGACTTCGCAGATGCATTCTAATCATTAGCACAGTTTCTTTTTCCTTTTTTTTCAGCGTGCTTAACTGCTGCTAATAGTCTGAGCGAAGCCAGACCAGAGTGTTCTAATGGCTGGAGAACAGCGAGGATGACTGCCGGGCCGGCGGATGGTGAATTAGTGATTGACTGCGGCGTTGACGTATAAACCCGCGGCGTGTGAATGTAAATCTAAACCCCACATACATCAGCTTAGTATGCACCTGTCCATGTTTGTTCGTCAAAGGCAGGGGGAGTGAGAGACAGAAAAGGAGGTAATTAGACACTCTCATCAAATGTCCCGTTTGTAAGGCAGGAAGGCTTTAGCAGAAAGGGAAGGAGACACAGACAAGCACACTCAGCCTCCGTCATACCCACTGCTGTTGCACATAGATTTTGCACAAGCAATTAGCCACAATCAGGGATTAATTGAGCTATCACACAAGGAGAAGGATGTTTTTGCAATTGTTCTCCTTCAGCATTCGTCCTAACACCAATTAAAACATCATTGATTTGATTGCCTGTCTGTTCACTGTTTTTGCATTCGTCATGTATGAGACCGTACACGTATGTCTGCATGTGTGGCTGCACCACAGCCTGTCTCCATTTCCGTCATGTAAACAATCAATTGGACAAAAATTCAATCTGCTGATCAGCACTGTGTCATATCGCAGATAGATTTAGAATAAGTGAATAGGTGGAGCGTGAGATTGTTCTGTCGGCTGCGGTTTCCAAGGTCTGGAATTTTAATTTTAATTGTTTTTGAGCAGCACATCGTGTCATATTTTCCCTGACACACAAAGACACTGCCTTCAGATGAGGCGTTCCTGTGTAGGTTATTGTTCGCAAAAAAAACCCGGAGTACTTCTGCTCTTTAACCTTCTGAAAACGGACCTCCTGTGGTCGCCCTCTAGTGGCCACGAGAGATGTTGTTTGCATGATATTGTTCAAATCGCTATAAAACAAAGAAACAAGTTCCAACATTCATTCTTTTGGCAGTAGCTTTATCATGATCCACGCTCGTTAAGTCATCATGTTTTGTCGATAAAGTGGCTGTGTCATAGAGTGGCAAGAGAGGAGCAGAGAAAATCAGATTTATCTCAAACCCAAAAAATGACATTGCTCAACTGTGTTAAGAAATATGTTGTCCACATTTTGCAGTTAGAAATTGATTGGATCAATATGTTGTATTTGTTTGATAAAGAAAATGCCAGATTTTTGTATTTTTGTAAATTTATGACACATTTATTATATTTTATTGACTTACACATCCTTCTAGTTTAGGGTGTACAGACTTTAGAGATATGACGCATCTGAAGATACTTAGAGAAATGCTATCGGAGTAATTGAACATACCAAGGTAGGCACTTGAAGACCATTTCTACTGCAGAGTTTAAAGGGTTGAAACTGGATTCTAGAGTTTGCTTTGATTACCTGAAAAATACACATACTAAACTGACAATAACCAAGCCTTGAAAATCATTAGTCAAATCAGGTCACATCAACTGACAACAATGTGGCCCACCCTTCTGCAAGGTTTTACATTCATAGAGTGAAAATAATAATTTTGGTCATTTAGAAGCCTCTTGTACTATTTAGCCTGAGCAAAATTATAAATTGATTAATTTTAACAATAGAAATAAATATTTACAAACTTTTCTCTTTTTGGCAACAGTGTGGCACGGGGCACTCAAGTACAATCTTGTCATGAGAAAAAAAAACATCTAATATATTTAATATTAAATGAAAACATGAATTAATTCAATAAAATATGCAAAACACATACACGACAAATTTTCATATTTGATGCTTAAAAACATTCCGTGTGGTTGAGTGCACAGGGATAGACCGAGCGGTGAGGGGAGGCAGTTATCCAAGGCCATTGCTTTGCAGGAATAGTCTTTCTATCCGTGCACCCACAAAAACTTCTACCCTGAATTGTAAATTCTTGGACACTAGTGCTTTCTGTAAGACAGGATTTTGTTAAGTCTTTATAGGAGCTGTGTCAATTCCTCTGTCAACTAAATTATCATATTTCTTAGAAACTGTGGATCTGTGTGTCATCATCTTCTACACATCAATATACTCTGAACACTTTATATGGAAATGGAGATCTGCCTCCGCTTCTTCTCTAGGCAAACAGACCCTATAATTTAGCTTCACTTGTCAAGTCCGATATCACAAATTCAAAGCAAAGAAATCTTCATCCTTTCTATTCTTCTTCCACCCTTTTAGCTATTGTGATATTGGCAGGTTACCATGGGCATCACTCTTAGTGGTGCTTTTTGGCTCAGCAAATTACAGGAATGGAGTCAATCTGTTAATCTTCTCATCCCTTTTTCCACTCAACAAGTGGCACATCTCAAAATACAAATCAATTATGTTAAAAGCCCCAAAAAGGACTAGCCTTGAGCCTCCCATGTGACAGTCATGCAAAAATTGCATTTACACAAAATATTATTCATTTAAAAAGATATTGAAAAGCCTAAAGCACTTCAAAATGTGACTCTGATGTGAGTTAATCAAGTTGGAGCGGACTGTCTCAGAGTTGAATAAGTATGATTGTTATTATGATACTTCTATGAACCGTCAAAAGAAATTGCTAATTCCAAATCAACAGGCAGGTCAAGCGTTAATATCGTTATAGTCTTGCAGTTGAATGGGAATAGGTTTGAAATCCAATCCATATTTATTCCTATTTCATGATCATTGAGCAAAGCCCCTTACCCATGAGGACATAGGCTTGAGTCAGAGTTAATGATATAGTTCCCATTTTCATTCTTCCCTACGTAATCTTAAGCGACCAAATCCTGTTTCCAAAAATTAAAACAATCAAACTCAGGTAGAGGATTGAGTTATTAACATTCATATCAATAACACAGAACCAAGAAATAGCCAAACAGATCTGAATATATTTAAATAACCATGACAATACCAGGTCCATTATTTTGAGGCGTAAGGTAGAATGCATCATGAACTATTACTGCGAAACCCTGTTGGCAAGAAAAATGCAACTAAACCAGTCTCTCATTTATGTTGTGGTGACAACACAGTCAACAGGGTTCACATGCTCAGTATTAAGTGTGCTTATAGGTTTAAGTAATAAAGGCACAAAATATATGGGTTTAATGTGTCTAAAGTCAAACTTATTCTGTATTAAACCAGACAAACCTTTGCCAAATGCTATGAGAGCCTAAACATAACCCATAAAAAAGTTTAACAATGATATCGTCCTAACAAAATCAGAGCATTTTAATTTAGCATCATCAAATGCCATATTACTTTATGCCAAATGCATAAAGTAACAACACATCTACATCATGTTCATAAGAAACATAAGGTGTTGCAAATTAGCTGTTTACAAACCTAATTTGGCAGAGACAAGGTTGACCACAAAGAGTATTGTTGCAGCTCTTATCCCAATAGACTGGATGAGTATTTTTCATACACAAACAAGTCATCCTTTAATAATCATGTGTGGAAAAGATTATGAATGATTATGTTTTGCTTACGCTGTGTAAAATTACAATTTAATTTAATTTGTTAAATCCCAGCAGCACATTCACTCACTCCACTACAGTGGTTGGTGTCCTGTAGATATTGTAGCTTCCAAGCTGCTGTTTGATATTTAATATTTGCTTCAGTGAGGAGTCCTTTATTTATCAATTGTTTAGCTGAAATGTGCTTAAGTGCAACAGAACCTCTGAAACCTTATCGCAGGCTCTGATTTTGATACTTGGCGTGGGAATGTGCAGTCTATCGTAGCAATGGTGTTATGCTATAATATACTTGAATTAAGTGAGTTGAGTACACTGGATTTACATTTTGACATTTGTTAAGAACGATTAGATAGGATACAATAAGATTTAGTTTAGTCCCACTATTGGGAAATACTCAATAACTGTTAAAGAGAAAGTAAAACATATGATATAAACACAAGGAAGTATAAATGCAGAATGTTATCAAAATATAAACAGTACAACAGCCTTGCACATCTCATAATGCAATTGAATGAAAAGAAAATTATTTTTGCGTAATCAAATCAGTTGAAAGGCTGAGTGAGGAAGATATAATGTGACTATGATCAGTTTAATTTGCTCCATGAAATAGAAAATGATCAACAACAGCTCTGGCAGTAACAGTGAGTGAAAGACTGTCACCTTTTGTCATTGGTATTTGTGTATCCAGATCCAGATCACAGCCATGTCCTGGGGCAAGGCTAAAAGAACACTGTTGACCATAAACTGCTTCATCTGTTGGCCATCTGAGTGTCTGTTAGCCAATAGGAAGCAGATGCCGGGCTGTGGTATAAACCAACAGCTTGATTGTTTTGGGGGGCTTTTTACGACCCCCCGTGACAGCCGCCTCCCCGCCCAACATCCATCATGAGAAATGATGATGTGTACGCCTGCCTCGACTCTATATGGATTTCTTCTTTTTTTTTGTGCACACTCTGACAGAAAGCTGTCAGCTGCGGGGCTGGACGGATTTTCCACTGGCATCCATGGAGAAAATCCTGGTTGGATTCGGAGCCGTCTGGCTTTTTGTGATGTGTTAGAGCGCTGGAGACGGGCCTAGCCGGTTTAAGCAGATTAATTAGGGTGTAGCAAAGACTGCGAAGAAATCTCTTTTTCCAAAGATGCTCTATCCACTGACACAGCTTTGCATTCCAGCAAGTCCCTGAAATGTGCACACCACCACCACCACCACCCGGTATCTCGCTTTAACTCTCATGGGCATGCACACACACACACACACACACACACACACACACACACACAGGGGAAGGCGCTGCTGGAGGGCCAAAAGTCTGCGATGGCCCCTCGCTCCTTCCTCTCCAGGGTTCGCCTAATAATCATACCCCCTCCCTCCTCTTTCCCCTGAATGTGTTTATCCTCTTCCTGCCTCCCTCTCACTCCCGTTTTTTGCTTAGAAACACATTTCCCCTTGTTAGTGTACTTGCAAGAAAAAGCGCCACGCTATTAGGGACGATTTTCGCTTCCTGTCTCTTCAACCGAACATGGCGTTTGTGTAAACAAGGTTGCCTAGAAGAAGCTCACACACACACTCACAGTCCTGCACCTACACACACACAGAAATGATTCATAACAACAGATAGAGGAACAAACAAATAAGGGATTAGCAGCTGTGAAAAGTGGTGTGGTGTGAAAATCCAAAACCGATTGAAAACAACACCAGTAATGACAAGAGTTGGCTCTTAGTAACGCTCCCGAGTTACGGAAAAGTGAAAACAAACTGAAGCAAAAGTGAAAACTTGTTAAGACTCGTCATCCCTGCGTCGTTTTTGTTTTTTTGTCTTTAACTTTATCCCGCCGCACTGATTGATATTGAAGAAAAGACAAGGACATAAAGTAGACACCCCCTCCCTCCTCATCCTCTCTCTCTCCCTCCCTGAATCCTCATCACCATCATCATTTTCATCATTACATGAAATATGACCGTGAGCAGAATCCCAGAATGCCGTGCAGACGTCGACGCGAGTTAGCGTCAAGAAGACACAAGAGATATGCATGCATCATCTGGCCAGGAGAACATCACTTGTGGGGAGACAGCCAGAGGCCCTGAGGAGGAGAGGAGGAAAGGGAGGAGGGAGGGGAGGGCTGGAGTGAAGAGGAGAGAATGAAAGAGAAGAGTAGAGGGGAGAGAAAGAGAGGGAGGCAAACTGAGAGGAAAGTAAAGAGGAAGACAAAGATCAGATGAGTGGGATATTCACTACACCACAGGCAGGGGAAATAAAACCGAGAGGCAATCAGAGAAAATGGAGGCATAATATCCCCGGCGCTGCATAATCTCCACAGATTCGAGCATTATGCATAATCTCCACAGGTTCAACAATACACCATGTGGCCTAATTCTGAGCCAATTACATCGGGTGCACCATTTTTATGATTTGCATGGGTATACTTGGGTTAGGATGGGACTGGGAGGAATGTGGGAGCGGGTTTAGGATTCGGGGGTGGGGGTCCTCTGAGGTGACAGCTGGGGTCTCAGCGCGGACAGCATCTCTCCCCTCTTCGCCTTGTGTATCCTCTAATGCCCTTCACTGACCAGATTAAAGCCCAAATGACGAACGCACAAAGGCTGGAAACATCTGTTCTGGAACACACTGTCCATCCCTGCCCTCATCATGCTTCAGCTTTGTTGGTCACTCCTCGGTTCCAAGTCCCCACGCGGACAACATCTGCAGCGACGGACTAGTGCACATTAACCACTGGAGCATGAGAACGAGCTAACCCATTGACCATGAGAGCCGCCTCCCTTCCCACAGGAACATTAACGCTTTCAGAGTCACCTTGTTTAACATCAAGTAAATGTTTCTTGTTTTCTCTCAACCAAAATGCCTCTTTTTGTGTTTCTAAAAAAAGTACAGTGATAAACATTTAAGTGCAGTTAGATTTCCATGATAGCCTGTTTGGGCGAAATCAGCCACTTGCTGGTTTTCTTTTAAAACTCAATTTCAAACTTAAACGATCTCTGTTCACACAAGTGTTTCAACCCCCGTAACATGCGCACAAAAGGCATATCACATGACCCGTACACTGGGTTGGTGTTCCACATTAGGCATTAGTTTGTTAGTTAGAACAAGCTAGGCTACTCCTAAGCATCAACACAGTTTTGTCCTTGTAAAATGCAGAATTTAAGTTTACAACAGCTTTTTTGTTAATGCCGGGCGTCGGGTGATAGGAGCCTGACAACCAGCAAAGGCTACGTCTCGACCGAAAAGACCCAATCAGCAACCAGTTGTGAGCGTCTTCATCATCATTTCCACTCTACTGCTCTAAAACTTTGGACACCAGGCATTTCTGTAGTAAGGTTGATGCCTTTTCACACTGAAACATAGTGGTGTGGATGGAGCCTCAGTATTGTCATGAGCCACCTTCCCCTCCCTGCTGAGTCTGGGGTGTAAAGGGTTGAAATAACAAAGTGTTGTGGCTCTTTTGATCCAACAAAAAAAACTGTTATTGTGCAACATTCACTTGTTGTGTCTGATCAATCCCACTCAATTCTTCCAAGAATAACCATGTACAGCAGCCAGGCCAGTGTCTGGTTAGACTACAAAACAATGAAGCAGCTTTTCCTCTTCTATCAAATGAAACTACACAGCATTCCATCCTTCATTGTGAATTTTTACTATGGAGCTAAGCAGTCACTGACCCTGTGGTTTATTACATGTGTTTCCAATCACTTCTAATTCAGTACATTCTTACAACTGCAGCTAAAGACTTTGTAGTCCTCACACTGGACGGTAGATGATCATGGTAACAGTGTACAAAATTGAGATGAGGGCGGAGCTAGAAAATGGGTTTGTGAATTCTGCAAAATATGAATTCTGCCATAGAACAACAGATCAGGTTGGTGGGTTGAGGAGGTGGAGAGTATAAAAGACACTGAAAAAGAATGGCACCCCAAAGAGTGGAGACGTCTATCAAAGCCCAACAGTTGAACACACTAAATATGAATGTTTTTTCTTTTTTTATCAAGATATCTGCATTAGTTCTTGAAATGGCTCCAAAAGTTAATGGATTCTTCATTGACCCTTCCGACAAGTTTTTAAAAAATCGATTCAGCAGTTTTGCAGGATCCTGGAAACAGCCTAACACACAGCAATAAAACCTCCTTTTAGTCGCAGATGTACAAGTTCCCAACATCTGCTCGGTGACGCTTCCCAGTCAGCTTGCTCTCTCTCTCTCTCTCTCTCACTATTGCGGGATTCTGTCGGAGCCGTTTATCATAAATATCAAACATGTTGGTTTTGGGTTAGATCTTGGAGGCTCCGACTCAATGGGTAGCATTAAGATTATTTTGCAAAACCACACTTCAGGATTATTTGGGCAGATAGTCGGCACCGAGTGACCTCAAACGCCCCCGGGATTGTGGGAAGGGGTAAATCGGGTCTAAAATCGGCCTGATTATCCTCCAGTGTGCAGCAGCCTTAAGGCATGTGTTGCTGGATGGTTAGCTGCTGTCGGATTCTCCGACATCTCTCTGGTGCATTGGCTCTGACTCTGCCATTCAGTCCACACCCTCCTGCTCTGATAACACCAACAGTAGCCGCTGCTCGTTTTACACCAACAGACAACAACGGGGACGGGATCGTATTTGCTGCCTTGTTGCAATTACACTCTGAACAACTGTGGAGAATGTATTGACTCACACGGGGGGGGGGGGGGGGGGGGGCAGCGACCACTCACTCTGCTCTAGTATAGAGGCTTTTATTTATGAAATAACCTGACCCAGGTACAAAAAGGTAGAAAGGGGGTGCTTGAGTGTGTTGGGCGTGCAGGGTTGGATAAAAGGAAAGATACTACATTCAGTGGATTTCATGAATTAATCAAGCTTTCCGGATATTCCCTTCCCTCTTTACTCGCTGAGGTGTCTACTGGGGGAAGTCTGATGTCACTTTACATCGCCGCCCCGGCCTTGGCACTCTCCCCACTTCTTGTGAATCGGAAGGTACGGCGGATGATGTTGTTGATGATTCCCGGCCAAAGCGATGTGATGGAGGTTGGATGAATGGGGGAACAGAAGTCCAGGATGTAACATTTATCAGCTATAACAGTGCTTTTGGCCTAGATCGAGTGGGATGTTGGGTAGGCCACATGAATAATAAAGCGACTACAGAGCCCCTCTGGCGGGCTGCTGATGTTCTCCACTCTCATCGCCCCAGCCAGACTGGAGACCACTGAAGGGAGTGGTTAAGCTAACTCAAATGAGTGGTGTTGCACCATAAAAAGGCAGATATTCTAACAGAACGACTGGCTTCCATGTCCTGCTTAATAAACCATAAAAGAACAAGGATAGCGCTTGTGCTTCAGTGTTTTTCTTTTTCTCCATTAGTAACAAATCTGCCTGAAGATGCCCTCTCACCCTCCTACCGAGACTGACACATCAATCAGTGCACACAGCAACGATTATGAAGCATTTCGCTGAGAGACACAAGACTTTTGTCACACTCAAATGCACACTCGGTCACACACACTCACACACACGAGTAAAGCGACTTATACCCACACGTGGATATACACGCCTGCAGTATGAGCACATGGGAATGCTAGTATAGCCAGTTTCAATATTGCATAGTTCGAATCCTAATCCCTTCTGTACATCCTAAAGTTGACACCTGGCTTTGTATCACGCTATTATTAAACATGGTGGCGTTCGGAAAACACAAGGTTACGCCGAGCTGCAGCTTCAGCACATGACGGCAGCCATAAGTTACAGCTGTATCAGTAATAGTGTGAAGGCCTCATTCAAGGTCTGCTAATGCAGCAGCTTAAGCTGGCGTCAGCTCATCTAAAAGGAGATGTATGGCCATATTTCAAATTCAAATGTAGAAACACGACTGCATTAAATTAAAGCCAATAATTTACTGCGTATGGCATCGCAATACACTCCCTTTGAAAGGTGGACGGTGGCATGTAATGAATCATTTTGCGTTCCGTCGTTCTGAAATAGATTGCGTGGTGTGGTGTTTGCCGAACCCCGGCCAAAATATAAAAAAATGCAAAATGAAATCATCAAATGTTTGGACTGTATATCAGAGCAGTGGTGAATGTTAATCTTTCCCTCGTGCTCCTGTCTAGGAGGATGCATTATTTAATTTGCTGTTGTTAAAACACTATCTGGATTCACAACAGTGTTCTGCAGCCAAAGCATTAAAACTCACAGTCACTGTGACAGATTTGAAAGTGTTTTTTCTCCCTGTGTGTGAGGAGTAACGTCTGTCAGATAGAGGCAGAGTAGCTGGGGAGTTGCACACATCCATGCTGGTTTGCAATCTGCAGGGAGAAAACCTCAGGTGGACTGGAATATTTGGTTTATTCATGGGAAGGATCCTCAGTCAAAGTCTGTGACAGGTGCATGGGAGCATCTTGACCCAGTATGACCTTTTACCAGAGTTTTGCCAACAGCTTCCTGAACTCATCCGCTGTTATAGTAAAAGATGGCTCTGAATGCAACCCATACATCACATTACTGTATTATTCATAACTGTTAATTTCATGCATTTAAAAGCTCATGTTTGCTGCCTTTACGAATGAAAAGAGATACGTCCGCTTCAAACAATGTAACCGTACCTGCCCACATACGTTTATGCATCTTTCAGGTCAGCATGAGCAATGGATCCACTTGAGGGAGGTGCAGAGTCGAGAGTTTTTGACAACTACAAACGTGGCGACGGTGGAGGAGACTCTGACATTGCGCCTCTTAAGAAAGAGATGTAAATGGGTGAGGTAACATCATATAGATGCCTGTAGTAACTTGTTCTTTGTGTTTAATTGTCATTTTTGAATGTTTTTTGTCAATCAAAACAAAATAGTGAAATTTTGTGAAAGTATTTGAACAATATTATTGAACTCAATCATGTATTCCATAAAACAACAATATCCAAGAATGTTTAATTATTCATATTGTGATAAATGAAAGGAAAACAATTATTAAAAACATCCAAATGACTGAATTAATAAATTATTAATCCTATAGCAGTATTTGCTGTAATAGACTGTATTCTCATAAGTTCATTTTTGGCTTGGAAACTATATATAATTAATTCAATAATATAATATAGATATAAAAAGCTGACATTGCCTCCTGATGGGAAAAGAGATGCACTTTAATGATATGCTGGCATTATTGATCAAATCCAATGTGCACATTACCTAATGGACAGATGTGAGTTTATTGGAAATATTATTGAGACATAGAGATGCCAAATAGATGATTTGAAGTAAAGGAAGATTCCAATTAAAGGGAAGTTGCCATCTCAGTTTAAATGATTTCAGAGAAGGGGTTGGGAGTATGCCACGACCAGTTCAGATCATTAATATATATAACAGTCTCTCATTTGAAAAAGATTTTAAAGCCAGTGCAGAACATGCTGATATATCTTGCAGTAAATTAATTGAAAATGTCCTAATTGACTCTAAAATGTAACATGTTGAACTGTATAATGAATTTAAACGTCACATTCAGCTGCTTCTTGAAAAGAATTAGACACATACAAGAAACTTCAACCCAGTGAATCAATTCAGCATGCTTCTCCACAACAAGCATATGTTTCCTCCAACCAACTGTAAGAAAGTGCACCAGAGCTCTTAAAGGTGTTTGCACGGTCCAATTAACAACAGATGCTAGCCTTTAGCTAACTTACCGAGCCTCGTAATGCACAGACCCTCCGAGGAGGGAGCATGGTCCAGTTAGCACCAGATGCTAGCCCCTTATCCGTCTTCAGCCAAAAAAACATGCATGAATTAGTTCTACTTGCTTGCCCTGGCCACCTCTGCATCTGCACAGTTATAAGCATGAGACAACCTCAAACATAGGGAAACATCCTCTGTCTCTTCTTGGTGTGAAACTGATACAAAGCTGACACAAAGGCCACATAAATAAATGTTTTTCAGGTTGTGCGGCTATTTCATCAGCCATACGACAGACAGATATGCCATAATAATCAACTACTGCGCTGGATAGCAATTGTAGACCTTTATGTCAGAACACCGATGGTAACCAGCTATATATTACAGCAGCATTAAAGGTATTGTGGAGATAACATCCTAAACTGTAACAAATGAGCACCGCAGGCCTTTAATGAGATTTTTCTCAATTGACCCCTGCAGTTATATTCGATAAAAACTCTGCAGTTTGTTTTTCTTATTGATTTAGAAGGAAACAATAGATAGTTTTAGTACTTTGAAATAACAGCTTCAAAAATAATTTTAATGGTACACAAACTTATAATAGGGAACTGGTACTTCACTATATTACTGTGGTGTAAGGTGCTGGAACATTACAACCTGCTTTTTGGGGCATATGTCACACGCCACCAACCAGAGCGGGAGCTGGCAACGCGTTATAAGATGAGCTGTATTCATAAAGTGCTTTTCTAGTCTTGATGACCACTCAAAGTGCTTCACAGTAAATTTGTTTTGCCATTCTCACATTCATTCAGTGCATCTATGTGCAGCACTTTCACTATGAGAAGGGGAAATGTTGGTGTTCAGTATCTTGCACAAGGACACTTCGGCTACTTCGACAAACAACAAGATTGTCATTCTCAGTGAACGTTATGGCAGAGGCACCAGAGAAACCAAGGACGTCATTTTTAAGGGAAACATAGAAGAGGAAAAGACCACATGACCAAGTAAGATATTGAACAGGAGTGAATATCGGAGTATATGTCACTTGTTGGCGAGAGCTCAAAGAGGCCAAAGGAAGCACGACATTGGAGTGTGTAGATGAAGTTGTTGCCAGTATAGCATCACAAGCCAGGTATGGTTCATTGGGTTTTGTCTCGTCAGCTTTTCAACAAGTGCACGTGTGGACAACTGTGTGCACGGGGAGGCTCAGATTGGAACTTTTATTTATGAAGGTGAATTTTGTATTCAACAGCTCGAGTATAGTCGAGAGTGAATCTTGCATTATGTCGTATTATAGCATTTATAGCATTTATGTGTTTTGTGTCATTCTTAATGAGCGCTCTAATTGTTCTGGGAGTCTGCACTAATAGCTCAGGGGCTTCTCAGGCGTTTCCCAAATGTATTGTCAAAAAAACAAAATGGAGAGCCTGGAGGTGCCACCTGCTGCAACACACTCTGATTTAGAAGACAAAAATTGCCACAACATCAGAAATATCAAGCTTAGAGGAACAAGTTAGTTTTCTGTTTGCCTCAACATGGCTGCTGTAAATACTTATATGTAGCTCTCTCACACACAAGTCAATGATAGCTGATTACATGCTGCCTAGCAACAGCAAGAAGCTCCAACCACAAAAAGTGCCTCAGTGTGATCGGGATAAAAGATACGAATGGGGGCGCATAGCGGTTTTTCAAGTGTAATCACCGCCTAAGGCTTTTAAAGAATTATAGTCCTGCAGCACTGGTATATTGACAGCTTTACACATCTTAGTCGTATATGTGCTTGAAGGGCAGCTCTTATACCACAAATCAAACTACATAGCATCCTTCATTCAATACATGTAGGAAATTATTATTATTATCATCTTAATAGACTTTCCCTTCCCTATACGTGTATGCTTCAACTGTGAAATGTGTTTCTTCGTACACTGTATCAGAAACTGTTGATTATTGTAAGAAAGATAAATCACAGTATTTCTACTGTAAAACATCTGAAATTCAGTTTACAGCGTTTCCTTTTATGGGACACGCAGATGTGGACTGCTAGTTTAACCCCAGTATAATTAATTGCATCTCTGCATAAGCCAACCAGAGCAGACCAGCACAGAGGACATGTTGTAGTCCTGTTGCATCATAATGGTCAAATTAGGGACTAATTAATTCAACTTAATCCAATCAGAATGAGATGCTATGACGTAAACAGTTAATGGTGCAGGCACATGATGATGATGACATTTAAAACAAAAAAACAAGCTTATTTTTTACTTGGGTTTGGTTATGTTTCTTTTTTTGCTCATACCGATGCAAAATTTATGTTTTAAATGGTATCATGCCTGAATGTTGCCAGAAGTGATACTTTTTAAAATTTGAATAGCACAAACTGTTGAATGATGATAAGGGATACGACTTTTTTTATTGCTCAGGAAAATCTGAAGAAATTTGACGGATTTGAACAGTTTACAGTTTACATCTCCATCTTTAGCTTCAGGCACTTTGTTGTCAGATTGACTCGAGCTTGAGGTAGCTACTAGCTAACTGTAGGCTACCGTTATGGGGTACCAGAGCCCTGTAGAGAGCATGGTGTCACCAGAGGTAAATGCTAGGCACATGCAATTATGTTTTTGTTGCCTATAAGCAGAACAGTTTCAGTACATAGCCCAGAAAGTGAAATGAAACACTGGAATCTGCGTTGTGATTTGTCCCATGAGGTACCGACCTTGGACAATTTTGGTAGCTAACCCTATTTTTGAGACCTCAACAGCTGAGAGACTCATTTTGATGAAATGGCTTCTCAAAACTCGATACCCAGTTACCAGCTTGAATGAGCAAGGCAAAGGAAGGCAAACAGGGGATAAGTACACAGGAGGTCTGTTGGACTGGCACAGGTGCTGCTGGCCCACCTATCTACTCTTATTGACTATGTGCCTGGGAACACACGCTAACTTTGGATGTTGTCATTGGATGAGCATGAGATGATAATGGCAACTTGCCACTTTCCAAAGCACCCCCCCTGAGAAACCCCCACTGTCCATTAAGCTGTGTAGTACATTTAGAGAATTCCACCACCAGTCGTAACTACGTCCTAAATACTATTAACAGAGGACCACAATCGTATTTCTAGTATCAGAACCAATCTCTCCCCCTAGATCCTGCGCCGAGAATATATTGGATGCATCACCAAACACAAGTACTTTCTAATCCACTGCCCACGTGCTGCATTTCAGCTGTAACGCACAAATATGAAAGTGGGGATAAATGATTGCTTCAATGCGATTCACTTTGCGAGAGAACAGTATTTCATGCCCGGAGAAAGAATGCCTTTGGCTCTCAAATTATGCCAATTAGGCCAATATTGTTGACTGGGGAGACTACAGTGCTGAATGGTTCAGAGACAATTGCCATCACTGAAGACAACACGAGGAAGCAGATAGATTAGGGACAGGGAGGAGACACTACACAAGGAGAGGTCAAATTGAGATAATTATTTGACAACCTTTAAATCCTAAAAACGAATCCTGGAGGTAATAAAACATCTTTAAAACACTTTAATTTGCACAAGGTGATGAGCAGGTGATGACCAGTTTTTATTTAAAAATGTACCAACATCTTGGCTGTTGTTCCTGAAAGTCATTTGGGAGGAGAAGCATGGGTTGGATAAAATAACCATATTCACGTTCCTTTTGAGGTGCAGTCATTGCTGGAAACACATATTTGCAAAGATTGGTGACTCTATGATTCTAATATGTGCTTGTGGTCGGAGTGCAAAAGCTGGTTTGAAAATTACAGATCAATTTGTTAGCATTACAGTCATGCTTACACACTGGTCATAATTACGTTATTTGTTTTTATATGTGAGGCATCTGAACATAAGCAAGAGGAAATACAGAGAAAGCAGATGCCTGGTCAAAGGGAGGCAATATTTAATTTGCTTCTTCTCTCAAAGTAAGTTTTCTGTTTTCCATTTTCCAAACAAAATATTCAAGTAGCAGACTTTCATTTTCCGCTGGAGCTGACTAATCTACAGTGACTAATTTGCTGCTACCAGAATTAGTTTTTAGCTTAAAAGCCTTTTTTTGTTAGTAATTAGCTTAAAGTCAAAATGAAAATGTGCATAACTCAAGCCACCATCAAATCAAAATGTTTTTTTGTCCAGTTCTTTGGTTTGTGGACCTTATACCTGCAAAATTGTACAAAAAAAACGATAGCATGCTAACATGCTAATTGTCTTTGTCTTTGAGAACATGTTAGCATGTCGATGATAGCATTTAGCTCAAAGCTAACCTACACAGAGTTTCTGAGTTTGAATTTGCAGAATCTGTAGTCGATGGACAAGATTTGTGGTTTGTAAATCTTCTGGTTTCCGTCTCTAGATTGACCAATCACAGGCTTTGGTTGCCAGCAGGTAAACAGTCCGTGTGGAAAGCAAAAGATGTTGAACACATTGACTGAAATGCATCTGATACTGACTTATTAATTTGGCCACCAACAGAAAGTGCCAAGGTAATCCTGTATTTTTGTATACCCTCTCTTTGAATATATACACGATGCACTCCATTTAACCAGCGTATAGTAGCAAGGTTACTGAACTTAACTGATCCTTGAATAACAAAGCATCCTGGCAGGGTTGCCTACAGACCACTGCTTGTATCCTGAAGCTGCGTGCTTTTGATCTATACGTGAAATAATGCCAAGCATCCAAGCTTTTCCATTTCCATGAGATGAATGGCAAATTTAATTTATTAACCTGCATTAGCATAGATGTTATTTGGATATTATAGATTTGTCACTTTAGATTATAATGACATATTCCCGACAACATTTTTTGTCGCGTCTGTTTACATCGACGACTGCTGATGAGGTAACAGCTTCTTGAAGTGCTGTCTCAATTTGTAGAGGAAGATTTCAAGCACTTACCCTAGTGATTCCATTTCAAGGGGCAAGATAACTCTCGAAAACAAGGGTTAGAAAGAAGGGGTGAAATGGGTTTGGGCCTTAGCCATGTTTAGTTTATTTGGACTAGTTTTAGGTGATTGAGGTTTTTTCTACCACGACATAAAATATCTCTGTAATAACAATAACAATTTGATTTATTTGTTATTTACAGGCTCCTGTTTATAGTTCTCCGAATCCATTATCCTTGAAGTAGAGTAGAATTCTATTCATTCTACTAAAACTTCAAATAAATGTCTTGTGTGTCTGATCCCTCATCAAAATAATCACTACAGTGCACGAACACTAACACAATCCAGACACTAGATTTATTTTGCATTGTGGCTGCTTCGTGTTTTTTGGCATCCGGGGACTTGGAGGATTTAATTGATGATTGCCTGGCTGAGTGACTATACTTCTAATTCACTTAGCACAGTCCAACAGAGGGGGACTCCTCGTGCTCTGGAGTTTTTCTACTAATGAACCTTTGCATCCACCCACACCCGCCTTCAGCACATTGCTGTTTACGTCTTTCTGTCCGTTCTTAATAGTTTGAGGGAGCTGTTCTAATTCCATCAACAGCCACTCACTCTGATGATTAGTGCCAGTCCACTGGTGGCCTGGAGGTCGCACAGTTGTTTGTCGAGGTCGCGCCTCCGCTGCAGCGTCTGACGGAGCTCGCTGAAGATGTGAAAAGCTGGCTTTAGTAGCTGGCAGACTTTGATTGTACACACTGACAGCGGGGAGATTCTTGATTATTAAAATTGCACACACATGGAAGTGAGAAAGAAGTCAGAAAGCTGCCGACAGAACGGGAAACGCGACGAGTCTTGTTTATCAAGCGAAAATACAACAACCTCCTAATAATAAACAGACGTGGCCTCGTTTCTCGGTAAAATGGCAGATGTTATCGCTTGTGTCAAATATGCAGCCAACAAGACTGTTCAGGAAATATAAATTCAACAATGCTGCAAATACCCGACGAGGCTTGGATCAAATTTTCTTCTTTCCTTTGTCTTCATTCTGTCTTTCTTATTTAAAGTAACAGAAAATACATGGTTAAGGATATATACTGCTTTTTTCCAGTCTTTCAAACAAAGTAAAGCAAACCTTCTTACAATATGTGCTCTTCTGTGAACCCATTGTCCACAGGATACACGATTTAGAGAGATGAAACGGCCAAAAATGTGTTAATGACCCCCTTAATCTGTCCAAAGTGATGCGGCACAATAAGAGCACCCAGTAAGGAAGACGTTCAAAACAAAGTGTGGAATTCAATACTTGAAGAGGTAAACTCAATAATTTACTTCAGATTTAAGAAAAACTGACACTGGGTGTATTTCAGTTATGTTTTCTTCTTTCCTGCCTTATACCCGCTGTGAGATGAAAAGACCAACACAAGACATACAATCTGATTCTGCAAGGTTACTCTCTATTGATTTTTTCGTCATGAGCTTTAATATACAGCCTGTATGAAGAAACAGCTGTGTTGGATAAGTGTGGGGTTCTTTTTGGAGGGACTGGTTCATTTATAAGACAAACAAGTGTTATGAGGCATATCACTTATTTTTTGCCGGGCTGTCAGCTGTAGATTTGTCTGGCATATCTGCATAATTTACATATTTTAAGCTCTGCTGCCATCCGAAACAGCTGAAGTGTTTTTGCATCACACGGAATGAATAATGCCCCTTCAAATTTCCGTCAGACTGCAGCTCATAAAATGCACGACGGACCACCAAAACTGAGCTTGTACAGCACAATCGTTCCCGGGGGAGCAGCGCCCCTTTAGTTAGCTATATTTTCTGAACCAGTGGCTGCGATACAATGCTACAGCCCATTAGAAAATTTGAGGACGCGTGTGGACTCCTAAGGAAACAAACCGTTTTGAGCGAGGCTGGCTGTCAGAGCCTCCCCACAGCACTCTCATCTACCCGCTCGCTCCCACCCGCAGCATTGCATGACAACTTTGGCTGCAGCCGTACTGGCAGGATCCTGCAGCCCCCCCGAAGGAGTCATGCGATTATGCATCCCTGTAGCCGTAATATTCCGAATTACAGAGGCTGCCTCGGTCATACAGTCTGGAAAGAAAACAACCTATTGACACTGTAAGAGGGTGAAACATGGAACAGAATAGGTTAGTGTGCGTCATTTGAACTCGCAGAGATGATAAATAGTGAAATAACCTCATAGCTAGTCAGCATTGGGGTTACAAAGAGGGGATATGAATTTGATGAAACAAAACTGCAAAGCTTACACAGTCATTATTTGCAAAGTTTACAGCTACTTTAAATTCAAAATCCACTGAAAGTAGGGAAACTTAGGTCCTGTGGTTAGTGTGCATGGTCGTAGCAGCAAAGGAATACAAAGACATATTGATATATGAGGTGCTCCCCATTGTGCAAACACAGGTTCCTCAGGGCAGCAATATATGGTGCTGTTTATTTTCTTGATACGTAAGTAGCCTTTACATCCCTCCCAACAATAGAGAAGAAGAAAATTATTCCTTGCAGTAATTGCAGCTCCTATGCTGACAATGAGTGCGACAATTAACTCAGAAAATGAATTCAGAACGGCGGCTGGAGCTGCAAAATACAAATGAGCTTTATTGTATTTTAAGGAGAAGCACAAAAATCCCCACAAAAATCACTCTGACGCCGTCATTGTGTTTCGCAAAACTCAGCCTCTATTCACTCAATGGAATCAGCCGAGCAGCTATAACATTCGTCTCTTGAAGCCACCCCGACAGTTTTGGGTCTCTGTTTTCCTTACGAGAGAGAGAGAGAGAGAGCTATTCTCCGTCTTCAAATGCGTCTGTGCGGCTCAAGATGCGCGATGTAAATGTCATGTATGGCGCAGAGTAAATTCTGATTAGGGGGATTAGAGGAATACTGGTGGAGTGGCTGTAGCACCAGATAATAATCAACTGAATATCAAGCACCACTGTGTCTCATTTTAAAAGCAGTGTTATGTGCTGTCACACCACACACACAAACACCCATTTCTTTTATGAGGCAGGTTTGAATGTCCTCCAATGTACCCGGACTCTTCTTGAGCATTAGTATTTCCAGGGAAATTCACCCACTATTGATTTGAGAAATACAAGTGTCTAATGTGGAAAACGCAATAAGACAAAGACAGGATGTGGTGCACAAAACGACAAAGATCTCAGATAATGTCTCGACTGAGTCACCATTAGGTTCAAGGCTCTTATCTCAGCCTCCCCCCCCACACACTTTCTGTTCCATTATTTCCTAAAGTAAAGCAGCATACATTACAAGAAAGCACCATAAAAAACATAATTATATCGGAGGAGTCTCTTCCAGTGCCTGTAAAAACAATCTGCAGCTTGAAGTACATTAGAGTCAAGATACTAGGTGCAATATTTCCAGAGCAGGCTTATTTTTAAGTAAATATTTTGCAAATCTAAAATCACATTATAATAAACTCTTGGCCTGGAGTTCCCTCCTTCCCTGTTTGTGTTTCACATCTGTGCGAGAGCGAGAGCCAGTGCGCAGGGGAGACAGTGTGGGTGTTTGTGTGTGCATGCATGTATATCTGCGTGTGCGTCCGAGCGTTTGTGCATCTTGTTCATGGCAAGAAATCAGCTCAGTTTAGCACATAATGGAAATTTGAATAGCCTAGAGCGCCTCTCTCCCACACAGGGAGAGAACTGGCTGGGACTCGGCTGCATCCTTCCAAATCCAAACAGTGAGAGGGAGTCTGCTGGGTTAAAATCATACCCCTCTTTTTTTCCCTCTCTCTCCCTCCCCGGAGCAGTTCACAGCTCTGCCCATACATTACTAGAACAGGTCATCCAAACAGGTCTCACTAGCAGTCGGAAAACATATTCGCACACATGCCATGCACACGGCTAAGCACTGACACATACAAACACTTGTAGGTTCAGTGGATAGGTGATGCTGCTTGTATTATAACAGATGAGATCTTATGCATGGATCCCTTGGCACAACAACCCCAAATGTTATGACTAAACATAAGCATTACCTTTTCAAATGCGATTCACATTTACACAATATCATACCTCCGTATACCCAACTAAAGGTTAACAACCTCAATATATTCTGCACAGCAATTGTCCCATTCTGCTGTCATGCAAAAGTGAGATTAATTTCACTGGAGTGACCTGGAGGAACATGATTAATGAAAAGTCTGACTCACGTGCTACTTCCAATGACGCGTTGCGGCTTACGGCCTCGCCCAGATAGTTTCGGGCCACGCACACGTAGCTGCCGTCGTCGGGCTTGCTCCGCCGTCCGTGGACGATGCGCAGGAAGAAGAGCGACCCGCTGGGCAGCAGCATGCGGTGCGATCGGGGGTTGTCGCGGTCGGTCTCGACGCGCTCCCCATCTTTGTGCCATTCGACAGTGGGGGTTGGACGGCCCTCGGCCTTGCAGTTGAGAGTGGCTGGTTCCCCTTTGGACACAATAAGGTCAGAAGGGTGCTCCACAATGCGAGGAGAGAAGTCTTCCTGGCGGAGACGAGAACCTACGGGAGGAACAACAGAGTGAAAACTTATGTTAGTGGTAGTCATAGTTTTTAGGAGGTTTGGGATGAACTCATTTTACCGTTTATTTAGCATGAGCAGCAACACATCTATGGAGGCTCAGTGAAGCTACAGCAAAGTAGTGTTAGTGTTACCAAAACTATAGCGCTTGTTCAAAACCCGCCTGTTTGGAATGGGCTTTAGTTTGGCCTGTGGTGATACTGGTTGAAACTGTTAAAGTGACCTGCAATAATCGTTCTGTGTCGAGTAAAGAGATGCTGCTGGACTCAGTCCACAGAACCCTGAAGCTGCACCACCCCTGCTGCACTGAGAGCTGTTCACCTGTTTATTCAATGTTAAGTGAAGATTAAATCAGTTTACAGAACCACAAACTAAAAAATTGGTTGTCCTGAACATTATGCAGACGAATCCCAGCCGCAGCTGCTACAGAGCCATGGTCGCTTATTTATTCAAAGGTTATTAATATTGACTGTATCATGTGTCCAAATCACAACAAATTCACAACTGCTTTTTCTCTTAAGAATAAACATGACCAGTGTGAAGCAGGTCAGATAAGGGGGGTTCTCAAGGCGTGGGAGCCACATTACAGAAAAAGATTCACGAAAGAATTAAAAAAAACCTGAATTGTTTGCTTTTATTTTCGTTCCACTGTTGACAAAAATAAGACAGAATAAAATATTGCCATATCCCTGAAAATAAGAAACGCTAATATTATATTCCCCACTACTTTTCAAACAAAAAGGCACAGATTTGTAAATGTGACTGGTGGAATAAAATGTAAGAAATTAGTATAAATTCAATCACAGCTCCTGATTAGTCTCAGCTTCTTCCTGACAGAAAGGATATCACACAAAAGCTCCTATATTTACTTTCACAGACAGGAGCTGAGAAGTCATTACATCTCATTAGCTTTTTCATTAACACCTTTCATCAAACACTGACATCATCAAACATGTTGTTTCACTGGGGGTGTGTAACAGCAAATTCAAAACCTCCCTTTCCTCTTTAAAGGCTACGTTACAACAACATGAATCCTATTTAGATTCATACTTGATAGTCAGTCCTCAGCAAATGTCATGACAGAGTCTAATCCTGCCTATCCTGATGGGAATAATGTCATAATCTGTGTTACCGCAGCCCAGTTAACAGCCGCCGCTCCGCTCGGTCTCTCCATTCATTTGGCCACGTGAACACCTTAGCTCAATCCAGGCCCGCCGCTGCATAAATCCCACATCTAAATGTCACAGAGGACTGACCCCAATGTAGTGTCGCACAGTTTGTTTACAGACCTGACAGCATCACGACTCTCATCTGTTTCATGGTGTATGAACACATTATAATATCTGTGTTAAAAGGTCTTCCTTTTCTCTGTTGTGCCCGCGTGCAAACAACCGCAGAGTGCAATGTTGGACTCACCGAAACTGATTTCCTTTTTTTCTTTTTTGTTTGGTCTGTCATGCGCCAACGAAATAAGTATGATACAAACATTTAAAATGATGGTCTCTTGTATTTTCGCCACTCATTATGACAAATCGTGAACCGGATTAAAGCTGCAAATGTGAGTAGAATTGATGTGACAGTCCATAATGTTAAGAGGTTTGTTGACAAAATAACTCCATTAGCCGGCGCCGACAGACCGAACCATGGTGATACATTACGTTTTTAACACGCTTTTAAAACCATACACATATGTCTGTAATTAACATTTGTGTGCTTCCACGACAAACACACACAAAGAGAGTTTCCATAAAAACTGACTTCCTATAATTGTTTGTCCCATTATCCAGTCCCCACTGTGCTAATGTAGAGTTCCATGCTGTCAAACAGCAGAATTTAAATGAGATGATTTAGAGTTGTGGGTGGCACGTTGGATCAGTGTCTGTCATCTCACAGTCGGAGGGTCCTGCAGGGTCCTGTCAGTCTCTCAGCCCTTTTAGCAGGAAGCAGAAAAAAACCCATCCAGGGGGTTTGCTCCAGCGCCCTGTGACCCTGAATACCAATAAGTTACATAGAAAAAGAATCATTTCAAGGTCTAAATGTTGGCATATTACCAGCTGAACAGAACTGATTTGAAGTGTCGTGGTTATAAATTTGGTTGGAGCTTTAAAATGAAGAGTCTCGTCACATTTGCGTACTTGTTGGCCGAAATGGGACTGACATGTTTCTCTTTGTTTTCTTCAGGCTGTCAAGCACCAGACCCTTTTCGTTAAAGGGGAACTGTCCGTGGTGCTGAAGCTGAAACTCAAGGTCAGGATCATGTTAGGACTTCAAAGCAGGATAAACAACAAAAAATTCACTTTCTAACTTTGCAGCCGAAGTTAACTAAGTTTGTGCTTATAACCAAATGTTTCTTTGATTGTCAAATAAAGGGCACAAGTGTTTCAGGTTCTTTTTTAATTTAAAAATAAAGTTTGCAACGCCAAGTTGGAACCCTGCAATTTGAAATCAGTGCAGTCGTCGTCAGATAATGTCCAAACAAGTCTTGACTTTCACAGGAGTCTGCCTTTCACAGAACGCTACAGGAGATCCTCTGGTCAGATGCCTTCACAACAACACAGGAATCTCTGCAGCATTCAGGTGAAGGGTGGCGCAGCAGGCCGGACATAACAAACT
Organism: Limanda limanda; assembly: GCF_963576545.1. Classification (NCBI taxonomy): domain Eukaryota; kingdom Metazoa; phylum Chordata; class Actinopteri; order Pleuronectiformes; family Pleuronectidae; genus Limanda; species Limanda limanda. The sequence goes on from NC_083649.1 coordinate 18,879,712, forward strand.
CATTCTGTGACGGAGATTTATGTGTTTTTAATTGCAGTACATGTTGGTCCAAGTTTACATCTTCTATGTGTATGGCTCCTCTTTTTCATCCTGAGCTATTTGTATTCTTTTCGGGGTGTTTATTGTTTTGGGTCTGTTGCGTGTTAGTAACAACATCAACACGCCCACTAGCTGGAGGTGAACCCTCAGGATAATATTGTGCTGTATTCTCACATGGGCCCGTTTGGATATTATCCAAAGTTTTTACCAGGGGGCTCACAGGATAAACCCCAGGCAATGTCCACAGCAACTGACTCGGACATGTGCCTCCTTACATATAGCAGTTCTGGGTAAATTCAGGGGAATATATGAAGTTCAGTTGATGCCTGAAAGGAGCTTAGAAGGGTCAGTGCCTCATTAATGGTATTGCCTGTACAATATCATCATTGCAGAGACATTGTCAAAAAAAAAACATTGACAGGCAGAACCTATATGTCCTTCTCAGAGAAGTTTGATTCTGTAATTTCACTTTATTATGAATTAATAACGTGTTACAGTATCTGCAGAATCTAACACAAAACCAATGCAACAGTTTTACAATAAATTCAGCCCAAATGCAAGAAAAAAGTAGGTCAACTCATTAGAAAAACCTACCAGAAGCAGTCCAACACAATCTGGTGCCTCAGAATTGACCTTAGAGTTCGATAAACAACCTCACTGACCCAAAGTCAACAAAACCTGAGCCCCCCCTTGATAGACCGCGTGGATGTGCACCACCAAACAAACTGGCTGCACAAAGTAATTCCAGTGTCCTGAAACCACCCACGTCCACACCCACTTTGTGAGCCGGTCACACCTGCAGTGCATTTACCCCACTGACACAGATTTATGTCCTTATGGGCTTCAGGGGGACAAAAGCAGCACAGACGACTTCATGATAAGGACGGACCTTCCTGTCAGGAAGCTTAGATACGTTTCCTCTTGGGTGCAGATCCATGTGTGTGTATGTGTACAGTAGGTCATTGGATAGTATAAGTAACCTCTAGACACAAGCAGTCAAGGATAGATTCCCAGACTTTATGAGTAAGCATATACTGTATGGCACATTAGACATATTTCAGCTGTGGAACACCCACTCTCCCCCCTTCATATAAGCAATCACAGCATTATTGGCTACACTGAATATGACCCAAGATGGAAATAAAGAACATCACATTAAAAAAAAACATAGATTTTATGACACTCGATGGACTATACAAGATTGAAGTCTACAACTGATGAAGAATAGTCATTAAGACCCTATTTCTTTCGAAAACACTGAGCAAAGTTAACCTGGACTCAATTTCCAAACTCACATGTAAAAAAAAAAAAAAAAAGAAGCACCCTTGGAAATACAGCCAATTTAAAAAGCTGTCAAAGATTTTACTCACGTAACAAATGTGCTCAATTAGAGCAGCCCTTATGAATAAAAGAACAACCCAAATGCCATCAAATATCTGGCCTGGCACACTGTCTTGAATCCAGACTGAATTAACCAACTGTGGTGCATGCGGTGCTTTTTGGCTTTTTTACGCTCAAGAGGAAAAGCAAATTCACAGTAAATCGTGTGAGATACCACACTGGGTGTCTGGATGCGCTTCAGCCGTGCGTCCAACACGCTCCAGATCACAGCCCAGTCAAGCTTTTCTCATGCGTAATGAGAGACCAGAAACACTTTCAGTCACAACGTGTAGTTCTCGGTGCAGTGCTGAACTTACCGTGGGTTTGGGCGTACAGAAGTCCACAGAGAAATAAATACTGTAGAGGACCCATTCTGGCATATTGGCCCCGTGAGCTATCGACGCATGAATTCCCTCCTCAAGCTCCAGAAAAAAAAATACAAATAAACGATCTATGAATCAGTTATCACTTTGCGATGGTCGGACGAGTCAGGTCAGTGAAGTAAAACTAGCGAAATCAGCCGCTGGAGGAAGAAACCATCCTCATCCACATGTCCGTCCCTGCTCCCTCTCTCTCCCTCTCTCCCTCTCTCTCTCTCCAAGAGCGCACCAGTAATAAGCAGCGGTCGGTCTCGCGGACACGTTGGGGAAAGAAAAAAAAAATTCCTGCAGTCACAAACATCACCGACGCCCAGAGACACCCCGGTTACTGTCTGCGGTCCCCGCGTCTGACCGCCGCATTCTCCGCGCACTTTTTTCACCGGCTCCGACCGCAGGGGAACGCATCCATCCTGACGCGGGACAGAGTTGGATGAAAAGACGAGGAGATGGATGGGACTGAGTCAGTCAGAGGTGAGAGTGACTGCACGGTGCGGCGCAGCAGCCCGGCCCCTCCTCTCCTCTCCTCCGCTGCCCTGGGAGAAACTAAGCAGCGAATTTAACGCACACATATGAGGAGGCTTTTACTTAAATCTACTTTCCTGGTGAAGCTGATGCTCGGTGTAGACACAGTCCTTCCAGCAGGATCACTGGATGTTATTTTGCCGTTGTGTTGTTCAGGTTTTCCTTGATTTATTTTACTTTTTATATCGTAAGAGGACAGATTAGATGTTTAACATTGCATTTGGTGTGGGCTTATTTTGATGAGCAATTCTGTTCAAATGAATAGCAAATATCATAAAAAAGAAGAGTCTTGTCCTTTTGTTTCTTCTAATATTATGGATATGCAACATCAGGAAACAGTTTTTCTTTTGAGAAAGAAAAAGTAAGGTCTGTATTTATATGAATATATGTGTTCATATAACACTTCTCTAGTCTTCAGAATCAGAATTCTTTTATTTGCCAGGTATGTTTGCACATATAGGAAATTGACTTGGTGTCATTGGTGCACTGAACATAAAACAACAATATAAAAAAAAACAACAATATATAAGAAATAGAATAAAATAAAATAGAATAAAGTAGAATAAAGTATATACGCAATCAAAGCGCTTTACAGTACAGTATCGCCAATCCCCCACACAGTTGATGTGTGTGCAGCATGTTCAGCATGACTTATGTCACAGCCATCAAAGACAATTTGGGTTTCAGTATCTTGTCCAAAGACACTAACATCAAGGTTTAAGTTTGAAATTGGAAGGACCTGTGATAGGAGCCTGTGGAATTAGGGAAGAATACAATGGGACATAAAAGACCCAATCAGCAAGCGGTTGTGAGTGTTGATTTTCATTGTTTCCTCAACATCTGTGTTTGTTTCCTTCCAGACTCTGCCCCCAAGTTTCAACCTAAAACACAACTAGCAGCATCTTCCAACTTCTCTGTTTTTTTGTGGCTCTAGTGTTGAAACCACGCATTAAAAGTCAACGTCCACGTTATTGTCAATTCTGCCATAAAGGACATAGATGGGATTGAAATGCCTTTTCTCTATGTTCCCTACTGTAAACATATAAGTAAACAAAACATATAAGTATGCAAAAACAGAGGATATAAGTACGTAGCATATTAAGCACTCAAAACCTAGTACACAGTACAACGTAGTGTGCAGTCATAAGGCACCTGGTGGATAAGATGGGAAAACATAGCAATGTGAATGTGGCGTAGTCCTACAGCCTTAGCTACCTAGATGTAGCTTTATTGGGGAGGCTGGGATGGAACCGCCTACCTGCTGGCTGGTGGACAACCTGCTCTGCAGATCCACAGCCACCCAAGTCCTCAGCTGATGCTCAGCTATAACACTGGAGCCATTTTGTTTGCCCAACAATCAAACATCCCTCCGCTCTGTCTTGCACGTCTGCTCTCAAAGAGTTGATGGATCCTATCTGTGTTAGTAGTTCTTTGTTATATTTTAACCTTTAACCCTTTATGTTCTAAGGATAAACCATTCTGCCAAAAACCACAACGGGGGGTGTTGAGTTAAACCATTTAAACAAAGCTGCCCAGTTATGTCGACTTGCATTTTCATTTTCCATTCATGGTTGAAAAAGCTATCACAAAGGTGCACAGATGTAAAGAAATGGCACTTTGCTCCCACCCACCGCCTGAGGTGCTTTTCCCACCTTTTCGTCAATACTGCTAAATATTGTCAATAGCATTATAAATGCTGTGCCTCGCAGTGAGATTAGAAGGAGACGGGCTGTATCGGGTGCTATTGATCCAGAGAGGGGGAAATTAAACCATTTTTGACTCTGTGTTCAAAGCAGCGGATCGAATAATAATTGTGGGCGATGGTTAAATCCAGTCCCTATGAAGAGGGTGTAAAGTGAGCGCAATCATTTGGATTGAACAGAGCTCATCCATCAGAGGATGTTGTTTTCAGTAGAATTTTCCTGTCACGTTGTTCTCACGGCAGCAGCTCGGTTTGTGGTGACTCAGGTGCCACTTTCCTCTCAATAACTTTTTGGTGACGCCTCAATAGGACACAGTTTTAACAGAACTGAAGAGCGGGGATAGTCAAGTGGCATTTCAGGTGTAAAAAATACCACTTCATTTCCATTCCTGGGACCACACAATGCAGTGACGCATTCAAACCACTCGTCACCAGTGACTGTTTCTCCGATTTTCTGCTGACGTGACCGTAACCCATAACACTTCCCTTTTTTTTCAAAGGAGGAGATGATGAATTGGCTTTTCAAGAAATTAATAACCTTTCAAAATCCATCAAGGTGAACTTAATGATGTGAGAAGGAAACTTCAAGAACGTGGTAACAGCTAATTGTAGCAAATGACTCGACTGCTGTTCCTCATTAGAACGAAGAGTAAAAGACGTGTTGGTGTTATTTTCGTCTCTCACATGTTTCTCACAGAGAACCTGGAGCAGTAGGAAATGGTGTAAATAATAATGCCAATACTGCGTTACCAAGGATTAGTGATCTGAGCATCATCAAGTGACACATGTGACAATTAAGTATCATATATAGTCATGGAGGCTGACACAGTATATGAGCATTAGTCTTTATGTATAATGTGTGTAATGGAACACATGCTATACTGAAACCATTGAAATCTTACAGATGTTGGGATCTTTGTACATATTCAACTAGAAGGGCACTCAGTGGAGCGCAGACCTCCGTCAAGACCCAACAGTCCCCTTACCAAACCACATTTAAATTCACCAGAACCAGATATTTATTTAGATCTGCACCAATTGCACACATTCATAAATATCAAAATATGCCAGATTTTCTTCATCAATATTTATGAAATATTATCTGAGAAATATTGAAAAATGCACTTTCTTGCAACGTTAAATAAAAATAAATTCCTTTACCTGACCCATGATCCAGATCTGCTTCACAATTTTTAGTAGTAGTAGTTGCTTTATCGTGCTAACTTACTAACAGACAAACAAACGTACAAACACAAAAGTAAAATAATAATAATGTAGATGACACAGCTGTAAGGTTTTGGAATAAATCACTGATCTCATGAGATCCGGTTATGCCAGTGCATGTATTGCACACAATTAAAACCTGATCATATGTTACGAAGATAATGTGTCTCATTGTTGTATCAGTATCCATTAACCATACAGTGTACATCCAGTTAACATTATTTATAAACATCTATTAGTATGCCACCGTATTATCTTACATCTTGCTTCTGCATGTTAGGTGTTGTTATTAGAGAAAACCCAGTTAATGGCTCACTCCTGGGGCAGCTGTGGCTCAGGAGGTAGAGCGGGGCATCGGCTAACCAATAGGTCAGCAGTTCAATCCCTGGCTCCACAGTCCACATGCAAAAGTGTCCTTGGGCAAGACGCGGAAACCACTAATTGCTCCTGACAAATAATGACTGGCAGACAAATGCATGTAGAGGCGATGTATGAAGAGATGTGTGACCTGTAGTCTAAAGAGCTCTGAGTGGTCGATAAAATGAAATAAAGTGCTACATACATGCGGCCTGGTTAACATTCACAAGTGCATTCAAAATCCCAAATAGTATTTAATAAGAAAAATGTTGGAAATGAATAAAACATATAAGATGCTCTTTGCTGCATTAAAATAGTATAAAGTCAGGCAACACTGTGCAGTATCGAATCAAAATGTTTTTTATGTTTTTCCAAATTACAATACTCTTAATAAATACCATACAGAAATAAGTCACAAATATGAGTGTGTTAGTTAGTGTCTCACTTTTGGATGAGACACAAATTAATACACACCCTCTGAATATAGCTATAGTAAAAATAGGAAAGGTTCTTCAAAGCAGTGAGATGAAAAATGTCATAAAAATAAAGAGACGGGAGGAAATGGCATGTGGGATAAGGGATTGCATAACGGCATTTGATGTCTATAGCATAAGGTCAAGAAAAAAGAATGTGCATTTATTGAGTGAGGTGGTTTGATGTTAATCTTTGATGCCGAATAAGATAAGAGGCAGTGAAAGGCTCCATCTCTCATCACACACACACACACACACACACACACACACACACACACACTGATGGAGAGAGATGGACATGTTTCCAGGCAACGTGGGATTCTGCAGCCTCTCTCACACAAACCAAAATCAAAAGGGCTACTGCCTCTCATCAATCTCCCTCTCTCCCTCTCTCTCTGTTGATCACACATAGGAGACAGTGTCAAGGTCACAAGTTTCGTCCGCACCATTACCTACTCATAACCGTGTTTGTCCAAGCCAGGAGTGTTGGAGGTAACAGATGGTGCATGTGACAGTGTGTTCACCACCAGGTCTGCTCAGCCTCAGTGAGAGTAGACGGAGTCGACATGTGTCCGGACGACGAAGCCCGACCCTGCACACGAGTGACAAACCTCAGTCTAACAGCTTAGGGTGCTCAGTCCACTGAAACACGGCCTTGGAACTCAGACCAGTGATCTCAGTAGCTTCAGAGTATCACACAGCATTCAACTATAACAACCATATCATTGTTTTTTTCGGACACTTAATTTTCAGAGCTAACGATGTAAATGGTAAATTGGCCGTATTTATTTAAGTGCTTTTCTAATCCTATCGACCACATTAATACACCATTCATTCACATTGTGTGAATGCTGTGGTGTACAGTCTCTTACCCAAGGACATTTCAGCATGTGGACTGGAGGAACCGGGGATCGAACCAACGACTTTCTAGTCATTTGGCGACCGGCTCCACGCCCTTTTCCACAGGCGTTATAATCAAAACAGCGGTAATGTTGTTTGTATTTTCCATTTGTTTGTCGTTTTAGCAGCGTTACCACAAAACACCTGGTGGGAAGATGTGGTAAAGGTCAGGAAAAAACTACCAAGTTGCAGATCCAGGAGTCTGATCCTGGAGTTTTATTCACTTTCTTCGACAAATTGAGGAGAGAAAGAAAGGTCGTTTTTCAACATAAGTGTGTGCAATTTGCTGCAGATCCAAATAAAAAAACCCACATCTAGTGAGTTTAGGTATGAGCTTTACTGAGAGATATTCTAGTTCAATCTTGTCTGGAGGTCAATAATAGCACTGAGCTTTGTTAACCTTCAATATTGTTTTAGGTAACAGACAAGCAGAGGGTCCCTTTTTACCTTGATAGGTATCTAAGCATGTTATAAGATATAAAACATTCAAATAATTAACTGTACATTTTAAACAGCACTCCTTTACTGTACACCAATATCTTGTCTGAACAAAGAAAGCCACAAATTACAGGAAAGAGAAAACTATCCATATCTTATTCTATTATGGGCTACAGCTCCACTTTGCAAAAAAATTTAAATCAACATTAAAACCAGTTAGTGGGGCATTGAGAGTGTTACCGGTCATGGATCCAACACCTTATGCTGCTGGTTTCAGCTCATAATTTTGTCTGAGTCATTCTGGCTCTCAAATTGCTCCAGATGACACATAAAATCCAATGGTAGCGAGCTGTAAATGAACATCCGTTATAATTTTGTGTGATATTGCATTTTATGACTTATCGGCAGCAGTAAACCGTGGTTAGTTTCTGCCTCGCTCATCTTCCCTTTTATTCAGATTGGCTGAGCTCCACAATAAATTAGGATGATGTGTAGGTGTGGTTCGATTGCTGGAAGGGAAATGTGATCTGTGCTTCTTAACGAATAAACCATGAGGGAGTCAGGAACTGCAAGTTGGCTGCAAGATGGCTGTGAATATTGGTGCTCTCTGTAAACACTGCAAACACAACACCCTTGAGTCGACCCTTGCACCAATTCATGAAAATTGATGGTAAAATGGTAAACTATTGCCCAGGAACTGTATGACTTATATCCTTTTAAGTCTAATAGTTATGCTAGTTGTCTATATTCCAATTGAGGTTCCTCTGGTTCTGAAGATATTCGTAACCGAATAGAGTTAACCATCACACACCAATGACCTGGTTCATGGGCATATCAATTATTCATATTTCTTTTGTCTGAAACGTTTGTTTTCAGCTCCTATCTCTTAAGCCACCCCCCCTGATAAAGCTATGTCTGTTCTGATTGGCCAGCTGACCCACTCCGTCGTGATTAGTCAACTGCTACAAGTGCCTTTAGGAAAAGTAAGCCTCCACTCTCACTTAACCTGGCTTTACTAGGGGATGCACCAGACCAGCAGCTGGGCGTGGATTATGCAAATGTAGGTCACTGTGATGTCACATGAAATCACGATGGCGTCAGGCACGACTGGCGAGACGTTTCAGGAGCTTCATAGCAACGTTTTCTCTCGGGAATTGCAGCTTCCTTTGTAGCAGACCTTTGGCTTTTTAACTTTTGAGAACACAATACAAACCATATAACACAAGAGAAAAGGGGAAAAGTGAAAAAACAATAAACATTCTCCTTTGAAACTTGCATCCAATTTGCTTGATTTGGAAAAAAATGAAAAAAATGATTACACTCTACATAGTCTATCAATGCTTTTAAAAAACACAAACATAACAAATATGTCTTGAGCCTGGTTCGCCAGTTGTTTTTGTTTGCTGCTACAGATGACAGTTGCAAATGTGAGTTTTCACTACAGTGCACATAGTATGCTGTGTTATTTGTTTACAAGTACCAACAGTTTAAACTGGGCTATGTCAACTACCACATGTGTAGAGAGCTTTCTGTGTGACACACCACCTGTTTAGGGACAGAGGTCTTCGTTCATTGACCTGGAAAGTTGCCCCTTGTCTCTTTGAGTTTGTGAAGGCAGGAAGTGACCTCTGAACCCTACAGGAGGTGGACACTACTCTAATGCCTGCACACTTCAAAACAACATCCATGATAGAACATCTTCCACTGCAAAGAAAGATCATTTGAAAAAAAAACATGCACAATTGTCTCTACCATGGGGGCTATTTTGAGCTCTTGTGCTACCGTTGTTTTCAAAACGGTCCTTCACATCTCAAACCGTTCCATACCTCTTGAGACACTTTTGAAGTAACGTTGAAAGGACTCTTAAAATCACATCACAAGAATGTGTCTTCTCAAGAGATGGAGTTCTCTCTCCTGGAGATGAGTGGTGCTGCCAATGCATTACTATCACTCTCACCGGAGAACACAGTGCTTCTTCTGTGTACCTTCACGCTCCACAAAACACCGCTGAACTCCTGACACACCTTGCCAGAGTGGAGGGAGAAGGGCCCAATCCCACCAACTCCATTTGAAGGCTTTCAAGGTGAAGGCTCCATTCAGCTTCTGGAATAGGTACTCAGTGGGGGTGGGGGGGAGGTTATGAGATATTGCTCTAGTGATATAGACGTGGAGGGGAAAGAAAAGGGTTTGTGCTTAATCAGGCGCAAGGACATTTACACCATTTGTTTTTCTTCTGGAAGAGCAGAGGGGGGGAAAATAGAAAAGGAAAACAAGGATGGAAATGCTGTGAGCAATACACGGGAGAAACCCCAGGAAGAACTGTGCTCTTAACATTTTCAAAATGGCAGATAATAGACTTCCCCCATGCGTGTAAACATTGCATTTCCATAGAAATGGCCTCTTTCTGGGTCTCGGAGCGGTAGTCACGGGTGAGAGAGTCATGTGGCACTCACCTCTTAATCTTGTTAGATGTTTCTAAAACGGTGGTGGCTCTCTGGTTTAAGAGGGACATGAAAAAAAGAAGGCGGAATAAACTCAAAGAGAGAATTAATCTGTAATGGCAATTAAAATTCATTTTTAGTACTTATGGTTATTCTTATCAATCAGACATGCCTTATTTGATTATGATTGTTCTATTGATAGGTGCAATGACAGTCTGCAGATCTGATGCCATGTTATTTCCTTCTGTTTTAGAATATTTACTATTGCTCCATTTAAGGAATTGGATGAAACAATAAGTTTGATATTAAATGTATAGATATTTACAAAGCAAACTCCACATTTATCATTTACATTCTTGTTAATAGATGTTATAATAGACAATGCATCTATTTTATTGTCTTCCATCTGCATGTGTCACATGACTCCTGTGGTCCAATTATGAGGAAGTGATCACGCCTAATTAAACTAGGCTACTTTAATTAGCTCAGGAGGGATAATAACCCAGAGATTGCAGACCCCTGGGCACATAGGCAGTGTGTGAACATTTTGTTTTTGGGAATTTTGCAGTCTGGTTTAATAAAGAGAAATCATGTTTATTTAAATTTGACGAAAACTACAATCTTCCCTTACCAAAGTGCTATTGTTGCCTCAAACTAACCCCAGGCAGGACTGGGGAATGAACCCTGGTCTCTGGTGTGACTGTCGTGCTCTGTGCACTGTGCACCTGCTACCCACCACAATCTCCTGCTGGTTAATCTTCTGCCATTAATAAATGTATATGTAGCCTCTGACAATATTCTAGTTGGCTATTACATTTCCTGTAAAAATATTTTGTTAAGCAGTTCAGTTGTATAGAAACATAATTTCACACAGCAAGGGTTGACAGTTTGGGGCTTTTTCATTAAATATATCAATGCAACCAATTCCTCCAGACAACTTTGGCCTTGTAGGAGAAGACAAATTTTTCCTTGTGCGACTGGTCCGGGCAATAAACCAGGAAAAGTAAATATTACTGAGGCAGACAAATACAGGCTTCTGCATCATCACTGTCTTTTGTCATTGTCAGTCAATGGTTGATGTTGTGTAGATTGACACAGAAATTCTATTGAATTATTTCTCCTCTACACTGATACTTCTTCAGTGAGGCAGCACAGTAACCACAGCAGGCCTCTGCTAACCAGCACAGTTTCAGTCTACATTCTTCTTTTTTTTCGGACTCAAATGAAGAGACCATGACCTTTGACCTTGGACTACAATTCATCTTTAAGTCCAAGTAACAAATCGTCAAAAAAGCATGAAGCATGTTTGGTGGCCATAGCCTTGACATTTGATCACCATAAACTAATCAGTTAATCAATGAGTTTAAGTGAACATTTGTGAAATAACTCAATCATCAATACATTTTTACCTAAACACGTTCATGAGGCAAATAAAGTGTTTGTGAGGTCACAGCAACCTTGACCTATGACTAATAAAACCTAATCAGTTTATCCTATGGCCAAACTGAAGAGATGTCACCAGCACGGGAGTTCACTCCTGGTTTAATATGGGGCCCCATCAGGTCCCCTTTGCCTTCACCCCCCCTAATTCTCTTGAAATGCTCCTGTCACCTGGGAGCTCACGGGTGAAGATGTCAAGGCAGAGTGCACCGAGATTGCGTTGGATCACTGAACCCCTCACACTGCAGAGAGAGAGATTTTCAGCTAAGGAAAGACAGGCTGCACATTACCATGAGACGCGATAGTCCACGGATTCAAGTGAGATTTATACCACTGCTACACTACTGTCATAAAAGGGTGTGTTCTAGCCAGGTTCATAATATTTGTCTTGCTGGTGTAGTAAACAGCTGGTGGTTGGGTAGGGGGGGGTTGTTTGGTTCTGCTTGACTATCTGTAAAAGTCACTGCACGCGCTGTTGTGTAGTAATAAGGTAAGAAATGGCTGCTAGACATTGTTTCTCATTCCACTGCAATAGGTGAGGGACTTGATTCATCGCTGTGGCATCTGTCTGTGTGGGCACAGTTTGGAGCACACAATTACTCAAGAACAATACATGCCAGAAACCTAACACCCTCTGGTTCCCCATAAAAACATGTTGAACAGTCCTCCACAGTAGATGGGCTGATTGGATTTTGGAGGAGGGCTTTTTGTCACATACACTTTCATTCCATGTGAAGAAAATTCATTCATTTTGCATGACTCTCGGTCGCAGGAAGCACTTCCATTTCGGAGTCCACAGTCTCTCGTGGATGAATGTGCAGGCTGCTCCATTAATGAGGTCATACGATCCAAGCAGGAGAGTTCAGGTGTGTCAGGAAGTGGGAATAAGAGGGACGGTGAACTTGACCGCGGATTTCGTGCATCAGTTGAAGCTCTTGCGTTTCCGGTCAGTCTCCCGTCTGGCTCTGACCTATATGGTCCCAAGGTTTCTGGGTTAGTGACCGAAAGAATGAGATTGCAGATACAAGTGACAGAGGCTTTCTGCCCTGTGCCTGTGTGACAGTGTGAGGAGTTTAGTGATCCACAAGGACCTGAGCATCAGTGCTGCTCCTTCACTTTGGCAGAAAAAGCGATGGCAGAGCAGGTTGACTCCTCAGGGGCTTCACCGAATCCATTTGGGAACATAGTGAAAACTGTGGCAGATCTATGATTTTTCTAAATCAGGGGTCACACTATATACAGGGTTTGGGGTTATACATCCAACATCCATGCACTATTTCTGAATAAAGGAAACATTTAAGTCTTTCCATGTTTTCTGTTAGCAAAGCCACACATAGTTGAATGCATTTGATAATTGTCCTTCGTTCAAGCCTATCTTGTTCTCTAAAAAAACAACACATTTTTAATGAATGCTATTATAATTGTTGGACTTTTTTTTTTGTTTTTACTAAACTGACAGGACAGGACACTTCAGGTGAAAACAAGATTTCATTAGGGGCCAGAATCCCCCTGGCCACCCACCTCGATCCAAAATGAGCATAAAAACAATTACTTCTCTAATGGAAATTGAGAGAGGATACTCTTCCCAGAAAATGATCATGGAAATATTAAATGCTGACGCTTTCTGGCTTGCTGACTATAGGAAATTGGCTGTGGTAATGGGTCAGACAAATTATACCTTTTCACAGTTTTTTTCCTGTCAGGTGTAATAATTATTTTCTTCTTGTTTTTTGCGGATTTAAAATACCTGCAAAGTGTTATAAAGGCACCTCCTCTCCCCACAGAAGACCCTGCTCCTGCAGCTCCTGAAACAATTGTCAGGAGTCCAGCTGATACTTCTGGGGAATTGTGATGTCATTTGAAATCCCCCTCCCAACATTTGCATTATGCATGCAGTAGCTAGTCTGGCACGCCCCAACTCAAAGGCAAACAAAGCAAGAGCAGAGGCGAACGATTACTTTACATGTTAAAAGTAGGCCAGCCAATCAGAGCAGATTGGGTGTTATCAGAAGGAGAGTCCTAAAGAGATTGGAGCTAAAACCTGAACATTAGCACATGAAAAAATGTTCAAATAAAACCCTAAATCAAAGTGTATGAATCTTAATATGGGGACAATATGTCTCTCATTCAATAGTACACACACCCAACTGTCTATGCGCACTGCCCGACTCGCAAACTGTGTCAACCACTCTCTCTCTCACACACACACACAAATGACTCCAATGATTCCTCACCTAATCTGCCCTAATGCACCATATACTATAGTCTGGGTGCAGCGGTGATAGATGTGTGATAGATATGTGATGGATGTCGATTACTTCATAGTTTGGTCGAGAGATTATTGACAACAGGGACATAATAAGACCCTAGGGAGGGAGAGAGAGAGAGAGAGAGAGAGAGAGAGAGAGAGAGAGAGAGAGAGAGAGAGAGAGAGAGAGAGAGAGAGAGAGAGAGAGAGAGAGAGAGAGAGAGAGAGAGAGAGAGAGAGAGAGAGAGAGAGAGAGAGAGAGAGAGAGAGAGAGAGAGAGAGAGAGAGAGAGAGAGAGAGAGAGAGAGAGAGAGAGAGAGAGAGAGAGAGAGAGACTTTTGCACAGTGTCTCTTTCAGTTATTTATTACTTGACAATGACCTTTACCAATAACTTGGTAAACGGCTACAGGACCACGTCTGTCTCTGAAACAATGTCCATCTTATTGATTTTATTAACAAGAGCAAACTCAAACCTAAGCGGAAATGGCCTGACAGAATGATGCTTGAAATATAGATAAGTATATTTAATCAACCTCTCCCATTGTGTTTAAATCCTCAAAGTTTATGTGGGTAAAGATTAATATCAGTTTGCAGTTATTTATAAAGTAGGCTAATATGATTGATTCTGACTGTCTGTTGTCCACATCTGGTTTCTACTGTATGACGAGCTTCTCCTTCTGGTCATTTAATCTTTGTAGCCACACGAAGGCAGCAGGACTCGCATTTCAATTCATCTGCAGCCTCAGGCCACTTCAGATCTTTAATGTTTTGTTTGTTTTTATTGCGTTTTACTCTTGAAATGTGTTACTGTTTAAATATTTTAATTTGCACAGATGTCTTATGAAGATGGCTGCATTTCTACTTGGTGTTTACAGAGACAAGAATGAACAAAATGAGCCTCAGTTGTCCTTTCTGGAATATTTGAGTTCATACAGCGAAAATTCTTGGTCTAACGCACATGCTGACAGTCAAACTAAGAAGCTTGAGGTGAAAGAAGCAGTTCAATATTATACCAAATGGAAGGAAGGAGATAGCAGTCTACATCACCACAAGTCTGACAGTACGCCCATTATCCTCATGAGATACGATCTCCCAAGGTTCACCTTATCACAACACCAGACACAGGACGGCAACTCCCAACACAAAACATACTGCATCTAAAGCCTTTCTGCAGGTCAACCATCTGTGAAACATAGTTCAGATCAGGCATAATATAAGTCAAACACCAGTTTAAAGGAATAACGGGTAAGACATTTCCTCAGTTACAAAGCTAGGTCTTTTTCATCCCATTTCGCTGATTGATGTTACAAGTTACACTGAGATAAAGTCAAATGTAACTGAAAAAGCATTAGATTGATGTTACATGGTGTGTTCACATTATGTTACTCTGCAACATTCAGAGAACAATATCTTTGAAATCTGATACTTTGATCCACTGGGTTGTGTGCTCAACTATATCTTGGCCAGGTGCAGGAACATTAGACTGGAAACACTTTATAATTCTGATACGATTAAAAAGTTTGTTGGAATCAAAGTTCTCAATGCGCACGTACACACGTTTTGTTTGGTTGGGTGCTAGTTTAATGTAATTGGGCAAGTAACTATTGCTAGGGAGCAGTGAACATTTGACTGCTGATTAGCTATAGGCTTTGTCATTTAAACAATGCCCATGGGGAAGTGGAGGGTCTAACCAAACCTGATTTACACAACGGTGTCAAAATGAGGACACCTGCTAAAGGAAGTTTATTTTTATTACACCCACACATGACAATGGTTTATGGTTTACATTAAATGTATTTGATGGCTTTGGTCTCTTCAGCTCTGACATATCATATGTTTTGTTTTACTCCATTTTGACTTCATACTAGTATTTTTTTAATACAGAATCTTTCAGATGCAATAAGCCCTGACAATACTGTAGCTGAAGCATTATATTATCGTCTACCATGTGCCTAGTGAAGACGGGAACACAGGGATGAGATGGCGCTTAGCTTGCAGGTGACACACACACACACACACACACTTGGTGTGAAAAATTCTATACCCAAGGCTCCAAACCTTGGAGGAAAAAAGTGAACTAGACAGCTAAACACATATGGCTTGTACAGCGTTGTTTCTTGTGACACAAATGGCAGCCTACACAAAAGCCTTAGCTAACCTACCATTACTCTGACACTTGCTTCGGCACAACACTGAACCGAGACATTTCTATACTCACCATTCATTTAAAAAAAATATGTGGGGTCCAGCGGGACTTGAGAAGTTATATATGACATATTATAATAACATACCTGTGCTATAGTTTCATAAATAGTAGTATGTATCCCATTAATAGGCAGATCAATACAAAATCTGCTGCTGATTATCACATTTTTAATTGGTTGAAGAAACCCAGCGGTACAGTGAAAGAGACAGCTCACAAGAACGCAAAAAAACACAAAACAAATGCAAAAGCCACAACACAGCAGCAAAAGGTTGACCGAGGTACGGAACTCTGCTCATTTCATTGTCAACATCATGTGTCTCTCACTTAAGTTGTAGTTGTGTGTCCGTTGTGTGGCGTCTGCGTGGCTTCATGTTTTCTGTTAATGTGTTTGTGTGCGGTACGGAGAGCATTGAAAACTGAAGTGTTCACTGCGAGCGCACACTTTACTGCGTTACTTAGCCTACACAGTTGTGACACTGATCTTAAATGTGCAAGGTTGAAAGAAGAGGATAAAGTAAGAATACGTGCATATGACAGGGAGGAGGATGTCACCTTCACATAAATTCTGTAAAGCTTTCAATTTCAGTGGCCATGTTAGTGAAATGGGACTTTTTCAATATCTTTCAATTTCTGTTGTAACCTTGAGCACCATAGCACAAGCTGTAGTTGCTCTTTATATTACATAAGGTGTGTTTTTTATTGCTAATGGGCTGTTTTAAAAGGGATGAACAGCAAATTTAACAATGCTTGTAGAATGCATTGTCGGATTTGCTCTCTAGTTTAAATGGAATCTCATTTTACATTTTTATTGAAATTCAAAACATGCGTAAAGCTGAATCTGAATTTAATTGCTATTGCTTTAAATAATTATACAGTCACAAAGCTCTCAAATATAAGGTATTAACCTTTACAGCAGTGTAAGTGTTCTCATCAAACCAGACCTTGAGAAACCACCACATTGCATAAAAAATAAAACGATAAAGAAAAGCTTGAAAAACTCATTTATTTATACTTCCTGTTATCTTCTCATGTTTTTTCAGTCAGTTTCAACATCCGACTCATTTCTCCCCATTGATTTGTGGATGAAATAATGCAGACACTGATACACATATTATCAAGACCATGCAAACGTTGATTATAATTTACAATCAGTGAATTATTGTTCCTTGTGCCAGGAAAGATGTTCATGAAACAATGTGACAGTAGTTGGGAAATAAGCTGCAGATATTTGACTATTGATGACCATTGAATGAAAAGTTTAACCCTGCTTTATATCCGTCTACATTTTGGCCAGTTTAGCCTGTTTTTATGCCTCTACACCAGCTACACCAGTGGTCGGAGGCATTATGTTTTCAGGTTGTCTCTACGTTTGTACATATGTCCGTCCGTCCCGTTAGATGTGGTCAAAGGTCAAGATCATGGTGTCCCTCTTGAACATGATATCCCAAGTCTGCCTTTTTGGAATTTCCTCAAATTTTGTCCAGTTGTCACAAGGACTCAAAGATGAATGGATTAGATATCAACATCAAATGTCACGATGACCTTGCATGAGTCTGAAAAGAAATGAACGTCGACTGAAACTTCAGTGGTTGGCCGAGGCATGCAACCGCAGGGCAGTGATTCTAAACTTTAAAGTGCATCTTTGACAACCTGACTGTACTTCACAATAACACTTTTATAATAAGACATTGTCTCCTTCTCTATAGCTGCCAAGGATTAATTCCTGCGTGAGAAAATGTGGAGCAGAACTCAATCAGGAGGACCGTGATACAGCTCGGGGCTGGTGGACAGTCAGCGGGGGAATAGACAGGTCTTGGTAGATCTTCATTAAATAGATCAATGTCCGAGAAGAAACTCATTATTTGAAGCTAACTCAGGTAATAAACTTAGATTGATGAGTGATTTCGTTTAGGGGGGAAAAAGGGCACTTGTGAGGCTGTCGGGCTGAAAACATCCACGTGAACACGAGACAGTTATCAGCCCATGAGAGGCTCGGCTGCCTCTGTTGGTATGGGAAACTGAATCTACGGCATAAATCTATGCTCCTAACTCAGTTAATGTTATAACTTCATTTGTCAACTATAATAGTAGAAGTAGCTGCATGTACACTGATGCCTCAGCGCTGGATGGCGGAGGCAGCTTCTATGGGTGGCCTCGGTGAGAGAGAACACTGTCAAATATCATTAATGTTACATGCCAACCCTAATACTGATTAAATACTGGCTGAGTGAACTCTTGTAATAAGTGAGAGCATTTTTTTTCCCTTTACATAAGACTGTTGATTTGTATGATGAGTGATGGAGGGGATGTTTGCGAGAGGTGATGATAATATGAGCAGGCAGATGGATCATCCCTGTTGTTGTCATTAGGACTAATGTTGTATTACTGTGTTAAAGTCACATACCTGACAACAGAAAACTCACTGCATGGTCGAGATGATACAAGCTTACTTATACTTTTTCATGTATCTGGCATTTTTTAGGTAGACAACGAAAGTTATGAATCATTGCATTTTTTATTATGTTATTAATTACTCAGTGATTCAACTGAACAAAATGTAGATTTATTAATAACAATACTTTTTGCAAGACTGCTTATACAAGGGCACTGACTCCTTTACTTTAAGATATTGCTGGCAGTGAGGAGTGGGACCCTGAATTACTATAAATTAACTATAAATCTCATTTCAGGGAATGTACAATAAATGTAGAAATATCCTTTTCCCACCATCAACAACTGCTAATGTTAAAGTAATCAGTTATGTAATCAGTTAATGGCTGCTCTTATTGGTTGTACTCACAGCGATGAACACACAGCAGCGTTTCCCATTAATTATCCAGACTGTGGCGGCTCGCCACTTTCTAATTTGTCCCGCCACACTTTCATGATGAACCAAGAATTTGTTTGTACAGATCTCTAATGTGATGTGTGAAGCACTATTTGCAGAATGCTTGCTCATTCTGTCCCTCTACCACGTGCTTATGGTTCATATTTTTACAGACCTCAGGGTTTTACCTGCAGTTCTCGCTCTCATGCATGAACATACGTTTCACTCTTGAGGCTATGTGCCTGTCACTGGAATGTACTGCACATGTGAGTGACCTTTGTGCATGTGCATCCCCGCTGCCTACATAGATGGAATTAATTCAATTAAATGAATTCAAATTATGATCCCTGCTTAATGTTACATGAGAGGACGCAATCTTTTACACATTACTGGTTCTTGTATTTATTTATCTTTTAAAAGGAAGCTCCTGATTCAGAAGAGAGAGATGATGCAAAAATCAGCAGCTCAAACATTAATGTTAAATTAACACTAAATTGTTAATTAATCCGATATTTATGCTTGGACAAAATGTATTTACCATAGTTGGTAAATTGGTAAATTAGTGAACATTTTCAAATGAGCATCTGCTCGTCTTCTCATTAAATTTGGGTTCTCAGTTGTATGCATGTACTTAGTTTTCTCTTGTCAGAATAAAGAGCAAATGGGCTCAGAGCTGAGCGCCACAGATGGAGAATCTTGGAGTATTGAGAGACAGACGAACACATTGTTGGTTTAGTCTTTGTGGAGTTTGTTGACAGTAAGAAGAAAATATTTTAACCATCCACAGACACATGCATGAGGAATATTCAAGGCAGTAAAGCAATTCAACACAGTTGTGGGTTCATTTACATTCTTTTTTTCCAATTGAATTATGTATTCAAAGTTATTTCTTCTAATGTTGTCTTAGTCTTCTGGTGTGGTGGGGTAGGACAACTCTTCTCTGTGTATTTAAATTGAGTTTTTAGTTATTTTTTTTAACTTTGATTTGGTTTAAAAAACAGAACTAGTTTCCTGATTGCTTTCAACAAGGAGGTTATGTTTTCACTTCTTGTGTTTTGATATATCTTTTTGGTTTGTTTGTCAGCAAAACATACTGAATGGCTGTCTATGAGACACGGTGGAGAGACAAGACTCCAGGCAAGGAGGCTGATGCAGGAATGTCTTTTATCACTGTCTTATTTCTCAGGGATTAATTTAAAGGATATTTATGTGTCAGGTGTGAGAAATTGGATGCAGATCCCAATAAAATCTTGATTTAGCAGATTTACATGTGGCTTCATAAGGGGTCTGTTGGACCTTGACAGAGATACATGCACTCTACTGAGTACCATTCCAGTTCTTTATTTTAAATTGAAAATTTGACTCAAAATTAATAAATACTCCAAAAACATTGTGTTTATTAATTAAATGAAAAGTAACTAAAACAAAGGATTGTGATTTGGAGTTGAACAGCTGTTCAAGCTTGAAGTTAAACTATTTGAGAAAGTCAAGAAAATCCTTTATTATCCATCGGTTAAGTGTTTTGCACTCAACCGTCCAAGGTTTCACTCGTCAGCAACAGTTAGAGTTCTTGAATGCTCATCTACAGTTTCACTATCCAATCTCAAACTCTTTGCTGTGTACACAGAGCTGTTGTGGGCAGATTGCAGAGAGAAGAAAATCTCAGCACAAACATTTGAATGCTTGTCTAAGGAATGGCCTTTGTTTGGAATAGAGCTCTGTATATACAGTGAGTGTGTTTCAATTTAGCCTTTATCAATCGCATTTTCAAATTGCACTTTTGGATTTGAGTGAAAACAGGAAATTTAAAAAAAAAATTTGTTGAGTTTTTTTTATTACTGTGTATTTTATCACTCCCAGCGAAGCAATGAGGAGACATGAACACATGAATTAGAAACAGGAAATAGAACTGTGACATTTTTGCCATGGTTTCCTTGGTTTTATTGAGCTTTGTATGGAGCTGTTTTAATGGCCTGGTAATGTCTTCTGCAGTGGTTTAATTGTTTAAATTAGCTCACCAGCTGTTTTTTTCCATCAACCACTCATACTCACACAACAGGAGAACATGGAAACACATTAGTCTACATTTGGAGTATTCCTACCACTATGGATTTGCCATTCGTCCATTCATATCAAATTGCTGAGTTCCTCTTGCGCTCTACAGACAATGATATAAGTAAAATGAAACATTATTGACTATCTGTGACGGTTCTGTACAAAGCTGGGACTCAGATTCAAAAGGAAGCACGGGAGACAAAAAAATTGGTACAATATAAAACTTTACTTTAACCATCCAGAGGTCACACAGGTTTAGGGAGTCAGAGAAGCAAACAAGTCCATTCAGGGAAAAGGCACAAAATCCAAAATCGGTAATCCAGGCAGAGTCCAAAACCAGGCAAGCAAACACACGGAACTTAACGCTGAAGAGCATGAAGACACGGAGGACACGATGACAATTTGGCAGAGGGTGAGTGGACACACAGGGTATAAATAGGGAAAGCTTAACAACAAACAAGGTACAGGTGTGTGGGGAAACCAACAGGAAGTAAAACTAGACACTAGACACAAGAACCCAGACAACAAAATAAAACAGGACGTGAATACAAACAGAAACAGACTGAACAGATTATTATACCATCGTTGAATTCTGACAGTTGAGTGAAATGAAACTAAATCATTTGAACTGATTCCCTCCTGTCACACTGATCAATCAGGGTTAGGATAACTGTACTCAGGGCATCGTCATGGAGATGGCCAGGACCTTCACTTAAAAGTGAGAAACCGGAGGCAAAGTGGCTGCAAGAGGAGAGAAAACACGTCGATTGTGTTCGTACATCTGCAAGAACACCTGCTCAATTATTCACAAACTAATTAAGTAACATAGATTATCCCAGACACTTGCCTAAGCAGTTGACCAATCACAGAACAACCGGTGAGCTGACTAATCAGAGTGATTCTTGGGAGGCGGGACAAGAGCCAAAATGGAGTATTTCAGACAGAATGTGCGAAGAGAGATATAATTTGTTTTTTGAACATGACAGCATTCAAAATTATTCTAGCAATGTGCCAAATAATAAAAAATAGGAACTTGTAAATTACCAAATTTGGTAACAATTTATAATAATGTCAATCTTAAGTCATTTATAAGCCTTTAGTTAATGATGAACTCATCAGATGATCATGTAGAAATCATTATTATATAATCAGCATATAATTTGTTGATGTATCTTAAATCACTTGTAAGTAAGCACAAAAAACAAATATAATCAAGGAAATTTTAAATGAGTTGAAAATAATTTGTTTTTGAGTGACTTAACCTTTATAAATGATTTACAGTGAATGTAATTTGAACTAAATACTTTGAAGACTTACTTTGTCATGTTTAAATATTCAAGACATCTTCCCATTTTAGTAGAAATCATCTATTCTACTCAAAACAATGCACGAAAGGAAAAAAAAAGAAATGACGGAAGCTGTCAGTGTCTCCAGCAGCGTGTGAACACTTGTTCACTCAGTGCTGTTGTTTCGCGTGTCAAACCGACAGGAGACACGATGCACAATAGATGGCACTCTCAAGCCTGCAAAGATGCAAAGGAATATATCCTACACATCTGCATTCATCCCCCAGAGAGGTGATCTACACTGTACATCAAGGCAGAAAATATGCCTCTTCTCAGATCATTCAGAAGAAGATGTGCTCTTCACATACATAAAATATGGTGTTATCTGCGGCAACGAGAAAATACTCCCCCGCTGTAAGCTCACCTCCGGTGGTGAATTATTCTATAGGAAAGAATCTGCAGTTTTTCATGAGCTTGATATTTAAATGAATACAGAGTAAGTCCACACAGCCGTCCACTGACAGGCATATTTTGAAAGCTGTGTTTACGGAACACACACGCTGGACAAACAATACGATTTTCTTGCATATTTCCACCGTGCTCTGGTCTGAATGCTCAACTCAGTGGTGGGGGTGGGGATCTTGAAGGGGTCTGCAGGAAGAGATCAGCACGGTTGCATGAAAAGGTGAATAGTTGGGTGGCAAAGCCAGGGAAAGGGGGTTGTCTGCTGAATCTACACATGCAGCCACTACTAATAAGGAGTAGCTAAGCCTTTAGTGAGGCTTAAAGCAGCTTACAGATGGAGAGGCTCAATTTGGCTGCAGTATTTCTTACCCCCCCCCCCAACCAAAAAAAAACCCTAAAATCTTGTGAGGCTTAGCCATTTCTTCACATATACTGTACGCCAGACAGAATGAAATGAAATCCAGCTCGGTTGAAATGCATCCTCCGCCGCCTGCAGCTTAGGTTGAGCACTTAATATGTAGTAAAGGGAGCTTAATTGGAAAGGAGATGTCGACACTTTCATTGCCGGCTGATGAAATTTTACACAATGTTAACATTAATGCAGGTGAACCATCCACATCCAGCCGTGTCTCCGTCAGATTTAATTTTCTCCCGCTGATATATGTTTGAATTCAGATTAAAGTTGGCGCTGAAGTCACGCAGATGAGCCGCAGCATCTTATCATGGTGGAGAGGATGTGTTAAGCCTAGTAGGTAACAGTGAATCAGTTATCAACATTTAGAAAATAGTCAAATGTTAATATTCTCACTCATTATTATTTTGTTAAGTAGACCAGCCTGTATCTATAGAGACATTTATTTAAAGAAGTCTGAGCGTGTGTTTAATGTTCTACAATAGTGAACACTCCCTCTACTACTGTGCTTCTACTGATATAATGATTTTGTTTAAAGTAATCCCCTTACTACTAATCAGAGTTCCAATTCATAATTAATCATTTTCATGAGGCTGAATAAATGAACCTGTTCCCTTCCTTTGAAGAGTGGTGCCCCCGAGGTAACCTAAATATTAATTAAAGTAAATTGGCCACATTAATATTTAATTATTAGTATTTTATGAACTTCTGATGGTCAATAACTGATTAACTGGTCACCTACAGTGTCCAACAAGATTGACACCCTGGATGAATATATCAATGCCCAAGAATGTAAAAACCTCACCTAACTTTCTGATATGTTGTTTTCTGGGTCTCTATATCTTTACAAATGTGAATCAATCAATAATCGATAACATGCTATTTTCACATTTAACTGAACTTGATTATGGGATTAATCCATTAAAATAAAATGTTTTAAAGCAGAAAAAAAACAAACTGTTTCTTAATCTTTTCACCCCAAACCTGACAAAAAGAAGTTGTAATCTGTGTGGTTGTGTTATTAAAATTCACTGGACCCAAATTCAGACATATGGACGTGTCTTATGTGTCCCTTCTTTATCCAAAACCAGCTGTTAACACCCCTCTAATCAGCCACGTTTGCAGTGTTTTGTCAAGTCCTCATCACCAGTGAATCTGCATATGGAAACAACAGCAGAGGCATATTCCAACCTGTCAGCTTAACCAAGCTGCTTGTCATTTTCTCCAAGAGCGTCCAACTAAACCAGGTAGATTATTCCACCTCTCTCCTTCCCCCTTCATTTTCCTCTGCGCTGCTCCCACACAGTCGCATCAGCGTTTTCATTTGCGACACATTTCACAGCACCGATTTTTCATATATTCTCCACTTCTTTGCATTTATTTTATTGTGATTACAGTTGTCCTTGTGGATATTGTTACACATTGGCACACAACGAATCCAGTTTTTATCTGGTAATCATTTTAGTCACATAGCCATATGTGCTTTTATGAAGAGCAATCATGACATATTGCTTCATTACTTCTTGCCAGCATGAAAATAAACAGTTTCAGGGTAATACTCTGGATGCAAAACTTGCCGGGTCACTGAGTTGGGGATGGAATATGAAAAATGTATTCTGTGTCAGTTGGAAGCTGTCTGGGGAGGTGCAGGTAGAAGGTGTTTTGCTCTACTTGTATTTCTCCAGGGACGCCACAGTCAGTCGGCCACTTGGTCTGCTCCTTCGGTCCTACACACCACACAGTGAAATATCTTAGCAGCTATTAGACAAATTGCCATGATTATCATTCTCATTTGGTAGAGATGTTTTTTGTATTTTTAACCGGCTCATGCATGTGAATGTAATATGTGTATATATTAGTGTTGGGCAATACAACAACATTAATATGTATTGCAGTTACAGCAAACTTTCTATACATAACAGTGTAATGCTTATGCAATGCCTAAGCGCAGTGAGAAGGCAAAACAAATAATACATCTACCTTAGGTATGTAAAATGTTAATCAAGAACAAATTCAAGAACCAAAATATTTCTTTAAACCAATGAAATTATACTGTTACATTAATTGTGATAATTAGTTATATTGGCTGTCAGGTAGCAGGCTACTGGGTGTGCAAGTAACATTTTCAAAATAAAAATATTAACACACAGTATATATAAAGTGCATTATATGCCGGGCCCTTATCCCTATGTCCTATATGTATAACAAAACAACATTTGTACCGCATGGGGTGCCATACACACTCATTATATATATATGAACTAATAATAACACATTCAAGCTTTATTTTTGTCCAGCAGCAAATGTTAACATTCTTACACACAAAGATGTTAAGTGGTACATTTGCGTTGCCATATATGTATTAGCTCAACGTTATGCTGAGCCCTAACAAAGTCTCACAGGCTCCAGGGACACATTTTACCTTGGACATCCTCAAGCCACAATCTTGTCTCAGAAACAGTAATCAAGACCTTTGTTGTCCCCTCTGTGATGTGTTGAGGTCAACAGCATCTTTCAAACCTTTGATTTCTTTTGGTTGTAGCAGCTCGGTTGGGTTTTGAGCACACTGTGTTCTTTTTAACAGTGGAAATACTGTGCAGCGGGAACAAGGGGCTTCCAAAAAGCCCAGGGACAAAGAACACTGAGAGGACCTTGCTTGAGAGATAAAGCATTTTTTGTGAAGCTTCAGATGAGAAGGAATCACACAGAGGAACAGACAAGAAAGGCGTTCTCAGTGATGTACAGTACATGCAGATGTGGGCAAAGGATTTAACACAGGCAGCAGCACAGGGACTGAGAAATAGGAAAAGAATAACCGGCGGAATTGCTTGAGCTCACCTGAGTCGGACCTCTACATAGAGAAAAAATAAGCACAAGTAAAAAAAAACACCAAGCACTTTAGAAGGAAGAACATACTAAGAAGGATTGCAGTATTAATACCAAAAAACAGCATTTTCAAACCTCCCACAGTGTTTCCCTTGTACCAGACACTGCCAATTTGACTCATCCATCAAGCGTGACAAGCGGCTGGATACATGCTATGCCTAAGCACGAAGTCGCACCCTCCCAGGCTCACTTAGGACCGCGAGATAAAGCACTCAACACCCCCTTCGTGGCAGGACACAGCGCAATGCTCCGTCTCCCCACAGCAACAGCCCCACTGCTTAATCTAATCAGTTCAAATTAACCTTAATACACACTGTGCCCCGGGCTTTTGACTCCGCTGTATCTCGCTGACACACCTTGTTCGACTTCACCATGTTCCCCTCCCGCTGAATGACAGCCGCCGAGCCTAACCTAAGCCGACACGGAGAGCTCGGGAAAAAGTTCATTTTGCAGATAATTTTTGACAGCGCTAAAATCAGAGGGGTTGGAGAATCAGCGGAATACAAATCCTGACACATTCTATCTTAAATATCGCTTGAAATGCTGAACTTTTATTACCTTTTTTTTTTTCCAACTAAAACCTAATGATGGAGCAAAATATGACTGGGAATAACATCAAATCTGTCTGCTGGTCCATCCATCTGTCCATCTTTGGTATCTCAAGAACCACTCATCTCATCGGTTTCACACTTGCCATGTCTATTGTTAAGGGCCCAAGGAAGCCTGGTGTGAATCTTTTCAATCATTCAATCACTTAACTTTGAATAAGCAGACGACCGGCGCTCTGTGGCAGTGGCGGCTGGGACTCATCAACATAAGTAAGGTTTTTTATCATTACAGTAGCATGTGTGACTCTACAGTTGGGGCTGATTATTATTCAAACATTTGTGGGGTGGGGGGTGGTTGTATTCTACCTGTAATGACCTGTTCAAATTCAGTCGAAGTGCATCGGACCATCTGGAGTAGTTTGTCTCCTGGTCCAGAGGAGGGTGCTCACTCTCGGCTTGACCTTTCAGTTATGCTAGCAGGCAAAGCCATCCTGAGCGGAAAACAATCACGACACCGGAGCATCTGAGAAGTGTGGGTGTGTAAGTGCATTGGGTTCTACATCGTAGATGGCAGAGTAACAATCAAAGGTGAGGCTGTCTTTGCACCATGCAATCTGTGAGCTCACCTGTTAGCAGGAGGAGGAGCCACAGACAGGCATGTTTACAACAAGCACTGGTGCTTCTAAAATACAACATGAGATCGTGGGTGAGCAAAACAAGGAAGGAAAACAATGTGGCCTTCAAAATGCCTACGGATCTTCCAGTTAGAGATGTCAAAAGCTACAAACACTCACAGAGAAGTCCACTAGGTGCATTATTACATTATATTACCCTCATGTTGCACCACACTGGACGTCCATTTGACCCGAGAGCAGTCTGACATCTTCAGGGCAAAGATTCATCTAATTATCGCTTCCAAAACACTGCACGGAGAGCAGTGGGATGCTGGTCATTTTATACAGCGCCGGGGTCATCTCGCTGCATGCCATGACATTCATAATGAAATATTCATCTTAGCACAGTACACAGAGCTCTGTTTAACATTAAAGAAGTCGGCCAGCGGGCTGCCTCTAGTCTTCACAACACTGATGGCGACTGTTTCTCAACATGCTGTTTACCATTTCAAACAGGGCTGTCTGCAGGACTTCTTCGTGCTCCACTGGATGAGAAAGACATCCACACTGCAGACACACAGAAGTGCACCGGGTACTCAGAAATAGAAAAATCTACATCTTTTAGCAGTCTTGACATTTCTAAAGCAATTTGTTTCCGTTTGACACTTTTATTCCCCGTGAAATAAGCCACGACTGCTCGGAAATACACGGGCAGAGACACAGCGGCAGACGTGCGGATACAGATTTTTTATTCTGCGTTTAAAGGATGGTTGTGTGGTGAAGCAGTCTCGCTGAATTTCTATTCCCCCCCAATAATTATTTGTGTTTGATTCAGTGAAAACCAGATACAGATTCATTCTGTGCTCTTGGACGAATATCATGTGTCACAACACCCATGTATTTTAGGGAATGTTTGTGGCATTATCTCATACACACTCTGCTGTATATACTGTAAATGTGTTCCTCCTCATTTATCTTTCAAATGAAATACCTTTCACGGATTGACTTGATATAAAATGGCCAATGGGTCATTTTTCACAGCAGAGCCAGTTTGCTTTTATCATTTAGACAACTACAGATGTCTACAGTTACACTGCCATCAAGTGGCCAATAACAGAAATCCGGTGTTATTGATGAGCTACAGTCCTCATAACAAAACCATTGTTCTTTCAGTCTGGAATCAATACATGTCTTGTTCCTGCCAGATTGTTATTTTTTCCAGTAGAAGCAGCTGACAGAAAATATTCAGCTCTTGAGTTCAACTTGCTTGGAAGGTTTTGGGAAAATAGAGAAATATTCCACCAGCGCACACAATGTGTTGTGACATGTTTTTGAAAACCACCTGGTGTGCGTGCTAGAAACAGGTGATTCCTGAAGGAGCTGAGATAAAACGAAATACAGTTTAGGAGGATAAGTGGTACATTTTAAGGAGTTAAAGCTGATGCATCACCATAAATAGAATGATTAAAATGTTCTGTGTCAATAAAAAGATTGTCTCAACCCAACATGTTCGGTGTATGATCTCCAACTCAGAGTCATTGAATAAAAAACGAAAAGATAAACAGTGGATAAACAATTGGAACAACCAATCTGCCCCCACACCAGTCAGAGAGTGAGGTTAAAATACTTGTGTCACCGAAACTGAGTTTTGCTTCCATCTCCTGGTACTAAAGAGTCATTGCAGTATTAACATCATACTTGCCATATTTGTTACCCACGGTTTCTGCTCTCAAAAAATAAATATATATATAGTCATGTATTATAATTAATTCATGAATTTTATTTCCATGTCACCTTTAATTAAGACCTTAGTCCTATGCTCAAGTGACTTCAGTGAGCAACTATAGAAACACCAGTTAGTGTCTGACTTAATATTTAGGGTTCCAGTGAGATAAAGGTTACTTAATATCCAAATCCAGCGTAAGCTTTTCTCAACTCATCCTCACCAGAAACCACACCACGGCTTAAAGTTTAATATTTCCAAGGCCACAATAAGGCTCTAAGGCAAACAGGATCAGTGGCAGAATTGCTGAGAAGCAGCTTGAGCCATTGTTTAATTTTAAAGCGAGACGCGATAGCAAACCTTGCAGAAGTGAAACCATTTGAAGTCATACTCTTGTTAGTGACCTTGCAAACTGTCCAGTGAAATTGCATTCGATCAAAAAGACAAACAAGAGGAGAACATCAGATTTTCCAGAACACAGAGCTGCAGAGTGCTCATAGGGAGAGAAAAGGGATGCATCACAGCCACATTCAGCTATATTGAGAACTTGAAATGTGTGATGTACAATTTGTTCCAATGTTTTGATACAATTACTGAAACATTTTGTATCATTTGTGTGCATAATATAGACATGTGTATATACGGAGAGCCAGCACAGCAGAGCAGCCTTTCCCATAGTGAGCAGATGTGCAGTGTTAGTGACCTTTATTCTATCATTCTACTCACTTTCCAAAGACCAAGTGTTGCTGTATGAAAACCACAGTGATGCTATGAAATCTTAATTGTAACCCAGCACAACAGATTCCAAACCATTTAATTTAATTGGCATAGTTGGCACAAGGATATATGTGACTTTGTACAGTAATCATATAGGGAAGGTATCGAATACATGTGTGTAGTATTTATTCAAAATATGGGTTGAATTGTATCTTTTGTACAAGCATCTCTAGTGACCAGCATAATATATATGGCTCCATATGAAAAACATATATATCTAAATGAAAGATAATTATATATATAGATAAATATGTTACCTCAAGCTCAAAATAATGATACATAAAAAATAATATGTTTCATTCAAATTTCGTTTTTAAACAGCATACGGTTTGTATTCACATTAGACTTAGTCATATAGCCGTGTCCATTACCTTCTAGTTTTTTTCTTATATTTTGTTATAGTGTTTTTTTGTAGCAGACTTGTGTGGTGAAGGCTGTTCACAAACAGAGAAGAAAATGCAGTGGGAGTTTATTTAAGGTCAGTGTTCATGTCCATTGTAGGAGGTTGATTTTAAATCCTGACCCTCGCAAATGTTTCTGCTGTATGTGATTGTTACTGTGAAAAATGTTGAACTTACTTTAGACAGAAAGTGGAATTTTCTGCCATTGACAATCAGGGTCAATGGCTTGAACGACTTTAATTGATCTTGATTCCCCAGAATTAAACATCCTGAACGGCTGACTTCATTCTGGTTTCTCTAACCAAATGTTTAATATAGTATCCCCAATGGAGGTGTCCCTTTTTTCTTTTGGTTATAATGTCAGCAAAAATGTTATATCGGATGTAACTGAGACAATTGGGCCGTTGTTAATGTACATTTTTCCCAGTTCCTAAGCCCTGGGCTGCGTCTGAGACTAACTCTGAATAGATGTTAAGGAGGTTCTTGAAAAATCCACTCTGGTTATCGTCAGCATCGCAGCACAGAAACTGCCCTTAAAGTAACAAATTATCTTTTAGTGACCTATGATGCTGGTACGTGCTCTATTCGTGTGCTGATTTATTTGAGTTCTGCTACTAATGCGATCGATGATGGCATTTTATTTAGACAATGAGTGGGCACATCTGGTTCACCTCTAAGACGTTTTAAATTATTTATCTAAAAATGTGTTACAATCAATTATAGAGTACCTCAGGGATCAATATTGGGATTGTCTTATTACATGCTCACATTAGGTAACTTTATTCATAGGTGTGGTGTTTCCTTTTACTGTTATGCTGACGAAACACAACTGTTGGGTCCAAGGCCTTTCAACTGAACTCAACCAAAACAGAAATTCCTGTTATTGGCTCTAGCAACAGAAGCATTTTTGGTGTCTTGTTTGACGCAAGAGACAAAACATGTTTGTTGTTTTTCCAAACAGGATTTTATTTAAAGGAATCTTAAAAGATACAGAAACTATTTAACATGATTTTTTTTTTCACAGTGCTCAAACAGTAGACTGTCTACACATGCAAGAGAACCAGGCTTTTAACCAAAGTAATGAGGTTTGAAGACATCACCCAGGTTTCGCTCATTTACATTTGTTCCCAGTTCATTTTAAATTGATTTCAGGGTCATTAAACCAACAGGCATTTCATGGTGGGACTGCTTACGAGCCTATATGTCGGGCCTTTTATCACGTGTGACCCTGCTTGCTCTATAAGAACCACAACCAGGGGCCTCCTGTCTGTTCCATTCTATCCGGTGACAAAGCTATAGACACAACACCCCCGAGGCTCTGGAACTCCCTGCACAGGGAGACATGATATCCTAATTTTGTGGCTTCTCTTAAGTCTAAAACATTCTTGTATTGCATTTCTAATTTCATCATACTCCTTTCCTTATTCTGCTCATGGGTTTTGCCATTTTAAATTTTTAATGTGGTTAGTTTAGTAAGTGTATTCTCTTATTGCAGTATATTTGTGTTTCTGTCATGTTCTGCATACTGTAATTGTTAGTAATATTAAGATATAAAGATGTTATTATAATGTTATTGTTTGTTTTGTACTTGCTTGGCATTTAATCGCCTTTAAACTCATGTGGGACACAGAGGATAATTGGTTTGGATGTAAGGATATTAGAGGGAATGGGGGGAGGGAAAAGAATTGCAACTGAAATACAAAAACTTTCCCTTGTTAAAAATGTTAAAATGAATCATACATAGAGTTCGGCAAAATAAAGTAGATGCTTCATGAAAGCACTGCGAGTACCATCAGTCCTACAGCACGCCACAGATTATTTATTACTTTTTGGAGCTGTGTTTGTTGGCTCGTGTTGCTTTGGCAGTCATGTTTTATGGTTGACAAATATTGGATTTTATTAGGCATTGAACTTAAGAAGAGCTACCTTTGCTGCAGGGTTTAGTGATTGTTATTTTACCACTGAAGTCTTCGTCCTTGAGGTGTTCTCATTATGCCCAAACCCTGTATCGCATTCCAGGATCTAACACCAAACACTTATTCATCCTAATTATTTTTAATTCAATTGAGATCAATTAAAGAAATTGCCGAATTTAATATTTACACCATGGAAAGATCATGATAATAATATTCTTTAAAGTAAGCAACGCATCATCAGAACAATCAGCTATTAAAACATGGAGATTTTGCACAGCTGACTCCCATTGAGTCCCACAGATTCATTAAACATATTAAATCACAACCTGCTAATTAAGGAATCTGCCGGAGCATTGATGACACCCATGTCAGCCTATCAGCCCAATGGAGTTTTACGGGACAATGGTTTCTCACAACATTTTGAGTTAAAATTAAACCAGTTAATAGCCACGTTACATTACTTTTGTTATATTCTCTCCTGATCGGTCACACCCTCTGAATTCTAAAGCTGATATTACTGCTGATGTTCTTTGCAGCAAAAAACTTCTGCTTCAAGAACATTGTCACTAAGCGCTGAATTTTGCTTCTTAATAACTTTACAAATGCACCTCTGGATGTATATACAGCACAAGTGGTGTTTGAGGTTAAACATATTGCTTGAGGTTCGTGCTAGCCAATAGCATTCAATGTACTTTTATGTTGTTATTCATGTCTGTCTATGTGAAGTGATAGGGACACATAGCTGCACCTATCTGACATATTGATAAAATAAGAGACTGGTCAAAGTAAAGCACAAGGTCTTTCTTCAAGATGCTGTACGAATAGAGCTTTGAAAGTACATATATTGACAACATGTACTTTTAAAGCTTTATGCATGGGGTTTGTGCTGGGTAGGTTGGATAAGTTCACAGTCCTCGTTTAAGGAAGGTACAACTATATGTTCCAAACCACATCAAAACGTACAGGAAGCTGTAGACAATTCCCTTTAACATTCAGTAAATCTTTTACATACCCTGCTATTCAATCCTGTAGACAGTTTTTATAGAATTGACATCGTGTCTCCACCTCCTCCCACTATCCAGAGATACAAAAATATCCCTTTTTCAAACGCTCCCATCTTGCACATTTGGATTCTGAGTCTGTGCAGCAATACACAAAAATACCCATAAAAACAATACACATGCTTAATCAAGGATGAGTTAGTCTCAGCTGGCAATCATGACATTTTTATAACATCGAATAACTAAATTACAGCGACACTTAAAGGGAAAATGAGCACTTGAACATTCATCACTGTTATAATAACTACCTACAATTAAAGAAACCATCTTTGAGAAAACTTCTTTGACGAGTGTATTTTGACTTTAACGTTTGTGCATTTCTCATTCTGCAACCTGGATGAAGTAGGATTTATGATCCATACTGCAGCCAACCACCATGTGGCGATCAGGACACTTTGGCTTCACTCCTGGGGAGCAGTCATGTCGTCCATCTTTAAATGCAGTCTATAACATTTTTGTCCACAAAAGACATGGTAAAAATAAACCTATAACCATACTCAAAAAGCTATTGAATATTTTGTTTTACTCTTTCTTGAAACATATTTATTTATTTTTAATGTCGATACTGTAAACTGTTAATTTGACAGAAGGCTTTCTACCATATTCACACACTCGATCAATATAGGAAATGTGGTACATGTGTCTGCCTGTATATATATAAATGCAATTAAATCTATGGGAATTCTCCTTTCCTGCTGAATTATATTTCTTGCAATATATATACACATTTATCGATGTTGTAAAGAAAAACTTCAAAAAGATTTAAGCAATATGTGCGAGATAAACCAGTACTGACTCCGAGATATTGTGTTTAGTCACATTCAAATACAGTAGGGATCATTAGTCGTGGTCATGCATGTTAGACTGCACACTGCACTGGCTCACACTGCTTTCTAACAGTGCTCTGTTTTTTCCAGGTCACAAGCCATTTGACAAACTGTGACATTTTTATGTCTCTGCGCTCGCTCATATCACAACTGCCTATAAATCCCAAACTCTGTTACTCAGCCTACTGTAAACAACCGGCATCAGAGGGGAAGAGATGCTATTGTGCCTTCTCAGCATTTACCAAAGGACAGTGCTACCCTCAGGTCTTATACTTTAATGTCATACTGTAAGTTAGTGTCTGAGAAATACAGAGGAATCCTCCCGTTGAAGAAGAACTGAGCCTTTGTCTTCTTGTGTGTCGGGATAGCATTGGTATTTTAGGATTCAACAAATTTCTGGATTGCATTTCATTATATTTACATAGATAATCATGCACATGAGGTTATTCTCATTGTCAGCGTCCAGTTTAAAACCTGAATTACAAGATGATAATACCCACAGCGCGGTCCCTGATATGTTAGCACAAGAGAGATTACTGTATCTATTAAAGATTGTTTCTTTAAGATGCCTGCCGTGCTCTGGTGCTGCTGATAAACATGTCTCATTAATTTACGGCGGGGCTGTCAGATGGCTTTTAGCGGTTGTAAATATCAGGCTGGTATCATTTTGGAGAGGGTGTCACAGAGCGGGTTAGGAAAAGGGTCAGGACGAAAGGTGGGCTTTGTTCAGAAGAGAATTTCCAAATGAACACACGTGTTCTTGCCGTCAGTTTGCTGTAGCATGCACGTGTTTTCTGCTTAAAGCTTCGAGTTAGACATATTAATATTGAATCATTCCGAAGACAAATAGGGAGATACCACACCCAACCCCACCACTATGTTACCACACCCACTGTGATATTGTTTGACCATGAGAGGGCAGTGCAAGCAGGGGCTTCTGCCTTTGAATTAGTAGTTTCCTAAATTAAAACCAATCTAAAACAAAAAATATATATTTAAATAAAATGACTACAAAAAGCCAAAACAAAATACAATATCTGAAAATGTTTGCGCCCTAAAGGTGTCCCAAAATCCCAAATTACAACCAGCTGTTACCACATTCGTTGTACAAAAACACTTTTTCCCAAAACTGCTTTCACCAGCTTCACGGTACAAAGGGGCGATATAATTAGGGACTCTTTCTTTTGAAAAACGACAATTTAATCAGAGCTTTGTTATTATTTTGGCCTGATGAAACAACATTAACTAACTGATGTCTAATAAAAGCGCAGCACTGGTCAGACCCTGATATCAACGTACAGTAGCGGCAGAAGTAGAGTAGCCTTTAATGAGAGGCAGCCAAGCATGAATTCCTTTCACGGTCAAACAAGCGCTGGAATCGGTTTGTTAAAAACTTAAGCAAAGTGCCGTCTGGAGACGACTAAAACTGCACCGGGAGTGATAGCACGACACACATGACTACAAATGACAGGGGGTGTTTAACCGGTGCACCTTTTTACAGCCGACTCCCTAACTGGTACACACTTGAGTTAACAGAGGATACAATACTGCCCTGCTGGGGTCTCATTGCACGCAGCATAATCCACACAGAGGAAAGCTCCCAGGCTCCAGCTTCCTTCTCTGATTGTCTTGTGTTACAGTTCTCGTGCGCTGAGAACCACAATGTTCACTATCAGCTCTAAATTAATTTTCATACAAAGCCTGCAGGGGGTCTGACCCTTAGAACGGAACTATTTTAATGATGCATAGAACCCATTGTCATAAAATGATGGGGAATTTGAACAAGAAAAGATAAAATGAATCACAATTTTCGGGTAATGTCATAACAGTATGTGATTATGGACACAGAGGGTGGATAAATGTAAAAATGATTGTATTTTTCTAGAGATGCAGTAAAACAGTGGTGTAACTGATTGAAGTACATGGACCTTTTACACACTATGTCACTTTATTATTTATTTTAAGATGAAATACTGATGTTTTCTCCTGAGGGAAGGTTGTGGTTTTAAACTCTTCTTTATGAGCAAAGTATGAAAAACACACGTGTATACATATCTAAATATGTTCCAAATATGATGTAGATATATTATATGTTATATCTCCTCATTGTGTTTGCACAATACATCAACAATATAACAATATATATTAGACTTTTGTTTTATAACAATTGCTACAAAATTGATAGTGATAATTAATTACATTAAATTATTGCCCAGACCTAAGATAAAATTACCAATACGAAGTAAATGGGTCACAGGATACATCTGAGAGAATGGAATGGTGAAGCTTTTCTTAAATAATAATAATACTTTTCTAATAATGCATCTTTTATCATTGATTTCAACTTTGTCTAATAATGTTAGACTATCTTCTCGTTAAATTACAACTTTATTCTCATATTGTAATGACATTATTAGTCACAGATATGATGTTCTTTAAAATGGCTATAATACTCTGTCATACAAAAATGATAGCAAAGGCGAGACAATAAAATGTATTATTATTATTTTTTAAAGGTAGTAAAATTCCGAAAACTTTAAAAGGGACTCTTATTAGGAACTGCTAATCATTATGGTGGAAGTCATATTGTACAAGCAAATATACTTTTTTTATGAAATAAATACTACTAAAGTACAGGACAAATCCCCTGTCAACATTTATGTAGATAAATTCACTCTGAGTAAATATCACTGCTCTGCATTTTAAAAGGGGAAAGCAGGGGGGTGATAAAATGCTATATGCTGACAATAATGACAATGTTGAATGACTAAACACACTGTGTCTAGGCTTCCAGACGTAGATGCATTGGTATTTCAATGCACACACAATACTGTGCACAGGTGAGAACTGCACCAAAGGCAGGCACTAAATTCCAGTCAGGCACTTGTGCAGCCTGTGCACACAGCTGATAACCACTGCTCAGAGAATTAAAAGCAGATTCAAGCAGCAACAGAGAGAAAACGCCACAGACGAAAACGCTACGTTACCAGAAAATGTATCACACCTGTCTGACAGTCACCGTGTGAGGCATCTGCACATCACAGTCTCCTGCTGCAGGATCCAACATCCGTGCCTTAGCATATAGAGCATTTAGCCAGATCCAGCATGCACCTGTGGGTGATGCATTCTGCAGCTTCCTGTCAACTGCTGATGCTGCTGTTGTTTATTGAGTATTTGTCTTAATAATTATTTCATCTGTAACCACTTAAACTGAAGCAAAGTAAAATATAGTTAAATAGACAGGGAAAACACTCATTTTTAGAAACTCAGCCTTATACACACCAAACATACTTTGTTACAGTAACAAGAGTAAATGTAACTTGTTTCTTCCATCACTGCTTACAACCCATAGATATGACCTGAAACCTGAAACTGAGACCCTGCTTAGACCTGTTTGTGAGGGGACACGTCCCAATAAGGAGGGCATGCCACTACGATTTTGATCTGTAACCATCATTTATGTATAAGCACCAATGTAATAATACATACATTAATAACTATTAAGAGCTAGTACAGTATTTGAATAATCATATATGGTTCAGTCAGATGATGCACTTACAGAACAACAAAGTATACATATGTAGGATGCTGGCCACCTTCTTCCCTAAACACAAACCTTCAACCAAACCTCCACCATAACATTGCGACATCAGAAAATCAATATATGTTTTCAGCTGTGATTTATAACGGTTTTGAAATAGCGCTGGGCTATCGACAACCGATGTCGATGGTGGTGTCATTCTAGAGGGCAGAGACAAATGTATTGTGTTATTCAATTTGGAGGAGTTGTTGGGCCATTCATTTCGAGCCAGCAGATACTTGTTATCGCTGCAGTCGGTGGAGAGAGACATGTCTTGAAGTCGACAAAGTTTTGAAAAAAAAGGGAAAAATGTTGAAGAGAATCTGATTTTCAATATAGTGACACGCTACATCTGTTAGATCTCTTTTTGAAACAAGCGTGAATGGATACAAGTGTGTTGACAATGTGACAGCTTTACCATCATACACAGTGAAATAAAGTCATTCATGATGGTTCATATAACTTCAAAAATATATATAATTTGACAATAATACAACATTGGCTGTTTATCCTATGAAAGTATCACAAGTAAAGATACATTCACAACATTTATTCAGTGTTTTCTAACCGTCTCTGTGTGGGTTTTTACTACAGGTAACCCCGCCTTCCTGCCCCAGTCCAAACACATGCAAAACAGACATTAGGTTAATGGGACACTGACCATAAGGGTGAATGGGTGTTTGTATTTGTACGTAGGCCCTGTGCTACGCTGGTGTCCTGTCCAGGTGGTAACCCGCCTCTAGCCCAATGTCAGCTGGTATTGGCCCCAGCTCAAAAACAAAGGCGATATAGATAACAGATGGATGGAAAATATTGATATGCGTGACTGCTGAATGTGAGTAGCATGTCACATAGGAAATGTTACTTCTCAGTGTCTTGCCCAAGACAGGGGTGACTGGGATTAGACAGCCGGCACTCTGGTTAGTGGACAACCCGCTCCATCTCCTGAGACACAGCCGCCTTGTGACTACAGGGATGTTTAACTTTTAATGTGTAGCCTCTCACAGCTCTTGGTTGCAGGGAAAGACTGTGGTCTGGCTTAATGCTTAAAATGTCACAGTGAAAGAGTACTGCCCTCTTTGTGAGGCTCTGGGCTTGAATCAATTTATTGTGTATCCAGTGCAACACTTGATTCCTCATAACACCACCAGCATTTGATGTGTTTTTTTTTTCACAGCATCAGTACTTACGTCCGAATAAGGCAATTTGTTCAAGTTGTTTGTTTACACTGTCATGCCACTTCCTCCTCTTGGTCGAGGCATCTTTCAAATTCTTGATGAACACTGAGCAAACAGAACATCAAAAAATTACAGAGCGGCATTAACACTGACTAACACAGCGGGGCGAAAAAATGGGAGAAAGAATTGCCTCTCAGCACTTTCACAGCCCTAGGAGATTTAAATAATAAAAAGCACTGGGCCTCTGAACAAACAGGATAATTATGGCCCACAGTCTTTCTGTCTCCCGTCTGGCACGGCCAAGCGGAAAGAAACATGTTATTACCACTCAAAGGTTCTGCAAGGAGAATTAGGAGAAATAAATGTTTCATGCAGAAGGATGACTTGATGGTGAATCCCTTTGACCAAATCAACGGCCACGTTTTATTGCTTTCATTCATTTTAAAGCATGGCAGTGACGGCAACATACATGTGACGCACCCGTACACGCAAAACAACTGTCTGTCTGTCTGTCTGTCTGTATGTGGAATGCATATCTCCCTCACTGTTCATTTTATTGGCTTCACACTGTGCATGTGCTCAGGGCCCAGGGAGGTTGCAGTGTAAATCTGGTGCTATTTAGAAACACATTCTGTTCAATATTAATAAAAATTGCATGAACAGAAAACCAATGCCCTGTAGCAGCGTAGGAAGTGTGCCTGCAGTGTGTGGACCGAATTGAACATGTTCTTCTTCTACGTCCTCGAGTGAACGACTCAAAAACTGGGTCAAACCGTAGTTTAGAATCGCCTTCAGTTCATTTCGATAATCCGAATTTTTTTTTCTTTTCAATGTATCAGACATTCACGTGGTGCACCAGGTGGCAATCTTCCCAGCAACATTCATAGAATCACTTCCTCTGGCAAGTTGTCTTCAAAGTAAAAGCATTCTGTTTACATGTTGCTTTAATGCTTTATATCAAACTCAATTACAGAGCTTTTATTTTGAAAAGCTGTGAACTCAGGTCCAAAGATTGTTTGATTGCTTAACGGACCTCTGAAATAACTGAAATGCAATGTATGAAGAAATTACACAGGTTAAGTGAATCATTCAAACTTATATATGAACAACAAACAAAAAGTAATAAAGCAAACTTAGTTTTATTTAATAATAAAAATAAAACTATACAATCTTCACTGCAGATAAACTAGCTGGGATGAACACAAAGTTTTCTATCTTCACTCTGCACCATAGACTGTTTATAAAATGTTCTGCACACAACGTCCAGCACACAAACAAGTACAAGTGATGGTAAATTGTAACTGTTTGAGCAGGACTCACTATGGACAATAAATAATTCAGAAGTAGCTTGGGATAATTAAAACAGGCAGGTTCAGAATGGGCACTGAAGTAGTCTATGTAAATAAATAAATAAATGTGTGTTTTGTTCATCACATCCTTGTGTTAGAACAAATATGAACCCTCCTTTTGTACATCGTTTGTTGTCATTGATACCTTAACCCCAGTCAATTCATTGTTATATTAGAGGATCTAAATACATATCAAGCAGAGGATACAAACGACTCTCATTGATCTGTTCACCTAATTTGAGTTTTGTCTCGAAATAAGCAGCTCTGTCAGGTCTTCACAGAGCACGAGGCAAAGCTGGTGCTCTCTGTCTGGTTGCTAGGTCCTGCTCCAACATGTGTGCAGCTGCCAGCAGTACTGTTCAGTGGAACAGATGGTGTCGTAATGGAAAGAGCTTGTCTCCATTAGCTACCCTGCCTGTTCTGTAACACAGTCATTCAAGGCACCCACCGCTTTCCAACCGCCGCATCTTTTTCACAACGCAACAATGGCAGCAGGACGCCGCGTGACCTTTACTTCTGAAGCTATACACCGCTCGCCACGATACAAAAATGCGACGTTTCACATCCGATCCGCAGCCTCTACGGTTTCAAGGACAGCGACTTCAAAATGGGAGAAAAAGTGCTTTGTATTGATTTGTTTATGAACTCGGAGAATGAAGAGCATTTTCTTAATCCAGTGCTGTTAGTATTAAGGTGTTAGAAAATATGTAAACGTTTTTGCACAAGCTGTTGGCCATCCTGAGGGTTTTATATGGCGTTTAGGTTGAGAGTGATTTGTGGTGTGAGATGCATGGTGGCAGAGGCGTGAGACTAAGAAAACCTGATGTTGGTAATGAGGGTTTTATGATAATGTGAAGAGCTTTCTGTCCTTTACATACAGAGAAATTACATTTGGCCTCTATAATTCAAATTTAATGAGAGCTGC
The DNA here is from genome assembly GCF_963576545.1 of Limanda limanda. Taxonomy (NCBI): domain Eukaryota; kingdom Metazoa; phylum Chordata; class Actinopteri; order Pleuronectiformes; family Pleuronectidae; genus Limanda; species Limanda limanda. The sequence goes on from NC_083649.1 coordinate 18,920,293, forward strand.
GTGTTTAATTCAGATGTCATATTCTTGCATGCTAAATTTACGCGGTCTTCTTCTTTATATATTTAGCCGGGTAATGCAGGGAGACCTTTCAATCAATGAAAAAAATATAAAAGCCACCTTCCACCAGACTTTCTGTATTAATTATGAATATGCTTTCAGGGCAAGGCCATCCAGATGTCTTGTGGCAATTGGAAAACCTTTTTGCTTCTTGTTTTTGAATTTCAGATTGTGGAAATCCCCAATGAGACGCGGGAGGACATTTCCACAGTCCAATTAGCATCTAAAGCAATTAGAGAAGAGAAGGAGCCTGTGGTCATTTTCAGCCCAGGCTGTTTGAACCTCGGGTTAAAGCACGCTGCGCCGTGGAAGGCTTGTCAAGGGAAAAACAAACATGCAACCAGAAAACAAAGCAAATTCCTTTGTGCTGAGGAGGAGGACCAATGTGAAATAATACTAATGAAAACTATTTTATAATCCTGCACCCTGTGTTTCCTCTTCAGTCCAAAAATGATTCTGCAATTAACCCAGGGATGAAACAGAAGCCCTGTATCCACTATCTTGATTTTATTTCTGAATGTGATAAACACTTTGCCATCTCCTTTGGCACGATTTAACAAGCACAGTCAGGTGGAAACTACACTTCACTCATATCACACCCTGCAAATAGGACTACACTGAATAATGAATGCTTCATATAATGTCCTCTTAAAACCATGCACCCGAAAAGATAAAACAAAAAGCCTCAAAGCCAACCCCCCTCTAACACATTTCATTGCAACCCTCAGACGCTAATAATGCTTCACATTTCAGTCAGAGAAGACACACTGGAAATGCTTTTTACAGCCGCAGAACATAGTGAAAGTTTGGTCTTTAGGTTCTGATTTCATCACCCCCTGCTGACTTGTGATAAGCAAATATGCTGGTGCTAGGGGGCTGAGAGAACAAGCAGAGATGATGCAGGCCAGCGGTGGCATCGATGGAGAGATGGGGGAAGTTATGCCGCTTACAGGGATATTAAAGTGACCATGTAAATGAGTCAGACATGTGCATAGTGCTGCAGCTCGAGATGAACAACAGTCTATGGTGCAGAGTGATGTTAGACACCTTTGTGTTCATCCTACCTGGTTTATCTGCAATGAGGATTTTATAATCACTGTTTTTCATAAAATGTATTAAGGGTTAGGGTTCATATGTGAAGGTTATATATAAATGTAAAGGTATTCTTTGTGGAATAATGCTGAAGTTTCAGCAGCCACATTTTAAATGAATGAACGGAAAACCAAGAGGACATATTAACTTGTATATTTTAGTTACTCATATCTGCAATGAATTTTTGCATTATACAGCGTTGGTAGATGCAAGTAGGCATGTGTCTGATGGGAGATTTATCAAGCACCCACACTACTTATGGTGTTTTCATAGAAACACTATACATCCATGAGAGGGATAGATCTCAGTGATGATAATCTCTACATCAATATATTTTTCTTCATGGTTCCCACACACACGCACTGCATTCTAAAGGAACAACTACATTTCATGTCGCTTCAACATAATTACTTTTTTGATAGCCTTCTAGCCATGCACGAGTGGTCCATAAAACAACAAGCAAAAACACGACAGAAACACAGATTTCCGCAAACACAGATAGGTACATGTGAATCACAGCTCTTCCCTATTCGCCGAGCAGATAACGCTTGATAAACGACTCGGCAGTTACTACAACAACAAAGTGTTTTGTTAACCAGCTCCAGAACCTTCGTTAAAAAGCTGCTACTGCACCTTAGGTGCAGTCCTGAGCCTAAAGTCATGCGTGCAAATTCCACCGCTATAACGCTGTGTTTAAATCAATCTATTGAGGGACGGAGAGAAAGATTTTAAATTATTTTTCAAACATCTGCTGCGCACACAGAGAATATAGGACATTAACTCTGATCTATATATCTGAGGAATCACATGCCCAGAGACACCTGTGCTGTGGAGGGTGCTCTGTATTTATGTGCCCTATTATACGGCAATTAAAGAATTCCTCCTGGATCGGCTGCATAAAGAATCCGATCCATTCAGGAGGCTCCTGAAGAGAAGACTCCACCTGAAGCGTTTTGCTACGCTATCTGTGGGTGTTCCATATACCAGGTATTGCACATTTACACACAAGGACACATAATAGCGAGGTCAAGAATGTACTGCTTGGTGACTTGGTGACTAAATTAAGCATCATTATACTCTTTTTGTAGGGGTCTCAACAACTTCATCCAATCTCAAGTATACATAATAATGATTAGTGCGGGTACGAGGTGATATTTGTGAGGTCTTTTGGTCGGCCAGATTCTCAAAATCTAGTTTAATGATGATGCACTGTGCTTTTATGCTATATTATATCCAGGAGAGCTCCTGGGGAAATAGTAGCCAGTGCTGGAAATCCATGACTACAGAATGGGTTGAAACGCTGAATTCTTGAGAGATGGACTAATCCTTGACAGAAACATTTGTGCAATTAAATATTTGGCTCACACACTCTGCATTTCCCCAGCCACTCCTTGCTCACTGCAGGTTCTCAAAGGTAGGACTTAGTCATGAAAAATAATACGTCTTTTTTAAGATAACTCCGAATGCCGATTTATGTCTGAGGATTACGAACAACAAGTTGTAAAATATCTTAAAAAAGATTTTTGTTAAGCTCCCAATAGGCTGGTCAACCTTCGACTAGAAATGTTTTCAGCACCTCGTAATCAAAAAAGTGTTGAGGCTGTGTTGAGACCTGCTATAAATAGGTAAAGCGTGTGTGTGTGTGTGTCATCAGATAAAAACTGTTAAATTAAGAGTGAGTGCCGGAATGATGGATGTAAGATGAGTGGCTTAGATGGAGAATGCAGATGGCGCACTCCTCCCCACCTCGGTCCCTTATCCTCTGTCCACCCCGCGCCTTGTTGCACTGCACACTACATTTCCTGCCACTGTCCCTCTAAAACAGGCTGTACTATTCACAGAAAGAAGCTTTTAATTGCATTTTCATGTAGGTGTTTTATGGGGGTGTCGTTCCCCAGGCAGAGGGAAGAGTGCTCTGAGACGACGTTTACATGCTCACCAGTGCAGTCGGGCCCCACCATGGGGAAGTGCGTCAGAGTGGAGAGGTGCTGGAAGTGCAGACAGCCCTGTAGGGACACTTGAAAAAGCCATAACAGCCCGAGTATAAATAAATGCATGGGGAAAGCATTTTTCCTCATGGATGAAAAGCCTTTAACCTTTTGGTCCACATAAGAGCAGAAATCGTTCTGTGACATTTAACTTGCATATTCCCCTTTTTCTTTGCGGAAAGATAATTTTTCAGTTTTTATAGGTGATTCAGCGGAGCCTTATTGGATTCCAGCGCCTTATTAAACAATCCTCCGTCCAGCTCCATGCCAGTGGATTTGAATACATTTGGCTATTCCAGGGGAACACCTGTGAATTTCTGAGATGCAGTCCCTTTGCCCTTGAACAGTTTGTTCAGCATTAGCGAAGACTCACAAAACTGTCTCCTCTCTGGAGCCAAGAAACATATTAAAAAAGGGAGTGTTTGTTTTAATCCTAAATCTAAGATAGCAAACTGAAGCATAACTGATTTGGAAAAGGACAGAAAAGGAAACTGACAGATCCAGAACAGTGTTTGATGTTTTTGGGGCAGGTTCACTATTTGAACAGATCCTTCAAATGATACTGAAAAGAATACAAAAAAATGTTGCCCTAATGGGCTGCAGCTGAAAAAGTGAACAAGTGACTGTACAATTGTTCATTTGGATCCAAAAAGCAGCTGAAAATGTCAGAAGAATTGGCAGATTTTTATTCCAGTTTTATTGCCTTCATCTATGGCCTTGGCAGATCGAGACAGAACTTACAAGATAACATAACGAGACACAGAAAAGACCCAATTAGTCATTTTCTTGCTCATAATTACTGCCACCAAGGAGGTTATGTTTTCACGCCTGTCTATTTGTGTATATGTGTTTGTTTGTGAACAACATCACACAAAAAAACCACTCGATGGATTTTCACTTAACTTGGTAGAAGGATGTGGTATGAGTCAGAGAAAAAAACTTACAATTTTGGCGTGGATCCTGAGAGTCTTTTTCATTTTCTGTAACTTTTCGTGTTTTACCGGGGAATAATTTATTGATCTTCATGTACAAAAAAATATAAGAAGCAAAAAGAGCCAGTCAGGAAACGTGATGAACGCGTGGAGTCGTCAACAGTTTAATCATGTGACCTGATGGTTCTTCTCCCATTTTCATTATTTCAAAACCGTAATTTCATAACAGGATTAGTTCAAGTTAATACATTGTAAGGGAACTGATATTGATCAGTGTGTGAAATACAAGAATCTAAGTGAACAACACTAAAAGGCACTGACAGGATTGAAATTTGGTGCAGCTTGATTGAATTTAAGGGAACTGTTGGGCCTTCACTGAGTTATGTGCTCTGCTGAGATTATATAGCCATTCTACTTTAGTGGTATTTTCAAATACTGATTCACTTATACTAAGACACTTTTCTGCAGTGTTTCCAATATCATAGATGCAAACAATCCTTTATTACTCTCACCAGACACTAAGGGCTTAGTTTGTTTTCCAGCATAGGGTTTGAAAAACCTGTCAGTCAGTCTGACAGCAGGTCAATTCAGTTCAGTGCAGTCTAGTTCTTTATTGTCCCACTAGGGAAACCTACGCTTGCAATAGAGCCCAGATAAAAAACAATGACAATATACCCATACAAATCCACACACATTACAACAATCAGGGGTGTTGCAGGCAATACTAGTTATGCCTGGGCTGAGATAGAACCCCCGTGAATGGCTGATTATGTTAGTCCACTGAAACTGTTATTGTGTTGGACCCCCTAGGTCCTTTTTGCCTGATTCCCTTGACAATTTACACACATGAATAGACAGTAAAATCAATACAATAATCAATACAATCAATACAAGTTTTTTTTGTGTATCAATTACAGAAAGTCAGCCTCAGGCTCTGGGACTGACATTTGGTGATCGATCCTTCTGCTAACATATATACAGCAAAGGGTTTCTTCAAAACACTGGAGTGGTTCAGTCCAGAGGTTGCCATCTCAAAACTCGTATTGTGCATGTTTTTCCTAGATAGCTGTGGGAATCAAGCACAGCTACTATGAGCAGTGGCACGTGTGCTTATCCAGGGTTTCACTGGATAAATAATGGTTACAAAATCCACCCAGTCAGTTTCCCATCCATTGAAGTAGAAGAACAGCTCCAGGCTGTACATCAGTGTGACATCACAGATCATAGCCATGGATCTCTGAGGGCTCATTTATAAAGCTTGTATACACTGAAGATACACCCTAAAAAACTGTGCACGGCAGCTTCCAGTTTGAGGCTGAGATCAGGGGAGCGGGAACACACCTTTACGTGTCCTCGGAGAGGGAGTTACACTTAAATGCCAAACACAATGGAAGAGCAATCCTCCTTGATAGTGTAGTGTTTAAAAAAATATGGAAATTAGGCGAACACTTATTTGAATCCTTTAAACTTGCACTTGCTGGAGTGTGTTGTGATCTACAACATATGACTTGCTTGGATGGCATATGGAGACACATTTAATTACTGGGTGTGAATGTGTCTCCACGTGGAGCAGATGAGCAGCAAACAGATCGACCTTGATGCAGCATTTTGAATGTCTCACGTCTTTATCACCATATAGAAATTGTATATAATAATATGCACAGTGATATATAAAGGCTTTAGTTATCCTTAACATTTATTCTACCTTATATCCTGGCGTACCCAGGCTTGCTGTGTGCGTTTATTGGACAATTTAAGAGTGTCGAGGCTGGAAGGAAATGTGAGTATAGACGACTGGAGACGTTGCTGCCACAGGATATGTCCCCCAGCCACTCTTCCAAGAGGATGCCTCAGATCAAATTTTTTAACTCAAGGGTTGTTTTTTAAACTAATTCAAAAGCTGAATGGCGAGCAAATAGGGAGATGTAATAACATGTGAAGGTTCCAAGCAGTTAATGTCCTAAGAGGAGGGTGAAAATTGTGGCTATAATGGCTGAGCTACTTTATTGAAAATGTAAGCTGGAGCATAAGTGAGTCATTTTGTAGATAGTATATTATACTGTAATTATACTGTGGCCAACTGCTGCAGCACTGTTGGAAAATGGCCATTTAGACTGAGGCTTCATAGATGAGGATTTCCTGTCCTGTTGATTCCGTGCACGTGTCTGCCTTCATTGTTCTTCAGTCTTTGTCATAATTTTAAGCCTAAAGCTCTCACGCTGAAATATATACAATTAAATAAGAAACATTAATAATTAATGTCTGATGTTGGTTGTGCATCAAAGGCTTTTCTTTTCTTTTTTGTTTGGCCTTTTTTAAAATCTTTTTCTGTCTTATGATGCAAGTTTTAAGACGTTCTGATTTTTGTCAGAGTGACAACAAAGATGCGAAAGCTTTTAGCAAAGTGCTGATGAAAAAAAGTATAATCAATACTGAACTATGCTATGCATTGTTCCTCTAAACTGAAGGGTCTGGGCTTTAGTGACAAATGAAAACCTAATCAACGAGGAAGACGGAGTACAGTCTGAAATATGTCCTTCATGTCGCTTTGGATGAAAGCGTCAGCTAAATGAATTGTAATAATGACCAATTGAAACTTTAGAGGAGTCCTCACGGTCAGAGCAGTGCAGAGTTGCATACTGCGATACAACATACAGCTTGAGTGAAATTTACATTAAAACAATAGATATTTTGATTTACAGAGTATACAAGGGAGTATACAGTACAAGCATGACAGAATAGAACAGAACAGGACAGAAAGGAATTGAACAGACTAGAATATAACTGAAAATAACTGAATACAATAGAACTGAATAGAACAGAACAGGAGTAGAATATACTATAACTCTTTTTACCACCTAATTGGAACAATTGTCTCCAGCTCACCAATAAACAAGCAACAACATGAGGACAGACATTAAAAAACAAGCAAGAATCACACTCATAGAATCAAGAGAACAAATAAATTAAAACGGTGAGTAGAGTGAATAAACCAGGCACATACTCAGGACAAGTACTTACAGGAGCGACTTGGTTTCATCCGAATATAAACAGTGGAGTTTGAGTGATTTTCTTGTAAAGTTTGAAACTTTGACCTTGTAATATTTTGTCCCCCATGAGGCTCTTGAGGTGAAGCTAGCCACAGTGCAGAGAATCTTCATCTTGTCTCCTTTAATCAAAATCACAGCGGTGGAGTCAGTGATTCATTTTTGAACAAATGTAGCCCATGGTTATTTTTCCTTTTTTTTAAGATTTAACAATACACTGTTTTACTTAGACTTCATCTTTTATACATTTATATGCACTTTATTTTCAAACATTTTGATAATTGTTTTTCCAAATTGCCTCACGTTGTCTCCCGGGCCGTATTCCGCACGATTGCTTTAATAACAGCACAGGGTATCTCTGGCACTTATGACTTTTTACTGCGACTCTCTGCAGTAATATCACTGAACCACTGAATAATATATTAAAATGGATGGCTCAGCTCAACTGAGTTTAAACTGCAAATAGATCAATGTCCAGTGATTCTACTATAGCCCAGTCTATACAGATCTAAGCGTTTGCTAACACAAAACGAGTGTTCAGGACAAACACAATTATTTTCTTCCTACCTTTGGGAATAACTTCACTTCTGGCTGGCTGCTCTCCAACAAAAAATAGAAGAAAAAAAATATGGTTGATCAGCCACATGCGCAGGATTTAATCATGAATCAAATGAACCAGTCCTGAGTGTATTCACTGCAGTTGAACAGCTTGCAAGAATTAAAAGAATCATCTTTCCACTCTTCTCCCACTTACTGGAGATTCAAAGGAAGACGAAGCTTTCATCACCATCGTCATCGATCAATACACAAGGTAAAAAGGGTGCAGTCATCGCGATTTCCTTAGACGTCTATTGTAAAATTAAATAGAAGGTAAACTGAATACCTCAGTTCCGCAGCTATTCCAGTAAGACATGAATGTTTTTCTGTAAATCTATGCATTTCACTTAAATCCGTGTATTGTGCTCTATATGTTACAGGCGGGTTTTCAGCAGTAACTGGTTTTACAGCTGCAGGTTTTCATTATAACCAAAGTGTCAGAGTCCACCAACCAATTTGATTGATTTTCAGGAACGTTTAAGAGAGAATCACAATGCGCACACGCTGTTGGAGGATCGCTGCCAGCTTTGCCTCATTAAATGTACTTTTAGATTCAACTTTGAGCGAAACACAGGATACAAATCCGATGCTTTTGAATCTATTGTGCTCTCACACATCTGCTCCCGAACGAGAGTTATTTGGAGGTGGTACATTTTGTCTTCAGTCTGCATCACTAACAACGCTCTCTGTCACTCACCGTGGATTTCCTGTGGGAGGAAATTTGCAGAAAATAATGTGTAAACACCGATGACATGCTCTATTTGATAATACGAGCTACCTGGTCACTTACTTCCTCTGTAGCGCTCTACTTCTTTCCTCTCCTCAGATCTTCCCCCTGCTTCCCCCCCTGGGAAAGCCCCCCCACAACCCGTATTGACAACCTCGATATGATTCTCCGACAATTTATTTTATTGTTTTCGATCTCGCACTTGCTATGAATTACCCATGTATGTTGCAAGTTGGAAGAATGTCACAGGAGTGTGCTGTATGAAATAACAATGTGGTTCACAGCGTACGGTCTTGGCTGTTCTTCCCTCGTGTTGCTTGGCTCTCGTTGTCTGTTTCTGCCTTTGATGCCTGCACTAAAAAAAAACGAAGGCATAAATCTGTTCTGTTTTGTGCTTAGAAAGAATGTTTTTTTGTTTTTTTTTCACCAACGGAATGCTTATTTCCCCCCTCTATGTTAGAAGGAACAACAGTTGCAGCGTGTCAAACAAATGGAAACACATCTGCATAATGTAAACAAGTCAACGTACAACAGGAACATCGGGGCGATGCTTCTCCGGCTTTACCAATGTACTGTGAGGGATCCAGGTTGTTTTGGAGGAGACAATCACACAAAAACAGGATTTGCAAAGCTTCTACTGCCAGAGGGTGAATTTGTGTTCAACAATTGTCAGACACTAATAACATACTCTGTGTGATAACTTTTTTTTTTGTATTATTATAACCCAAATTAATCATCACCTGGTCTTCCCTCTGTTCTCCTTTCCTTCCCTGCAGGATCCATCATTCTTTCCAACTCTATCTGATCCTGAAATTAATACAAAAGAAAGCTTTTATTTGTTTTGGATCAAACATTAAATTACATGGGTGCAAGCCCATCAAATGTCTTATTATGTGCTCTACACACAATGAGTCTACTTTACCTTGAAGTGTGACATCTGAAATGATGATGAGGATCATAAATAAATCCCCCGCTCCTAAAATGCAGCCAAAGACAACAGATATTTCCCCATCAACGTGAACGCTTTATGGTCAAATGACAAAGGTGTGTGTACAGTGTTCAGGGAATCATAATCAATTGTGAATAAAAATGGTCATAATGCACTTTCCTGTTAAACTGTTATTGTGTTAGAGTGTGCTCTTGCATAAAACTATAAGCCATAATGTCAAAGAAATTATCAATGGAACAGGAACATCCTGTTTACCCAGTCACCCCTTTCTCCTGTTATAATAGAATATACTAGTAGTTATCTATATATATACATTATATAGATATATATAAATCTATGTTAGTACTTCATAGTCACATACATGAATGGAGCAAAGACATTATTGCTATTTGGTTCTTTGTAAAGTGTCATGAGAATAAATATTGAATATATGAACCAAGGTTGTGTTCACTCATTCTACTGGGAATGGTGATGCGGTTTGTTACCATATGTTCCATTTTATTCCCTTTCACAGTTGTATATTTTTTTTTATGAGTGTCACGGCCCTTTAAACACAGCGCAACTTGTTTTTTTTATTGTTTGTTTAATCAAAGAAACCACTTTCCACTGCCTTCATACACAGCAATCTCACATTCTTTCACTCTTGCACCAGAATGGATGTGCTGGCAGCTGCAGCTTCGCAGCTTTTTTCATTTCACTCGTCAGAAAAATGTCATTTTGAAGATTCCACCTTCTCTTTCCTGTGAATAAAAACGTGTTAAGAACGTGTGAATCCTACCTGGAGAACGATGAGATAAAGCACAGTCAATTATAACATCTTTATTATAAATAACCGTATGCCACAGAGTGCGCAATTTGTCTAAATAATTACACTTTGCTGTGTTTGTTGTCTTCCCCCTGTAGTATGACTTTGTTCGTGTCAAATTGACCGTGAAGCACAAACAAATCCTGCGCCCTTCTGACATGAAGGGAAGGTCAAGCCGCTCTGTTTTTCTTTGGATAACAAAACTCAATTTAACTGAAAAAACTAAGCATATTTTGGAACTTTCTGTGGATACAGTAAAATAATATGTTATGATTATACTGTATATATTTTATTATGTGTTTCTTTAAGTTTCTGTTCAATGTCTATAGATTGTATAATCCTTACACTTTTAACCCCCCGCATATGACAATATCATTACTTCATTACTCTATTATTACCAACTGTTACTTTATCCACTTTCAATACTATTATAATTGCTATTATTGTCATTAAAACCCCTCCATTGCATGATAACCAAGCCTATTTGCAAGTATAGTTCGTATTTCTTACTGATATTATTTTTCTCCTGTCGGTCTGTGCTGCCCCTCATATTTATTCAAAGGTAGAAATGTTTTTAGAATGTCCTGGGAGATGATATTTATGCAAACAGAAACGTACCAAATATTTCTTAGTTCACTGCAGTTCACTTAACTCAAACTAAAAGGAAAAACCAAATTAAATATTTGTACCTTTTTTATTTTTTTTGAAAAAAGATTTAAATGTGATTTTCCAGCTAGATGAATATTTCAAGCAGAAGGGCTTTGATAGAGTGCATTTGAGAGTTGTTGCATGTTGTGACTCTGTACAATGAGGGTTGGTGGGCTCCACGCTCGGCACACTTTGGCTGCCGAGCGGCCGAGAGAGAATGGCTTCCGTCCAGCTGAGATAATGGAATTGGTGTGTTCTCCCTGAGCAGTGCTCCTGGCTGGAGTTAATTCTGTTAATAGCGAGAGCTTCTACAGTCAAACCCTCTCCGTGGCTCGGGCCGTGCTCGGCGAGCACAAGAGGTGGCGTCTGTGAGATGGGTGATGGATGTATAATGGATTAACTGGAAAGTGGCACATACAGTTTACAATTGTTCTTGAAGCTGCTAATGTGTAATCATAAAAGGGTCTTGGCTTTTCATATTTAAATCCAAGTGCTGCTCAGGCAAGGCCAGCAGCACTATAGGCGTCCCTGCGCCGTGAGTGCTTGTCTCGAGTCCTGCTACCAATAACATCAGAAGTTGTATAGTGCAGAGTTTATGGGATGCTTCACCCATTACTTCATGCTTCATCCATATACGCAGCTCTATAAAACCAGTGGAGACAAAAACTCATTTTTATTTTATTTAAATTTAGCAACAATAAACACACAAGAACATTGGAATGTTCCAAAGTTCAGCTTGAGTCAAACCCACATGTTACAGTTATACTTTATACTTTACTACTATTTACTGTTTACCATCCATCCATCCATCTGCCAATGTCAAAAATCTCTCTCCGTCTGCTGCTTGCACATCTTGAGAACTGTTTCATAGCATCTGCCTCACAGTTGTCAGGCATATTGTTTAGGGCCCAAGGAAGTGCAATTTGGACACATGATACATATTATCAATATTAATAAACTTGAAAATGTACAGGCATTCAGCGCCCTGTAGAAGCTGGTCGCCTGTACCGCTGCTGGGACTCATCAGCTTCTGTGATGTTGTCAATGGTGACAACAGCCTGTTCAGAACAACCGCAGCAACTGATTCTCCAGTTCAGCTCCACCAAGCTTTGAATAAACAGGTGAACAGCTCTTCACAGCAGGTCTTAATTTGCAGCGGCTCAATTACTGCAGGTCACAGTTTCATAAAGAAAGCTGCAATCAGCATCACCACAGGCCAAACAAACAGACCATTCTTAACAGGCCACTGCACTTGTACGTGCAAATGGGTGTTTTTCTCACCTATACACTTGCCTTTCTATATGCACACAGTCACCAGAAAAAAGACAAAGAAAATTTCAGGTTGAAAAAAAAGCTACGACAACATGACATCGAACGATTTCCTAAATAGAGCCAGTCAATGTTATGATCGTCCTCCATGAACCTGTTCTCCTTCACAACCAAGGCAAACGTCTCCTTTTGTTCTCTTTCTCATAATGCGACCATACATTAAAATGCATGGTGCGGTTGCCATAAATACATATCAATGACAAATGCCAGCTGGGTAGATTACTGTGCGGTTTTGATTGCTGTCAAAGCCGCTCTCCATCAGCTGGAGCAGGAGCTATAAATGGGGCTCATTGTTTTGGGCTTAGGTCAGAATATGAATTCTGCATGATGTGTACACACTGGAGGAGAAATCTCCCATAATCTTCACCTCCAGTTAATTACTGCAGACAAACATTATGGATCGCCGGAGACTCTTATCGCCGACTGCTTGAATACAGACGAGGTTTGTCCCCACATCTGATATGATTTTAAACTCTAAGTAAGCTCTGCAACAAAACAATCTGTTTGCCCTATTGTCAAATTTATCCCCCTTTTTTATTCCATGAGCCGATCTGAAGGAGATGGATGTACATTCTCGCTAATTACAGCAATTATTACTCAGTGATGATATAACAAGCTCTCAAACAATTACCCCCTTCTCCCCTTCCTCTGGCTCTGTGTTGCTTCCTCCCACACTGTCTCTGCAGAAGTATTTCCCTGCACAAAACACATGCTCGCCATTTACACTGGCTTGTAAGGAAAAGCTACAAGCATATCATTCATTACACCGCACACCAACACAGAAACTAAACAAGACCAGCACCAGGGAGCCGAGCTACTTCCTGCTGAGCACAAGATATTGGGGATGGCGACACACTATTATACCAAATTTACAAGACTGCTGACTAAAGATGTGCTCGTGCCGCACATCCACAGAAACACAAACTGCCCGGAGTGGAGAGAGGCATTCGCCTTCAAAATACAATTGGACTATTCAGATTCCTAATGTCAGGGCAGAGGAGGTTTTCAATACACCAGAATTGATTTCACTTATTTAACAAGGAATGTGCAGCTATTTACAGTGCTAGCTGCGGGGGGTGGAGTTCCAGTCGACGTAAGGCCACACTCTCAGCGTGAAGCTACTGAGTGCAAACGCTACAACCCTCTTGTTTCATCGGCCTGGGGGCAGATCTTCCACCGGGGCTCCTCTGCCGTCTCGTGTTGATGCCCGGGTCCGGGGGCATTGCAGCTGCGGTGGATGGCAGAGTTGAAGTCACTCCTCACTCAGCCTCCTGACCAGATCTGCCACAGCTGAAAGGCACGATCTCGGAGCGTGTCCTTTTAATGATCGGCTGAAAAAGAGAAACACGATCAGACCTCACTACTGCGGCTTCATCACCTGATTACTACTGCAAAGATTCTGGCACAAATGGCGCAAGATGGCGGTGTTCTCGTTCAGGATATTTTGGCTTCCTTTCAGGATACTGTGAGGAAATGATGATTGCGTCTTTATGTACAGTCTATGGGTTTGTCCCATCATTTAAATCATCTATGATTTGGTTAATATTACATATTTTATTATTGAAATGAAGGTAGAAACAGAAAACAAGTTTATCTATTGTGTTTTAACAACCACTTATTTTACAGGACATCATGTGGCCACAACGACCAGAATCCTCCATCCAGTATATTTCTCCTGACCAGATCTGCCGCAGCTGAGAGGCACCATTTCCTAAGAAGAGCTTGTTCTTTAACCTCCCGCTGCAATATCCGCGGCTGAAAGAAATGTCTCCCTTCTACAAGCGATACTCTTTGACATCGCCACGTTTTCACACGGTTGATTCTCGGGAAGCGGTTACATTTCGATGTGGAGGGAGATGAGTGGAAAACAATAGTTGAGAGGGGATTCCTCTCCAGGAGTATTTGGATTCCCATCAAAGTGCTCTCCTATAGTTAGAGCTGCGACTCCAGTCAGTCAGCACTTTGTGTGCCATCCAGCAGAAACTGTTGAGGGCATGCGGGGGGGACAGAAAAGTGAGCACAATGGACAAAGGCATGTGTGGCACCTCATATCCATTGCCCTTTCTTCCTTGCAGCTATTATTGTATGAAAGTGCTGTCGACAGCTTTTGCACTGCACTGTGCCTCCTCAAACAATAGGAAACATGCCTGCTTTTTTGCACGCTGAAATAGCGATGCCTGCAAAAATAAATGATCCATATCAGCAAGTCGCAGGAAGGAGACACCCTCAGATCTAAAACTGACTTTTATCACTCGCCATACTGTATCATAAATAACACCAGATACAGTTTCTAGCCAGGTCCTTTGCTTTGCTTAATAATTGACTCCCTTGTCCTACCTATGTTTTATAAACTAGAAATTTATAAATCACATCTTATGTATTACATTTTAGAGTGATGCAGAAACTCTATATTAGAATTGTCAGATAACATATGTATATATTCGAGAAAAAAAATTCTGATGTGTTGATATGATTTACTAGCATGAAAATAAAAGGACCGCATTGCATTGTTGGTATTCTAATGTTTCTTGCATGATGAACAGTTTTAGGTTTACAGCTTAGTTTCATACAATTCTTCTGCTGATGTATTTATTCATGTATTTATTACCTCCACCAAGGAGATTATGTTTTTTTGTGTTTGCTCGTTAGTGGAATTATTCGTCTTTAAGCAAGATTATGCAAAAATGACTGGACAGATTTCCTCAAAACCCTCGATGGAAGGAGGTGTTATTGATCAAGAGCTCTGGAAATGTTGGGATGGATGCCGGAATGTTTTCCACTTTCTTTTAAATTGTGAGATAATAAACTTTTTCTAAATTTATCATAGAATAATTCACGGATCTTGATGCAAACAACAACATATTTAGGAGACTTGTACAATTTGATGCAGATCCAGAGGATTTAAATGTCATTTCATAAGGGGACTTTTGGGCCTGGGTCAGGGTTTGTATTCCGCTGAGTGCCATTATAGTTTTTTTTTTATATATTGAAATTGAAATGTTGGTATTATAGTAAAGTTTTTTGCATGATGGATGGTTTTACACCTTAATCTAATGATTACACATCTATTTATTCATGTATGTTTTCATTTTAGCAATGATTTACTTAAAAATATGTAATAACAAAAGACATGAAAATGTGTATCAGAACCACGCGGCATATTTAAACAGCTTGTTCAGTCACTTCAAAAGTACAAAATCACAGACACTGCAATGATTACTGGTTTTTTTTGAAGCAGCAAATTAATGTTTGTTTGCTCAATGTCTTTAACGATTTTCGACAAGTGACCAACCGGGCCAGGTCGATTTGTAGGGGCATATGTACAATTGTAGTACATTTCCAGTACCAGCATTCCTATATACTTGCAAATATCTGTGAGATTACAGAGGCCATGGGATTTCATGGCTGTTTGCTTGCCAACCTGACCTGGTGTTGCTCCTATATAACTGAACATCCTCTAAGTACACTGAAGGACGAGATCATTCTCCCGAGCTACGTCATCTGTTCCTGGAGTACTTCTCTTAAACCATTATTATTCGTCGTGATTCCCTCATCCTGCTTTCCATAATACAAGGCAAGTAGTGGATTTACTGTGTACAGCTGCCCTGGATCTTTGAACCCAGATGGTTGGAAACGGCTTCATCCGTCCTCTTGTCCCTGGTTTACATCGCAGCCCAGATTGCGGAGGATTAAGAGATTTGCCATGTGGCCTTCTTTTCAGCTTTTAAGGTTTGTGTCTTATGTTGGAAATATTCCTGAGTCTCTACTGTTGGAATGAAGATAGTTTCATTTCAGACTTGTTTTTTTTGGTTGAAATGATAACATAGTGCCCGTATTTTTCCTTAACCACAAACTAAGACAGTGCTTAATACAGTAAACTGGCCACTATGCATTCTCAGTGGTTATCAGATGCCAAGATGTAAACGGCTGTCTGAGGCCTTGAGATTCACCTCCAGCCTAATCACACCATTAGTGTTTCCCCCCCTGTGCAAATGTGCCTGTTGATGGGCTGTCTAATGTGAGAGCTGTGGCCAGGCCTGGAAGAAGTCATCCACTTGCCTCATTTTGTCCGCTTCATTGCACCGTGGGAAATATTTCATGAGGTCTAAGTGACTAAAACACACAGTGAGCATTTTTTATCAGATCTTTACATTTTAATACGGTGGAGATATTTTAAAGTTTGAAGTTGAGGAAAGAAACTTGCGCTCTACACGAAGCCGTACACTTTTGGTGGGTTAACATATATAAATATATATATATATATATATATATATATATATATATATGACAAAATAGAGATCATCTGCAGTATTATACAACATTAGCAGAGACGATATTCAGCCTTATTAAACCTGGTGTAGTGCATATGTGATGCATGGGAAATCACAGCTTAATAACTGCAACTCAGCTTTTCAACATAGGAGTCGTCAAAAGCAAATGGCAGATTGTTATTGCATTCATTCTATGAAGCATTATTACAAATTTGGCGAAGACATTTAAAAGTAATATTATACAACAGCTCGAAAAGTCAACACAATCTAATTAAATATATACAATATATATTTTTTTGATATAGAACAGATGTATGTTCAAGATATAATTGTTTCTATGTGCTCCATCCCTCCACATCTAAGGATTTTGTTAATACTAAAAACAAAAGAGGGCATCCTTTGTGTGTCAGCAGCATCAAATTTGACAATAAATAATTTTACCACAATGACCAGAATCATCCTGCGAGTACATTTAATGCACTCTTGATCTTGACGCATCAGGAGTCATAATTTTAACGGCATAGCCCAACTCAATTAAACACTTCCATTTGCAGCAACTTGAGAATATTCAGGATTTAAACAGTTTTGAAAATGCCTGTTTAAAACTCTGGGTGTTGCTCACTCTATGTGCAGCAATCAATTCATGTTCAGGAATTCATAAATTCCTGTTTAATTGGAGATGTCTGTGTGGAGTCACAATATTTATTCGACTGCTTTTCTTTATCCTTGAATTTTGTTTGACCTCATGTCACTTGAATTTAATTGTTCTGCATTCGGCTCGATTCAACCAGATAGAATCTCCCAGAAACTTAACTAAAGTTATGCTTTGTCATATGCAGCATAGTTGTTTTCTGCCTGTGTTATATTAAGTGGCAACATTTTTTTTGAACAGGTGTAAAGTGTTTGTGTACTGCACACACAGCGTAGGAGGGAGGTTGGAGAGAGTAGGTGGAGGAAATGCATGACTTTGGTGCTGGAGACTGGAGCATTCATCCAGCATGTGCTGAGAATAAAGCAGCACAGAACACTGTGGTTGAGGGTTAGAAATGACTGTAGGATCAGAAGATAGATTCAAGTAAAATACACATCCGCATTTTCTTTACCTTGTTCTTATCCAAAAGGTGTGACCACTTCAACATCGCCACGGTCACGCTTTAATGCTTCGATCGACTGATGTGGCACAGATTGCGTTGTCAGGGAACATTCCTGCAAATACCTTGTGAACCTCGGGCAGGTAGAGTCATTAGAAAAACATTCCCTCATTCTGTTTATGATGAAAATATAATCCAGGTGGCATTATGTTTCAGTCCAAAACATTTGCTGATTCATATTAGCAGTATACAAGCACGATTTGACTTGTGGTTACTGTGTGATGCCTCTTGGGGCATTGATGCCTTGTTGGTAAGCACAAGATTTGACATTTAGCAACTTCGAACCTGTTTGTGCTCAACTTTTCTTCACATTAATTCTTTCCCTCAGGGGACAGAGGTTGGTCGCTGCAGCCTTGGCCTGACGACCCTATTCGCTGACCTCATCACCTTGGGAAAAGAAAAGCATTGATGTGCTCCTTCATCACAGACCGCTACAATGGTTGAAGCGAGGAAACGACTTGTGGACACAGCGTCAGTCAAGAAATGCTGAAAAGAGTCCAGTAATGGCTTGCGTTGTATTGCACAATATGGCCCTGGTACATACATTGCCCTATCGGCATGCCAATTCACCCAGCAAACATGGAATGAATTCATGTGCATCATCATGCATTTCCAACTACAGTTGGGGATATAAAGCTATTTTATCTTTTTTTTTTGCACAGGAGAGAGACCAGAAGTGAGAGGGAACCCGCAGGCCCTTCACATTTAAGTGGCAATCAGGCAGCTTGGGCGAAGCATAAGCGTTAAAGCAAAACCACAGATCACTGGCTAATTTCACCCTTGATCCCCCCAAATGACTCTTTGACCTATTATAGATCGGCTGCCAGGGACACAGACTGCCACTGAATTGAAATGACAGCGACATAAAACTGGGCAGTATTCAGTTTATTGCCGAACGAGAGCGCCATGAGAGCAGTTGTACACGTTTTAACAAAGGCCTAAAATGCTAAAAAAAAAAAAGGGTTTAGCAGACTCACAGTAGTAAAGTGAGCAAAAGTTTGCTTTTTTTCTTGTCAAAAACAAAAAAAGAAGAAAGGAAAAGGAAAACACATGTTTTGCAGGTGATTCAGGCCGAGGTGGCAGCTGGAGCCTACATGTGGCGCTTCAGAGTTTTTAGGTCTATTGAGGTTTCAAAATGACTTCTGCTTGTTTTCACTTTCATCTTTTTCAATTAACTCTCGAGCTAAAGAGGTCAAGGAAACTGTGCTGCCATCTAGTTAGCATTGTTTTTTTGTATTTTTTTTAAACTTCACTCCTGTGTGCAAAATAATTTTCCCTTTTGTTCCTCGTCAGATGGCAGATACTCGACTCTTGCCCTCGGAGGGAATCACAGAGATTTCTCTTTGCTCTGCCACAGAACCCAAAATATACTAATGACTCATTGCAGCGACCTGTCGACAGCTTAATTATCTTCATCCGCGTTGAAGAGCAGGTGCTGGTTTACATTCATTTTATCTATTTCATGTATTTGGCAGTGACGTGTTACATTTACATTTTCATTTATATTTTTTTCCTTTTTGATACTGGCAATTTTTTCGTTCCGACTAAAGATGTGCAAACAAATCTGGTGACTGACAAAACTTTTTAATCTAATTACAATAAGTCTCCACACATAACCACCCATGTCAAAACAATCTAGTTCTGTCTCGATGTTTTGTTCCATTCCTGGAATCTATTTTCGGGCTCAACACAACAAGCCCTATGGCTGTTTTGAGATGTTTGAAATAGCTCATTCAAATAAGTAAAAAATAATTACTGCATGATAAAAATAATAGTAATTAATACATATATTTTGTATTAGGTAATAAGGATCGAGTCCCAGAAACATTCACCATCAAATACCACCCAGCAATAAGTTCTATTGCATAAATACACTCTTTATATTAAAAATCTTAAATACAAATTTTTAATATAGCCTCCTTAAATGTTTCACAATTTATAAAAAAATACTGCCCACTCTCCTGAAATGTATTTTACACACAAAGTTTAATCTCCATATAAACAAAGAAATGAAAACTTCACTTCCTGCTAAATTAAACTTCACCAGAAACCATGAATGTACAATGTTTTTAATTTCAAAAGATTAACATATTTTCAGGAGTTATTGCGTTTACATATTGCATCGTATCAGGCTTTGTGATTGGTTTCCAAATGAGTTTCCATTTTACGAAATCAATTTGTACGTGAACGCGTTAAATTCAGATTACAAGAGCGAGCACAAGAGTAAACGCTCTTCATTCAGTGGCTGAATGTGAAAGCTGCCTTCTCGTTTTAAAACTCTGCACATGCATCATTCTGCCCAGTGAAGGTCAAACATTCAAGTGGAGCAAAATGCACACTGCTTTGAGAGGAGAGAGACTTCAGATGATAAGGTTGGCATTTTTCTATATGTTTACTGTCAACAACCCAATGAAAAGCCCACAAACCGACAAAATAAGTCAGGAAACACAACTTTCTCACCCTGTTGTCGGGCTCTCGGCCTCCAGCCAATTGATTTCTGCTCAGCCTCAGTACTTCCTTAAAACAGCCGAGCACTATTTCATTAGAATATGCACATGAAACCAGAGGAAATTGTGCATTCGTGAATAATTTTTATGTAGATCTTAATTAATACACTTGCCGCTTGTGTGAGTGTTTGCAGCAGCACAGCGGTGAACGTTGGACTGAGTCAAAATACAGAACAGGGTCCTCGCTCATCATAATGTAATAGTAGGTAACTGGGGGGAATATCTCCCGCCCTCTACCTGACCTCCTGGTTAATTGAACTTCTTAAAAAACTAAACTAAATACAGTCTCTAAAGAAATTCAAACATGAAGAAAATTACCCAGACAACAATTTCCGCACAAACCTCCGCCCACCCCTGTCAGAGAGATCCTGCCTTTTGCAACTTCAAGTGGAGACATCAACCACATCTCTTTCTTTTTATGAGCAGAACCTTGTTAATTAATGTTAATAACATGCAGTATAGTTATTGTATATAGTAATATCTGCACCTGGACAGACAATGTTAATTTTATAATGGTGGCAACATTATGTAATCATTCTAGTCCGTCAGAAATCAGCTGTTCCATAGACTACTTGCAAGATGAGTAATTTCCATGTGTGGATGGAAAAATAAGTAAGTAAATAAGACTCAAAATGCAAAGCAATGTCCCCTCTGTGTTCATTTGGTCTGTACTGATGAAGATTCGGCATCTGCAGCAGAAATTAGGCGACAATGTATAAATTCTATCGGAGTTGTGTCACTGTTTATTGCACACAAGGTTTATACTTTGCTGGACAAGCCAATTAAACAAAACAGATGCTTCCACTAGGTTTTTAGACTTGGGAAATCTAGTTAAGGTAAATAACTGGAATTGTTTTTGCTTTAATAAAATAAATCTGACTGTATATTGTTGGAAAGCCGATGAAATTAGAAGATGAAGAAAAAGAAAAAGGTGGAAAAGGAAAAAGACTTCAGCAAGACATCATTAAATTAAAGCCGCAGAAATGTAGGACATTCATTACTGCAGTGCGCTGCTGGAATATGACTTTGATGTGTGTATGATGTGCGAGTAGAAAGGGAAAGGAGAAGTGACACTGGAAGGGTAACCGCCCTGATAACAGAGCTGAAATCCTGTTGAGAGAGCCATCACTTTTCATATATTCCAATTACATGACTTTCCTGCATGGCCATCATGAATCATAAAACAGATCATGATCCTTTAATGGAGACATTGAATTACTGACAAGTTAGGCTTGGTTGTTTCCTGATCCTGTTATTCTGCGCTCACTGGTGTAAGGAATGGGCTGAAATGATTATTATTTAATTTTTTGGGGCTTTTCACAAACGTGCTATGCGATGGGAAGCGATGCGAAGCGGAATTATGCAATGATCGAAGACATAACTGCGGGATGAATAAAGGCGATGATGGAAAAATTCTGTCGCTAATGACATGGAAAGAAAGTGGAAGCCAGAGGGCATGTCAGCGTGGTATGAGGGTCAGCGCTGAAGTGTGACTGTTTGTGAATTCCTTTGTGAATGACACATAATACTGTACAATTACAACTGAATGCATGGGGGAGAAAAAAACCCCATTAGGGATTTGTTGTTTGCCTCATCGCTGTGCATGTTGACATCTGTTTATGTTTAGCAGCGGAGTTTTTCGCTGCTTATCATTATCGCCTCATAGCCACATGAGTCCAAAGGTTGGAGTTTCAGTGCTTGTTTGTGTGGGTGGGTTTTTTTTTCTCTCTCCGTCAGCTCAGTAAGTTCGCTCAGCATCCGCCCAAGACTCACTGTTGAACTGGAAACTGAGCACAGGTGTGAATATGAGTGTGAATACATTGGTCTATATCTACGTGACCCCCCCCCCCCCCCCTCCAGAGTGTTAAAATGTGCAGCTCGATATTGAAGTGCTGATGTGTTGGATCAAGAAGTCTCCTAATGGCTAAAGAAATATCAATGCAGATATTATTTTGGGGGGGAAAGAAACAGTTAGAGCATTTTGTGGAGTTGAAAACACATCGGATGCTGCAGACAAAAAGGAAAAAAAACAAATTGACATGTTGCCAATTACCGTTCAGGAGAGAAGCGTTTTCCCTCCTCTACCTGCCGGCTAACCAGCTTCTCCTGGACACACACCGATACGCAGGGAGAGAGAGAGAGAGAGAGAGATGGCAACGAGATGCAGTGAACCAGAGTTTGTCTGGAAAATAATATCGTATATCTACGCTGGACATCATTGTGGAAATGTGCATCAATTTCTAAACATTATCATCATATTATTGTTACTCAAATGCAACAGCTAAAAAACCATTGACCAGACCAAGCCAAGGTTTTGTGTCTCTATCATATTGTTTACATTTGATCTGGTTAGTTTTGGTTTCACATAGTTTTTTCGGCAACGGATGTAAAGTATGATGTTGGCGTGTTGGCAATTTGTATTCTATAAATTCCCATTTGAATAAAGAGAAAATGAACATGATATATATTTATATATGTTGGAAGCATGTTAATTTAGTTTGAAAATATACATATAATATTGTTGGTTTTTTTACTAACTAAATCAACATACTTTGAACATTTGTCTGTTTAATGCTGTGTCCAATTCCTTCACCGTTTAGTTCAGTCCGGACCAAGACCAATGCTCGGTGCACTGGTGCAGACTGTGGTCCGAGGCACATTACTCATCTTTTATTGTAGTTCCATCAAGGAAGGAGTAAAAGCCCCTGAAAGTCTTCTTTCTTTAAAATGTTTCTTTTTTGTATTTAAGTAAACATTATTGTTGCTGACATTGAACTTTGCTGCATTGATTAATGAGACTCATATTGTTTTCACCACTGTTTGCTCCGTTACATGCTCGGACTGAAATAATAGAGAAGAATGGGAAAAACAAACATTTATTCAAAAACTGGACTTATTGAACAACTTAAAGATCTATATAATCAGTCCTTTTAGTCTTATTCAGATGCTGCGTCAGGATGTGAGAAAAAAACCTAACTCAATGCTTCAATTTGTATTTTTTGATAAGAAAGAATTAGTTGATGTTTATCCATTATGTGTTAAACGCTGCTTTCTATTGATCATTCCCACCTGCGATTGCAAGCAGCCATTTACCTCTTACCCATCTTGTTTGAGTCAAAAACCAAGCTCACAGACTTTCTCAACACTTATACAAAAACTTTTCTGAGTTTTATCTCCTTTTTGTGGAAAGGTCGCATATTCCTTATCTGAGCTGCATAGAAATGCACAATCGTTATCTTCAGCGAAAAAGGACATCCTTATATCATGGCGCTTCTTTTTTTGGTGTTGGACCCGCCGCCTGCAGCGTGTCCTTTCGTTGAACGTAGCTCTCCGGCTCTGTCGTTTGAATCATGTGGTCAGATGTTTAAACTGAAGCACAACATTTTGTCATCCTGACATCTGCATCCAAGCATGCCGACGCCACGGTGTAGAAAACTTTGCCTCGGAGTGAAAACCGGGGGGGGGGGGGATTCGGAGCTGGACCATTGGTTGCAGTTATACGAAAACAAGACAGTGATCCAAAACGTGTTTGAATGGCTGGAGGTGTCCAGGTACCTTGCTCTGCCATTGTCTGCCATTTGGATGTGGAGCACGCGTCTTCAGCCGATTCCACTAGAGTTTGTGCGAGCTGTCACAGAGTCGTTCACATTTTAAGGGCCTTCCAGTGCAGCTTTTTGGAGGCTACATTGGTGTGAAAGGCAGAATAAGAGTCATTGTGCTGCTTCCTACCTACCGCAGATATGTACAATTCTCTGTGGCGGAGGAAAGGCCGCCGATAAATACTTGCTAGTCCTCTTTGGAGTGGCTGACTCCTGTAAAGTTCACACACCGTTTGTTTCTTTTAAGTAGCTGAAAGACTCTTTTGATGAGGAGTCACTTCACTTTACAACTGCCTTCACCTCTTAACAAGCGAGTTTGACTGTGGATGCCATAAACCCGCACGGCGAGGATCTTAGTGGTACAAGTGATGGGAGCATAAAGGAAAATGATAAAACCAGAGCTGATGGAGATACTTGGGAGGACTCCATAAAATCAGGGCAGCTCTTAGTTTTTGTTCTGGATGATTCTGAGACACCTTGTTGCCTTGGTTTCTTTGACACTATTGTGACAGTGGCGTTTCACAATGCAGCCGTACATCTTGACTAAACAAAGAGCCTCCCACACACTACCTCACTCTGTTCTTAGCATTGTCATTACCGAGGCCATCATAAGGATAGATCGTTTTTCAGTGTTCAGGTGAAACATTTTATGTTTATTTCCCTTTTGATAGAATCAGAGAATAGTATTGAAGGAAATATACAATCAGATTTTTAACACAAGGCTGCATGACAGCCCTGGCAAAAGTCACTAATGACCTTCTAATAGCTTCAGATCAGAGACTTGTGTCTGTCCTCGTTCTGTTAGATCTCAGTGCAGCATTCGACACAATTGACCATCAAATTTTATTAGAGAGACTAAAACAGTTAATTAACATTAAAGGAACGGCCTTAAACTGGTTTAAATCTTATTTTGCTGATCGCTCCCAATTCGTTCAAATCAATGATGAGTCATCGGTGCGCACCAAAGTTAACCATGGTGTCCCACAGGGGTCTGTGCTCGGCCCAATTTTATTCTCATTATATATGCTTCCACTAGGAAACATTATCAGGACACACTCGGTAAATTTTCACTGTTATGCGGATGACACCCAGTTATATTTGTCAATAAAACCTGATCAAAGTAATCAATTAACTAAACTTCGAGCATGTCTCAAGGACATAAAAACCTGGATGACCCGCAATTTTCTCTTATTAAACTCAGATAAAACAGAGGTTATAATACTCGGCCCTAAACACCTTAGAGATACATTATCTAATGATATAGCTGCGCTAGATGACATTGCCCTTGCTTCCAATGACACAGTCAGGAACTTGGGAGTGATCTTCGATCCTGATTTGTCCTTTAATAGTCACTTAAAAGTAATTTCTAGGACCGCGTTTTTCCACTTGCGTAATATCTCAAAAATCAGACATGTCCTTTCGCAAAAAGATGCAGAAAAACTAGTCCACGCCTTTGTTACATCGAGACTGGACTATTGTAATTCATTATTATCAGGCTCCAGCAGCAAGTCGTTAAAGACTCTGCAGCTGGTCCAAAATGCCGCAGCACGTGTCCTGACGAGAACTAAGAAAAGAGAGCACATTTCTCCAGTATTAGCATCGCTACACTGGCTTCCTGTTAAATCTAGAATAGAATTTAAAATTCTCCTCCTCACCTTCAAGGCCCTTAATGATATGGCACCTCTTTACCTTAAAGAGATGTTAGTTCCATATCAACCTACTAGAGCACTCCGATCCCAGAACTCAGGTTTACTTGTTGTCCCTAAAGTCTCTAAAAGTAGAGTAGGAGCCAGAGCTTTTAGCCATCAAGCCCCACTGCTGTGGAATAATCTCTCACTTTCAGTTAGGGAGGCAGACACGCTCTGTTCGTTTAAAAGTAGACTCAAAACCTTCCTTTTTTATAAAGCTTATAGTTAGAGCTAATTTGTGCGATGTTCCAAATTTGATTAAATGGCAAAAACCCCTGATGATGCTAAGACGCACAGGGAATTTATGACACAAGACACACGGAGCTTCTCTTTCCTGCTTCTCCTTCCTTTTCTCCATATTTATCACATCAAGATAATTCTTATCTGATCAGTACATGTTACTAACTTGACCCCTTTTCCCGGAGTTTCTGTGCCTTAGCGCCCGCGGATGCAGGGCCACAGCTGTGGCCGCACCATGGATTATGATTGTGGATCGCGTGTCGGAGGTCGCAATGGTGGATCCAGTTCGGTGGATTCTGTATCGTGCCAGCTGATCGTCGTTGTAATGGAGGATCCTTTGTCGCGTTGGCATCGGATGATGAGGGACCACGACCGAGGCGGCAGCTGATAATGGATTCTAACTGGCGGCGGTGGACAATGACTGTGGATTATAGTGGATCCCATCCTGATGCTGGATCGTGGTCTTGCTGCTGGCCAGAGACTGTGATTGCAGCGGGACTGCCTGACACATAGTATTGAAAAATGTTTAGCCTAATGGATGCTGCTAAAAATCCTGATGATGTTTTCTTACACCTGACATCTATTGCACTTCTGTCCGTCCTGAGAGAGGGATCCCTCACATGTGGCTCTCTCTGAGGTTTCTACATATTTTTACCTGTGAAAAGGGTTTTTAGTAGTTTTTCCTTACTCTTGTTGAGGGTTAAGGACAGAGGATGTCACACAATGTTAAAGCCCCATGAGACAAATTGTTATTTGTGAATGTGGGCTATACAAATAAAACTTGATTGATTGATTGATTGATGACAGGAAATGACAAGGAAGAATATACACTCATCCTCAACCTTGGGGGGGGGTGATGTCATTCTCAGAGAGGCGAACCATCACGTGCATGCTGCAGCACAAGCAGAAAGCAGGAAGCCAGCAACTAGTGGGCGACCTGTTGCTGTAGTAAGAGACGGTCACCATGGCGAATCCCGAAGAAGAATCCAACAGTGTTGAAAAGGACAATTATCAGAGGACTGATTGGTGATGTTTGACCTATGAGTCAGATTCTCAAGGAAAGGAGACACTCTAACAAGCCGATTTGTAACATTTTTCGACATTAGTGTCGACCAGAGGAGGAAGCCCTTCAAATTTAGCTCAATGGTTGAAGGACGGACACTCTGACAATACATTTAAAAAGAGTGTTGTTTTGATAGAATTTAGAAAGTCAAGTTGATTATAATGCGATGATTAGATGCAAACGAGTTTAGAAACTTTCCCGCTGAGCAAACGTCTGTAAATTAAGCAGATATTCTTTACATTAAATATCATTAATGTTACCTTTTGACTACAGCCAGCGTTAACCCTTTGATACACAACATGGGTCAAAAGTGACCCGATGGAGTTTTAATTGTAAATATCTTTGCAATAAATGTATTTCATAATGCAGAATTCCAGGAATTCCTCAATTAACTTGTTTTTGATCATTACACGTTATTTTTATTTGTCCTTATTTACTTTGTTAATAAAAAACATTTTTGTATCACTACCCCTCTAAGGCACAACATGGGTCAAAAATGACCCGTATTCATTTCACATGTTATTTCATGCATGGCTGTGCTTCTTTGCTATATCTTTTAAAATCTATTTATTTAATCATTTAATATTACAAAGTATTAATTAAAATATCTTGTTTTTGATTACCACAAATCATTATTTTCATTTTCTCTGTCTTAATTTTTGAACTAAAATGGTTTTTGTATTACTACATCAAGTTTTCACACATGGGTCAAAAATGACCCATGTATGCAAGTGTGAATTTGATAGGAACCTTTGATTTGTAAATGTTTGTAGTTAGGAACATGTTTACTGTGGACAACTTTTCACATGCCACACTTGTCAGAACTACTTGTCAGAACTAAATCATGTTGACCTAGCTATCGTTAGCTAGAATTTACCTAGCTTACATAAGCTAACATTAGCTAGCTAAAAGAGAATATGTTAACAGCTAGCTAATAATATTGGACATATTTATCTTTCCTAGGACAAATGAAAATAAGAATTTGTGATGATCAAAAACAAGTTAATTGAGGAATTCCTGAAATTCGGAATGATGAAATAAATTTATTGCAAAGATATTTACAATTTAAACTCCATCGGGTCATTTTTGACCCATGTGTGTAAACTTGATTTAAAAATACAAAAACTATTTTATTTCATAAATTATGAAAGATAAAATGAAAATAATGATTTGTGTTAATCAAAAACAAGATATTTAATGAAAACTTTGAATATTAAATGATGAAATAATTAGATTTCCAAAAATATAGCAAAGAAACACAGCCGTGCATGAAATAACATTGTAAGTCAATACGGGTCATTTTTGACCCATGTTGTGCCTTAGAGGGGGTGTGCATAGCTTGTGTATCAAATGGTTAACTAAGTCTAGTCTCAGTGTTTCTGTTTGTAAGTCTGTGGTAACAGGTCGATGTTGTAATGTTGCATGAACAGGAACTTTTTACATCTCATCTGTGAATGTGAATGGAATAAAGTAACTCAATATTACGATTATATTTGTTGCAGACTTGGACACAAAGGATCTTCAAGGTATTAGTTTACACACACTGACAGAGACAGATATTCTGCGATAGACAGACTTATTGATCTCAAACAGGATTTTAATAATAGACAGAAGTTTTTTTCCAGTGATTTCTGTTTTGAATTTTTGCAGAATTTAAGCATTGTTTAAAACCTAGTCCTTGGTCAGTTATAGAATGAGTAAAAGCACCAAGTTGCAGTAGATCATCACCAATTGTCGATCTAAGGCTGTAAACCAGCTTTACCTACGTCTTAGCAAACAATTTTCCACAGTCAGAACAAAAAGCACATCTCCAAAAGAGTTAGTATTTGTCTGACAACTGTATACTCTTCTGAATTATTTAGCCACCAGAATAGTAATAGCATTAGACCACAATGGGGAAAAAGGACACACTCAGACTAAAACACACACTCTTCCCCGATGTCAGGAGACATAAATCAATCAGAGAGTGTGTTTTTCTGGGATGCTGCCCGATCTGATTCCACACCAGCTGCTGGTGTGTCATCCCTGCTACACTTCCTGAATTTGTTTCTCCTTACAGCGTGCCCGGGTGGAGATACTGTGTGGAGACGGTATATATTAGCCATTTCGAATAGGGAAATCCGTTATGCACCACTGGCAGTGTAAGACATGCGGTCAGCAGAAAGTGGCAAATCTTTTTTGTGAGTGTCATAAAATCTCCCAGATATACTGTCAGGGTCACACAGCCACTGGGAAAAGCCCTGTGTGTGTGTTTTTTCTTCTTTTTTTTTACTTTTAGAGCCAGCTCACGCAAGAGGGGTGAAATCAGCACCACTGTTCACCTGATGGATGTGAGACTTGTGTTTGTCGAGCAATCTAAATGTTTTTCTTTTCTTTTTTTTTCAAACTTCTGTTTGTGCCATAAAACCTCACGTGGCCTGGAAGTAATCCTAGCCTTTCAAATAGCGCCGAGAGATGCTTCGGTAAAAGCATCGCTGAGAGGAAACAAGGTGTTCTTAGGTGACAGCACTCACCGGTGTCTGGCAGGAGAGCGGCGCTGCACTCACATCACGACAGACAAGGCAAAGAAATATATATATATATATATATATATATATATATAAAAAAAAAAAAATCAATAGGTTCATTCTATTGTGATTTCATTTGGAAAAATGTCAACTGATCAAACGCTGAAATACAGTTTATCATTGCGCAGGAACGGAGTCCACCTAAGGACAAATGTTAAAGTCTGTGCCGTAATTCCTTAAATGTTGCTTTTATGCAATTCAAAGACCTTATATGGGTACGCCAAGGAAAAAAGCACTTGACATTCAATGTTTGGAGAGAGAGAGGAGGCGGGTACAAGCTGTTTGACAGAAGCATGTAATATTTCGCAATTTACCTGTCAGCTGTCAGAGCTTTAGTCGACATCAGGGCGGCTGCCTGCAAACATGCACGTGCCACTTTTCTCACTGACGCCAGCTGACATTTCACTTGCAGCAGTTCCTTGCGCCGTCACCTATACTGAGTAATATATAAAGCATGTTTTATGTATTGTTATTCTGCCACATGTGTAGGTGTACATACAATCACTTAAAAATGCACAGTTGAAGTAGAATTCACGTGGGAATACTGCAGCTTACATTTCTGATTGTGCATCCCTGATCCGTTTGCTGTTACATCTCAGCTCCCAGTGTGAATAACAACAAAAAACTGCTATGTACACGGCATCAGCATGACAGGAAATATCCGGTGTCAGACCGGGGTCCAAGCCTTTACTCAGAATATGTAAAAGCATTTTTTTGCATTTGTACAAACAGTAGCTTCACAGTGACCCAGCCTGTCCCTGATGGCTGTCGCTAGGTCAAAGCTGTAATTATTTTCATATAGAGTTCAAGTGTGATGTTCCTGACCCCCCTCCCCACATCTCTCTCTCTCTCTCTTCTATTCCCTCTTTGCCACCCACCTCTCTTCCCCATTTTTCTCTGCTCACACTAACTGGTCGAGGCAGTTTTGTTTTCTCCCAGTTATGAAGGGAGTTTTTTCTCTCCACAGTTGCCAAAGTTCTTGCTCATGGTGGGAACTGTTGGGTTTTCTCTGTTAACTTAAGGTCTTGACCTAGTTATGTAATGATTTGGCTCTTCAATTGGACTGAACAGAATATCTCTTATTACAATCAAATCTACATTTTTCCATGGACTTTTATGTGAAGCACTTTGTAACCTGGTTTAGATAAGTGCTGATGTTATTATAACCTGCAACTGTTCAAAGCTACTGTACTGTTACTGTATGTTTGACATCTGTGCGCAAACACACACACAGAACTTTAGCCTTGAATCAACATTAGTATTCATCTTTCAGCTGAGGTCTACTGAGGCTGAAAGGGAAACTGTGTTGTATGTAGAAAATCATGTGAATTGCATGTGTTTACAGGACCTTTAAGCTGTTGTTGTGGCAACTTAGAAAACGTACATGAATAACATTAAACTGCAAGGTTATGTATAAGAGACTATATATGATAGTATGGTGAATGCTCCAATATAACAAAATATGTATATTCATGTGTAACTATCTGACACTTTGTGGTGATGAGATTTATACCAGAAAGGCAACAGCAGGGGGAATTTACACTCTCTAAGGCAAATTCTAATTCCTTTAAGTGATATTTAGAGCAATGGAAACACGGAGTCATTAAACACTGTTTCTGACCGAATTAACAAGCAAGTAAAAAAAGCAAATTGGAAAAAACATCCCGGACCATCAGATTAGTAGAATGTCAAGCAGATGGAGTATTGTTATAACAAATGTCTTGTTTTGTTTTCACATCTCTGTGAGTTTTTATGTAAGTTTTAAGGACAAGCATAGTTTTAAGGTACAGCTAATTGGGAACCTAACAAATAAATTAGACAAAATTTTCATTCACAGCTCAAAATTAGGTTTTAGGGTGCTTCCATACTACTACATTTCATTTTAAAAATGCATCAACCCCGCTACGGCGACGCCTGCATTTCAGAGTTTGGACCCACTGCTGGCGCCATTTTAGTTTCTAATGCAATTCTAATGCTGCATTTTAGTCTGGACAGTGCAGAAAGGGGACGGGTGTTTGAAAATGTAGTATGGATATATAGTCTTATATTTTACTTTATTATTCAAATGCATGTAATAAATATGGTAATACTGAAATCAGAATAACTTAATCTATTGTCCACAAACAATAAGAAATGTTGGGAAGTAATTGACAGGGCAACTTTATCTTCAGCCCCCAAAGATCACGCAATTGTTTACCTTAGTTCCACAGTTAGTTTAGCATCTATCTGAATGTTTTATTCTCAAGCCTTTGTTGGTGAAAAAAAAAATGAAGGGCCATTAGCTTTGGCTACAGCAATCAACTGTGAGGAATAACAATTCAGTGTAATACAGTTTGCCTCAGGTTGATTTGTCATGCAGGTCACATCATCAGCACCCGGTTGAAGCGTAGCATGATGCTCTACAGCCCCTACAGTAACGTGTATTCTGCTATAGTTAATGCCAATACAAGTCATACACAGCACTGTAATAGGCTGAAGCTATAATTATTATAATTGGAAATGTGTCTTGTTAGTTATTCAGCCCCATAGAATAGCTTGGGGCACCAGTCAGGAAGGCTGTTGATTGGAATTTTTTTGCATTTAAAAAAAAAAGACAGAGTGCAAAAATAGAGTCACAGAAATAGTGCCGAAAGTCACTCAAAGGGAAGTATTAAAGCGCAGTGTTTCAAGAAATTGTTTTAGAACATGCACAAATTGAATACTTTGAAACACCCGTCAGCCATTTTAGAACTTCTGCCTCGGGGAATCAAACTCTCAGTCTCGACTGAGTTCCTGACATTATAGGCACAGTGTTCGACATTGTACCACTGGCAGCTGATGCAGACGAGCCGAGGCAAAGAGGAAGAGTGCGAACAACAAACAGTGGGATTTAAAAAAAAAATACCTTGCTGACATAGGTACAACGTCAACTTTGGGCGTGTTTATCAGCCGAAAAAAAAGCGAGTTGTCACGACGCAATAAATTAGCCTTTTTTTATTTGCCAAATGTCATGTTTTTAACAACCTTATATAAAAGCTGACTGTAAACCGATCCTCACAAGGGAAGCATGTACTGTTAAGAAGATTATTTTTCAGGTGTTATGAACGACTTATTAACCGTGTTTCAAGCGATGCCTTTCCGTATGATTGAGTTTCTCCAGCCCCGCGCGTTCTGTGGGAAGCGGAGCATCATGGGGCCGCCCTGACAAGCCCATCCATCAGCGCAGCATGTTCAAGTCCCCATCAAATGCCTGCACCGCTCCATAAAGTGGAGGAGGCGAGGTGTCACTCCCTAAACAGGATATATGGTCTCTCGCTGAGACACAAATTAGACAGTAAATACATTACGGAGGAAGTAGCCTCTTCCACCGCAACATGTTTGTTGCTGCCGCTGTGCCAGAATCAACACCGCAGGACCATTAGAGGAAGAGCAGTCTGCCTGCCAACAAAACGCACACGTCTGCATCAGGTTACCCCAGCAGCTCTCTCACATAGACAACAGCACACAGACATAGTGGCAGCCTTATTTTTTTAGGAGGTGTCCATTTTAAACGCAAAACTATCCTTTTGACGCTTTTTCCAAATCGTGTATTGTCTCAAATGCATTTTAATTTCATTTTTACATTCAGTTGGTTGGTAGCTATCGTCACTGTTAACCTCGACTGACCATTATTGTTCCAGAGGCACAGGTGAGATGCAGCCCCATCTCACATTTTGATTCGGCACGCGCACAACAAGAATCAGTGTTGTCAGTTCATTTGCGGCCCATCTCGTCGGAGTGCTCGTCCCAGTTGCCACACATAGTACATAATTGCCCTGTGCAAGCAAACCAGACAGAGCTGTCATACAGCCCAACGCACTTCATTAACCCCCCATCCCATCCCCGCCCCAGCTCCTCAGCCACCCACCCACCCCCCAGCCCTATTCTTCCTCTGTGGTTTGGTGAGGCCACTCCACAGCAGTGTGGATGCAGGCAGCATAATTAGCAATATTAGTATACACTTAATACTGAAGAGACATTGCATGAAAGCCAATACAAACAAATTAAAAGAATAAATGCAATAAAACCTTAAAATATACCAATGTTTTCTTAGTCTTCCAGAAACTAAGTGTAAATCTGGGCTTACAAGTTTGACCCCAATTCTGACCCGTTATCTGAGTAGTGAGTCGCTTATCCTGCAGTGTGCAGGAGGGTTCAAGGACCGATCAGATTTTCCTCGGCCGTGTTCAGGCTCTCTGTCACAGTTGACGTCACGAGTCGATTCCCCCAATATCAATACATTATCCCTCACTGTGTCAGTGCGAAATTGCAAAACATAATAATGGGATTTGTAGTTTATGGCATGAAGCAAATTGCACAAAGAAGGAGAGAGAAACAGTTCAGTAAACAAAGACACTGGTAACTTGAAACTTTGCTAAATGGCCAAACCAAAATGCCCACGTCTTCCAGGCCACCTGTATGTCCACGCGCCAACTTTTTTGACTCTAGAACTAGAATGATAGATGGGATCAAGGCAGCATGTTTCTCCTTTGTTAGCAAAAGACTTCAGACTTTTCTTTCTTTGACTAAATCAAAACTTCGAAGCTGGTCCGGAGGCGCCGATGGCAACGCACAGTGTGAGCAGCCAGGTCTTGTTTGTACACTGTGAGCACATAAATCCTGAGTTTTTGATTTACTCGCACATTCTGAGGTGAAATTTGACCACAAGAGACAAAAACCCACATTCGTTTCCCCACACAGGTTCACCAGCACAATCAAACATCAGGTAACAAGAGTGCGGATTTAGCCTCAGACTTCTGCAGTGGAGTTTTTTTTACCACTCGTCTATCAACAAACTTTTAATGCATTGAAGTTGAATAGTAGGATACCACTGAATAAGAAAACAAGAAAGAAAAGGTCAGTTGTTGCTATGGATGTCTAAATGGAAAGATTATTTAGACGTAGAAATGAAATTCTGTGAGATGTGCGAGGAGATTAAAAAGTTTCATGGCCAGCAGGAGAAACGTTGTGAAGCTGGACGAAGAAAACAATTTTGACTCGTCTTTCACTGCGAGAAGTAGCAGAGCACTGCGGTGCCCCAAACTCCTGAATGTGAAACTAAAAGGACACAAACCAGACAACTCATGAATATGCATGTTCAAGTAAATGGCAATTCAAACCAAAAAAATGGAAATGATTCAGCGGAAGAGCAG
The DNA here is from genome assembly GCF_963576545.1 of Limanda limanda. Classification (NCBI taxonomy): domain Eukaryota; kingdom Metazoa; phylum Chordata; class Actinopteri; order Pleuronectiformes; family Pleuronectidae; genus Limanda; species Limanda limanda. Next base: position 18,954,721 of record NC_083649.1, read on the forward strand.
AAATAAGGTACCAATTCAGGGAGGAGGTTGTTTTATGAATCTTGATGCACATAAAGTTTTGAGAGTTTTACATAACCGAGCGCAGCTGATGTATGTGGAGAGGTTTTCTTTTCGCAAATACTGACACAGCGGCGGAACAGCCCACTGAGGGCCAAGTTTGAATCACTGCAGGCGAAAAAGTTTGCCTCTTTCATCTCAGACACAATGCCACAACTCTGCCTTGAGCCTGCCTGTGTGCCCAATATGTTTGGAAGCATTTACTTGTGCAAACAAATGTTTTCCGTGATGAGGTTCAACAATCAGCCCGCAGGTTCACCTGACAGACGAGAAGCAAATCTGTTTTTTTTTCACATCTGTCTGACTATAACGCTATTTGAACAACTAACAGCATTCAAATTTTCACTGCTTATGTTTTATATCGAATGATCGCAGTCAAGTTGAAGCAATCAAACCAGAAGGGCAGTGGATACAATGAGTAGCATCAAACACAAAACTGGAATTACAAAAGGCAGACAGTTTCTCTGAATTACTCTGATAATGCAGTCTAGCATGAAAGGCTCATTAACAAAGAAAACCATAAAACCATGCAAATTAGACTAGATATTGACCATATGAGGAATATGTGCAATGAGGGGGTCATGTTGAAACCATGATTTAGGTTTAACTTGTCAAAGTATTCACGTGGAGAGGCGGTGGACTAGTGACAGAAACTTGGACTATGGGCAGAAAAGGTCTCTGGTTCGTCTCTGGTTCGACTCCACGGAGAAACAACAAAAAGACGAACCTCGATTGATCTGTCCAAAAATCCAAGAGGATTCTCTCTACCCTGTCTAGTGCCCCTGAGCAAGGCAACATCTGCTCCCCGGGTGCCGTACATGGCTGCCCACTGCTCTGTGTGCCCTGCACCAGATGGGTTAAAAGCAGAGGTTAAATTGCCCTCCTTGCATGAGTGTGCTTGTGCATGTCTGTGCATGTGTTTGGGACAAATAAATGTATCTTAATCTAATGTATATTAATCTTAATCTTAGTGTTGTCAATCTATAACAAGACAACAGGACCATTTGGTGAAACATACAAATGATCACAAAAAGGCTGTATTAGCCACTGAGCTTGCAAATGTGCACACTGTGATAATAGAATTAGTGAACAGTATTTTGTACATCGCCACAGAATAGTTTTTAGTTAAGTTGCCGATATTTGCAAACTCGTTGTGTTTCAGCTTGAATATTTTGCTGTGGAGTGCCTGACTAACAGCGGCAAGTCTGACAAACATACTCAGAATAATGTCTCGGAGAGCTCACAACAGATAAGAGGAAACAAGCACAGAGACGAGGAGATAATTAAAAGACCGAGCAAACGTCAAGCACAGAGAAAAAGAAAGGAGCCGAATGCAATAAAAAGAAAAACAGCAGGTGGGGAAAAAAAGCATGTGAGTCATGAAACAAGTCTAAGGGAGCAAAAAAAATTGTCAGTTGACTTGACAAATGACTTCAGCCCTTTGAGATTCACAAACCATTATTTTTGGAGTTAAAATGCAAAGAAACAGCAGCAGAATATAGTTACTCTCAGACTATCTAGTTCATGACATGAAGTCTGATCTTAATGTAAAAACAAACTAAGTATAGAGTGCATATTTAAATAATCCTTCTCCCTGACAATGTTTTTACCTCTTTCATTCTATCATAGGTTACTAGTGACAAATGTATTTACATATACATTAAAGTTAGGTGGACAGCTGTAGTGGGCTTTGTTTCCCCAACCTCTTTCATATCAAATATATATTTGAATCGCTACTTATTCCACAAACATCTTTCAGTTTGCAAACTGTTCATCCTGCCGGCTTTAGACTTTGCATGCATTGTTAATGGCCAAGGAAAGACCAGTTTCGAATTTGGTGTGATTTTGGTCAGACAATATCTTCGATATTAACAAAGTTTAAACAATAACCATATCGTACTGACTCGGACATGAGCGGGTGCTGATCTCGGTCATGGCAGAAACATTCATAGAATCACTTCCTGTTTGGCAGTTTGTCTTCAAAGGGAAAGCAGAATGTTCTTTTGGCTGCTGCAATGCTTTATATTAATTTGAATTACAGAGCTCTTATTTGAAAATATGGTTAACTTAAGATTGTTTTAGTTGTTTAACAGACCTTTGAAATAGCCAAGATGTAATGAATGAAAAAATAACAGAATTTCAGAGAATAATTCTAACTTACATATAAACCACACACATGAACAGTAGTACAGCAAATTTAGTTTAATATATTTAATTTAAGAAAAAGCGCTCACTATACAATCTTCACTGCAGATAAACCGGGTAGGATGAACGCAGTTTTCGAACTTCACTCTGCAGCTTCGACTGTTTGTAAAAATATCTGCACACAACGTCCAGCACATAAACAATCACATATTTTAGAACTGTTTGAGGAGGATTCACTTATGACAAGGAATAGCCCTGGAACATCAACACAGGCCAAGCAAACATCCCATTCCAAAAGGGCAGGTTTAGAACAGACCCTGTGTTTGTGTATCTGAAATATACAAATATTAAAGTCTACAAAGTTGATCTGAAGGGGAAAAGGCCTTACAACTTCAGTAATCATCTCCTCTATGGTTACGGATGACTTTGCTATACGGCGTCATCAACTTTGACAGGCCAGCAGGGAGATTTAAAAATGAAAATTGACAAGTTGTGTGACAGTCTGATCGAAAAGAGAATGGACTGTATTAGTAACTTTATTAGAGCCAACCATCAATCAGTTTCAGCAAAGTTTTATTGGCATCTTTATGAGAAAACAGCCATCATCGGTCTTAGTTTCACGATTCATCAAACAACGTGTATGCGGCTGGATTCTCTCATGTACGTGACGCCTGGATCGGTCTCAGCAGAGCGTCTTGTTTATAAACTAATAAAAGGAACTGTGCTGTAGGATAAAGGAGGGGGGTAAATCCAAAATCAATGGGGTAGGTGGTCAAACTTTAAAGGGATAGTTCACTCATTATCTGTAAGCTGATGGGAGGTAGGTGAAGTGTTTGAGTCAACAAACACTTTTTGAGTCTCAGGGGTAAACAGTGTAGCAGCCGAAATCCAATACAATTGAAGGTCTAAAATTCCACTGGAAATGGCTAAGCTAGCGCACATTAGCATTTCTGACGGTCCCTGATTGCACCACGTCTGAAGATATCAGCTGACATTTGACATTTAGGCTTAAAACATGGAGTAAGTGACCTAATTTCGAGTCAAAATGAATGTCGGTGCTATCCGACACTTGGATGACACCACAGGAGCAGTATGGAGGCATGTTATGGTTTTTTCTATTTCTGTTTCTTTTTACGTCTGAAGAAGGACTTACCATTGACTTGGAATCCTATGGTGTTCTGTGGAGTTAAAACATCCCTTTAACATGTTACACATTGGACTTCAGTTGTCCCATGGTCCCTATTGATGCTTATTGTTCCCTTGCATGATCTTAGCATACAGACAAGTCCTTGTAGCAATAGGATGTGAAATAATATTTACATTAACACACTTATGAGACGGTTCTATAACTTTACTTTGGCATTTCTTTTTTTTTTTATAATTGCATTGTACTTCTTCACAAAGAAATTCAATAAAATGGGTGACTGATCTCAATGTATTTAACTTACTTACTGAGGCATTCTGCATTTTTATATCAGTGATTTAACAATATATCACAATATATTATGACAGAACTAAATTGAAAAACTAATGGTTTTTTCAGCAGTTTCTTTGCTAGCACAAATATGTCACAGACGCGTTTCTGCCCTTTTGTGGTGAATATCAATGACATAGAAATAAACAATATGAGTCTGTGTTTACATGTATGTGGGAGTGGTTTATCACATGCAATGCTACAATGTCTTATAATGACTAATAAATATAATATAATAAAGTTCTGCATATGGACCTGAGAACTAGCACGCCCACACAGTTTTTTTCCACCATGCAGTAACATTACATTAAGCCTAGGCATGTTTTGCCACCATTCATTACATACTAAACTATTTTTATACAGTTCTGCCATTTGCCTTTCTTCCTTTTACATATCTTTATTGCACTCTCGTAGTTTGCCGAATAATTCATGAAAGGCTTCTGGGTGATGTTGAGTAACATTTTGGTTATGTAATGAGTACCACGTGATGAGCATAAAACAGATACGGAAAAAGGAGAGCCACAGAAACTCTTTACCATGAAACATTCATCCGTCCCAACCATCCATTATCTGCACTGCTTTCTTTCCTCTTCAGGGTCATGGGGGTTGCTAGAAGCCAATCTGAATAATGTAAAATTTGTTATATATAAATATAATGGACAACATTGTATACTCTGAATACTGTGACAATGTTGGTTAGACATCAAAGATTTGTCAAGTGTGAGAATTGGGGATCAAACCAAGAGCACAGAGTACGTTCTGTGGGCTGTTACATGACAACTCGCTCATCCTATTATTATAATTATAGTTTATAGATGCTGCGCTAAATCAAAGGAAAGATAATAGAATTGGTGGAGGAATAGATAAATATGCGAAACATAAACCACTGCAAATACTGCAACACATTTGACATGTGTTTTAATTTTGTTCTGTTTATTTCCACTTGTATGCACCATTGATTTTTTTCTTTTTCTTTCAGAGCATCTTTATTGTTAACTCAATCCCTTGTCTGAGGTTGGTCCCAGTGAGACATGTTACCTCCTTATTTGGTAAACATGTCTATACCTTTCTCTATATCTATTTAAAGCTGGAAGCATTGCGTCGAACATTGTGCAGCAGTATCAACAACTGCAGGACCCAAGCCTCCGTAATTTCCATGTGATTATTAAATGTGTGCTAATGAGCGGCCACAGTTTTTTTAATCAAATCTCCTTTAATAAGATACTAAACATGTCTCAAATAAAATAGAAATACACATTTATAATGTCAGCCTTAATATTAAAAGAAGTAATCGAGTACTTGATACATACATGATGAAATAGATTTTCTGCAAACCTTCATATTCCTATTTATCTTTAAAAAAATGATAGAGAAATCAGTTTTCTGAGAGGATTCCTTTCTTTCCCTTTTATCTGGTTTGCTTGGTGCCGATCAGAAACACAATTTCCAAACACACTTTCATCCCGGGAGCTTTTTGACGCAAGTGATTTGTTTGAGGCACGGCTATAATTTTCATAACTACTCTCACAGAACCACGAGAGACCTTTTGTTACAATGGAGGACACAGACAGATGAGATGCATCCGGCTGTGCCTCCACCGTTCCTTCACTGCATCCCCTCTGGCTACTCACACAACATGCCAACACAAGAGAACGGGGAAGGGACCATAACACCGTCAGAAATTAAAGTAGAACATTTCCTTATGAAGCTACAAACATCATATTTCTTCTTTAAACTACAGGTGAAAAATATTAAACTATTGTATGAAACACAGCAATGCTAGTTATTCCCCTGTGCGGTGCCTTAAATCAGCTTAAATACATGAATCATAATTATTATCCATGGCTACAGGTTAGTCATATCGGCAACAAATTATACTCTTGTACTTAAACCACTTTTTGAATTTAATGGTAGATAAAGGAGTGGGAGCTGCAGGAGTAGGTGTCACTTTTCCCATTTAAATTGAGCTTTTTTCTTATTTCCTTTCTCTTGCTGTTTTATATATCGAGCAGTTATTTGGCATGAATATATGTTCTTCAACATTTTAGTGGATATTTTTGTACTATTCAGTGCTGGTCGTTTTTTTTAAGAAAGCTGCTATTCACTCCCGATGTGAATCTCATTTTGGCAGAGAGGCAGCGCAGCTTTGCATGATTGGCTGTATTGCCGTCCTCTCACACTCCCACAGAAATGCATTTGATTTGTCACCAGCATCCAAAGTCTCATTTAAACACAGCAAAGGATCTCTGAGTGAATGTCCCCCCCGTTGGCACACTTCAGCAGCAACAGAGAACTCAAATTCTGCAAAAAAGGACCTTCTAAGTATGTTTTTTTGGAGCGAGAGAGGGGGAGATTAGAACGCACCGCAAAAATAAAGAGGATAAATGATGTGGGATGACGTGCCTCCTAGAAACCATACAGCCCATTGTGCATTATTACCATATGATTAGAGGACTGTGGGAAGCCCTCATTCAATCCTTCTTCGTGAGGGGAGAAAGAAGGAAAACCGGCAAAACTTAAGTAATTGGCTTCAGGAGTTGTAGCTTTCTTGTCTTCCGTTTCCAGGCTGAGCAGGAGAAACCTGCCATGCTTGTCAAATCTTCCTGACTGTTACTGTGATGGCCTAAGAGGGCGAAAATGTCAGAGCAGTAGGGGGAAATACAGGTTTAGTCAAGTGTGAAAGAACATCTCATTATGAAAGAGAAATATCTTATATTGGCAGCTTCCAAACGGTAAACTCTCTCAATCACTAATTATCCGAGAGGACCTGGGCACCGGTGTACGTGCTTCTGTGATTCATTTTTCCAACTCTCCATCACGTATATTGGCCTTCTAAGTAATGAGAGATTTAATATGTGCGATACTCGATGTACTCAACACCTACTGTTGCAAATATCACAAAAGAGTTGATGTTATGGTTACACTTGCTGTTAAGGGTACATTGATTTGTCATGAATACATGCAGTGAGAAAATTTGCATTTGCAAAAGACAAAAAAATTGGCAACGTGTCATGTGGCGAGCGCACCACGAGATCTGATTTATGCGCCAGCGGCTGCAGAATAAGTGAACATACCAGTTGGAGATAAGACCATAAAAGAGTATGATCTGTGCAGATAAATCACCTGCAGAAGGCCACATTATTTATTTTGTTCTTTTTTTACTCTCAATATGATTTAAATTGGAAAATAATGAGGAGCAATGAGAGAAATAACCTACACAAAAATATAAAAATGGATTCCCCAAGGTGGAAAGCAAGATTAGGTTTTTAAGTGATACTGCAGAGGTGCAGTGCAAAAATGCCACCATTACTAAGAATAATGTTTTTTTCAGAAAATAAATAAATCTAGTGCAGCGGCCATTGTAAACCTACATGTTGTCCTGTGTTAACGCTCTGAAGCTACATCAGCATTATTCCTTGTCATTAGGGAGTCATCCTCAAACAGTCCCTTGTTATTGTTATAGGTTGTTTTCCTTTTTATAAAAAGTCTATGGTGCAGTCTGAAGTCAGAAAAAGTTTTATCATCCTACCTTGTTTATCTGCAATAGTTTGATAGTCTATGTTTTTCATAAAATCTGACAATTTCTTTATGACTGATCATTTGTGTCGGCTATTTCAGAGGTCACATTCTTCAGACCACGGTTCACAACTTTTCAAAATAAAAGCTTGGTAATTCTGCCCAATTTAAAGCATTGCAGCAACAAAGTGAACTTTGTGCTTTTCCTTTGAAGAACAATTGCCAAACAGGATGTGATTCTGTGATTGTTGTTGCCACGATTGAAATCCACAGCTGGAACATTTGGGGACATACAGTGATATATCAAACATTTCACGTGTCCAACTCACACCAAACTCGACACTTGGCCAATTTACAAAACACAAGCCAAGTGTGAAGCTGATCAGATGGACAGTTTGAGATATATGCGTTTCACATAGAGACAGATAGTGAGATGTTGTGGAATTTTTGGTAGAAACAAACACAAAGCCTGCTGTTGCATGTTCTATAAAGAGGCAGTGGTATATGAAGTTTCTTTCTAAAAGGGCTTTATGTGTTCTGGCATGCTCAATATAATATCCACTGAAATACATCCAGCAACACTGGAGTTGCTGCCAATAATGAGTCCTGCGAGAAACATGTATGAAAATCTAAAATAAAAACCAATTTAACAAAAAATACTCACGATAATAAATTAAAAATACAACTAATAAAATACAATTGCACATGTTTACCTGTGTCTGTACTGCATCATCATTAAAACCAATGTCTACATTCAGCTCCTCCACATGTATGTACCTCAGAGTGGGGAAAGATTTGTTCTCTTACTTTCAGGCTGGATAAGGAGAAAAGTGATTCCAAAAAACGAGCTGTAATCTCAGTAAACAACACCAGGTACTTGGTCCGTAATGCTGCGTAATGAGTTAGCATCACTTGCTGCACTGTTTCCCCACACACACAATCACACACACAGACACTCAAACACACACACACACACACACACACACAGCTGCCATTCAGAATTTGGCAAACAGTGTCCACCAACAGCTCAAATTACAGAACTGTATTTCAAACCACTTTCTTATGTGGCTATGTCTTCAAACAACCCATAAAATGTTCTGTATTTATGTAGCACTTCTCGCGTCTCGGTGGTCACTGAAAGTGCTTTAAAGTACAGTTATTCCATTCACCTATTCAAACACACATTTGTACAGTGCATCTATGTGAGAAGGGGCAATTTTCAGGATTCAGTATTTTGCTCAAGGACACTTGGACACACGGAATGGAGAAGACTGGTATTGAACCACAGCCGCCGACTGTGCCACCAACTGTTTTTCGACAAACGTTCCATTACACCCAGTTATCCTTGGTGAAATAGGGGGCACAAATACACACTAAGCAGCATCTTAACTCGGGTTCATTAGGCAGCGCAGAATAAAGACGTCCTCAAGGTTCCATAAATCCTGTGGGAGGTAAAGTAAAGTTACATTTCTTTGCTGTTAGACTACATCACCTTCCCGAGATGCTTCTGGCTCAGTGGGAGATAAACAGCTAGAGGATGTGAGCAGGTGCTTAACCTTACATCCTCCATCCACTATAGCCACAGCCAGTGTTGGGAAGGATACTTTCAAAACGTATTCTGTTACAGAATACAGAATACATGCCCAAAAATGTAATCTGTAACGTATTCCATTACATTAACTAATCTGAGTAACGTATTCTGAATACTTGGAATACTTCCGGTTTGTATTGCATTTTTTAAGTGTATGATTGCGGCGTTGTTATAGTCAGTGGAGCAGCAGCAGTTTAAACTCTCTCTCCGGCGATGCTGCGGGCCCGCTGGATGTCCGGCTCCCATCCACTCTCATGTTAATCCTCTGTGCGGGTCCTACCGGAGGCTGAAGCCCCGCGCTGCGCCAAGGCTGCCTCCCGCCGTGCAGCGATCGTTTCGGCGTCGAGTCTATTTTTGTTTGCGCTTGACGCGAGCGTATCGCTCCAGGAAACACACTGAAAAATGATTTTAAACGATATTGCTGACACTTTATATGATATAAATGATAAAGTATGCATCCAATAGTTTGTATTCCCCTTCTGTTGTCCTGGAGTTTTAATTTGACCAATTTGACCAATCACATTATTAAATGCCCCCCTCTGACCATCCATACAGACACACAAGCAGTCATAAAGATAAAAAGAGAGGGGGGGGGGCTTGGCTTGAGTGGAGAATACGTAATTTACCCTCCACACCCGACATTGAACGGAGCAAACAGCGGAGAAGTTCTTGAAGATGGATGACATTAAATTGGGACGCTGTTGCAGTTAATGTTGGAGCAACAAGTGACCATATGCTTTTATACTACTGGGTCAATGGGTGATATTATTAGCGCTGCCCGGCGCTTCAGCGTTCGGTGTGAACCCGGCGTGCCACGCTGGTCTCCTGCAGAGCCATGACAGCGGAGCTCTGGAAGCGCAGGTCGGTCTTCTGTCACCAGGCGCAGGAAGGGCAGCTTGCGGATCAGCAGCTCCGTAGATTTCTGGTAGCGACGGAACTCTCTCAGAGCCACGGTCCCGGGCCTGTAACGGTCCCGGGCCGGTCGAGGTGAGGCTTCTTCAAGCCGGAGGGGGCCCGGGCGCTCTTACGGCAGCCCTGGTCTCCAGCTGCTTCCTGGGGGCTTTGCCGCCGGTGGATTTACGAGAGAGTGAAACAGAGAAGTACCTTCATGTAATCCACTGATTTCAACAATGTAACTGTATTCTGAATACCATCTATTTAATTTGTAACTGTAACGGAATACAGTTACTCATAAATTGTATTCTAAATACGTAACGCCGTTACATGTATTCCGTTACTCCCCAACACTGGCCACAGCCACCCACTAATATGCCCTCTACACGTGCAAAACATGAAGAACAAACCTCAAGGGATTGATGTCATCTCTCAAATAAACAAGTTAAAGTATGTCCCACCTGCAATAATGTCCTTCCGTTGCCTCCCAGGAGATTTAGCCACATGTTGACACTCCAAAATGTGACTCCAAAAAAGTCAGTAACCAAATAAGTGACACCAACGGCCTTGAGGACGACATCCAGGAGGTTAAATACCAGACAGTGTCCTCACCAGACAGTCTGAACTGTAGTAACCTTATCACATTTCAAATTTGAACCAAATATTAAGTGTCTTATAACCTTGGACTAGGGGCATTGCAACAGGGTAGGAAAGTACCAAGGGCCCAAGCTGAGCTGGGGCACCCAAGAACGGCTGATTATATTAATCTACAGCAACAACTATGTTGTTAGAGCCCCCTTAAATTGGATGATTGACCGTGTACAGGTGGCTGCACATGAGACGAGACAACACCAGGTCAGGAACCATCTGACTAGGCCCCACACGAGCTTTCTGCTAAAAGCGTCATAACAGCAAAGGTTTGCTTGAAGACTAGAACATCTAAATGTGCGTGTTTGAAGACCCTGGGATGGTGGTGGGAGTTCGCACTTTTAATTTACTGAGCTACTATAATTATTGTGTATGCACAGTATGAAATATATGTATAATTTTAATGATAAAACAACAATTTTAAGATTGGAAAAGATGTAGGATGTTGTCATATGTTGGTTTGATGCAAGGCCCAGATCCCCTCTGCCTGGGCCCCTATGACCCTTGAAACCCTCCCGCCTTGTACTATAAATTGTGTGTACAATTTCGCAACATGAAAAAAAAATACTTACTTCAATAGTTCAGCAATCGTGTTGCAGTAATATTAGCACATAACCTTTGAGTATGTAATTCACATATAATGTTAATTTCTCAAGATTAATATTTGATATCTTATTCTGTATTTTCCGTTTTTTGGCAGCCCTGTCTCAATAAATAAAAGAGTTAATAAACCGCAACACCAAATACTAAATGAAGATTAGATTCAATTTATTTTTGCATGATAAGGTGTTCATTTACATATTTGGCAAGGCACGAGATGCTGAATGAAGGTAAAATGTTTTCGCAGACAGCGCATTTGTATTCGACCAAATGCAATAATTAATATAACTGTTTCCTTTAGGATGAGTGCTTTAATATTTAACTATGAACTAAGTGGTGTGTCAGTTAGGGCAGATGAGTAAGGGTTTAATGTTTTCTAATCCATTATTTTAATTGGGAATACTTTGAAACATTAACACAATTGTCAAAAATACAAATTGAGTTCACTATTGAAACATCAGACAAGGCAAACTCACCTTGGTCATATTACACAGCCCAGGATGAGGATGAGGCCTCCACCATGCGACCAGCCTGGCCTCTCGGTTCAGGAAGAAGTGAGCCTGGCTTCCTGTATAGCTTGTGGAGGTGAGCTACAGGAGGAAGTGGTTGGTCCGATAAGGAAAGAAGGGGAAGTAGAGCGTGAATAGCAATATTCACCTTGTTGTTATTAATATGAAAAAGACTTCACAAACACAAAATATTTACATTTTAACTTACATTACAGTTTAATTTTACATTCATTCAAGTAATACAGAAATGTAATATCTCTCCACTTTCTAATACAGTTATATATATATAGATTACTACTGCAGTCTATCTATATATTATAAGTATAAATAACCTCAGTTCCATATTTACAATGACCTAATTTCAGGTTATGTAATATTGAAACAAATATTATTTAATCTATTTTTGCATGCCATACATTATTCAGTTATTTTATTTCTATTGAACCAAATCATAGGTTATGTCATTACACTTGCAGATTAATGTCCAGAGTTTATGATACAAATGTAACAGACTTGGGGTGAGTTGAAAGGAGAGAATTGGGGAGATAGGGGGACACTGGGGGTAACAGACAGTTTTTCAGTATTCCTTTGAGAGAGGATATCTCCGATGTTCATGGTATTCTCAATAACTATGGAGAAAATATGATATGATACCTAACTATTCCTCATCAGGCACATTTGTGTCCCATATGTCTCAACCAACTAAAGAGAGGACTCCTGAGAGGGAACCAGAGCCGTCTGCAGCAAACGAGGCGAGGAAATAGACGAGATGTTGAGATCTTAAACATCAGAAGGAATATAGGCATGATTCCAAAAAAACGCTTCAGAGTCGCAGGGAGGAAGGAAGCAAACAAGCGAGAGAGCCCTATTAGCCGGGAACTGAGGTGAGAGGTGGGCTGAAGGAGCAGAGAGAGCGCTGAAAGCCCAGGCACGGAGACAGTGATATTCAATTACCGATTTTCTAATTCACTAAAGACATGAATGTGGAGGGAGAGAGAGGTGAGTTTATTTAGTTTGGAGCAGATGGAAAAGGGAGAGAGTGAGACCTTTATTTGACGAGTACCCGACACATGAGGTGAGTGGAAGAATGAGAGACTTTAATTAGACAAGATCGACAGTGAGAGGTTGGGAAGTCTAATTAGGTATGTTTGGGGGAAAAAAAGCAGTTTTGAAAGTGAGATCACTCAACTGGATGAGAGACTTCATTAGAGCTGAAAAGAAGCAGAGGGGGCGAGAGAGGGATGGTTGTGTATATATTATGTTTTTTTTGATTCGCTGCGGGCAACATTTCAGATAACAAATGATAAGCTCTTTTGTCTGTTTCATTAGCGGAAAATGTCCCGTCAATCTGACTGCCGTGGTACTGAGCACCCTAATTTGGTACCAAAGCAGATCAAGCTCAGTGACCTTGTAAAGTGACAAGTCCCTTTGGACACAAGCAGGTGTTTTTCCTGCCTGCACCCTTTTGGTATAATTCCATGGCCCGCCGTGACATTAGCAGTTACAAAATAAGTGGGGGCGCACATTAAAAGGAAGTGTCAATACAAATTGGGCAATTTGGCATTGCACCCCGACGTCTCGGCACAATGGCTTCCATTTTGTGCTGTTTCTTCAGCCGGAGCTGGGGACGGCACAGCATTACACGGTGATGTGGAAATCGACTTCTCAGCTATTTCTGAACAAATTCTCCAAATAGCTGCCATATTCACTCAAACGTCAAACATGTTTTACACTGTTAGAATAATGTTATGTTCATCCATCCATCCTTTCATTATCCCTATAGGGTTGCCGGGGAGCTGCACGGAGCCAATCCCAGGTGATATTGGGCGAGAGCCAGTTTACACCCTGGACAGGTCGCTGGAATATTGTGGGGCTGACATATAGAGACAAACATCCATTCACGCTCAAATTCACATCTTTAAGCATGTCAGAGTCTCGGTGTCTCCTGCTTGTATTTTAACTGTGGGAGGAAGTCAGGGTGCCCAGAGAAAACCCACTCAGACACATAGAGAAATTGGAAACTCCACACAGGAAGGTTGCAGCTGGCAGGGTGATAATAGTATGCAATCTCCTAAACTGTTAATAATAAAGTTCTCCCGGCATAGCATACGGATCTGGGCCACTCCAGGCAATGATGTGGCACATCTGGCCTTCTTGTGGCCCAGATAAAATAAACGTGAGCCTCAAATTGCCCAAATGTTAATTAGCAAATTTGGCCTAAATATTCAAAAACAAACATGGGTCACTCTTGGCAAACATGTGGTGCTCTGTTGAAGCTGTAATCTGGATGTGAACCTGAAGCGGTCCATGGCCCAAAAATTAAATAGTCTGGTGCTGCATCAGGCTCTTTATCATTTTATATTAGCAATTAACCAACTATTGCCATTAGTGAATGTGCATCCATTTTAATCAAAAGTAATGTTATTTAATCACTGCCATGGTTTGCATTTCATTTGGACATGTGTAACAATAATAGGAACAAAAACACAGCGGTCCACGTGAGAACAACAACGGCAAGGACACCGTCCTCCACTCAAGAGGTTGTTATGGGCTAGTATCAACAAAAAAATCATTATTATTGACTTTAAAGGTACAATAGGAAACACACAATTGATTTGAATGGATGTTAGCAGCTAAGGGGCAGGACTCATCCAAGGCCATGCTATGCACTTGGCCTTGGATGATAAAGGTTGATAAAGAAGATTGAAACAGGCAGCCAATTATGTCTTTGGCCTCTTTGAGGCAGCTGACACAATTTGTGAACTGGAAATCCACATAGAGACTCTAATTTCAATTGATAAGGCGATTTATTTTAGGAACAACATTACCTTTTATTTGAAGCATTTCTCTAGCTTCCAGACGATCTTATGTCCAATATGGAGCCTCTTTTCTTTGGCCTCCCCAGATCTCGGGGGAATAATCTGTCTCTTAAGCTGCTAAATGCTCCCCTATGTCCACTAGCTGATTGGTCTGTCTACCATTTGATGTTTTGCACATTGTGTACAATGTTTTTTTTAGAAATCCTTACCCAAATCAGCTGCTTGCTGCAAACACAAACAACATGTAGTGAGAAGGAACCAAAACAGAAAGTTAATCACAAATGAAACCAATGAGCTTAGAGATGGTAAAAGAAGCTCTACAGAGACGGGGGAAACTGCAGTCACGTGATCATTCCCTGTGGTTTCATCACCACCAGCGACTCCTTTGACATTACAATGGCATTTGATCTATTGTTACTGATTATAGCCACGTTAAACTCATATCCAGCTGATCATAATGGCACTCTGACCTGTGCTGCCTCCTGTGGAGGTAACGCATTGACAGGATGGATTTCCTCACACAGAGAAACAGAGTATGGATATTTTGAATTCAAGGCCTCGCCAGCGAACAGAGATTCCACCCGAGTGGCCTCCTCGCTTTGGATCCTCTCTGAGATTGAGTCTAAATAGTTTTGAAGGAGTCTAACAGAAGTGGCTAATGATTTCAAAGTGACTGAGAGTCGTCGTTATCTCCCTTGAAACTATTTTGGAATTCTTATAAGTCAAAGCAATTATTATCTGTAATTGAAACATTGAAATCTTCCCCCCGTAGTGATTTCAAAGCAATTTGTTTTATAAAATTGCTCACAATAGGAGAGCAATATCAAGCCAATCAATATTTTCTCCTCACGCCGGAGCAACATTTACCCAATGGTACTTCATATTAGTAAATCTGGAGATCTACCTTTGCTGATTAACCAGCATTTTGTATTCTGGACAGATTTCCTCCAAGGGCGTCAAGGTATTGCTGCCGTATAGATCTCATATCTTTCCCACCAGAGACGTCAACCCCATCTCCAATCAATATGTAAGCAACTGTTTGCTTCTCTCTCTGCATTTACAGAGCTGACTCATCCTGCCATGATCCCACTCCGCTCCCATGGCTCCATTCAATAATTGCATGAGGGTGTCCTACTCAACCTGATTTTACAACCACAGCTCACTCTCTGCAGCAGAACTTCTCTCTGCTTTTCTATTTCACAGGCTCAACTGAAGGCACTTGAAGGCCCTCACACATTTATGGGACGACGCAGGCCCAGTTTCTGGCATGAGGTGACGCACAGATGTTCATTTACACTCTAGGATGACGCCCAAATATTTAGCACAACCACTGTTTCGCGCTCTGTTTGGTATTTACGACCAAGACGATGTTTCCCCTCACATCGAAAGAGCCCAAAGCCAATTAATAAAGTCGGGCAGAAAATGGCTGCGGTGCCGCAAATCCACCCCGGTGTCCTTGAAACCAGTCGTAAACCACTGACTGCAGCACCAGAAATACATTTCTGACCACGGGACCAGAAGTAAACAGCTGACTACACAGCTGGAAACAAACAGGCAGCAATGAGACCAGAAATAAATGACCGACCCACGGAGGTGGAACTAAACTGGTGATCACAGGAGAGTAGATGGATGACCAATTATCAAGCGATGAGCAGGCAAAGCTCTGAGGGTTTGACATGTCTCTGTGTGCGTGCGCCTCCCCTCCCCCGCCCAGCAAAAGCCAGTGCCCTTTCAGCTGCCTCTTAAAAGACTTGGTCTCCATGAATTTGCCGTCTGCATTGACTGTCCCCGAGGAGACAGGTCGGTTCCTCATAAAGGTTACGCTCTGTCACTTCAGGGAAGAGGGTCAGACGTTCACAAGGACTACAACCAGCTAGTGATTACTGTATAGTAGATGTGTGTGTGTGTGTGTGTGTGTATGTGTGTGTGTGTGTGTGTTTGTGTAGAGATTTCTCAGAGGGAGAGAGAGAGATAGGTAAATAAAAAAGTTTGTATTGGGAACTTTTAAAAGTTGAAATACTTAAAATATATTCAACCGTGTAAAATGCTTAATCATGATAGGAACAGCATCAATATTTTCCTTAGGGTGAAACTCTACTGCATTAAGTGTGCGAATATCATCTGAAGTGCTCTGAATAAACTGATAATCTACACTTTACCAGTGTCTTGTATTGATCCATAATGAAAGAGCTGCTCAGCACAGAAAGTACCAGTCGATAAATTATGGACTTTGTTGATAAAAATGTTCAGAAAGTGTAAAAACCCAGAGCCTCCAAGACTTACACAGCCCAGAATAATCATTGCTTACCGTTCAAGTTCGGACTTATGTTGAAGAAAATCAGCCGTATCTAAACATTGCAGTCAGCGGGTTATTTACGAGATCGGTGAGCACTCACAGATTAATTCGGCAATAAAACCCACCGGTGAAATAATAGGCAGCCGCAACCAAACAACGTCAAGTGTTACACAGAGAAAATATGCCGTTAGGATAATGAGCCAATCAATTATTTGGATCTGCTAAAGTGACAGTTGGCACTCACGGCTCGGCGAAGTTAACTCGCTGGCTGCGTAACGTCTCTGCAGGTGCCACTATCTTGCATGAGATTCTGCCGCCACTTAAGACCTAAATACCCCCCGAGAAAAGGGGGAAGCATAAAACAGAGAGCGAACTACAACGTCTCCCTCCCCGAAGAAAGTGAACCACAACCAATTATTCTATCACCCAGAGGCCTCTATAAAAGGTTGACGAATTGCATGAGGCAGGTGATTAGTTTTAAGTGTCAGATGATTGGGCTGTGAACTCTGCACTCTAAGAATTGTTACACACGCTAATTGAAGAAAGGCTAATATTCCTCAAAAACTCCCCTAACAAGCATTCGCTTACTTATTTTTTTTTTATTTTTAGTTTAAATATATATAATGAACCACTTCAAATGTTGGAACAGCTTCCTCTGTCAAACACTGGAAAGTCTTTTTTACACTGCAGTTGCTGCACCTGGCATGATGATGCCTGAGAGAACAGAATAAGTGCTATACCTTTATTGGGACAGTAAATTCTACTTTTTCTTTTTTCTTTACAATAAAACACATCCCAGCACAGCGGGCTTTACTCTGGGACACAGCGACATCTTCACCAAGGAAGATTCCGCTAATTAGACTTAATATTTAATTACAAATCACGGCCTGTAAAAGATAATACGCCAGGACTATCTCCCAACAACAGACTGTAATGTCCTCAGGCATTACAGTGTTCTACACATAGCTCTTGTTTAACATTTCATTTGCTGTGAGATTTCCTCTGTTCTTACAGATGGTTGTGGATGTGTCATGCTATTTCGCTCGCCCGTGAATGTTGAATCATAATGAATAATTACAGTCTGATACGGTGACCTATATGTGATTTGTTTTCTTCTGTTTTTTGAGCAATAAGGAAGCAGGCTTAAGACTCTTAATTCAAATCATACGGATAATATATATTTATTTACCTATTTTGTATCTTTATTGATATCTTGTTTTTGTTCTTTTCCTTAGGACTTCCTTCATTCTCTGCTTCTGTGATTCTTTGCAGCAGCTCATTTAATCGGTTGCTGGACTGAACTGGGGGTAACATCATTCTCAAAAATGTTCCCTTTTTTTTGGTATTTGCACTTGACAAACAAACCATTGGCCCAAGTAAATGTTTATTGACTGGTCTTCTTGCGGAGCGGCGCTGCTCCTCGGAGTGCAGTGCCACCGTCGCTGCTCAAGAGGCACGAGGTTCTGGCTCACACCCATCCCCACCCAGGTTGCAGAGTGTGTAAACGCCATGATCGATTTCAAATTTGGTGAGAGCTGCGAGGAATGCTGGTGGTGTTTCCCCCAAGCTTTCCCATATAGCCACGGAAGTTAAACTCCTCTCCCCCGCAGCATCGCACCGGGCAAGATACTTTTCACTCTGCATTGCTCACATATTCTCAGTCCCTCTGGCAACAGCAGCTACAAAAGGCAGAGAAAAAAAGAGTAGAATGTGTATTTGTGTTTGTAAGCGTGTGCAGCGTGTGGTCTTGTGAGCCTGCCTACTGTAGATTAGTTAACTTGTGCTTATCAATGTTATGTAGAAAGTTTTCAACCAAATTTGAACAAAACCATGAACATCATGTCAATTTTTTTCAACATAATTAGCTAGAGTTCTATCATCTCACTGAAAAATAGAAAAATATGCGACTCACTAACAAAGCAGTTTATGAAAAAGTCACAGAATTTAATGTATTGATTAAACAAATCTACATCCTTTTTATAGTGTTTTTTTTTCTTTCTTCAGGATTACCATAGAACGAGTTGCAAAGATTTGGTCCAAGCATCTTTTCTTGAACATTTTCGAGATAGGGCCTTTTTTGTTTACATTTTTCCCGATTTCACAGGGAATAATTCCTGCTTCTTAATGGAAAACACAGTCATATTTATGGGGCTGATGGGGACTGTTGTGCTTTCCTGAGAGCCATTATAGTTTGTTGGTTGGTTGTTTTATTTATAAGCAAAAAACGTGGTTCAGGATTCAGATCTGGTGGCAGATCCAAAAGATTTTAGAATGAGATGGAGCTTTTATTTTACATTCTCACTGATTTCCAGGGGATTTTGACGAAAAAAGAGTGTGAGAACTTTTGTGCAGCTGGATTGAATTTAAGGGGAATGTTGGGCATGCACTCTACTGGGTGCCATTCTATACGTCTATGTTTAATATCTTAGAGCACTTGGGATAGTTCAAAGAAAAATGAAAATTCAATCATTATCCACCCCCACTATGCCGATGGAGGAGTGGGTGAAGTGTTTGAGTCCACAAAGCACCTCTGGAGTTTCAGGGGTAAACAGAGTTACAGCTTAATACAATACAATTGAAGTCAATCGCGACTGCTTCTTAGACATAATAAAAAAACAATACAGCTTGTGTGATGTCATCCAAGTGTCCACAAGCCCCAACATTCCTATTCAAATGCCAACCATCAGTCAAATCAAATCAAACTCCTGTATGACTCCACTGAATGTGGCCCTTTTCAGGTGAAACACAATATATAAGTAAGTTGTGCCTGGCATCTTGGAAAAATGGAAACTTTGTGTCCCATCTAAACAAATTCATTAAATTTCCACGACTATTTCAAGAGCAGCTGTGAAGAGCGGGTTGAAATGCCACCGTGACCTCTGAAGTGAGGAGCCTTTATTAGTTGTCGCAGAGAGCAGCAGATATTGTAAATGCGCAGCTTAGGCCTCTAATGGAAACGGGAGAAGGGGAGAAAGTGTGAATGCAGCGCCGACATCTGAAGACATCTATGTGTACGCAGAATATATCTTATGCAAATGCACACTGTGTTAATCCATTTGGACCTTGTAGTGGCTGCTTATTAGATTACAGCTTAAATGTCATGTTTATCAGGTTTAGACATGTAAATGGAGAGCATTAAACATATCCTTTAAGGATACAAAGAGGTAGAAAGCCAGCGCTCCCTGCCTAACGGAGAGCTTGTGCAGAGTTCTGGAACAGAATTTGTGGCTGATTTAATCTAATACAGATCGTTACTTGCCCACAAGCCTTTGAGGATGTGGGTGGTTTGCATTAAACTAAATGAATATTTGGTGCTCCACTCGGCCCAGAAAGTATTTGGACAATGAAATACTGTTTGATTTTTTTTTTGGGCACCGCTCCCTGCCTACTCCAGCGGTTCAACCAGATAATTCTAATGAGGTTAGTTGGTTTAAATTTCAACGTGTCTTCACACTCTAAATTAATACTGAATGGAGCGCACGTTCCTTTCTTTTTTTGATTTTACAGTTAGAGCTGTCGTGTGAATGCGGCGCCCGGAGACATGAGTGTGCCCTCCCGGAACAAGGGGCTTGTTGTGAGGGGGGGCCAGCGAAGCACCGACGCACCCGCTCACCTGTTCGTTCCTGATGGCCAACTCCTCTCTGCTCTGCCCCTGCCAAACTACACCGTGACCAGCTGGTGGCAATCTTCAGTTACAACACCTGAGCCACATTAACTAGCCGGCGCCCCCGAACCCTGGAGGACAGCAGGTGGGTGAGGGAGAGGAGCAAAGGCTCGCTGGTACCCGTGGACAAGGCCTGGCTCATGTCAAAGGGAAAGGAGATTTGTTTTGCTGGTCGACTGTGGCATAGATTTTTGTTGTCCTTTTGTGGAAATTGGAGCTGTGCTTCCGAACAATGGAGCTACCTGCTTTAAAACGATGTGCCTGGGAAAATGCATCTGCAGAACAGACTGTTAATGTTTTACATTTCACATTAAAATCATAAACCGTGCATGAAATAGGACTTTACAGCTTATGGTGTAATAATAATCATAATTGCAGCATAACACAGTTCCCATTAACGTAATAGATGCTGCCTTCCAATGATGTGGCGAGTTTCATCCTGTCACTGTAGCAAATTAGATGTTATTGCCAAATTATGTATTTCCGTATTTTCATGAGTATGCAACTTAAAAAGCTAAAAGGTTTTTATGTGTATAAAACAGAAGTGACGCTGTCAAAAGACACAGGCGGCTTTAATATATTTGCGGATTTTGCACATTTGCATTTCAAACAGAGAAAGGGATGATTTTGTGGGATCAGACATATAAATCAGTCTGCTGTATGGTTTCGAGTATTGATGGGATTGTTTTGTAGGGAGAAAATCTTCAGGAAGAGCAGTCTGTTCTCTTTATATTACGAACCACTTTCAACTAACATGGAGCGAGAGTCAAAGAGCAATTCCCACAGGAGTCCTCGGGGAGAGCAACATGCCTGGGAAGAAAACAAGATGCTCAGTTTTACCAGCTGAGAACGTGCACAGGAGGATTTCTGACCTGTTATCCGACGAGTTATTTTTTGAAGCGATTAAAACGTAGCCACAGTGCACCGAAGAAATGGTCTTTTTTATATATTGATATCCTTGATTAAACTAAACCCTCTCTTCTTTAACCTCGCAAATAATTACAACCCTAAAATCCAGTCTCACTTTTGTGGCATCATCAAGTCCTCGATCTTGATGACAGCACGGCTCGTCGCTCGAATTAATTTTAAAACACTCTGCCGGTGGCCTCCATTTAAACAAAGATTTACTGAAGTGAAGATATGAACAGGGGAATGTGTTTTCTAGTATCTTCTTTTTTGCGGAGCTGAGAGTGACAGCCAAATTTGGCACTGTGGACGTTGAACAACGTTTATATTTGTAAGGTAGATTTGGCAGAGAGCGAGCGCGTCTGCTGTTATGTGATGGATTGATTCCGTTTATCTATAGCAACAGTTGCTGAAATGAGAGACATAACCCCCAAAAGATGGGTTTGGGTAAATTGTCTTTGAGATAGATGTGGAGTGTGTTTGCGGAGCTTGTTGCTGGATTACTGAAGGTCTGTCAATGCAAATGGATAGCTTGTAGGTAATTCAGTAATGACTGAGTGGGTGCTCAGGTGGGAGGTAATAGAGTGTTAAATGAGCGATGCAAAGACTCACTGGCACAGCTGAGTGGGGAGAGGTTGCCCCAGCTGCTTTAAAAGCAGCCTGATACACATACAGTCGTTTTTTTTGTCCCCCTTTTGTTTATGTTTGAGAGGTACCCCCGGAAAAGATCATAGTAGCAGTGACGCTGCACGTGAAATACTGTATGCTGAGTGCAGTCCTCAAGAGTACTTATTCACTTAAAGCAAATGTCCTGTGATGATGATTCACTTACATTGACTTCATCACTTTTAATGTGGCAATAATATCCTCGGTTAATCAAAGTCAAAAACCTGGGGTTATATAAATCGCTGAGTGTGATCAGACTTAAAGGCTTGTGACTGCCATTTGTTCCACCTACATTCCTGTTATCATTCATTTATATAGGAATGGCCTTGAATGAATGGATGAGCACAACAAACGCTCTGTGCCCCCCCCCCCCCCCCCTCAGGAGTACTTGAAACAATTGTGCCCGAGTGAATTGATCACTCTGGCCTTTTTTTCCCACTCCTGAGAACAAATTGCGACGATGTCTGGGATATAGTTGTTTCTTTTTGCGTATTTGAGCACAGAGACTTGAACAAGCATCACGAGCGACAAGGCGGCGTTCTGATCCGTGTTAGATTCGTATTCAAGGTGCTAAAAGACATGGATTTTTGAAGTCATTCATCGGTACAGCAGCGTACAGTGCAGGCTTTTAGAAGCATAGCTCCCAGGTGCATGCTTTATTATATAGAGAGCAGATGTAGCTCGAAGAAGCATTGCTATTTGAAAGTATTTAATTGGAGACTGCATTTCAAGACAGCCAGCCCTGCCGCTGGTTTTATTCTAATTGCCGGCAGCAATGCACTTAATGAAGCGAGCTGTGAAGAGTGTGGGTAAAAGAGTGAGAGTGACCAGGTTTCCTAGGCAACAGCAGCGGTAGCCGAGTAGTGTTTTCATCTTGAGGAAAAGGCTACAAGAGAGCAGTGTTTCCCCGCAGTGCTTCCTGCAGCTCTACAATGAATAGCTATACACTAATAGATATATACTCGGGGAAACGTTGCAGACCGGGGGAAATCGCACGCAAACCTGTAGAGTAAGGTCAGTGCAATCCAACCGGATGAACAGTTTTCCTCGAAACCTCAGGACCAGACATGAGTACTTCTTACATGAGCCAGTGAGAGAGCTCTGAAGCATTCTGTCGTCAGGTTGGAAAAAAGAAAATATATATTTAATCCGGCTTATCTCACAGCATTTTTACACATAGCAGTGCAACATCTTTGAATCCAGAAGGGGTCCATTTGCACTGTTTCCACCACAGATGCCCGTGATGGATCATCATTACTGTGCACTACACAATAAACCAAGCCCGGTGGCCCCAGAAAAGTATCACAAATAACAGGTCTGTGGGTTTTCAGCCTGGGGTTGTGTTAAGGTTTTTTTTTTATTTGTAAGATACCATTACAAAGAAATTGCCCCTTTTTTTCCCCCCCAGTGGTCTGAATCCACATGTGGCGTGTGTTTCAAGTAGGACACACTACGCCCAGCAGGAAAGGAGAAAGACAGGCCAAGCGTAGCTAATGCGTTGTATTTGCCTTACACTTAGTAATGGATACAATAAAGGAGAAGAAAATAAATAAATAAAACAAACTTGATACAGGGGAAGTCTAAAAATCCCCAATTATACAAGGAAGGATTCTTCAGTAGGTGCAATCTTGTGTGATCCAAGATTATGCGGGTAAATAGATGTGTCAAGTACAGCCGGGTAAGACGTGCAGACTTTAAACAAGCTGTGATCTACAGCAAGGACTGGGAAAATACAACAGCACGAATTTGTTATCAGACCTCCCTAAGCAACATTAAACAAACTACCTAATTAGTGTTTAGTTTAATTGATACAATAAAACAACATTTAAATTACATTTTAGACACATTTCAAGCAAGATGTTTGTTTTGTTGCTGCAGTGCTTTATACTGAGCAGAATTAGAACTGAAAAGTTGTGAAATGGGTCGAAGATTCTGTTGATTGTTATCAGACCCCAGAAGCAGTGGACATGCACTCTATGGAAACACAACACCAGTTGAGTCAATCATTCAAATCTGTGTATAAACCACACAAGTAAATAGAAATAAAAAACATTCACTCTCATTTTGTGGAAACACATTGACACTTCAAAATCTTCACTGCAGATAAACCTGAACACTAAGTTTTCAACTTCACTCTGCACCATAGACTGTTTATGAAAAGCTCTGCCAACAACAACCTGCACACAAATAATAGAAAGTGACAGTATATTGTGGACGTGTTTGAGGAGAACTCACTAATGACAAGGGATAATTATTGAGTATTAACGCAGGACAAGAGAAAAGTGCAGAATAGACTCTGTACTATTTTTACTATTTAGGCAACAGTGTGCGTTTTCCAATCGTGCATGCAGGTTTTAGATGTCAAAGCTTACACCCCAGACCGTCCACTCCGCTGTGTGTCAGCCAATCGGCTTGCTGCTCCCTCACTGCGAGAGACACCTAGCCACTCAACATAATCACAACTATTTTTCAGTTGACATCAGGACAGCAGAAAGTCAACACATCTTCCGCTGCAGACTAAAGACACATCTCTTCCGACTACACCTTGGATAAAAAAGTGTGCACTTATATGGCACTTACATGTAGCACTTTGTAGTTTGGCTTTTTTGAAGTAAATTGTACTCTCTTAGTTTTGGGTTTGTGCCCTCACGGTTGAATGCACTTATTGTAAGTCAATTTAGATAAAAGCATCAGCGAAATGAAATGTAATGTAATGTCAAAGATTAAGCATTAATTAAACAGAAATTATTTCATTAATCTATTTATAGTTTGTCTATTTTGTACATTGACAAAAAAGTTTTGTTTTTCATTTCATCATTGCTCTGATTTAAATTAGCTTTTTGTGACTCTTTGGTGATAGTCAACTTAAAAGACCCAGAACAAACTGGAACCAGAGACTGCTGTATCAATATATATATTCTTTAGTACTATGCATGAAATAAAATTCTCCATTCAATTAAAACCGTAATAGTAGGCCTGAAGGCAGAAAACAATACAGGAGGGATGGGGTAAATTGCACAAAACAAAATCTAATGTCATGTCATTATGAAACAGCAAATCCCCACAACAGTGTCGGGCCGCACTGTACCACCAGGAAGACTGGAGTAGGGTAAGACAAAGGTGAAAGTGTCAAAATGTGTAGGGTACACTCAAACCTTGAACAAAACAATGTAAAAATATTTAAAAGTGTTTCTTCAACATATTTGCTCATTTATTGAAAGCTAAGGTGACTAAAACCATGCAATACACATGGAATATGGTTTCTGTTCCCTGATAAAACCACCTGCAACAGGAAACAAGGTCCATTCAATAGATTAACTGAATGCATATGTCTTTGTTTAATAACAAAAAGAAACGGGGGATCATTAACACACATTAGAAAAGTTAACAAGCATTTTAAAACAAAAACAAAATCTGTGAATATACTCTGCTAAGCTGGAAGAAAGTTATTTTCCCCAAGTGACTATATGAATCCATATCTATATGAATTCCCATGGTATTAGGGACTAAAATCTATTTAAAAGAATTTCCAAACTGCTGAAGCTCACCATGTTATTTGGCTGATAAGCTTTAACAAGTCATTTAACATAATTAATTTTAATTTTAAAGTTTGGAGAATTAAACTTTAACTTAAAAGGAAAAAATAATGCCTGCCTAGATGTATTTCAAATGACCATCATTTTGCATAAATCTGTTTCCTATCGATCAAACGCTTTGCCATGGGGCCGATGTGACCGTGCAGGGGCTGAGGGGACAGCTCAATGATGGATAGATTAATAAAGAATATTTTTATTTAAATATTTAACACAGTCATTTTATATTTTGTATTTACCATTTGAAGTGTGGTGGAACCAGGCCTTGAATTTTGAATTATTACTATGTTTGGATTTTCTCTCCCTCTCTCTCTCTCTTTTGGTTCATCTTTCTCTTTCCCCTGCCTTCTCCTCCGCTGCTCTCTTCTCCTTCTCTCTCCTCCTCTGTGGCTCCCTTAGCTTTATCGTCCATCCCTAATCCGTCCTCCGTCTCTGTCTATGGAGGTAAACAAACACTCAATAATACATGAATTAATATATGGTGGTTATTTTTCTGAGACAGTTTGCCCGTCTCCAGCTCTTAAACGGCCGCTAACCAGCACCTGAGTGTCTGACGGAGACAAAGAGTTTCTGTCCCAGCTCTGTCATGGCACAGAAACATTTACGCCGTAAGCAGCGGCCACGTCCCTTTAGTCAGGGTTAGGGTTAGGTTTGATGTGAGGGGTATACGGAAAGGGAAGAGAGGAGAACTTGGTCATGTCTTTGCGACGCTGTTTACATCTGGTCAGTTTTGGAATGTGTCTACTCGACATCGATTGGTTTGGAGACGTGCGTGCGTCTGACATTGGCGAGTTGTCAATCCAGCTGCTGTATTTGCTCACTTTTTAGATTAAAGAGCAATAGAAAAGATAGAAATAGAAAAATCATCTTTGATTGTTTATTGATGTCTCAACCTTCTGCAGTTGGTCCAAAAGCTCAAACTGTGTTCACAATGCAAACAAATCAAATCACGGTTCAGTGTGATCCGGACAGAGACCACCACATTTGGTCGGACAACATTTTGGTCCACTGTTCCAAGGCACCTTTCCCACCTGTTATTTTGGTTTCAGCCAAAACTGAATAGTTTGAAAGTTGAGGACCAAACAAGGAGGGTGTGAGAGTCTCTTTAGAATACAGAGAGATTTTTCATGACTAACTACCCTTAATCTAATGTTCCATTATGAGGAGTGTCTTATATTTCAATCTGTGATTATGATGGATACTATACTATATCTACAGTCATTTGTTTTCAACAGCTGTTTTTTGTAATTATTAGTATTATCATGAGTATTGTGTTATTATTATTGCTATTATTAGTAGTATTATTAGTAGTAGTGTTATTATCAGTATCATTATTGTCATCATTCCTGATGGTACTAAAGGTGCAATTTAACGTATACAGTGATAAGATGCCGTCATCATGCCTCCATATAGTTGCAGGCTCTTGGCAGTTGTCCCCAGCAACGGAAATGACATCATCATGCAACTGACGTCAAGCCACAGCAACAGTTTAATCACAGTCACAGAATCAACTTAACTCGTATGTGTTGCAGTGATGCATGTTTGTAATGAGGCAGGACTATTACAGCAACCAGCAAATGAGCTATTATTTCTATTTGCCAATGTATATTTTTACTCTCATTTGGCGTATAGCAGGTGCTTTTTACACCCCCTCCACCGATCTAACATCTACGAGGTCAATTACATTCCTGTCTGCCAGAAACTCTGTTTATATACAATCAATTTATATCATTTATTTACAATGTATGTTTACAGTGCACATCCGCTTCAGTGCATGCTTCTCTGCAGCCTTGTTATTCTCAATGCATTTTTATAGAACATCATTATTGCCATTCAGAGCAAATAAGTGTAGTTTTAAGGACTGATGTGTATTACAGTCTCCTCTACCACCTCACAATGTGTTTGTGTGGATCATTAAAATCTATTTCCAGTGCAAATGAATGAACTACCAAAGATATACAACCTCTAACATGAATAAATATGAAAGTGGCGCAGCATTCTCTGCACCTTTGTTAATCACAGTATAACTTTCTAAGGACATCATCTTCCTCCCTGTGCACCAGTGTAACATTAATGACTGCCTGAGCAGTGGTCTCTGAAGCACTAAATCAAATTGAAAAATGTAATTGTACACTCCCATCCCTGGAAAAGTCGTCTGAACGTATTTAATACTAAGCGATGCTACCTGCCCACTCATGACTGACATTTGGTTCTGCCTCCTCCGCCAGCAGTAAAGCGGTCAACTAGCTGCTGTAGTTCAAAAACACTTATTTCAATTATATATGTTATGTAAGACCCGTAACTAGCATACATTCTTTTTGATGCTACATTCTACATTATCAAGCTTCAAAATAAAAGGTGTCACGGGGTGCGTGTTTCCAAGGCACAGCGTACTTATGGTTTAGCACCGGTCCTCAAACAACACGCCTCGCATTTCTTCCTGGTTTTCCTCTGATCATAAGCACTGTTCTTTAAAGTGGTTTGAACAAACAATAAGCAATTTCTTTATCCGTGAGGGAGATGATGGAAAGATGGTCTATTATCATTAGATAGTATTGTTTAATGACGTGAGTCACTTCTAGCTGCAATATGAGTTATTTTAATTATGTTTATGTAACTTACTGTATTTGGGCATTGGCAAATATAAGACATTGCTGTTTGCTGTGTTTTTAGTTTTACATAGTTTTGGGTGTTCCTAGATTAGATATTAGTTATTATTAATAAAGCATAATGTCAGGTCAGTCTCAAATCTTAGATTTGGTCATATTAGTCAGACTCATGGGCCAGTTTAGGGCCTCACTCCTACACCTCTGTTAGGGGGTACAAGCAGCTATTTTAAACCCGACAATAAAAAAAGGGAATATACTCCTTTGCCATTGCCAGTAGAGGATTCCACCCCCCACCCCCCCCTTGAAGAAACCAACACTGTCTTGCCAGAGTTGCATCTCAAGATTTAGGTGTTGCATGTTGTTCCCAAGATGTACAAAAAAAAAAAAAAAACAGCCATGGCTTGTTACATGCCAATGACCAAACGCTCAATGAAAGACATTGAATGACATCATGCTGTTAAAACTGCAGAGTCACTAAGGAAGAAGAAGAAAAAAGGACATAAACCCGGGTGTCATGTTTCCCTTACTGCCTATCGGAGCCATGGAGCTTATAAAAACTTTGAGTGAATGCAGATTGTATCCATTCTAATTGCAGACAATAGATGTTAATGGGTTTTTTGAGCAGTGGAAAAGTGACTTGATTTCAGTTCAAACCCTTGAACCGACTTTCTTTTTGGTTAAATCGAAATGCCTCAGTTAGTTGCACATTTTGTACACTTTTAAAACAAGCTTAAATGATACAACAGTTGATGGCAGCCTGCCACAGAGTAAAATAATATGAGCTCTAAAACTGAATTATAAGTCAGGCTGCTCATGAGATATGTATGGAGTTATTGACTCAATTTAACATCTTCAATTTATCATCCTCCTGGCTTCATCTTTATTGCGTTGTCAATTACCAAATGGTCTCGGGTCTCTCCCGCCCAATTGTGGGCGACTCCCCTGCATAGAGAGACACTTCCATGAGTCAAAAGGCAGATAATAACCATAATACTGAGACAGCACATCCCTCAAGTAAGAGGGTATCCGGCAGAACATAGACAAATTAATAATTGATAGACAGAAAGCCAGCACTACATTGCAATTCTGAGAAGGCCAGTGGCTGCCACAGGAGAAATTTCCAGCAGCAAATAGGTCTTGAAGGTGCCAGTTATGTCATCTTTCACTACAACAGTGAAGCGAAATGCCGAGTGGATCTAATAGACTAATAAATTACAAAATGGAGCCCCCTTGCCCTGAGTAACAATATTCTGTGGCGACCAGAAATAATGTAAAATCTCAGTTACTATTTCGCCTGTGTTACTAACAAATCACAAAAATAACAAATAGGAAAACAACTACCTTCAGACACGGGCAAAACTTAGTTAAAGTAACAGGTTTGTATTCAGGCAGATAGTTAGTAGCACATTCTGTAATATCTTGTTATTTCCATACTGGGTACAGTTGGTTAGTGGAAGATATGGAATCGCTGCAGCATGTTCTTCAGTTAATAGCATGAACTTGTTCCCCTGTTTCTATCACCGGAGTAGATGGTGATCTTTGCACAGCAAGCTGGCTGCTTCATGTCCGCATTTAAGGTTACATGTTATTGATAATATTGGCTTTCTCTCACTCGCCAGGAAGCAAGGCAGGCTAAAATTAGCAGCAAGTTAAGCATGGCATCGGAGCTGATAAAGTCAGTAAAGTTACTCATGCAAGTACCGAGGGGAGTATTGAACCCCCGAGGCAGACAGCTGTGTCTCTTTAGCTCTTGCACCTCCATACAAATGCCTGTGGATGTGTTAGCGCTTCAAAATTAAGGGTGCAATTGTGTGAGTAATGC
The DNA here is from genome assembly GCF_963576545.1 of Limanda limanda. Classification (NCBI taxonomy): domain Eukaryota; kingdom Metazoa; phylum Chordata; class Actinopteri; order Pleuronectiformes; family Pleuronectidae; genus Limanda; species Limanda limanda. Next base: position 18,984,530 of record NC_083649.1, read on the forward strand.
AGCAGACGTATGAAGAATCAGTTTATCAAACCTGTGCAGTCAACTGTATTTTCTTAAGATTTTGGTCTGCATATATTTCAATTTTCAACAGCAGGATTATGCAAAAAAGTACTGGGCAGATTACCACAAAACTTGGAGGACATATGTGGTATGGGTCAGGGAAGAAACCCTTCAATTCTGGAATGGATTCGGATCAGTGAGCGAATCCGGGATTTCTTTAGCATTCCTTGACATTGTGGGCGACTTGATGAAAAGCCTGTTAAGAGGACTAATTCGTATGAATCCGTGCAATTTGGTGCAGATCCACATAAAAATCAGGATCTAGTGAATTCAAGGTTTCATTAGGGGCTGTTGGGCCTTGACAGAGGTATTCGCTCTCTGAGTACTCTACTCTTAAGGGACTCCACTGCACACCGCATCAGTCCAAATATTCTAAATGGTGTTAAAAAATAATTTAAAAAGATATATTGTTGCAGCTGATTCACAAGAATCGGTCCAGAAGGTGAGAGAATGGACCAGTGCTGTGCCATGATCAGGAAGAACCAATCTTCCTTACATAAGGAGAGTTATCCCAGTACCAGCATGGTCATTCAAGCTTTTCATTGACCAAGCTCCATCGCACAGGGGCAAAAACAGATATTGCAAAATGACTTGCACTTGTTATGTTTGTAAGTCGCAGGACCTAAATGTAGGTAGGTACAACAGGATACTTATAAGGGTCCAGCTTACAAGACGGGCACGAAAAATCAAGATACACAAAAAATAACTTGCAGAAAAAACATGGTAACATAGGAAATCAAGTTTGAGCTAAAGTGGAACTAAATGTGCAAACTGAACGATAAAGTGACAAAGACAGAGGGCAACGTTGAGACTACTGGGCACAGCTGTGACACTAAAGGACAGGCGCACACAGTCACAGGAGCAGGAAACAGGACAGAAAACAGGAAGTAAAAATGAATCCAAATATACACATTCAAGGAGATTGCATAAGCCAAAAAACCAAAGACAAATAGCAAAGAGGTCACTAAGTCAATAAATCCAAAATGAGTCCAACACAACGTTTCACAAAAATAAACCCATCAATAGTTCAAACCGGGGCAGAATCATGATAGTCATTCAACAGATGCATCACATTGCAGCAGCTCTCTGCTATTTTGTCAGAGAAGCTGGTAGAGGGGCTTGGCGTTTGCATTTCACAGGCTTGTGTAAGGGATCTTTGCTTTTAAATGCCAGGTGTCTCTGGATTTCTCTGAAGGAACTCTATTACATTAATCTGCATCAGCCCGTACTAAGAACTACCAGGGAGGCCGGCAGGAGCAAGAGGCCGAGCACGATACCCATATCCAGAGATAACGTGTGAAAAACAAGCATAATATTACTGACTGCTCAACTCTTTATATAACATTGCCATGCATTGACTGAAGTCTAAACCATAATGCTCACTGCCAGCTATGACGGAGGACGATGTGACTAATGACTGTAGATTAACCGGCTTATACAAGGGAGATTGTTGCCTTTATCTATTTCCAGACGAGTTAATACCTCCGGTTCTGTTGCTCAGCAGTCTCAGGGTGCGCATTGCACATGTTTGATCTCTGCAGCAAATGTAATATAGGTACAGTAAGCTGGTCCACTGGTACTAGGGTAGAGGCAATTCTAAAAGTCAAAATGCTGGCTGTTCTATACACTGTTGTTTTATTTGTGTTTAGACTTGCTAGCAGCATGGTTGAAGAGATGGTAATGTAATCCAAACAAAATCCATTTTGGACGCACTACCAAGCGGTTTGGAAAATATAATAACAATTTCAAAAGTCAAAATTATGGATTTACTATACTATTGAATTTTCAGTTTTGGGCTTACAATGGACATTCATTGTGTTCAGAGGATGCATCTAAATGAAAATGTTTGAAGTCAGTACTAAACCGTAGGGTTTGGTAAAGATAAATGAAGATTATATGAAGTTTATGAGCAATTACCTTGAAGGACTTTGACATTTCCATCAGACCAAGCTTTATTGTGTGCTTTGTGCTAATAAGCAAATCCCGTGCTCTAATATGCAAAACTAAGATGAGTGATAAATATTGTTGAAAACACTAATGTGTGAACAATCGTATCGTTCATATACATATATTTATAACATATATTTAGATCGTTTTGCATATTTGCTTACCCTCCATATGATAGAATAATAAGATCTCACACGTGACTGAACATGTCGACCTTTCCGCTAACAGCATTTTCAAATTAACTCATACCGCGATGCACATTTAGTTCACACTTGTATGCCCACAACACGATAAACCTCTCCCATGTACTGTATATACCAAAGACTTTTATTCTGACACATTACCCAGGCCACTACTTTTATTTCATCAACTTTCTAAAATTAAAAAAAAGTATAGTGTCATAGCAGATAGCATGGGTAGATTATAAAAGACATATTTTTCTTGCCCTTAAAATTCTTTGGAATTTCTTTATTTAGAAAAAAAATGTTCAAGGCTTATTCGTATGTAGCCTTATATTCTCTCTCATCATGTGAGATGCTATCTAGTAGGGCTACGATACTAATGAGTGTCTTAGATAATGTTTAGGAAATAGGCTGAAAATTCATCACTCGTTATATAACTGCAGTTCACAGATTGTTAAATAATATGGTATCTGTGCAACAATGATTAAGTCAATTAAACCCACAGCTTATGTGCTAATGATGAAACCGATAAATATGCAAGGAGTGTGAACATGGAGACGTAGAAAGAGCTCCCCTCTTTCATCGAAGGCTTTCAAGCGAAGCTCATTGTCCAGTGCACAATTTCCATTCTCTGACGTTGAGCAGAGGCACTTAGACGTATCAAAATTAACATCACAACACAACATTCTTGTAAGCTACGCGCTAAATGTGTAGCAACGGGCAGCTCATCAATGCTTTAAAGAAGTGTTTTTGTAGTAAGCTTAAGTGCATGATGGAGACTGTGTACTTCTGGCGCATTGTTTTTCTGAGTTGAAGTAGTGAACACAGGTCCTGGGACTCTACTACTTCAAGTCCTGGAATTCCGCCCTCTCAATATTCTGGAGCTCCCTGACTAAGAAATGAGGCGCTGTTCCCCCACATGACAAGAATCCTAGGTCCTCTTAATGAGCCTGGGTCCTAGACTGAGACCCATTTTACACCGTGTAGCTCCAAGGCTGCAAAGCCTCTTATGAAAATGTAACAACGAAAACCTTGTTTAAAGCTGAAAAGTGATGAATAGTAATAGAAAGCAAAGAAAAACACTGACAGCCTTCGTTTTTTTTTTTCCCTGAAGTGATTTTTATTACAAAGTTCATGAGGACTTACAGTATTACAAGAGAATTTGTCAACATGCGAAAACAGAACGAAGCAGAACACAGGAGTTTAACAAACTGGTAAGATAAGACGATCCACTGTTCACGATAAACATAAAAACTGATTAAGTCCTCAGGAGGTGGGAGCCGGTGAATGACTACAGTGCAGGCATAGAACAGCCACATTCACACTGACTCAGCAAAGGTCAATCCAACCAAGGCAAGATGTGCACATCTCAAGAAAAACATGTTACAATTTTTATATGCCATCGGCTTTTCTCAGAACTTTTAGAAAGCTTCACTTGTATGTACATAAAACTGTACAAAAACATGGCATCACAAGCATTTTTATCCTATATAAATATACCAACAATTAGGATAACAACTAGATTTCTTTCTTGCAAAGACATATTTTCAAGGCAATTGTCTTTGTTCTAGATGAACAGTGAAAAAAGATGAAATGTTCAGTTAATTTTTCAGTTCGTTTGGGAGAGGGCTTTTTGAATATGAACCAGCACTGACATTTCTGAGAGTGAAATCAAAAACTGGGGAGGAAAAAAACAGAAGAGTAAACAGTTTCTACCAATTATCTTTGGAATTCATGCTAAAATCATCGCCTGCCTGACAGCAGACAAATGGTTGTGGAGATCTATTTACACTACACCACCGACGGATTTCTTTATTTTTTCACACAACCAGTTTGCTAAGAGTCTTTGATAGGTACGGAAAATCAACAAAAAAAAATAACCCTTGCCAATTTCACTATAGTAATTTGTCCATCTGTCCACAGAAATGATCACCGTACGATACACACCACAGAGAGGGAAAATATACTCAAGTGAATTCAACACCAAATCAATGTTAAGTACAAATTAAACATTATTCAACATACTTTTTGAGAGTGTTTTAGGTGCTTCATGACGTCCTCCTGGTTTCGGTCAAGAAGGACCGATCTGTGTTTGAGAGAGAGAAGTAAACACAGTTCATTCAGCATGAGTTCGAAAGAAAGGTCAGACCCGGTGATATATTGTTCCAGGGGTGAGTAGCGGGAGGTCGTTACCGGCCGGATGAAAGAGTCCGACTCATCAAGAGAGAGCGAGGGGGGGCAGGGAGGCAGGGGGGATGGGGGGGTGGTGGGGAATAGGCTCAGGCTTGTTTTTGTTTTGCAGCGGACTTTTAAATCAGACTCCCGTCATTCCGTTCGGTGCAACAAACCGACGATTATGACTTATCTGCTGAGGAGTGAAGCTCGTTTTAATTAATGAACTGGTGATCAAAAAGACAAATCTGAAGATGCATCCCAGATTCACTAACACGATAAAGCGCGCAACAGGCTGGAATCAGGTTAAGACTTAACGCCGGAGATAAACCCCAGGATTGCGAGAGCGGTTGTGAATCCGAATGGAGTCAAAAGCCTTTAAATAGATAAAGTTATGATTGCGGCTACGTGACATTGGTTTTATCACTCGTCGCTATCTTTCTCACTTGTCATTAATTCCAGGTCAGCGGTCCTACCCGGTGCTGTCGGCTGGCGAAGCGGCTATTCTCAGCACTGAGAGGGGCGCTCGGGGGAGCCGTGGGGGGTTTAATCACAGTGTATCATGGCTGTTGTTTGAATTTTATTTCAGTCGCTAAATGGCTTTGAAAACGGCATAATGTTCTTTCTCCCCCTCAAGGCAGGATAATCGCCCACCTTATTTAATCATGGCCGTGTCTAGTAATTTCCATATGTTTTCACTTTAATTATTCTAAATGCAGTTTTCAATGGTGGCGTGATGAGGTAAGTGCTGATAAAAATACCCCTTTTAACTGATTGTAGCTCTGCGGATGGATTTGCATTATCTGGTGGGTGCCTTGTCCTGGGGGTGCGCTCACACATGCCCCAGCTCAGGACTCATTACTCACCCTAATTAGAGAAATGTCCATTTTGGGCTCTTCCAGCCTCACTCAGAGCTGCAATCTCACTGTGGAAACACTCCGCAGAGGTGAAAGGTATCTACAAATCTAATCAAATCAATGTTTAATTCAAAGAGGGTGGCTGGGCTCCGCGATGTTGTACGGCAGCCTAGTGTAGCCATCATTAACATCCAATTACTGACTAATATATAGTGTCCTTCAGACGCATCCTTCACATTCGCCTGGAAAATCTTTGTAAAGGAAGGAAGCCCACAGGCATGCCCTATTTTTTTATTCTGTGTTCAGTAGCCAGGGGAGAAAAAAATGCCTGATAACTTATTAAGCATGTTGTCCTCAATACACGGATAATCACCATAACTGGAGTTGAGGTAAATCTGGCCTCAGTTCCGTTTTCCAAAGCTAAGTTTGGACTCAACATTTGTCTACTCTTGCGGAAAAATATTTACTGACACCAAACAAATATTTATTTTGAACTCCTTCACCTTATTGACATTAATTCTAAAAAAGTTCTTAAAACCTTCTATTGATAAAAAAAAAGCACATTATCGGCTAATCCAATTGTTCCAGTGAGTGCGTTGTGTGTTGAATTCACCTCTGAAGAAGTATATATTGTATATATATATATCGTGAGAAATTACACTTTGAAATACAACGACCTACTCCGAATGCAGAGCACTCGTCTAGGTTACACTAGCGTGATATCAACTTTTAGAAGTACTCCGTCTCTGCAGTGGCTCTCACCACTCAAGTGCCCTTTCATGTAAATAAGTCATGCATTCATCAGATCTACTGATGCACTTATAGATCACGAGGGGGAGAGGACTTTCGAGCTCGAGAGGGAAGGGGCCGCCAGCCGGCACGTGGAGCCCGTCTGATTGTCACAGTAGAGGAAAGCGCTCCGGAACCGACACACTGTCATGATTTAATCGACGGGGTGAGTCACAAGCTTTTATAAGAAACACCAATCAGAACGTGTCTGGTGAGCACCCTGCGTTTGGTCACTGTGACTCCGGGAGTGCTGTGGCCAAGTCAACCGTTTTCATGACGAACGATAGGTCACAGTGCTGAGAGTCAGCGGAAACACAATGTCAGCTGGAATGCTTCCACATAGCTTTCTCCACCAGTGGCAGAGCTCTACAGGGAGCAGAGGTAAAGGCCATTCTGCTATGATTAGGGGTCGAAGGTGTGTGTGATTGCAGGGAGCGGATAAATGCCTTCCACAATCTCGAGCTCCACCTCAGGAGACGGTTTCAATCAAGTTTAAACAGCAGCAGCAAAGAAAAGCTTAAATATGCTAGAATTCTGAGGCAAACTTTTTTTTTTTTTTTTTTTTTTTTTTTAAAGCCGGACAAAAATATATGTAGAACACACCATTCAAAGGTATTTACAGCACTGTACATTAAGAGAGACCGTTTCATTTGATTGTTAAGCCGTGCCTTTTGTTAGGGCCTGACTGGCTGTCTATGAAATAATAGCTAATAATGGCACAAGAGCACTGATCACAACTTTCAGATTTAAAGAGATCACTTCACAGAATGGGAATTGGCTAACTACAACAATAACCACTTAGTACTAAAGTAGCAATCACCATCTGCACTTCCTGTGGATCTGTTGAATTGTATCCTTCAAGATTTTGTATAAATAAATGAGTGAGTGAGTGAGTGAGTGCATCAATTAACTTTGTGGATTTCTTAATAAATATGCTTATAAATTAATAATTTAAGGAGGAAAATGACAAAAACAAGTTTTCATGCCAGTGATTGAATGAGTCACAGACTATAGTTTCCTACAAAAACGGGCATTGGCTTTAGTGGGCAGCCTGTTTCTCCTTCTGATAGTGGGCGTTTCTTTCCTCATTTGTGCACCAATCAGACGATGATTAATCTCACAGGTAAATTTCTCTTTTCGGAGTGTGGGCAGACGGGGAGGGGGTTGGGAACTCGGAGGCTGCGCTCAGGGGCATCTCCTCTAAGGGGCAGTCCTGACTGGCGTCGTGACCACTGTTGGAATAGGCACTGCGGGAGGGCGGAAGGCGCGACCGGTGCTGCTCCTCGCCACCCAGCCTGGCACTCCCGTTCGCCAGGCGACCCAGGCTTCCTCTCTCCTGGTAAGGCACGAAGGTGGAGAGTTTCGGGGGGTTCCTGGTCTTGCGCACGGGGGAGGGATGCCCGGGCATCCAGCAGGCGTCTGAGTGGCCCAGCTCGCTGCACTCTGGCGTGCAGTTTCCGGTCATCGCCACGTCGGGGAGGGAGCGGATATCTGTGTGAGAAAACAGCACCGTCAGGGCGAGCTTCGTCGCGGAGAAAGTCTGAGCAACAATCATGAAAGAAGAATTCATGAAAAAGGCATTTGTGAACAGAAATGGTGTCATCTAAAAAACCCCATGAAAGCCACCCCCCTCCTTGAGGTCTTTGCAGCTGTTGCTAAGCAGTCAGCAGCAGTTGCTATGTAGCTGTTGCTATGCACTGTGTAATGAGCACTACTGTGTGTGTGTGTGTGTTTATGTGTGTAGTCCACTAGCCGATGTGATACATTCAGGAGATAGCATGCTGTGTCTATGTCATTTACAAGTATCTAAGAGCACTTTGTCTGCTGCTTTTTTATAAAGTATACCTCTGTATTGTTAATGTGTTCTGCAGCAACATATTGATTTATATTATGTGTGATTTGTAAGCAGTGAATGGTGCACGGAACATGTGTCAACGTGAAATAATGACTGCAGGAATAGACCAAACACCACACACACGCACACCCACATACACACTCTGTAGACATGCAAAATTTGGTTACAAAGAGAATGGCTAAGTCCCTTTGGGCAAAACCATTGCTGAATGAGTTATTGATTGACAGAGCTGAAATGAGTTCCCTGCCCTTGATTATCATCCATTTTTTATTCAGCGGCTCCTAATTAAATAAATGGGTCCACGACCCAGTGACCTCATTTTAATGTACAATCTGGTAAAGCTCCAAAATAAGTTTGCTCTAACCATCACTCAAGTACATCACACTGTGTCTGAGAGTAAACTTGTGCCAGAGGAACCCAGCATAATTTGTTTACCAGAAACGTTAAGCTGTCAAAAAATGGACTTGTTAAGCAGCCCACCTGTTGACAATCTAAACATAAAGCCAAGATTAAATGGGAATACCAGCAGTCACTTCATCTTTCTTACGCCTTCAGTCTCAGACAGCGGCAGACAATTCTATGTCTGTGAAGAGAGGAACAGACGACTGACAATCTTTGATGTGCCCGACATGTAAAGTTTGGATTCCTCTGATAAACTGTAGTGTCACAATGAAAGAAGGCGTCCATCACGGAATGCTCGGCGTCTCGTCTCGCAGCTGCAGGATGAGAGTCCGAGCGAGAGCAAATGTATTCACCGCTGCACATGAGACGAGCACAAAGACGTTGCTGCATGCGAATGATACAACCGCAAGAGATGACGTATCAGAGGTGGCGGCGGCGGCGAGAGTTCGCAGCTCACAGAGAAAGGCCAGCTTGACAGTAAGCCTGTGAGACGCACCATCAGTATTGTGCTCATGACCACTGGCAAGATAATTATCCCACATAATGTCAGACCTCTGAGGCTGGAGAAAGAAAAAAAAGAAAACCTGCATCTGGCCCACCAAGGCTTCAATCTATCAGAAGGCAAAGTGAGACAGCTCGTGTGTGTGTGTGTCCTCGGCGCGACTCTAGATATTAAACTACTTAATAAAAATGAATGGAGGTTTCATTATTCTACATATTTATGTCTCAAATATTAATTTCTCCTGGATAATCCCCTACACAACTGTCCCATTGTTTCGATAAATAATAATAATTGGAAAAGAAGAATGCACTGCGTGATCTATTGTTGCAGTTAATCTCATTGTTCCTGTAATCCTAACTAGCTAGATGTTTAGGCTATTTAATACATTTACTTCACAATTGAGCAATGTTCTGCCTTATTCATGCTTGATTATTTCATTATGCTTAAGTGGCAAAATCTTCTCTCTGTTTACGAGGTCGATGAATGAACTACATTTTTACGCCTGATTAAGGGAGAAGAAACTGAATTTGGAGCTCTATGAAACGACGGGCAACCGAGTCAAGTGTGTGTGTTTCTGTGTGTATGTGTGTGTGTGCGTGTGTCTGCACTGCCTGATGCACAATAACTGGAGTTTCATTTTCTCGGCTCCGCTAAGAGCATTGTCTGTATGCATCACTGCGGTGAAATGGACTCTCGCTACCAAACATGTTCACGGGGGAGAGCGGTTTGAGGAGTGCGCTCCTCAGCAGAAGCACAGTCGTGGAGGCATCTACTCCGACAGGATTTCACACTTGATTAAAACCTCTCCACAGCTTCCAGGAGGTTTACGCCACACCAAGCGGGCCTCGTGTAAAAAATTTGGCGTTGCTACACAAATAAAAACCAGTGTGTCGGAAACGAAACAAAAAAAAGGTACGCTTACACAGGTTTTCTAAAACGCTTCACATGTCACAAATGGGGCCTATTTCCTTCTGTATGAAATAGAAATGGCCATAAAGTGTGTGCATGTCATAGGGTTCGGTGTGAACCCATGCACAGAAAACTCCCAGTTATCCACATAAATTGACAAATGCTCACATTTGCCTATTTAACGCGTAATGCAAGCATAGACTCATTCAGGCTTGCAGACAGGAGATAAAAAGACATAAAGGTTAACGCTGAGTGTCACATCTTTGCTGTCACTTAGGTTGTTAATTTACTTTGGGGAGACTGTGTTTTTTAGAAAACGTAATTATACTTATTTTATGGAATGCCAAGCGAAAGAAAACATGCAATGTAACGTGATACCAAGCACTGGTGACAGGTCTTAAAGCACATTCTGAACCTCGCTCATCATCATCAAGGGCCAGAAAATCAGCATTGACAGCTAAATGCGCCGTCTGGCCTGCCAAAGTCTGCCATTTTTCTTCCAGCGCCGCCAACGCACATAGTCGCGCGTCATCAAGAGAAAGAACATAGACGCTCTCATGCCAGTTATTTTAGTAGGCCATTACCTTGTCTGTTAATGTTTCATCTAAATTTCATGAGCTTTTATTTATGAACTACCTTTGGCATTTTATCTATATCTACCAGGAAATGTTGCAAACGAGAGGCCTAGATTCAAATGTAGCCCGTCACATCAGAGTCATTGTTGCTACACGCTATCATTAGCATAATAGTGAATACAACTTTCAATCACGCAGGTCAGATCACCAGTTATCTACATGTAATTCAAATAAAGTTCATCTGTGTTACGACAGCATGCTATGATAAGAGTCCAGTTTGTTCATTTACATGCACTGACCTTTCTGTCCCGCTCAAATCTATATCTACAAAGAAGAACTCAATAGTCAATACTGATTCTTGTACTTTTGTGTCTGCCTCTTATTGTGGCCATTAGCCAACTGTAGCTGCAGTGCCCATGTACATTGGAGCAGAATACTGTCTGAGAAAAAAAAACACGCTCACGCCTCACTGCAACAATCGACGCCTGAATATTTGATGGACACGGGCGAAGCAAATGAGTCAACCGTGAGGTGAAGGAGGAGCCAAAGGCACAGTGGGGAAATTGGTATTTTCTCGCCCTCTCAAAGCTGTTTTCTGCTGTACCCAGGACCTGAAATAAATCTGCTCGCACTCTGGAAAAAAAAACTCCTTTAGAGTTTATAGTCTTGCATGTCATGGATGGAGGGCTAAGGTGGACAGTGGAGAACAGATGGGCAAACCACAGCACTATTATGCCAGTGGCTGGAACAGGTTGACTGGATTTAGAGAGCTTGTGATTTGGTTTTGAAGAGCAATGACTCAATGACATGTCCACTTCCTCCCTGCACACCACATTTCTTTTCCTCCAGTCTTGGGGGGAAAGATTGCACCTGCAGCTTTCTCCTTCTATACTGAGACAGTTCCATATGCTTGCTTAAAGCAATATCATGAAAAAAAATGAAAAAATGAAAAAGCAAAATAGTAATTTCCACCTTCTACCACCTTCGGTACCACATCAGTAGCTCTCAGTGACGCTTAGAGAAGCTTTGCAAAGCACCTCCAATAGCAGTAGCATAGCATGCACTCCACAGTGCACTTACAGAGTGGAGGTACACATAGAGCTTAACCCCCCGGCTGGCAGATACATGTGAGGGGTGGGTTTGCATGCAGCTTGCATCAGGGTGCCAATGGGAGGTGCTGAGTGTCTGAGGCAGGCTTCCTCATCGTCTGATCCCCTGCCCACGGGCATGGGGGAAGCTGCCTCTTCCTGAGATTTCACACTGCTCCTCTCTGTTTGATTGCAGCCTCTCCCCACCGGCTGCTTTCCAGTGTGCGCGCCACACTGCTATGATCGATGGCGAACAAATATGAGAGACCCACAGCTCGTGGAGGGATAACAGGGAAGAGCAGGGACTATCGTTTGGGAGTGCATGTGCGATATTAATGGTGTATTTGTGGTCCCTGCAAACAGTTTATGTGGTAAATTACTTAAAAGTTCAGGGAAACTAAAATAAATAGAAGAAATAACCCCACATCTCTGCACACATTAGAGGCTGGTGTTGGTTCTCAGTATAATAATTGTGCGAATGCATTCTGTGGTTGTCATCCTCCATGAGGAAAAACAACAAGAAACCAGGGTTTTGTATTTCTTTAGCTATGACATGTCAAGTCTTGTTATTCAGGAGCTCAGAGCTCTTTCTCACAGTAAGCAGAAGCATCCAAAAAACAATCCTTTCTTTATCCGGAGGTGCTTTTTTTTTTTTAAGGGTAAAACTTGCCATGAGCACACAAACACAGTGTTGACATGCACATTTCCCTTGCTCGTCGTAATGGAATACAAACCATAGACATGCACTTTCACATCACACCAGCAAAATTACAATGTGTAGGCTTGAAGGCTTTATCACTTTCTCTTTGCAGAAAGTAAGATGTGAGATAAAGCTGCAGTTAACCCGCGTAACAATAGTGCGGTGGTATTCTGCAGGTAATTGATATGCATTTATTCCAAAGCATGTTCTGTGGACCACAGTTCACCTGCCTCCCTTGGATGAGGTTATTTATAATCCTATCATAAATGCATTGCTAATGGATATTGCCATGTTTTTTCATTGTGTGCCAAAACTAAAAGGCACGTTGATAATTCGTAACGTTAATCGAGTGGCGGGAACAACTTAAATCGCGGAGTTAAACTGTCGACAGAACGTGACGCCCAGGTGAGAATCGATGTTGAAGTGTGAGACATGTATCAACGTCTCATTCACAGATTTGGTAAGGCCCCGAATTCACGGCTTCTTCTCCAGCAGGCGAGCCCTCTTGCTGACAACGGCTGATGAGTGGACATGTCGGCCAGCGGCCCGTCAGGAGGAGCCGCTGTAGATGGTTCAGTGGGTGATGGTACACCTCCTGTCAGCTATCTCACCATTTTGTCTCGGAGTTCCTTTATTTGAAGACTGCCTTTTGCATCACTGCATTTGACAAAGCCTTAGCACCTGCTGACAGATCACACCATGCACCAGCTCCTCCAATTGAGAAGTTGATATGCGGTGTGATATGTCAACCAATTCTAAGGCTTTGTCAAACTGTGACACGCGTGAGGCGTTGTAGGATCAAATAGATTCGAGAAACCTGGCTGAGGAATGCGAGGAAACTGGACTAAATGATTACATAGTCACTTTTGTAAGTAATATAATTGTTTCTCTGCTGGTTCGCGGAGGTGTTTGTGTGGAGCTTGTGTGGAGAACGGCTTCATGCCTCTGCCCACAGCAATATGTCAGGGTTGCTGGCCAATTACTGACTGGAAATTGCATTTTGAACTTTACAACAGAATATTGATCTCCTGCAAATGCAATAATACAAAAAATATGAGTCATAAACATAAGAGACTGAGGTTTATGATTATCATGTAAACAATACATTTTTTTTGCAATTAACAAAATGGAGCTGCAGGGAAACACCAAATACACTAAATGTGTTAATACTAATATTGTTATAAAAACGAATAAACAACCTATCCACCCGACCTACAGTGTCATTTGCCTTGTCCTTAGGTATATTGTTAAAAGTACCTTTGCCTTGAGAAGAATAGATGGCCACATCATCTTGCCTGAATCTTTAATCAGAAGAGTCAGCTTGGATAACAAACAGCATTTCTCTATATGCTGTGTTCTATCTCATATTCATGTAGAGAGGGCTTCGGGGACACTCTCAGTAGAATGTGCATGTTGAGTCTAAAACGCATTAGTCAGACATCAGTACCTAAATTTAGAAATTTGCATTTGTTCCTTGGGCCAGGACAGGTATTTTATTAATGCTGCTCATTTAAATCTTTATTTTGGGCCAGGCCACAATTGATCCAGAATAAAATCTACCAAGCAGAATTTAAATGGGGTATTAGTACAGTTAATACTTGATGTATATGTTTATGTGTCTATTAAGATGATTATGGACATATTGTTTAGTGCAATATTAATAATCTATCATATGACATGAAAAATGTATCATAATTTGTACTATATCAACATGTAATTGATCTAATTTATTTCCAGAGAATACAATTCAATGGTTTTATGGCGGTAAAGACTCAGGTGTGGAAACTGCCATAGTGAAGTTTAGACAGCGTTAAGTTTGAGCGCCGCTGGCGTCCATTCACCGGGCCAATCTCCGTCAACAAACTGGAGGAACTGGTGCTCATCAGGACAAACTCTGACTTTTCACGCTCGGCTGCCTTGTGCTTCACTGAAAGCTGCCTCGGCGAGTCCAGCCCAGACAGCTCATTACAGCTGCCTGGTTCTCATCTCCACTGAGTGGACTGCACAACAGAGCAAAAGGTGGAAAAGAGTAAAGGTGGGATCTGCTTTTACATTAATAAAGGTCGGTGTGGAGATGTAACTATGTTGAGAAAATAAGACGAGGAATTCAAACTTAGAAACTCTCATCATGAACTGTTAACCGTCTTATCCTCCACGGTTCCTGCAGGTGTTTACCTCAAACACTCTTGGGCCTGTGTGAGTGAGGCTGTGCAACGCTTGGCTGACCTGATAACTAGCATGGGACATAAACATGCAGACCGCAAAATCAAGTATTAATTTTTCCTGTTAACAAAAATGACAGGGAAAGTAACATTAATAAAAACATCAACAAACGAAACTACAGTCTTCTTCTGACTAAATAATTATGATTAATAAAAGGCGTTTGTCAGGCAATAGGATAACATTTCGCTTTTAAACTCGTTAATAAAAAGTTTAAACCATATTTTTGTAATGGATGCTAGAATCCTGCGCACAGGTATATACGTGTATATGTAACATCTGACCGAGGCGAGTTCGCATTGTCTCCGTTACGATGTCACACGTGACTCCTCCTCCTCACATGCACGTGTCCTGCTGCCCTGGAGAGCAGGTCCGCTGCAACAAATACTGAAGGTAGTTTTTTTTTCGGGCTGTTACGGGTGAAGTTCTCCCGAACTTTTTACTTTCTGGTGCGCGATGCTGCTGCAGCGGAGGCCGGCATTGCTCCGTGTTTTGACGCTATTGCACATGCGCGACTTTCAGAGATAGGAAGGGAGCGAGATGGCTCACTCCTCAGCTGCTTTCATCAGCACCTCCGGTAAAACGACGTTTAGTTCAACTGCACGGCACGAAAAACACTTGCTATGACGTAACCAACGAATCATCGACTAGTAAATTCGTCGGCGACTATTCTTGTCATCGATTTTTGTCGACGACGTCGACTAATCGTTGCACCCCTATTCGGGACTCCAATCTATTTTTCATTCATGTTCTCCTGACTCACACAGAGAATCAAACCAACAAATCCTGCGGCAGAGACTGTGAGGAGATGGATCAACAAGGCGAAGCTGGAGCTACAGGCCTGCGTTGACTCACTCACACTGACAATTTTTGTGACAACATAAACTCCAGCTTACAGCTAAACGCATGCAGGTAAGTCACCGAGGAGGCCTACAGAAGTGACAACTAAAATGAATAATGAACTTTATTTATAGTGCACTTTTCAAAACAAAGTTACTAAGTGCTTTACACAGTTCAAACTAAATAAAATAGCACAGAACAGAGGGAAATAAAGCAGTAAATAAAACATAATTAAAATCAATTAAAACAATATCAACAATAATTTGGGATTTATAGTAAAGTGAAACAGATAGGATCTATTAAAAGAACAACGGTGAACTGGAATTTATAAGTAGGTTTCCTGAAAAGATGCGTTTTGAGAAGGGATTTAAAAGGAGGCCAGAGACACAGAGACTCTGTTCTTACCAGGCATTAAAATGCTTCTTGGGTCCCAGCACCCAATCACAAGTGGACAGGTCTTCCTACACAAGTTCACATGTAGCATTAGAATGCATCTCCACATGTGTCTTGACTGACAACTTGTGATGCGATCTTGGATTTCTTTCCCCACTCTATATGCAAATAAACACATCATTTCCATTTGCGAGGACCAAATGCATTGCTGTTTTTAACCAGTGAAGGCAGGAATTAACTCACCATGCCTGGACTGTCAGAAATTAAAAAGACAAAGAAGCAGAAAGGAAAACAACACAGGCCCCGCTCTACACTTTGGTATGTTCCAGATAAACTAGGAATTATCAGGCAGATTACAGTTCAGTGTTCAAAACTATCATCACAGAAATCCCCCTCTCCAAACTCCCCCAGCTCACGGTGCTAGCCTCTAGCTGTCAGTGGATCTGCAGCCTCCTGACAGGACGCAGCAGGTGAGACTGGGGAAAATCACATCCCGAAGCTGGACAGCCTGCACCAGGTGCCCCCAGGGATCACTGCCTTCCCCACTGCACCTAACCAAACCTGTCTGTTAACCTTTTTAAATTTGCAGATGACAAAACAGTCATCAGACCTGTGCTTGACAGTGACGAGCCTGCATACGGACAGGAAGTGAGGGAGCTGGCCCTCTGACATGGTCACGATAACACGCTTTTTAGAACCGGTTATATGACTACGTAGCACTTTGTTATCTGTGGAATTTATCTGGTACCTGGAGATCCAAAGTAATCCAAAAATTATTATTAAGGGATGTGCTTGCACCATTGCAGCATTTCCACACTACAGTCACTTAGTAGGTTCTCTGTGCTTCCATTACTGTCTTTTGACTGGGCCACTAAACAAGACAAGTCAAGGCTACAATGGACAGTTAGCGCTGCAGGAAATGCCATTAGTACCTGTGCACCTCCAGAATCAGAAGTGTCCAAGAAGCACCACTGCAGAATTCTCACACCTTGGATTCCACCCGTTCTGACTCCTCCTGTGTGGTTGGTGTTGAAGATCGGTGAACAACAATACGGCCAGATGAAAGAACAGTTATATAAAAACAAATTATATCAGACACAATAACCCGGTATTATTAAAACATTCACTTATGCGATTAACTTTAAACTCACATTATCCAAAAGTACTTATTTAGTTGTTATCACTTAATAATCACTTAAATAGAAGT
The DNA here is from genome assembly GCF_963576545.1 of Limanda limanda. NCBI lineage: Eukaryota > Metazoa > Chordata > Actinopteri > Pleuronectiformes > Pleuronectidae > Limanda > Limanda limanda. The sequence continues at coordinate 19,001,228 of NC_083649.1, forward strand.
ACAGTCTATTTATTGTACAAGCACTTTCTCAAACCTTATATCACCGTTTCCTACTGCTTGATTTGTTGATTGTATGTTGTGTCCATGGTCCGTTGTACTGGTTTCTAGATAATTGCCGTGTGCTTGTTTATTTACCTCAGCTCAGCTTTGTTGTTCTTGTTCTTACTGCATGTCAAAGTGTATCTCCCTTTACATTATTATCAGTATAATGTACTGTGTAATTACATTGAGAGCCACTGGAAACAATTTCCTTCTATGCACAAACACCCGGTCAACAAAGCATTCATTGTGTGTAGAAAAGGAAATATAAACTTAAATCCTGTCATGTTGAGTTGTGTGTGGTCGCTCAATTAATCTTTTTTGTTTGGACTCCATTGTTACTCCATTACAAATTCCGTACATCTAAAGGAAAAAACGTTTAAGAACTGGTGACGGCTCTGATGTTAGAAATTAGGACGGAGCTGTGAATACAAATTGAACAGCAAATATGTTTTTTGTCAAGTCTGTGACCAATTTATTGGTAAATGTTGTCCTGATAATTAAACAGCTTGTTTTATCACCCAGCCCTTCTCCGATTACTGCATGACATTTACTTGAGGAGTCACCAGTCTATTCTCGTCTCACACCCAAGCTTTCTATCTACTACATGAGCACAAAGGAGATGTTTTCTTTTGTAACAGCAGAAATGGTCCGACTGTTCATATTCATTGTATTTTAATCTGTTTAATTTTTCCTTACACTAAGAGTAATGGACTTTTCTACTCAGGGCCCAAAATGGTACAGTTTTTATCTTCGTTTCTCGGCCACATCCTGCCTCCATTCAAGCCCTTTCAGTGATTCAAGTATAACATGCTTTTTCTTTTGTTTTCACAACGAAGAAAGATGAATGAATTCAAAGGGAACTGACATTTGGACCGGACGTTAACGAAGCTCAGCGAAGGTTCAGTAAGGAATAATGTCTTCTTCCGTATGCCTCCTTAAGTCATGCCCAGTTCCCGAAAAAACTCTTAGTTCTACAAACTCATTCCCTCTTTTCATCCAATCACGACCTGACACTCTCGCCCTGAGTCAGTCACTTGTAAACTGTCAAACTTTAAAACGTTCTGCTCTCTCTCCTGTCATTCAGCTGTCAGTTCAGTACAGCAATCAATGAGTGACCCACCCTTTACCCCTGCACCCCCTCAACTCTGAATACCCAGGCATCTCCCTTTAAACTGTCCAACTAGAAACCTTCATGAGACTTCCCAACTTCCTGCTCCATTCCTCATTATGTCCATTGGGGTTCCAACCCGGGTGGGAACTCTCCTCTGTATCGGAAACACCTAATTCATAGCATTGCTACTATGGTGCTACTACTTCCTGCTTAGGCATCAGCACCACCGTCGATTCCTGTTGCTCATGATGAATAAGATGTTAGTCTTATTTACTCATTCTTATTTAAAAGGGAAAATCTGATTGATTTTGATTTATTTTTAAACTAACAGGGAATAATTGTATTTACACAGTAAAAAAAAAAAGTCTTTTCAATTGCATTTGCAAAACAGAATGAATTATTATTTTATTATTATTTTCCTACTTGGACTTCATTCCAATGCACCACTTCCTTGCTCACTATCTCATTGATGTTATTGACATGTAAAACGGATGTCTTCCATGATCTATGTGTTGCTCTTTCTCCCCTTTCGATCAAGACATTAGCTCTTCGCTAATTCTGCCTTTGATCTTCACAGGCTGCAGTGTGAGGCCTGGTTAACGGACACTAGCTGCTTATTATCTTTTACCTGCATAAACGTCCAAACAGAAACTTGAAATGATCAACACGGCTTCAGAGAGCTCCTCCACTCTGTATTGACAACATTCTCTGTATCTTGTGGGCTGCACAGCCTCGCCTACGGCCGTGTTTGTTCTAGCACAACTTATCATTTGATCATACATCGTATCTTTTAACACAGCTGTGCAGTTTGGATGCATTCCAGGCAAAATACATGCTTGCGTGATATGAAGAGATAGCAAAAGGTAATACACAGAGATTTAAATAATACAGTCACAGGAGGTGCATGGTTTTCATGCCAAGTGTGGCCAAACACCAATGTAATCTCACAAAATCCGATCTTTAGAATCATGTAAGCAGTCCATGCAGCGGCTAAATCATGACCCTGCAGAGGCAGAGCTTTATTTGACCGTCGTCTGTAGATAGAGTTGCTGCATGACTGACAATTCTCTGGTGGAGTCAGCATACTAAAGCAGTCAGATGGAAAAAAGCTCTCTTCCCACAATGCTCCGAACAATACAGCTATGCATTTGTAGCAGGACAATTCACATATACAACATGATGAATAATGAAAATTGCCATTTGTGTAGCAGAGAGGCCACCGTGGCAATCTGCCCATGCCGCTCTACCCATGTATATCCTGTGCCAGGCAATAGCTGTTCTGACAAGACTTTTGATTAAAGGAAGGGAAGAAAACATCACATGGAATCAAGAGCATGATTCAATGTACGGAATAATTATTAAGGGAAATCGCACATGTCCGTATTTAAATACCGACTTAAAGAGGAATGCAAAGCACAGAAGGCAGCAGGGGGTCATCATGTTGGCTTCTGAGGCCAGCGTGATTCCGCCGTTTCCTGTTGTTCTTCACTGATTTATTGCTTTCAGACGCTTGTATCTGATTGACTTTTAGAGGCTTTGGCTTGATGTAGAAAGAGTCTTGTTCTTTGAAGTTGTCAAAACCCACCGGCAGGATTAATCATCAGCACAATAACACCTTTGACCTGATATTTGTTTAGACGTGTGAGTGCGTGTGGGGGAGGGGACACTTTGGCATATCTGGGGGCCGCCTATTTTGGTTGATTGAATGAGGACCATACCTGCACTTAAGTGCCGTCTAGTGTATTAAAGGGGCATAGAATGGCAATATAAATGTTTTATCACTTTAAAATAACATCAATGGACAGGACATATACGTCATTATCATATAATAAAATGAAAATTTAATGAACTGATGGCTAAATGAGGTCATGCACACAGCGGAGTAGTCTGAGCATGTCTGCAGCCCTGGATGTGCATGTTTGGCAGAAAACAGATCTTTCAGTGATTTTCTTTTTTAACAAATTGGCTATATTCACTGTGCTTTTGTGCCATGTAAATGTGGCTGCTGATGAGCTACATCGGGGCAATCAAGTGCAAGGGAGCCATCGCAATAACAACAACAAAGTGGGGAGGCAGTAAGAGATGGAGAGCAAAAAATAAATACAGCAAATGCACATCAAGAGTAAACATTGCTGTCACTTTTTTTTTTAGGAAAGTGGCAGCTTGCGCCATCTGTTTTTTCAGGGCCTTCGGTGGCTGCATGTTTGGAGCAGTATCTAGCCTGAAGATGAGGTACACATGGAAGTGGACACTTCATCAAGATGAGTGACAAGTGCTGGGGCCTTGCAACATGACCATCTGAAACAGAGTAACCCAAAGGTGAAGGGAAAATATGAAAAAACATATGATTGCTTTAGGTAAAACGGTGACCAAGGATTCGCCCGATGATTGATGTCTGTGGTTGCCGCTCTGTATTCTCAAAGTGACAAGGAAATCTCAAAAATGAAAGTTACATTTTCACAATGGAGTCAAGCTCGCTCTCTAATTAGAGCACAAATGCAGAAACAAGCCACATCATCATGCAGTATTCTGTCAGAATTACTCTCCTTTTGGCTTGAGAACAAGGGCTCTCTTGAGACGCCTCGCACCAGAAAGTAGCTTTAAAAGTGAGCGTGGAAAGCCAGGAATTTTTAGAAGTTGGGAGATAATTATCAAGATGTGGTTTTAAAAGAAAAAAAAAGCTGTCATGTCCTTGTAAAAATGTGTCTTTGTCTAGAAGTGAAGAAAAAAATCCTCTTCTGTCACCTAAAATGAGTAACACTTGGCCGTGAGGTTAAGCATGACAGAATCCAGTGATTTTCTCTTGGCTGAAGGCACGCAGGTTATTGACTGCATGATATACCATGTTAACACAACATTGCAAATTAAGAGTTGATCCTCTCACCAGGAGGATATGTTCATTTCTAAACAAACGGGGGAAATGCAAACACAAGCAAACAAACCCAAAAGTATCGCTGCACTCTATTTGGTGTTGGGAGGTAATGTCCACTTTAACAGGATGTATTCCTCACTGAGTTTGTAAAGTCCTTAAACGGCAACAAATTCTAAGATATCCTCAACTGACTGTGAGAAAGCCTTAAAGCTAGAGCGGCTCCATTCCTCTGTGACTCACTGGAAATAAGGAAATGCATGTCAGACCCATACAGTACAATTCCAGTCCCTCAAGTGCCATCCATCATTGAAGGGCAGAACACTAGTTAGAGGGAGGTTCAGCAGCTCTCGGTCCCCATCACACTATGATGGAGGGATGACCCCCGGGGCCTTTCTCTGATGCCGGCTTCAGCTGCCCGACCAACTGAGGCTAAAGTGGATCTGGCCCCCAGCCAGCATCCCCTGCCCAACGCACATCGCTCTACCTGCTCTACGAATCACGTCTGGGGTGAGACTGGGTAAGACCCACTGAGAGAGACAGAGCCCCACCGCCACTTTCTATTTCTGCCTCCATTAAAGTTTCAGCTCGGGATCTTGTGGACCTTTACGAGTGGACACTGTTAAAAGGAGTGTCTTTTATGGCTGTGACTGACACCGGGCTAATTAAGAAATTTTTCTTCTGCGGTGTCTTTATAAACTTGTACTTTCAAGCCGGAGTTTCTCCCATTACAACCTCCAAACCTGCTGCTTCAGCATGCTGTTGCCCAGACTCGCTGGCATGGCAAGAGAAGGCAGTGTACTATCCAATTTTTGCCTAAGTACAGAGAGCCATCCACTTTTGTTAGAGTAATACATGAGCACATCTAAAGCTTAGGGATCCTGGCTTAGGCACACTGGCTCGCTCATTCATTTTACAAGCTTAGTGCTAAAACTGGAGATTGTGGCAGCAATGGCGTTAAAAGCACTATTTATGGAACCTAATGTGCGCTTATATGTGTGTACTTTACTTTTTGGGCATGACTCAGAACACTCATATGGGTTTTCGTACATGCAAATTGAACAGAGTGGGTTTTGTAGACCTCAATTAGAGTGGAGAGCAAAAGGGAATCTGTGCTGAGGAAATCTTCCCCCAAATCTCTTATGATTTTTGCTTTTCTCTTTTTCAAAAATTATTTAATACATTTAAATTTCTCTTTTAATATTTAACATTGGAACTTTTTTTCTGTGATATAAAATACCCAAATGTAAACCATACATTAACACGGCAGGTACCCAGGCTCAAGTACACAGCAGGTCCTGATAAAATCATGCTATTACCAGTGAAGATTTCGACTCAGATGGTCACAATGATGAAAGTGCAGAGAAATCATCTTTATGTGCAAAAGGCCGTGATATGGACTTGAATGTAAGAGGTGGATTCATGGAGAAAATAGGATTTCTGCTCTGGCTCCATCCAGATTTCACATGTAACTGCGCAATAAGAGACAATAAGCAAACTCCTTTCTTTGCGGCAGTTAATGGTTTGAGCTGTGATACCATGTCTTTTCTTTCATCTAGCCCTGTTCAAATGTCTGGCCCGGCTGAGATCCTTTGACAAAAGCCGTAATGTGCACCCAAAGTTTTGGGATGTCGGTCGTATTGTTAGTGACCACACAAGCGAAAGCACATTTTCAGATTCACATTGGGTGATGGGAAATCCATGCACGTTAAAATCTGTGACAAGTTGACATTTCATCAGTTCCATTTTGGATTAAGCTGGATTGTCCTACAAAGCCACCACTGCTACAGTAAACCATTGTTCATGGTGTGAAAGCCGTATTCAGGTTAGAGAGTTTAATTCTGCTCCAGTAAGGCTCGTCCATTGACCTATTTGTTCCAAAATAAAAATTACAAACAATCTCGGTGATGGGGAGGCAAACAACGGCAGCTGATGTTAGCGTGTGCAACAATAAGCTCGGGATATAGGCGGATTACTCATGACAACTTGCCTCGAGGGAGCACTTGTTGGGACTCTTTCCCACAGAAGCGTCCACAAAACTGCCAGTCCCTTGACCTTTCACTTTTACGGGTTGCAGCGGCTCCATCAGTAGCTGGCACATCGGCCGGTCTGCTGGTGCGGGACTGGCATGGTCTGCTCCACTCAAAAGTACAAACAGACAGGGACTCTGACAGGGAACATTGACATCTGCTTGAGGAAACCCACACCCTTGCATCAGTATTGGTGCCCGGGCAAGGGCCCAAGCCGCCACTCATGGGACAAACAAGCCCCATTAGGCTGATGCTACGACTCTCAGTTTCTGCAAATGCGTTCCTCACATCTTTTTCTTTGTTTGAAATATTTCTCTCGCTGGAACCTCATTATATTATAGCAGTGATGGCTAAAAATGGTGGTCCCATGTTGGATAGCGATATGGCACAAGCTGAAAGCAGAGGGGACCCTTGACTTCAGTTCCAAAGAATAAATACACAACATTACATGCATCGTCAAGACGATCTAAGGCCGGAAATACAAGCATTAATAAAGAACTTCATTATAATCTAAATGCACATTTATTCAATTTTATCTCAGCCTTCTCAATAGCCCATATGGCGGCGAGTCCGTGCAGAGGGAGACGCAGGCGGACCTCACACTGGGCAACCGGCCACATCAAAATTCCTCCATCTGTGGCCAGTTGAGTATGTGTGTGTGGGAATGTGTATGTGTCTGTGTTTGCACGCTGGTACCTGTCTTCAATCCACCTGTGTCCTATCAGAGCTGGCCCTCATATCACAGCCAAGATGCCTAACAACTGATCCCCAGAAGAGTGATTATTATGTGGGTTGGACTGGACATGACAGGATTGCTGGTCAAACTTGTGTCCCAAGAAAAGAGGGGAGGCCTATCATAGGTCCCGGATGAATCATACCCAGGGTTCTGGGGCAGCTGGAGGTTAAACCGTTTCTGAGCGCTGGAGCTCAAAAATACACACAGTGGCTTGGGCAAATATTGATTAAAAAGTATGTGGAATATAAGTTTTTATCAGTTGTTGTGAAATATTGACTGCTGGCATCGATTGAATAATAATAGTTTCTTTAACTTAAGCCTCCCTAAGTTCCATACTTATGTTTCACCTCGTGGGGCGACATCCCTTCTTCCCTACCCTCTGATTGGTTGAAATATACCTGCAGCCTGATGAAGCCCTGCAAACACTGCAGGAAAAAAAAGTCACACTTTTAAATATCAGTCTATTGGCTATCCTATGACTGTAAATTAGCCTCCAGGGGCAAGAGCCAATATTTTGGGGCTTCTGGTGCAGACAGCAAATATCCAGGGCAGTTTTGTTTATCACACTCGTCAAACGTATCTCCACACAAAACAAAAACAGCGATACCTGCTATAGGTGTTTTTGGTCCAGATAACACTTTGGCTGATCTTTTTCAACAGCTATCTGCATATGAATGCAGATCAATATAAAAGCCGATAACTGATGCTTTTTGTTCAATGTGTTGTGCCTCTTGGTCAAACCACAAATGCTAGATACATTTAAATATATAAATGCAGGATACAGCATCTATTTAGAGTGCTATGTTGATTTAATAGCCATGAATGGGACTAGTGACAAACACTCAAATTACTTTGACACGGCCACTATTTGCAATCTGATCTGCAGAGTCTGAGACACAGAGGATGGACAGATTGGACAAACCAGCCTCCTTCTGATTTCACTGAGGACGACTAATCATGCATCTTGACGGCGAGCAGACATACAAGATAAGCAGTTTTCATGCTGTCTACAGCAATCAATTTAAAGAGAATTACAGAGCTCAGTGATTATGATGAGAGTCTATTAAAGTAAAATAGCACTGTAATCAAAATGATTTAGCGATTCGGGGTGCGGTGCAACACCAACCAATAGGAAGAAAATACACGCACGCATGAACGCACGCATAAGCACAGGCATATATGCACGCACTCACGCACACACATACGCACACACACAGAGTCATGTCCATGTTTTCAAAGGACAGTATTGACTTAAGTTAATTTCTTAGAGATTAATCTAACATTAACCATAACTACTACTTGCTTAACCACAATTAACATAAACCTCTTTCAATAAGGACACGCACACATGTCCCAATACTGTGAGTGTACGAACAGATTTAGGTCCCCACAACATAAGTAATACGCAGACCACACACACAATCCTGGAAGCACATAATGTGAGCACACACACACACACACATACACACATGCACGTGCCCCTGATGAATAAACATTACCGATGAGATGAACCAACAGTTGAGCAATGCAACACGCGTGAACATGAGAGTGGAAAATACACATGGGGATACTGAAATGGAGTGCACTCTAACACTAAGCCTGAAGATAGGAATTAAAATTAAAAAAAAAGCAGAGGGTGGGAAAAGCAGCCACTCAGGCGTACGGGAAAAAAGGAAGTCCAGAAATTAATTGCTACAGATCCGGCAGCATACATGTCATATATTAGAAATTTCATTACGGTTGTTTGAAACTACTCTTAATTCCAAAGCCAGCCACCATAGGGGATTTCTACATCAGTGAACCGGAAAGTCTGATAGAGGCCAAACACACTTTTTTTTCTTTCAGCAAAAGTATAATAAGGAATATATACTGTATATAAATCAATAAAGCCCTCTATCATCTATACTGTTTATACTTTAAGAGTTACTGGGGTTGCGGTAGCAAATCCCAATTCACACTGGACAAGCCGCCAACATCCAATATGGATCTGTCTTTGGACTGTGGGGGGAATTGGAACCAAGAACATTTCATTTATATACTAGTCTATAACTTTTACATTTGAACATCTTGTATAAAGATATTGCATATAAGGGGATGCCCTTCCAGTGGGTGGTCCAGACTCATGCCCGTACAGCAGTTGACCTCATTGCAGACAAGGAAGGTCTGACTGATGCCATATTTTCACCAGGCGACGAAACTAAAATGGATCACAATCTATACATCACGCTCTGCTGTAGGCCTTTGACACTCACTCAACATGCAGATTCAGCGCTGTCAACCCACAACAAAACACACGTCCACGTCAATATTTCTCGGGCCAAGCGATGCAAAGACTGACAGTCTGAGGTTCATATATTGAGTTTTATCCAACTTAAACGGAATGACACATCATGCTCACCTCCCCATTTTTCGCCTGTCACTCATCTGCAACTGCAATGAATAAAGCTCCGCACCAGTACATCCTGTCACCCTGTCACTCAAACCCCTAAAAAAAAAAAGACGTTGCGTCACTGTTCAGGTGGAGCCGGGAGAGAGTCCTCTGTTGGGTTTGATTTTTCTGTCTAATCCCTCATTTTATGCAGGCTCTCTGTTATCTCCCTGACGTCGGAATCACATTTTAATTAGGTTTACCTTCAGTTAGTGGCTCATCTTATGCATCTCCCTGCCCTACGTGCTCATCCTATGGGCTTTGCCTCCTTGTCGGAGTCTCTGAGTCCCCGCTCGCTCTCGCAATCTTACATCTCCCCCCCATCTTGTGCCATCTTTTCATCCTCTAACTGCTCCATCTTCACTCACAATCTTGCTCTCGTGCTGCTGACAACAAAGATCACCTCGTCTGACAGAAACCTGTGTTCGGCAGATAGCAAGAAAAGCACAATAAATACTTACAACAATAGAAAAACGTGGGGGGGAAAAGAAGAAAATGCATATCTGACACACGTTGTCGGGAAGAAATGCGGTCGACAGCTGGCTTCTGGGCTATAAACATAAAACTATTCATTAAATGGGATGTTAAGAAATCTCTGACCTCTGCAGAGCCGGAGGGAACATTGACAGGACCTACACACCCACCACCCCCGCCTGCATTTGAAATATGGTGTCACTAATTGACATTCGCGAATAAACAGTAAACATTTGCAATAGAGATGAATAAGCCAGCTAATGAGACCCAGCACACTTGTCGAGGGAAGAGGCAATGCATCACAATGCAAGACACCACTAATAATAGAACTTTGTCGTCTGCTGTTTTGGCGTGACAGTGACACATTTTAGCCTTTGATACCGCAACACTTTGCTACTGGGAGTGCTTGAGACTGAAATAGGATTTTTTTTTTTCCCCTTCTCTCATCACTTTCAAAAAAAAAAAGCCAGAAAATCTTTCCGAACTTGGAACACACAGTCCCATTGACAAAAGATAAATCTGTGTCTCTTTCACTCGGACAGTGACAAAGTAACTGTCAGTGTTGATCAACAGCTCTATCAAGTCCATGCTGATACATGCCGCGTTTTGCACAGGGCAGTGAGCGCCTTGTTACGCACCTCCAAAATCCATACCCTATGCTCGTGGAAAAAAAGCAAGAGTATGCATTAATAGAGCAAACTAACACACTAGACAAATATAGGAAGAAAGATGAAAGGTGAGCAGCGAAACATCACCATGTAAAAGTGTCTAATCCAGAGAGCCGGGCGATGCAAAAAATACTATAATAACTGGAAATGCACCATGTGAATCACTTATCATAGTGTGTTACAAGGCAGGTAATGAATTATGTTTGGCAGCTTAAGGCGGCAGGAATGGCTGGCAGTTGCCTGGCAGCTACGGCGTTGGCTATGAATTTTTTTTTTTTTTTTTTTCTTTCTCACCCTAATATGGACCTGTGCTGAGACCATCAGTGGTCACCCCATGGATTGATGGCTGCTGCACACCTAAGTTGCAGAACAACTCGGGTCCGACTGGAGGTGAGGTGACGCTTGGAGTAAACACAGCGTTGTCTGCACAGATGTCATGGTTCAGATTTATTTAGAGGGCAAACGCTCCATTAGTTGGGCTTTTTTAATTAGCACACTTGTGAGGGAGGGTCATTAAGGATGTCTGACAGAGGACCTGCTGATGAGGAGGATGAAGGCACTGCTAATTCTTGCTAGCCCTTGATACCACACACACACACACACACACACACACACACACACATGCACCTACACACATGCACACACAAAGCACCTAGCCAAGCACAGGTCTGCTTAAAAACCAATAGCCCCTCACACAGTCATCAACAAACACAGCGAGACAACGTCACAGGCTTCCACTCCAAAAATACAGAGCACAAACAAACCTCACAGAGGCATCGCACGACAACACCGCCGCGGACACACAACAGGACGACAGCCAATTAAAAGCCATTGACACTCAAATACATATTCATGGAGAACACGGCTGGGATTGTCGTCGTACCATTTTCCGGGTGTTCGGTCTCTCCGATGCTGCCATCTGGAGTGGTTCTCTCGTAGTGGTCCTCGGGCAGGGTCAGGGGTCCGATGCGGGGACCAGACGACGACTTGCTGCTGGGAGTCTCAGATTCCTCCAAGCCGCTGTCATAGTAGCTGTGCTGGGAGGCGTCCTGCAGGTCCTGCACGGGGTTGGCGGTGGAGAAGGTCACTCGCCGATGGGGATGCTGGACGAAAAGAACGAAATGTGACAACCTATTAATGTCTTTAGAACGAGGGAAGTATCGTTTCAACTACACTTTCTGTCTATCTTTGTTTTATTGACTGATGGCTTCACTGTGCGCGTGTGGCAACAGGTGCACCTCGGAAGTCCACAATTTAAAGCTGCCGTCTGAGCATGTTCTGGCCTCCAAAAGTTCACTCTTTAAAGTTTGAAAACAGTATTAAATATTCAACACTCTTAAATATTAAATAGCCCTTTTGCACTATCATTATTCTGAAGATTATATAAGGTGGAACTATATGAACAGAGCGAGGCTATGGACTCCAATAATAGGAGTGCGCAAATTATCCGCAGCAGAAATTGAATAAATTGAGACAAAACACACACACAAGCACACAATTAAAAGTTAATATACCACAATGTAAATATCTCAAAATGGGGCATGTGTTTGAATGTTCTGTATGATTCTGTCCTGCATGTGTAAAGGATGATTCCAATTTGTATTTTATTATTTGTATGCGTGGTGTACAAAATAAACACTATGAGTTTATACATTAATGTCTTTACAAAAATGTGTATTTTTGTAAAGACCTTAATCTGAATCCTGGCACGTTGATACATTATCTAATATACTAAATTAGCAGGTGTTGATCCACGGCACAGAATGCAAAGACATGAATGTATGTTATTCATTTTCCATCTTATCATGAGCTCCAGCTGGAAGTGGCGTGGATAATGTATTGGAAAAAAGAACACCCCATTTTTCAGTAATTTCCTCAATAACATTTGTTTGGATAGAGGCAGAGTCTGTATATAGATGTATAAACAGATTTCTATCTCCTGAGGCAATGAATAATTACATGTGTGCAGACGTGGAAGTAAACACTATAGGTACATATCGAAGGGAGTCTTACAGTGTTGTTAAAAAACACTTTTCTTGCTGTTATTACCATGATTATACAGACAAAAGTTTCATTTCCTAAATCCGCCACTGCCAAATGAATTCTGATGACAATGATTGGTACACTAATCAGTTGCCCCACTGAGCTACTTCCTATCTCCATATTTTAATATTTCCCTTTTCCACAGCTTTTGATGTTTAACCGAGCAGAAAGCTAGACAGTATTTATGCAATTTAACTATGAACGAATCCCAAGGAGATCTAAATAAGGGTAACTGAATGAAGAGAGGAGGGAGACCAAAAAAAAACAGAGCACTGGAATTATGGTTTGTGACAGTCGCTGTTTTGCAAACATTAGAATATATCATTGGATCTGCTTTCGCTGTTGCACACTGATGAGATCTGATGAAAGAATGAAAGGGCAAATGAATGAATAGAAGCACTGATGAAATCCAGAATCGGATAGCTTGAAGACCCAGAAACAGTGCGGCATTATAATAAATCATTCAAGATCGCACCCTTTATCAAATTGAATGGCTTGTAAATACAGTTAGGAGACCATTAAATTTCCTCTTCCGAAGATCAGTTTACTAATGGCTACTTACCACCGATCCACAACAGAAAGAAGACTCCTCGCGGTGCACATGCGACTGCACCCCCCCCCCCCCCACCCTCCCCCTGACACCCCCGCACGTCAGCAACCTCTTGTAAAAGTCAGGAAAGCACTGATACAGCAGAATGGGGGGCCTGCCTCTGCTGCACGAGCCCATCCGGATCGATACCGCGGGTCCGTGCTTTCCACCGTTCAACCACTTTTCTGGCAAACAAATCCATGCTAGAAATCATTGGAACCATCAGCCTTTTAGTACAGACACACCAGATATTGAGAAATGCTTTTAGAGCTTAGGTTAGAGCTCTATGGGTAAGAGCTTTCAACACTGTGGTCTTAATACCATTAATAGGCTTCAGAATGGCTCCAGAAACCCATTCATCTCTTCATCAGCTAAGTCGTGTTTCTTGTCTTTCTTTTTTTTACAGGAAAGATGCATTTCAGGGACTTTCATCTTAATAATGGAATCTTAAGATCTGGGCTGCTTCATGTGTTATTGTTCTTCCCGCGGTGATTCTACTTTAGTCATAATGAAATACTGTCTTGGGTTTCTTAGACATGTAAGGAACTTGTGTCCAAACTTCGAGGAGCGCATCCCGCTCAGGCCCTCTTTGACATGGTCCCATTTTAGTTTAAATTTAAGTATATTAGGTCTAAGTTTAAGTTTTGATAAAAGCAACGGAAAGCATCTTGGACTTAAAAATCCTTGTTTGCATAACAGGAAGGTGCCTGCTTCGCGGCATCTTTTTCTTTTTAATGGGAAACACTTGCTACCTTTTAGTAAATGGATATAAAGCAGCGCTCACAACATGGCGCAGATGGAATGCTCATTTGGTTTAATTTGAATCTTGGAATATTTGAACTGTTTCCACTCTTCATATTGGATTGGATTTAAAGACGTTGACTTGGAAAAGAGAAACCCCATCCCTTCTACCGTTACCCATAAGTCAAAAAAAGAAAACCAATATCTGCTGCCTGAAATTAACAATTACAAACACGGGCTGCATATTAACTTTAGCTTCTGCAATGGTTGCCACTAGAATGAGAAAAGAAGGAGATTTTTTTAGGAAATATGCTCTTTGATTGGTGCATCTCGACTCGGTTACAGTGGGAATGTGTTTATCAGCTACGTGCTACGCTGAAAATACTAAATAATAACTAAACATGTATCTTTCATTCAAGGATTTACAACAGACTAATTGATATATTTGAAGTGTCACAGTCTGAGAGAAAGTCTGAGCAACTCCTCCATCAAAAGGAAATAACACAGACTATGAGTTGTTGCTCAGTCGCTTTCGTGTTGTTTCAATAAAGTTGCCTTTGACTCATGCGGCTGGATATTTCAATGGTGCATTATTAAACATATGATCGCAGGCTTCTGAGGCTCCGCCACTATTTCAATGTGAGAGGGGGGGGGGGGGATTTAGTTGTTTAAATATGGATTCTTGCTTAAACTTCTCCTCAAGGCATCACTCCAGAGAGTCAGCATGTTTCCTGGGTATGATAACTAGCTGGGGCTGCAGAGATGGGAAATAGATTCTCCTCTTAGTCGGAGCACAAATCCTTTGCCAGGCCTTGGGGGGCTGCAGAGATGCGGCAAGACGGACGGTTGCAAAAGGGGAAGCTGAGCGAGGAGTGGGGAGTTGGTCAGGCAGACACGGACGGCGCTTTGGCTGGAGGGGACAAGCAGAAGGATTAGATTCTGGGAGACTGGAGGCGGGGAGAGCGGGATTGTTTGGGCATTGTGGGTAGGAGTAAGAAGCTACAGGGCGAGGAATGAAAGAGGGGACAACTACGGTGACATCTGAATTCACAACCCCATTTAGATCGGGCAAAAGTGGCCTAATTTATACGCCTAATAGTGCAATGCTAAAGCAGATACAGCCGGATTCTGTCTTCACAATGGGACCAAGACATATTTTAAAGTGAAAAAAATTGCAATCATCCACTGCCCACCTAAAGTTCCCGCAGCACTTTGGAATCCGGATTTTTCTCTTGGACTCCCGGAGAAATAAAACTCCAGCTGCACATGCTGAGAGCTGAATATTTCAATCGATTGTAGCAAAAAAAAAAAAAAAAAAAGCCAGAAAAAGCAGCTACTGATTTGAAATGGATGTCTTCTTTCTGGAAATTAATAACTATTCACTGTATGAAGAGCATCTCATGGTCAAGTGTAATATGAAAAGTAATCAAGTTGGCTGTAATACGAATTGGGTCAATTGTGTCCCCTTTTTATACAACAACAAACCATCTATCCTCCACTGCATTAACTTATTAAAAATAGCAGCGTCCCCTTAGAGCTAGGATTGTGCTTCTTTTACTCCCTTGAACATAATGCACTTGAAAAAAATAGCACACGTACTTTACATCCACTCTGAACATGGGTTCTCTGCCTTTATTCCCCCGTCTGCAAACTTTTGTGCGGAATTGTGATGCTTCAAAAACCTTGGGTCAGTACCTGAACCAGTCAAAATAGTAATTACATGAGCCGTCTGCACAAAAGCAAGTTCATCTCATTTCCTGTATTTGAATATAACAATAAACGGATGAAGTAGATATATTTGTTTTTCATGGATCAAAGAAAATCGTCTCGATGTCACCACCGTTAAATCTTCTTTTGAAACCATTGAAGCTTTGGTAACTTCTGCAGCAACCTGCACACGGAGAGGCCAAAGTGTTGATGGTGATAGATATTTCCTTCTACATGTGGACACAGCGACTTGCATACATACCCTTAAATTTCGCCCTATTAGTGCTGTCGCCTCTTCTGCATTTTTAGGTGACAAAACATGAAATTAAAAAGCCGTCACGGAAAACAAATATTCTTTAGGCACTCTCAGGCACAGCGAGGA
The DNA here is from genome assembly GCF_963576545.1 of Limanda limanda. Taxonomy (NCBI): domain Eukaryota; kingdom Metazoa; phylum Chordata; class Actinopteri; order Pleuronectiformes; family Pleuronectidae; genus Limanda; species Limanda limanda. The sequence goes on from NC_083649.1 coordinate 19,017,048, forward strand.
GGAAAGGAAAATAACGGCGCATTAAAAGCCTTTTGATGTGCTCCCGTTTGAGGTTGTTATGTAAGATGAGGGGAGTCTTTGTTAATTAACGGAGCTATTGATGTAATATAAAAATAAAAGACATTTGACTTCATAAGAGCTGGACCTTCTCACCCTCTCATCCTTCAATTGATTTCTACAAGTCAACATAAAATATAGGCGCACGCATACAGTGCACATGCGGAGGGGGGGGGATTATAAAACGCACTGCAGTTATTAGTTTCTGCTTGAGAGTTGCCACATCAGATATAGAAACCACAGGGTAGCTAAGGCTAACAACTGGTTATGGTTAAAGTGATAAGGAGGTAATCAGAAGTGATGATCTGAGTGAATTAAGTTTAAGGCATGAGGGGAAAAAAAGAGACTTAAGAGTGCAGTTAAGGTAATGTAGAGACCGACGATCAGATTTTTGGCCTGCTGAGACAGAATGAATATTTCATTTATCAAATCAGATTAAAAAGAAGAAGAAGAAGAAAAAAAAACATTCATGGGTTGGTTTTATATCAGATTAAAAAAAAAATTGGCTTCCGTACTGCCCTTTACATCAATTGGAAGCTGACATATTTGGTTAAAGTCGTGTCCAGAGAGCTGTTGGCCCCGTTAGCTGGCTGCTGCTGCTGCTGCAGAAAAACATGTTTCAACCGCCTCTGTCACTAATGTTGTCTGCTGTGATGGAGGACTTCTGCACCCAGACTAGATATTGCTATGGTGTGAAGAGTACGAGGATACATCTCCATTATTCACCCAGGCCCGCGACTCGCCGCTTTGTGTCTGTATTGGAAAATATGTGAATTTGTCGTTTCCACAGCAACTGACACAGATGGGTTATTGTTAACGGTTATATCTAATCACTTTCGGATAACGGCGTGGACAGTCTGTCCTAAAGATTGGATTTGAAATCAGAAAATAATGCATTTGCCTCAAGCTTGAATGAAGGCATAAAGAGGGGTTCCCGGGGCGGATGGCTGTGCAGAAGCAACAAGGGCAGAGCGTTTCGGTGACTGTGGAGCATCTCTGTTGCCTCTGCTGATTTGCACCGCTGACTCCTGATGGGACAGCGAACCCCGTGCTACGCCTCCCGCAGCAACCAGACTTCCCCTCCGGTCCATTGTGAAAGCCCCGGGGCTACCTGACACCACTCTGCCGTCAGGTGCCCTGTCATCAAGCCAAGCCTCACTGATTGCCAGTGCACACGGCTGCTGGTACTTATGCAGATGGGAAAGCTTTTCCATCTCCTCTGCCACTTTCTGATCCGACTCCTAGCAGAGTCGCAGGCAAGTTAGATTTGGTATTTGAATTTCTGCCTCCTGCTTCCAAGCCATTTTTTAAAAATATACCTCAGAAGATAATTGTAATACTCAGACCACTACTACTGCTACTACTAAAAATAATAATAATATAGCACATTTTTCAGATCTAACTCAGAGGATGATTCTATTATTACAATTATACTTCTACTACTCATAACACTAATCATTTCAATAATATGAATACAACTGCCAGTTAGTACAGGCTACTACTACTGCTTATAATAATAATACTCGTAAAAATAATAATAAAAATGGTTATTCTACTCTCAACCTCTATTTGATATGAATTTTAAAGAACACTACATTGTTTATTACCTCTCAACTTCAAACTAAAAACGAGTGATTCCATATTTCTGCCAATCTGTTTGCGTCTCCAGTTATGCTTCCCTGACAGCTTGCTAAAATATATCTAGGTCAAAGTCAAACTGCATCGTTTTTTGTGAAATAATCACTAAATAATCCCTTTTAATCAATCCACTTATCCATTTTCTTCTGATGACAAATACAGACATGTGGTAGATCAGTGCAGAGCGGTAAAAAATGGATGATGTGCTACTTCGAAAACTAATCTAAAACTAATCTCCACTCTATTTCATTGTTATGTTAAAATGTAATTTTTCCCAAAGCTGAAATAATCAGCAAGTACCCTCGCGCTGCATCTAAGTTATATTTCATTTTGTTTTCCAGTCGGTAACAAGCAATTTGTCACAGTTAGTTTGGAGCCAAATGGTTTTACTTAAATCTTTTATTACACAGAGGTATTGTTTAAGCTGAGTCACTGTGGCCGAGCGAAACATGCTGAATATTCAGAAAAATTCTGTTGGGTTAGCAAAGCACGACGGCTGGGTGTCACAACTTTGAAGAAGACACATGAATGGGGGATAAAATAGGATGAGCTAGGGGTGCAGGCAGGGTGGCCTATCTTTTCCTCTAATGACTATAAAGTGGTGAAATGTTAGGCTGCAGAAAGGGAAGGATAAAGTGTGTATGAGTGGAGACAAAGGAATCTCGAAGGAATCAAACCCGAGCTGCTTTTTAGTTAGTTTATGAGGGAGTGTTTTTCACCGGTTGGGAAGCCAAACTACTCTGTGGGAGTGCCCCCAACTTTCAAAGCAGAAGGAATCCTATGTGGCCCTGTTTATCAATCTTTGAGCTGAGGTATATCGTTTGTGTACTGGAGCTGGAAGCCAGACTTTTTCCTATTGAATCACAGTTATGTGTCTCTCAGATATTATGAAATGGGTTTTCTGCCCATGTTAAAGGAAACGGCTGATGTCTCAGTGCCCCTGTGATATGAAAAATTCAATTTAAAAGGATGAGAGAAAGAATGGTGCACGGCCTATTTTCATTCCCCCACACTGAGAGATATGAGAATGATGTTCTATTGTGTGGAGGAAATGATGCCAATCGTACTGCGGAGAAATTCCTTCATAATTCAATTCAATTTCGTCTAAATCCCAGTGGCAAGCTCCTCTGCCAAAGAGCGGCGGAGTGACGGAGACGAGGAGGGAGGGCTCGAGACCAAGATGGAAGGAGAGCGACTAAAGATTGAGACTGAAACACTGGGGGGAAAATAGAGGGAGTCGGCTAGACACGCTGAAAGGTAAGAGTAGGAGACGGTGATACAAAGTGGAGGGGAAGCAGATGGAAGAAAAATGTTTTAGTAATGATTTTTTTGATCACGGTGGCATTTTAAGTACAGCCAACTAATTTTCTCTAATTACTTCACCGCAGTGTCTGACAGGAGAAGAGAAAAAAAGCATTTTTTCATTGAAATCCAACAGGACAAAGTGTTGATATGAGTTGATCGGTGTTCAACCTGCCACACCAGTGTACGGTAGATGGTAAATCTATAATATATCCATCTTCCTGTTTTTTAAATTGCAGCGTTAGTTACAAAATGAGCATCTTTGACAGCCCCGAGAATTCCCCCAGTGTGGGACCTAGAATTTCCATTTAGTTACAGCGCTTGCAAGTACATCCTGTCTCTGGCATTTTGGGGCGTGTACGCAGGAATCAATGAACTGCTGCCTCTGAAGGCACAGAAAAAATGAGCTGCACCAACAAATATGACAATGAAGAAGTGCACCTCTCAGTGTATGCAGCAAGCATAAAACCATACAGACTAAGGCAGTCGCAGGGGAAATGCATATGGAACTGATTTTTATTTTCCATTCCTCTATTATGTCCTCCATTCTTATCCCATCTCCTGCTCTCTCGCTCTCTCCGTGTCTCTCTCCACACGCACACACACACACACACCCACACCCACACCCACACCCACACACACAGTTGTTTTTGTAGGTGCAATAGCTCCAAGGCAAGCAGCGTGGAATTGGAGTCTTCAAAGAGTCTTGGATTATCAAAGAGACACAGCTACCAGAAAACTAGGGGACACGCTGGAGAGGGGGAGGGAAGAACATAAGCGAGAGGCGGGGAGGAGGGAGAGAGTGCAGAGGAGTCAGCATGGGTTTGGGTGGAGGATGAAGTGATCAGACAGGGGAGGGGTGGTGGGGGGCGAGAGGGGTGGATAAAGACCAGGAGTCCCTTTTGTTCGCGTCCTGCTAATGGAGAGAGAGAGAGGGAAAGAGGCTGGAGCAAATGCATGAAAAAAACAATCACACAGCCCTTAATGGTCTTGATGGGCGAGAATGGATTTACATTCTTCAGCGTCTGCGTTGCCGCACATTGTGGAGTTTCCTCCCCGGAGGACTTTTCATTTCACTGGGAGCACAGGCCCTGAAATATACGTTGTCACAGTAAAAACCAAGTATTACTGCAGCAGGACCCGCCATGTGTGAATATAGCTGCCACATCCAATGACAAATCTGACCGTTCACGCCATTCCATAAGACAGGATGTGGGAGTGCTGGTGTGAATGCATCACCCTCTGACAAAAATCTCTCCGTCAGCCCCTCTGTCCCACAATGAGCTATTGATGTCTCTCTTTTTTTCTTTTTTCATTACAAGAGAGTATATGAAACAGCTTTCTGGTCCGCTGTTAGCTGGGGGGCATCATCCAGCTGTGCCACTCCCACAGGTGCCACACACACACCTCCCGCCCAACTGGTTTGACCTAAGCTGCACTCATTTAGCGTCTGATGAGAGTGGGGAAGCGCGGCTAACACACAACAACACAAAATATAAATCAAAAAGTCTGAAAAAGCAATCTTGGATCTGCACAGCTCTTATTGTGAAAGGTGGGTATTTGTGTGGACTAAAGTGTCCCCGCTGCCTCCACCAGCTTGGTAATACTCTGGCATGCCATGACTTCATTTGTTCTGACACAGGCAGTGGAGAGTTGTGTCTACGCTGCATAAATTGTTGAACTCTTTTCTGTGTTATTTTAATGGCAGCGGTTAGTGAAAGCACGCAAGGACAGGGAAATAGACAAAACCCAAAACCACATTCACGGAAAAAAACGACTTGACTGCTGTTTCAAGGCCACAGCTTAATGTACCTGACACAATAATACCTTTTGTAAGTTCCACAGCTTGCTTGCTTAATATTTAATGATCAAATAATTGTTGTGTGTATGACCCTCAGTTGAATTACAATGAATGAATTAATTAACAAAACATACTTGACTTTGAAAGGATGTCAAGAAGGTATATCAAGTCAGAGATGATTGATCAGATTGATAGGAACAGATGATAATTAGTGACATGATGATGATTGGTTAATTATAGGGAATAAGTAGGAAACATTCCAACTACATTTGGCTCGGTCTCCTCTCATGTCTTTTTAGCAGACATTAATCTAAGTTACTGTTTGTTCCATCTAATATTATAAACGTTTTTCTTCCTAGCCCTGGTGATTGGCAAATCTGGTGGGAACAACTTCCACATCTGATCCACCGCTCCCTCTCTTTTGTTGTCGTAAATCATGTTGATGATTTTTTTGGGGGAGATTATGAGAATAAAATCATAATTTATAGAGGGCACATCAGAAGATCAGCCTGTCGCCTGCGTCGGAATGAGGAATGAGCATCTTGTTGTTCTTTAGTATTGGTTTAAAAAATAATGTGCTTAAAATGTCAGCGCATCAGCAACGCATTAGACTATCGCTTGTATCAGGATCTTGAAAAGATAAGAAACTGTCTATTCTGAAGAAAGAACCACACAGACTTGAAGGATTTTGTCTCTTCTGTGGAGGAGGAAATGTTTTGGCTTTAGTCGAGAAACAATGAGAAGAGGTTCTCCTTGCTGCTTATTTCCTAAAGAAATGTTTTTAAGATTTTTATAGTATCAGGACTTTATTCTTGTAAAAATAAGACTTACTTCTTGAAATCGTAATATTTGAACTTATTTCTCATAATATTAGGTCCTTTATTTTTTTCATTTTACAATTTTTACTTTTTTTAGAATTATTTTCTTCAACATGGTTTTAATAATCTTTTGTAGTCTAATTCTAATGGGAACCCCAAATTTTCCCAAACAGCTGATACGAAAGAAGCAAGCACATCCCCGTGTGCATCCTTTGCACTAACTGCAGCTTTGCGCTAGGCTTAGCATGGCATGTTGCAAACCCAGCTCCAAGGGTATAGTTGGACCATAGCATCATTAATTCCGTTAGCATTAATACTTCGAGTAGCAAACTTTTAGGCTAAAAACATGATGTAAATGATGCTCTTTCTAGTCGATTTAAATTTTTCAGTGAACTATCCCTTTAAGGTGTTGCTGCTGTGAAGTTTGGCTTCACATCGCGTTCATCGATCTTCAGGCTGTACTGCATATTCTCCCATTCAGCAAACCAGTATACCAGCAATGTCAGTATACCATGATGGTTTACCATGATGTATCATTACACTCGAGCAAATTAGCATTTTTCTAAAATAAAGAAACAAGATGATGGAAGGTGGAAAAACACAAATGTAATTTTCTTTGGTGTCAAGAGAAATTTGGAGAGGGGGGGATGAGGTTTAGAGAAGCCAGAGAAAGGATCAGTGGTAGAATTTAATTGGGAAGGGCACAGGATTAAAACTTTGATTGGTTTAGGGTTTAGATAGTTGTGTCTCTACAGACACTCTCATTGTCTTAAGCTGAGGGGACTAAATATGCTAATATGAATGAGCTCACAGGACCAAAAGAAACCTTAAAGGATGAACACGATCTTTAGAGTTTGGGGTTTACAAGCAGAGTGGCACTCTGGGAAGAAACCAGTGCACCGAACAAGAGGAAAACAAGAAGCAGAGAAAAAAGAAATAGAGGATACAATATAGGGGAAGATACCACTTATTGGTAGAAAAGATAGTTACAAAGAAGGGTGTGAAAACAGCCAGAGAGTGACAGTTGGTTGAATACCTGTTTAATTCTACCATTTTCATCCATTCAGCATCAAGCTTTATAATCGTTATTTGAGCTTAAATATCGTCTCAAATTATTGCATTTTCCCCACAGTAAAAGGGTCCAAGTTCAGGCTGACCCATTCCCATTCAAAGTTTCATTTTTTCCTCTTTGAGTGATTAAACTCTGTGAAAACTCTGGTTTCTTTTGCTTAATCCTCTGCCCTAACATTAACACTCCCTCGGAGGCCAAAGAACATTTTCAGCCGGATTTTTTTCAAGCAACGACCACAATGGTTACATTTGGAAGAGAAGTGTTGTGAATTAGAGTGACTACATCTTGGACCTTGGCCAGGAGGATGCAGGGTAAGTGAGAAGCAGCTCAAGGGAGCTAGAAGTGTCTTTCATTTTTCAATCTTGTTTCACTTTCATATATAACGAATACAATATCGTATTAACGATCACATGTTATATACAGCAACATGCAATCTGCTTGCACAATGGAACCACTGCAGTGAAACGTATATGTATGTTTTTAAGACTCATTGCCTCCCACTGTAACTCTTGATCACATAAAAACATGGTGACAGTGACTCTAATACTTGCAGAGATTTGGCTTCAGCTTACAAACTGATACATTCGACCGCGGCAGGATATTTTAGGTGGCATATATTTGCACTTTGTGACTTGGCACCTCTGAAACGAGAACATCCTACAAACACTCCCTCTTTGGTGAAGTCCATCTGGTGAGAGACAATCAGTGCTTCACTGGTTGGTGGAGAGAATACACTGGTTACAGCAGGAGGAGCTGCGTTTATATGCTATGATAGCAGGCAACCTTTACCACAACCATGAAATATAATTTACATGAATCAGACCTCTATTACTCTGCTGCAGGTAAAAAAAAAATACCCCAAATGATCCAACACTCTCAACCTGTGCCAGAATCCGGGCTTGAAGTTGAGAGGCCCTAATGTTCTATGCCAAAAGGTAGGAAAACCAAATTTTTACATAAATGTCTGGAATGGGCCCCAAAGTTAGTCAGATCACATCTGCTGAACAGACGCTTTGGCAGCTTTGCAAATTGCGATATCTCTGTATGTTTGGCGTATGGGTTCAAAGCCCACTAATGGTCAACTGCAGTTATGTATTTTTTTTTCATATCTCAATAAAGTCCCGAGGGCAAGTTTCCAATTTAATCACCGAGAGCCGTGGCGCTAAACAAAACTGAATTAAATGCGAGCGCAGTTTAAAGGCAGAACAGATTTAAAGGAAATGCATGACAAAGAATAAAGTCAATGGTGCGATTTCAACACACTTGTCTCTGAAATAAATAGAGTTGTTTTTTTACCCTAAAACACTTTTTTGGTATCAATTGAGAGCCTTGTTTCACATGGAGTAAAGCTACAATTTACAATACTGTCTCTACTTGTTCTTGCTTGCAAGATGCAGTTGCTTCGAGATCTGTGAAAACATCAATATTTAGTGTTTTTAAGCCCAGAGCAGAAGTTGCACAGTCACCACACCTTAATAGCTGTCTGTGGGCCAGTATACACTTTGTCAGTGTAGTCATGTCAGCAAAGAAGGGTAAGCTCAATTGAGTAAGGTTTATGTCAAGTACCCACTTAGATGCTCTGATACTCCATGAAGTGTATATCCATTGCAGATTGTCAGCTCGCGGCTTCAATGCATTTTCATTCTCCGTTTCTTATGATATACTGTAACATAAGCGTCTTCCAAACTGTCTCCCTGAAAGACGTATCAGGAGTTAATAACACCAGAAGGGAAGGATAGACAGAGAGGAAGATGGGTAGATGGGGGAAGTAAAGAATCAGACATGAGAGAAATTAATCCTCAATATCCACTCCCTGCTGGGTACCTTATTGCCTCTCAAACTTCCCATCTTCAGAGTTAATATCTCTATTGCTGCAGCATCTGGCTGAGAAGCATGCATATACTTCCATTTGTTTGAACTGGAGCATAATTGGATTGGGGAGAGGGATGAAAAAGCCTTCAACCCTACTTAAAACTTTTTTTTTTTCTGGCTGTCCTCTAGTGTGTGCATGAGAGCGTGCAATCCTGTGTTTCAGTGTGCGTGCTCATGTGTGCGCTGGCTATTAATAGCATCTTTCACGGTCCTGCTTGTCTCGATTTGTTACCCCGCGTCCGAGATGTACCGATTGCCAATAGATTCCCGAGAGCTAAGCAATTTCAGAAATGTGTTTGCATCTCATTGTTGCGCCCAAAGTAATCCAGTGGATGCAAGTGGATGGGGAGCTCTCATGCTTATCAAGGAACTGAAAAAAAAAAAATCATGCTTAATTAGATTCACAGTGACCTTTTTCATCTCTGGCTACAAGTGCCCAGCCACTGCCGAGGCAAGATGTGTTCTCGACATTGATCTTTCTGCAGACCCGGAGATGGAGGAGAGCCCGGCGCAGTGAAACGAGGCAGAAAAACAACATATCAAAAATCATCAGATGAAGAGATTACTCTGTTTGAGTGAGCTGCTCTGTGTGTTGAGGCCTTTAAGATTTAGTGTGGTTTTTTTTAGCGAGGAGAGCTCCATAATCCACCTACTGCTTCTCAATGATAGTGCAAACAAACTCACACACAAGTATCGAGTCCTTCCCTCCCTGCCATCGCCCATTTGCCAAACATGCGCGCGTAATCCGCCCGCATCTCTCGTTCCTACCTCCGGTCGTATCTCCCATTTGAATCCCACTACCCCTGCTCCCTCCCTCCTGCAACCGCGGTCTGCAACTGAGCGATGATCTTCCTGCAGGCTTCAAACAAAAGATGACTTACAACTCCCATCCAGAAGAAAAAAAGAAAAAAAAAATAGATTCCCTGCTGATAAAGTCAGAACATACTGATCTGCCATTTCCAGGCAAAGGGGAGTGCATGGCTGTTTACAAACAATTTCAAGGTACATGATGTGCGTGCATCTGCAGCATCGCATTTTAAATTCCATATCGCTAAAAAGAGAGTTATTAAGAAATCTTAATTAAACCGTCGCAACTATAAAAACATAGGGAACATGAGCAGATTTGGGTTTGTCACAGTCTCTCTGCAGCTTTGGTTTTACCGTGGGGGAACACAGTAGACACAGTTGACACAGATATGGTATGATATTGATGACAGATTTGATTAGTCCAATGATGAAATTTTTGGTGGGGCGCCCCACAATGGGCTTTAGACAGAGCCCAAAAGCAGAATATCTCGTATGAAACGTCTATTGCCATCTCCTTTCAGAGCTCATTTGAGTCACATCTGACATATTTATGGCTCATCATGTCATATCGTAGCCATCAGAGTACAAGCACCATGAACCATTTAAATACTGTGGGCCATGCTGTCATCTCCCGTTAGCAACATATGTCTGATGGATGCATAAGAAGAGGCACTCAGCTTGATTCTTTCATAGTGCCGCAGAGAGGCTTGAGCCCAGAGTCGGTGAATTTACTGGCAGGAGTGATTTTTTTTTTTTTTTTGCGAGGCGGCCTATTTATTTGAATAAAAAAATTGACTGCTTTATATTAAAGGGAATGCATGAGGGAGAGAGATACTGGATGCCGTTGGAAAACACTACAAATAGAGGCCCTATCTGTGTGTGGCACAATATATATTTAAAGAAGTTAAAAGTTGCACCCAAGAAATCTATAATGATCCTTTGTGTGCACCTGAACAGAGTTGCCTGGCAACCGAACGGGAGCTCGGCAGTGAATTAAAGTGTCAAATGAAATACATTTGTAATCCACGGGCAACATGGATTACATTTGAGACAGTAGGAGTGCCTCTTAGAAGAGATTTCAATAGCAAAGGTGGGCAAAGTGAATTGGAAGAAAGGCAAACAATTTCCCCTGCGCCTTGGTAACTTTCAGAGCGGCGGTTCGTACCTGAATGTGGATGGTTGAATGAGCACCGAATAAGCACAACTAATTAACTGCGCCCGTTTATAAATGGGCTGTCTAAACGGATGCAGTTATTCATCTGCCCCCAGCTGATATCTATGAAATATCACGAGGGTGGACAAGAGAAAGATAAATCATCAGAGCGCACCGTACATCAGTGTCTTACCTTTGTCCTCTGAATTATTGATGAACACACACGCAGCGATGCCGTTTGAAAACACACACCCGTCTTTGCGATTTCGACTCTAAAATCTTAAAAAAAAAAATAGCTTGCTTGTGTAAGCTATGCTTCTCATGTGCTTTATGTACGGACGAGACGCAAGTAGCCCGCCCCTCTGTCTCAGATGCCGCACACACTCGGTAATAAATAAACTGTTGTATGAGTGGACTTCTTGGTTTCTGCTAAACAATGTTAAGCATTTACACAAAGGGACTCGAATGAGCCTCTGATTGCAGATAGAATCAGTGCCCAAGCAACCCATCACAGCTCCACTCAATCCCACATATGCATGATTAATACATCAAACAACATCAATTCTCCCTGCTCTTCCGCTCGTCAATGAGAGCAGACGCACACACACACACACACACACACACACACACACACACACACACACACAGAGTTGTGTCTCCCCTGACTTCAGAGGACATTACATGGATTTACATCCATTTCCTGGAGCATACATCTAGCGTTAATTGTGACTACTACTTGCAGAGCCATAAACCTTTTGCTTACCTTAAAACAAGTCTCCTTAAAATTAAACGATTCGCCACAAGGATGTCCCCATAATGTGGCTGTACCCACACACACACACACACACACAGACACGCACACACAAAATGTACCCAAATCCTTGCAGGACTTGCCCATGAACACACAGACGTTGCCCCCTCCATCATGGTTAATACATCAAACAGCATTAGCTTCCTGGATTCCTGAAGCTTAGACAGACACGGTTCTGACAGCCCCATGATTCCTTGCCGTCTGCCTCCCCCTCCAGCTTCCCCACTTTTCTTTATTCCCTATGAAGTCTGTTTGGGTGGTTACAGAACATGCTGCCAAAATAGATTCACTTACGTATTACCTTTTGCTTTTTGTACGCTTGTATAATGTCATGTTAGAAAGCCATCTCTACAATAAGATGACACAGCCGGGGCTTTGGAGGCTCAGGGGGGGGGGGAATGCAACAATAGTAACCGCAAGCCCTCATCAACAAACTCTTTCTTTCGTGAGATTTCCATATTCTTCTGACATCAGCTGGTATTTATAACCACGCATTTCCATCCGTCACTTTTTGTACCAGGGGGCAGTCACACTACAACATCGATGATTCCTCCGTGCACGAAGAGAGCAGGAGGCTTATTGGATCGCGGTCTAATAAAATGGATATTCATTAGTAAATGTTTGGCATAAAGTGATTTGCAAATTACCATGAGAGGCCTGCAACCTCACAACGCAATCCTGCATATGATCTCGATTGATCTCCATTTGATTTGACTGTGCTTTCAGTGGGATATTGATTTGAACTTGACTTTAGAGATCCAAGCTTTTGTCTTCACTTAAAGTAGTAGACAAGAATCTCTGACTTTTCTGTAATTATACTCAACCACAAAGGAAGTATTAGTTGTAGTATCCCTCCCCTAATGCGACCAACACACTGCAAGTTTTATTTTTGCTTCCAGCATCAAATTAATAAGCATACTGTTCCCTGTAGTCTCCATCTGTTTTTATAAAACCTTGTATTATTACAAACCACCACAGCAGCTCTAAAATATCTGGAAAGGATATGCAATTCAATGCCCAATATACGTGTGTTATTCCCATGCAATCCACACCATGCTGTTATCTACAACATGGTGTGGTGTCTCATATGATCTAATCTTATATTAGAGCGAGCAAGTGATTTACGAATGAGCTTCTTTGGCACCAAAGACAGATGAAGCACTCTTCCACAATACTTCCCCTCGCCTAAAGTAGTAACGTAAAGGCACTTAGCAGATTGTTTCATGATTTTGAATGATATGGCAAAAAAACTGAAAAGAGGTTGTGTATGTGTGTGTGTGTGTGAGAGAGAGAGTGTGTCTGTATGTGTGTATGTTTTATGGGTAGCCTACTGGGCTGCTGATAGTGTAGCTTAAGTGCACGGCGAACCGCATGTGATCTGCAATACTGCAAATCCTCAAAAAGAGGATAAAGAAGCTTTAAAATCACATTTACAGCACAAGAGCAGCATCCCGCTGATAAATACAGATCATGGTATTTGACCCTGTCCATCAGCGCATTGAAAGCCTTGTGGCTGCTGCAGTATAGAGTCACAAACCAACCTTTGTCGCTAACAGATAGAGGGCTACACTCCAATAACCCCAAATAATAGCGCCGGTTTGTGTGGCCCCCGGGAGCAACTGGGGGGCAGGTCAACTATGACTTCTCAATTTTCTCGATTTTCGCTCAGTTATTTGACCTTTTATTCGATCTATAAATGAAAACATGCTCCCAGTCTTTGAAAAAGTCTGAATGCAGAGTTGTTGTCAAGCGCGTTGTATGTCACACTGATCGATAGGCTCCCTAAAAACCAGCGCGCCATATTTGTTCGCTCATGAGATTCGACAACAACCTTAAATGTCAATGCTGATCACCATCTGCTAGACATTTTCAGAACTACCTTCAAGGTATTAACTTCCCAGGATTACAGGAAACCGATGGCAGCACAGGCACGGATTTTGCTCCTCTAGCCATGGGCATATTGTTGCTGGAGAAGCCAATAACTCACGGTATGTTTCTGAGGCATTCCTACGGTAATATGAAACCTGTGACCTTTATTCGATCAATGTGACACGGCGGGCTTCTAAGTTAATAATATAAACAAGAGAACAACTGGGTAGATGAGCCGAGTCTTTACACAGGAAGAAAGAAAAAAACCTGCTGTTCAATACTATCTGGCAGAAGATGATCAATTAAATGGATTGATATTCATCCCTACAAAGGGTTTCCTCAAAGTAAACAGCTGCTTCACAATTCATAGTTCTGCTTTCTTGGAGAGATAATGCTCTCTCATCTTAATGAAAGTAATGAATGGATAGGGAAGTGATTGCTAAGGGTGAATTTGTGCTTTATATCAGACTTGAAGTGCCATTAATTGGGCTTATTATTGTCCCTGTGCAATGGAAGACTGTGCATTGTCTCATTACTGTTTAAATGTCTATTATGCACATTAATTGATCTGATTTGTTTTGCAAAGTCTTTTCAAAATAGCTGGTCTGACGATAGGACACACTTTTAAGTTCTTTCCATATGAGGAAACAGCTCCTTATCACGGAGACTGACATTAGCTTTTCAGGTGGGAATTAAATAATTAAAGTGGATGTGAAAACATCATACATGAGTTGACGTCTCATGTTTATTCATCTCTTCTATGTGACAGATACACAGAATACAAAATTCACTGAACATAAGTGTCACGCACTGTACCATTTACAAGCTACAGTTGCGACTCCTGTCCTTACTGTAGCAAACTGTTACAGTACCTAATGCACGCTATTACAGATAACAATCAAAGTAACAAAAAGTTATCTACATTAAATTCTAGGAGGAGCTGTGTAATTATGCTTCAGTGCTAAATAAGCGTTTAACTGGTCCGAGGAGTGAGCCTTTTGTGAACTCTGAAGTAAAGAGTTCCACATATTGATCTGCCGAATTGAGAAAAATTCCTTGAGTAACTGAGCCAGAAAACCCTGAGAGGTTTCACGGTGTCACTGAGCACAAGCAGTGGCTGGAAAAACATTTAGAGATACAGTAGGTTTAGCATTGCGGAGTCGATGAAAGTTGTTGTGCTTAATGTCTTGAGAACGTATGAATAATGAGGTTGTATCGACTTGCCATCCAAAATCTTTGTAGCATGTAGTGACCTGCTGACTGCTGATTCTATAGGAGGCTTAATCGCTTTGATTGTGGTGGAGGGTGCTTGAAGTAATCCACTTTCATAACTATTCCAAAGCTAAAAAGAACCAAACAATTAATAAAATTGCTTTCCTGAATAATTCATTAACATTTGATAGTTGTTCATGGAATCCTTGTGAGTACGTTTTCCAATCTTGCTTCCAATTGCGGTGTTTTTCTCAATAAAGAGTGTCAACCAATATATTTTATTTCATGACATCTTTCTCAATGCCAGTAGAGAAACATGCCTTTCTGCTGTTGTTGTGTTTTTCCCCCTGTGGGTCATGTTCGTCACTAAAGCACCAAAAACTTAAACGCTCCTTCATCTGGTTGTCTACCTAAATGAACACGTTTACCTGGTGTCTCGTTTGCCACGCTGCCAAATGAAACCTGTGTCTACTGCAGAGTTGTTTGACCTGGAGTCAATGCAGATTGCTTCCGTTCCCATTGCAGCCAAAAGCCAGAGGTCAGTGGGTATTAGTGTGTATTTGACCAGTGGAAAAATTGCCTTTTACAAGCCTGTTTTGCAGCTTGTCCTTTAAAATTCAAGTTGGATTCCTTCACCTCTAGATGACGATCCCATTAACATAAACTCCTGATGTTCAGTATTAGAAGTGAGGTTTTGACTTGCTGCTATTGATTGCAAAAGCTGCTACAGTGGGACACAACTACATAACTTCTGTCGTTAAATAAATCTTCTGTGACACTGACAGTAAAGCCTCAGCTTTCCTTAGTTTCAATCTGAACTCATTTATGGCCTTTGAAATTCAAGACTGTGGATCATGAGATAGACTCGGCTTGATAGCCGTGTTATTTGATGGAGATAATGAACAACCACTCGAGGAATTCAGATGTGTGTTCATCTAGCAGACATTAGAAAAAAAATAGCTCTATTTCCCTGTTGGCATTTCAGTGACATTTTGATGTGATGCGTCTCTGGTGAGTTGGGCAGGAAATCTAGTCTATACATGTTCAAATAAAAAAAAATTCCACCTAGTGTAATCTGTCTCGGATCGATTTCTAAATCTAAAGTCCAGATGACCGCGTTAAATCAATATGAGGAAATTAAATGTGTTTCTTTATCTCATTTTCACAAGGTGTATGTCATAAGTTAGGCTTTCACGCTAGCTCCTGGGGCTGTTGGAGGCAGGCAAGTTCCGTTTTACAGTAAATACACCCACGGCAGTTTTTTTTCACCGGAGTTGAAAGTGGTTTGTCATGGTTTTTCCACCCCTTTCCAAAACTGAATGAGAACAGACCTGGATGACTCATTGGCACTACAGTAGTAGGTTCTTTCTTTATTTATGAGGGCTGGTGGTTTTCTCCTGCGTGTCTCGTACGCCCAGTGATTCATGAATGGACTAGACAGACGGAGCCTGCAATTGTAGAGGTGCACTGGGAGCAGTGGATATTGAGGATTAATTTCTTCCGTGTCAGACTGTTATTCCCAGCCCCCATCAAATCCATCTCTCTTGCTCTCTATCTTCAATGACTTTCCCATTTCTTAGTTTAATAGCGTGAAGCACAATTATTTGTCTACTGGCTGACAAATGGCCTGAATATTACGATAGAGCGACCCTCTGATATACTGGAGTATATATTATGTTGTTGTTGGTGGTAATGATTTAGACACCACCAGTCGAATCCGGGCTTGTTCTCTAAGCACATACAGGGATTCATTGCTTGTATATTGGACCGGAGCAGATTGAAAATGGGCCTATTAGCCTGCGAGGTGACGCCATTGAAAGTTGGCGGAGGGAGCGAAACATTGCTTCCTCAGTCTGGCTCAATGACATCCTGGCCATGGCATGATTTTCTTGCATATTGATATTGATGAAACTTTATTGTCCCGATGATCGAATTGGGAATGCCAACCCCGGTTTGATTGGCTGACATGACGAAAATCACGCCCCGCCCTGTCACAGTTGGAGCTGTTAGGCAGTTATCTTGAAATCTAGCCTGAGTCTCCGGTTTCACTGACACAGAAGGTTTCCAGAGGAATCTTTGAAATAGATGAATATGTCCTGGTTTCAACAGTATGCGTCCCCAGATATGCAGTTTGGCAGATTGTTAAATATTCCTTTCTAAGTAATGTGCCTTCTGCATCCTGACCCACAAAAACCCAACCAGAGAACAAACAGCGTTAACCCCATGCGGGGTTACTTCTGCAGCTGTTGGTCGTTGCTTGGCTGCTGACGTGCCAGTCAATCACAACGGAAATAGTTTCAGCCGTCCTCCTGACATCGATTCTGAAGCAACTCCTGCTGTCTGGCAGGAGAGATTGCTGACATTTTGCATCTGCACCTAACCACGGACAAATTGTTCAACAAAGACCTCCAGCTAGAATTCTTCATCATACTAATGATATTCAGCGCATCAAATTCAGAAACAAAGGTTGTGTTTGTGTATCTCTGTAACAAACAGAGGGGATTTTGACCTATTTAGAAAGTACGGTCGGTCTGTGCAATACCACTTTATTTGTTTGTTTGAAATTTAACCTGTCATAGGTAATAGAAAAATAGTTGCTCTAACTTTTCCCGACAGGTATCTGATATGAAATATATGCTGGAATCAACCAGAGATCTCTGCAGAACAATTATTTCAAAGGGCCCAAAAATGTATTTGCATTAACCACTTTAATAAAGAAACAGGTGCTGCAGACTTCCAAAGACTGGTGGTGCTATTTTCTAATCGCTCTTTCGGTTGTTATTAGATAGCTTCCTGGCTGATCAATGTGTTAATTTGATTTATAAAGAACAAGATGTATTGAGTTTAGCAATTACTCAGGATTGTAAAGAATAGCTGCAGAGAAGCGCTGTGAGCACCCACAGAAACCCATTTAGTGCCACAGTGTGGCTTTGATCCTCGAGAAAACAGATGAAGATCTGTACACATCCTTTGCTTTCTAATCCTATTTCTGAGTATAATCTGTTCTCTCTTATTTCGGCAGTCATTGTGGAAAATCTCTATTTTGACTCGTGAGCGTGACATATCGTGAGACTATCGCAAAATTTCAGCAGATCAAAGAAGTGCAGCTCAGCTTCACGTTATCCTTCGCAACAATGTCAGAAGGTTCCTGGAAATTTCCTTGGAAAATGTCCTGGAAATTTTGTAATACACATCTCTGACACTGTCAATGTTACAAGATACACATCTGGTGTAGAGGAAGCTGGAGCTAACAAAAAACCCATGTGTTTTGTTGCTTATGTTATCAGGGTAAAAAAAAAAGATCTAGAATTTTCCTAAATCATGGGCTATCATTTACACATAGGGGCCACTTATATATACATGCACAATTCCTGATTCAGTAAGATGAATATTTATGCCATTCCTTGTTTACTGTTAGCTCTATAACTTTGAACAAAGCCACAGAACATTGATATATCTTGAAAAACGGTCCTTGTTAAAGCACATTGTGTGCTTTACATTGTCTTCATTATTGTTAATATTCTGACTAGTTTATTCAAAAATTGACTATTGACAGAACAGGTACACTTTTGGGGCCAAAATCAGATTTCAGCAGGGGTCATTGTCCCTCCCGGCTCCATCCCTGGATACGCCCCTGCATGGTGGCTTTTGCCATTTTACGCAACATAAATACCTTTTTCACCAGCAACAGCACTGTGGCTGGACCACTTGACCTTGTGATCATTTCTTCATTACACAGAAATATTTGATGGGACAGGTTACATTTTCCCTGTGACAAAAAACACTGGAGTAATAGTCTGTGTCTGGACAACTTCAACAGACAATATTGCTAACAGACGGAGAGACTTTATAGAAAGAAATCTGACTTGTAGTTGCCAAACGTTTCTATCTTTGATTAGATGTAGATGTAATTATTTTGACTGGTGATAAGTGGTGTCACAATAAGACATTGTCATTATATTTAATGAAATAGAGATTATATATGTTGTATTAATAGGTGTTTAAGTCTCACATTTTGTTGTACATCTATTTATTCATTTAGTATATATATATTCCTTGGGTGTCTAGAAAGCCAGTGGCATAATAATGTTTTATCACTACCATTATTGCTATAATTATTTTAAAAAAGATATATTTCCTCAGATATTGACTGACATGTAACTATTGCAGCTCTGCTAAAATGAATCTCAGATTAACCGCAAATCTCTAAAAATCTTCTCGATTTTTGAAAAGATAACTCCCACCGGAAAGAATAGAACAGTTTCCCTCAGTCGGCAGTCAGACCTAACTAAATAGCCAGGAGGGCTATGATGAGAACAAACCCAACAGGACTCCAATAGCCCTGGAGGTAACAGTGGGTTTATCATAAGATAAATATTAGAAGAAAGAGATGGAATAATTCCAAGTAGCTTGACGGCAGCAGAACAACGTGACCCAACAACTCTTTCTCATCATGACATCTTCTTCGCTACACCCAAGCAAATAATAAGACAGAATTTTCCTTTCTTTTCCTTCCCATGTCTCACTCTGTTGCCCCAGTGCTCCGTCACTCACAGTCTGCGGTCTGCTGGGTGTAAGAGCATGTCTGACACATTTCCATTAGTGGGGAGACTATTCAATTACCATAGCTCAAGATATTTAAACCTTGCCAATTACCGAACATCTCCCCTTTAAATTATGCATACACAGAGCTGATAAGGTTGTGTGTAGTGATTTCTCCTTTTGACATGTTGCAGAGTGGTCTGCTGGGTCAGACTTGACTCGTCAAAGAGAGAGAGAGGACAAAGTATTTGTTTCATTTTTATCTATTCAACCCGTGGATTTCAAAGTCATGCTTGACATCTTTAGCCTTTTTTCCACAAGTGGCGTAGCCTCAAAGTTGTAGGCAACCATTGAAACCATTTTAAATGTAAGGAGAGTCAAATTTGTCAGGCTTTAGAATATACAGTACATGTTTTTGGGTGGTTATCTGCTGGTTTCGCAGTGGTCCTTCACAGAATTGCTAAAGGCTTGTTAGTTTTCTTGAATAAGTAATAATCACTGGCTCTAATTTCCGTGCGGCCAAATCCAGTCGACAAATTGTGTGTGTGTGTGCTCTCCACAAGCATCTGATCTCTTCCCTTGTATCCTAGCAACCCCCCTCCATTTCAAACGATACAGGAGCGTTCACACATCTTCCTACTCGCCAAGCCCACATACTTCTCCCTTGCCCTCTGTCTCTGCTATCTGCACCTGACCCAATCCCAAAGGGGGAGCAGCCACAGCCTATCTCCTGCTGGAGTTTTTCTTCACCTTCACCCCAACCCACTCATTGCTGTGCTTTTTTTTTTCCTTTCCTGTAGCGACATAAATGAAATAATAAACACAAACATCGATGCTCCTCTGTTTTTGTCTCTGTGTGCGATAAGTAAACTGTATAGTCTGGATTTAGATGCTGATTCCACTTTGACACATACAGTGCAGTGTGGTATTGTTGCCTTCACCCCACAGTGGTTTCACTTAAGTAAACTCTCACTTCAACAGGTTGAACATTGCAATCCTTTCTTTTATTCTTATTCGTCTTGTCCTTAAATGAGATGGTGGAAAAGGTTGAAAAATACTGGTTTATATGAGATTCTTCATATTGAGTGGACACAAGTTCAAGAGAGAGTGTACTTTATGTTCTGTGGAGAAGAAAGACAAAGTTAAAATACTAATGTATAAAGGACCGACAGTTTATGGCCTAATTCTAAATGATGTGTTTGCATATCTAGATCTTCATGTTCTCTTCTATTATGATATGATATGTTTATATATAATTATATACATATATTTGTGCTCAACAGCCAACAGAAATGGAGGGAGATCACTTTTCAGGTAATTATTTCTTGACCCATATGCTTCTCTGAGATCCCTAAATCTCCTGGAGCTCTGGGTATAAGCTTTGACCTAACTGCTGAAAACATTACACAAACCCTTAATTATCAAAGAGAAAGCCCAAGGAAGGACTGGGATCCGTGCTGAAAGGCTCAAGGCAGCGGAACAATTAAGACTTTGCAGAGTTCTTTTGCAATAAAGAGACGCTCATTACCATAACTGTGAAAGGTGCGAGGGCACTGCACTGATATCATCTGACCTCTTATCTTCTCCTGGAGAAAATAACATACCAAAGGACCATTTGATAAGAAGAGGAGACAGATTTAAAGGAGGTGAGAGACTGTGCCCATGGAATTTTTTGCATTTCATCAAAGCGCCGCTCCTTAAAATATATTCTGTTGGTAAGGGATTCTTGACATAACATCAAATGTCATCAAGATCTAGATTAGAGGTGTCAAGTTGTCGGGAGTGGGGTTGGGGCACTTATTGAATACATGTCAAATCGGAACTAAATGTGTGAGGCACCTTCTCTTTCGCAAACCCATTCAATCATCACTATTGTGACTGGCAGAAGAAAAACACAGAGGAACACATACAAACGTTTAGAGCGTGCTTATTTTTCCGCCCCGCTGTCCACTGGACAATTTGATGAACAACGTGAGGTCTCACTGCAAACTCATAAATCATCCCCAATGAGTGGAGAAGATTAAGGACTTTCATGGAACAGCGTCTCCAAGAAAGCAGAGAAAATAGAGGCCAACAGCAATGGCGTTCTCTAGTGAAAACCTTACGTCTTTCATAGGAATTGGGGAAAAGGAACTCTGTTCTGCATTATTACTTGTGAAATGAAGGAAATTAATTGAATTATTTTCAAGTCACAAGGGTAATTGTTTCTGAGTCAATGGCTTTTTTTCCGGCAGGGATGCAGACAAGCTGAAAGACACAAACTAGTTTCTAACTGGAGAGAAACATGCAACAATTCACAGAAATTAGTTAATTGCAAATAATCTATACGGTATTCTGACAGTACTAAAAATATTCATGTGTGTTACATGTGTGGTTATGATATTGCTGTGCAATCTAACAATATCACTTGATATTATGCTCCATCATTTATTCTGTTGTACCACAAACCACAAATCCAATTGTAACGGCGGTCCTTTTGACTTTGCTTTGTTTTCATCCACTCACAACAGATGCAGGCAGGAAATTTGCATGAAGGCAACACAAACAAACAAGGAGGACAGTGAACTTGACACAGTTTGGAATAATGCCAAACAGAGGAAGGACCAGTCAAGACAAAACAAGGAGCTGGTACCTAAGACAGGGGCCAGTTCTGTGACACGAATAGATTACATGAAGTCTACAAATGAGAGCCACATAAGTACACTTGAGTTCTCAAAAAAAATCCCTGATGTCTTCTGCCAATGGTTCCCAATATGCTGACTGAAGACGATAATGGATTCCAATTGCATTTTAAATTCTGAAAAGATATTGCCCTAAGTTCCATGGTCAAGAAAAGGTGATATCAAATTCCAGTGAGATCGCACCGTCCTTCACTCATTTGTGAATAAAGTGGACATTTTGGCTTGGAAAGATATGGGTACTTGAAAATCTAGAATGGCACTCAGGGACAGTGCCTACCCTCCCGAATATATAATAAAAATGGCAAAAAACTAAAATATCAAAAGGAATATTGCAGTGTTAAAGAAAGTGATAAGACATTCCTGGATCTGCCATCTGATCTGGATCCAAACCAAAATGTGATTGGTTATTTCCTCGCATCCTTCCACCAAGTTTTGAGCCCATTCATCCGGTAGGTTTTGCACTGTTATTAAAACAATTTAACAAAAGGAAATAACAAGTTTACAGTTTTCAAAGCTAAGCTATGGGTGGGGCTCAAATGCAAATAAAAACTAAATAAATAAAGATGAATCACAAGTCACATATTATACATACCAGTATCACTTGCCTGCTTCGGGAATACTTTGATCAGATACAATGTGGTAGGGGGAATACAAATTCTCTTGCGTACAAAACCAAAATCCTACTTTCCGATTGATACCAAGTTCCTGCATAGCACAAATAGAAGTCGTGCAATGAGATACTCGGTTCTCGCCAAACAATCTATAAGCCTAAAACATTTACAAAGACTTCGGATCAAGGAGTGTTAGCATTGCTGTTAAATTCACTGAGACCACGAGATCAAAGACATGGGCTTTGTGGAGGGGCTACAGTCAAAAGTAAGGCTTATCACACATTTGCAGCATATTGATTTAGGACATATGCTTATCAAGTACATACAGAAACACGCGTAGACTCCTTCTAACATATTCGTGGGTCGGGGGTTTCACAAACAGGCTCCGGAATGTTCAGGTTTGCGATATTTTGTATTTAAGCTTATCCATCTCTGCAGGCTGTCTGGTACTCAGCTAACAAGGTGGAAATAGCCAAAGGAAGCACATAACTGAGAGAGAGGATATAAGAAGCTTCTTTCAGATTACCAATATACTGTGGTGGGGGTGTATTCTTGACAAGGGCATATCACTTCTGCGAATCAAGTAATCAGTTTTCTTTTCCTTTTTTTTTTTTTTTGTTCAGCAGCTCGAAAGTAGATTACTTCATATACTTCATATCCTAGGTAAGCATTTCTGGTTTCAACAAGCCACAGGGGGAGAAGGGCAATAGCTGCTTATGTTTTCTCCTCCAGATAGTGGAACCTTATAATAACTTTTTGTAATCATCAATTTCATGAAACTGCCCCTGGTGGGGCACTGTTTCCTAACAGCTGGAGATACCTGCAAAATGAATGATTCACATAGCTGTAAAGGTAAAATGAGTAATTGGCTTCCAGTGTTGTATGGCAAACACATTTAACACTTCCTAAATTGTGTATGTCGTGTTCTGTTGTCAATTTTCAATGGATATACTCCCTGAAACAAAACAGCTTTTACTCCAGAAGTTGAGATGTAGCAGATATTTAAACACAAGCCTTGGTCGGAAATTTAACTGTATTGGTGAAATGTAAATATTGTGTCACTGGAAACAGTTAAAAAAGGGAAATATCCGTAAACTTTTTTAGACAAAGAAAAATGTGGGTCATGTGTAAGAAATTGTTACTGTTGTGTTTTACCAAAAAAAAGGAAAATAACTTGAACGACATTAGTAACTACTTTGCGACCACCAATAACATTTAATTTCTTAATTAATGATATTTGGGGTAATATATTTTTATATATTGTATTAGCGAATTTGGTTACTTTAGGTAGAGTCGCCATAGGAATTTTTTCTACATTGCACTCAAACAAATACATACCCATACATTTATGCTGATGGATCTGCCATGCAAGGTGTTGACCTGCTCTACCAACCGAGTTACCGTCAGCCCACAAGCAGTGAATCATCATACATGTAAACCATGGCGACTACCAGCATTCAGTATATATCCACAAGTGTGAATCCATCTTAAACAGATACATCATCTGCCTCTGGCACCGTATTCTCTCGGCAGGATGCAAGAATTTGCCACTGCACATTTTTGTCCTAGAACAATAAAGGAAGGCACTTATCACTCTCCACTCCATTACCAAACTGTCAATGTGTTTTAAGTGCATAAAGGAGACGATATGATCGGCCACAGACCTATTATTTTGTCAAAATTGATTCGAGCAAATTCAACCCATGGGCACTAAGGAGCTCCGGGTCACAAAAATATGTTCATGGTGTCACCGCTCTCTGTGTACAATACATTCTTCATATTCACTTCTGATAAGACACAATCAGGAAGTGGCCTTCTGTCTCATAATTTCTAAAAGTGTCCGTCCTTTCCTCTCCAGATTAAAAAACACAACCCTGGAGAGAAAAAAACTGAAAAAGGACCAGCGGTCTCCAAAAATCTCATTGTGGGGCTTGAAACCCTGGAGTACTTTGGTTGGCAAACAAACACAAAGCATTTTTAAACTAACATGTGAATTGACAGCGAAATATGCTCGTGCTAAAACTATAAAAAGACAACAAGCCAGGCAAATGTACCTGAAAACTGTAGGAGACGGAACATTAAATGCCAAAGGTACTGTTGTACTGTTAAAATAATTAACACATCTATCCATAAGTGCAGCAGATTTTTTTCCCTCTGCTGTTTTTCTACACTCGGCTTTAAAAAGTGTTTCAGGATTTTCACTTCACTTTATGAACAACGTGGGTTTAAAGCCACCTTTTTACTGCAGCATTAAGAAACGAAGCAGCGAACTGCTGCCGTTGAAAAAATTGTTTGTGGTTAAAATGTATTTTTTCCTTATTCCAGTTTCCATTCAACTCAAGTGTCTGGAATAAAGGATGCTCTGTGATCGTGAATACATCTGGCTTGTCTTCTGAAGTTAAAAACAGTAACAGTATGCTTACCATGTAAGACACTTGACACACACACACATATTCAAACACACAATAAACACATTGGCCTGAAATGTGAGGGGAATCTCAGGTTGACAATATGAGATGCAAATTTCACTGATTATGGTGGAATTATTCACGAGTGGTCGACTACGCAGCAGTGGATGCAGCTGCAGTGGATGCATATTGTTTGAACTGAAGTGGAAGCTGGACAATTGTCCTACTGTAGGATGCCCTGGAGCTGAAACTGTGCAGCCTTGGAAATATCAACGTGCCGAGGAAAATAGATGCCTTAGTTGCAAACCCGCTCCAGCTGTGCCGCCGAACCTCTCGGCAGCTGGAACACCAAACATGGACTTTTGGCAGGCAGAGCCGCAATAACTCAAGTCTTGAGCTGTACGCTTTGGATGGAAAAACAAACAAACTGAAAAAGTAAGAAAGAAAAAAACTAGATCTTCAGTTGATTTTCCGTCTATGAGCTAACACGCATTTAGAATATAACACGTATTATTATTAGCTGATGAGTGCATTGTGATCAGGCCACTTTTTTCACACCCATTTGCAAAGAGCAACTGTGAGAAAAAGGAAAAGGAGCGTTTTTGCTTTATTATTGCGAGCAAACTAATTAATTTGAACTGCGACAGCGAACACGCAGTTACAAAGGGGCTAATAAACTCAGAAATGAAAAAAGATACTAATCTGATTTCTCTTGTGAAGAGATTGAGAGTGGAAGTTAATGTAACAAGGAAACTGTAGATGTTTTTTTATTAATGTTATTATTATTAGTTTTTTATACACCCCCATTAAAAACATTATAAAATTAGTTTAATTAATTGCTATTTTGGCAAAATGTTATTAAAGTCATGTTAATTATTTATGTTTATCATCACACCAGAGGGGAAAAACACAAATACACATTAAAACGTTGGTCAATATCTTTACATGAAACAATGCAGAGCTTAAAAATAACAATAAAGGCATCTGCTTGGATAAGTGATATCAATTCTGTTTCAACAGTTTACAACTTCCTGGCCAGTGACACAGCAAAATCAGTTTAATAGTATATAAAGGCTGCCAGTTATTCTGACCTCGAGACAGCCCGAGCCCGCAATAATTCTTGTGGCAAATAATTAGTTTTATCGCACAATGACATGGGTCATCCGCGAGGGCTTGATTATAACAAGAGAACAATATAAGAAAATGTGCGGTTCAGTGGAGCCCTCAGAGGGGATTGCTTCTTCATATCTTGTCAAATTCCAGATGACATTTCGTAAGACTGCGAACCAGAAACAATCCCTCCCCATATGAGCTGCCGCAGCCTCTGAGAGTCATTAAGTTGAGAGCTGAAATTCCACACTGCGATGCTTTAGTCTTCACTCTAAGTGCTTTGTTTGTACTGACACTCGACGGAGAGCAAGACGAGATGGATATCACGTTTTTTAAATCGACGCTGTCTGTGGGGATTTTTTTGTTTTGTAAAATATGCAAATATTATATAAATATGTAATAATAAATATTGAAATTGTATAGAGGGAATGAGGACCGCCTTGTTTACTATTAATCTTTACCTCTACCTGATTAACAGTATTTATTTGAGCTTCTATTATTCATAACACTTTCCATTACCGTGGTGAGGTGCTCTCTTAATGGCACTGCACAGTGTGCCTACCCAAAGGAAATGGTGTCGCAAACATGCACATTTAGCTTTTTTCTACCCTGACTCCAATCTGTATGGTATTGACCATATGTTGAATAATATAGCCCACTATTTGTTATTCCAATTACATTCGGTACACAGTTTTTTTCTACTCTGCCTGATGGATTTGCACTCATCTAATGTGTGCAGTGTACTGCTGCTTAACAGACTCAGAATTTGCATTATAATGATTTAGAACACCAATGCATTTTTAATGCTCATAAACAAGAGTGTGTGCTGGGGCTTTTCTTCACAGAATTTGTTTACTCCACCATTTAACTGTGTATATGGTCGTGACATTTCCAGCAGCTCCTTGGTATGAATTTGCGTCTGCTGTAATCATGATGAAAATGTGGCTAAGCAGAAAAACCCAGATGGACACTTAACCAGGATTTGAGCCTCAGCGGTCAGATGCAGCATGAAAATCATACTGACTTACTGTCATAGACGTGGGGCAGCTGTGTTCTGGGTGTAGTATCAGCTCGCCTGTGGGAGAAATTTCTAATTGATAGTGCGAGTCTTATCGTAGTGTAGAAGACCTGCTGCTTTAATGCTGATCGGCTATTGACAAAACCTCAGGGAATTAGGCAGGTCTCTGCTGGCTTTTCGTGTTTTTTAAAAATTACACTGATTAGCTAAAGGCGGAGCGCTGCACTATTCATTCATTCATTCCTCCAAGCATCCCAAACGATTTCTCAGACATCACTGACTGAATGTTTACTGAATGATGCATGTCAATTCGGCACTTGAGCATGTTTTAGATGTGGACAAATGGGCCTATGCGTTCCTTTTGATTATCCGCAGATAAATAATCTGTCACCGAAGGCTGCACAAGGACACAGCATATATCATACATTTATCCTGCTATTATTTTGCCCGCTCCTTCCTACATCAACATACATAAAATCAAATTTATGCTGGCCGCTGAGCAGAAAAACAGGAAAAAAACCACACAACCCAACCAGTCATATTATAATAGTATTGTTATAGGACTGTGCACACGCACATAGTCCTGCTATTTGCATTTAGTGTCTGTTGTGCTACCAGTTATTCTGTCTGTTTGGAAAAAACAGAGTGGCGTTGTATCTTCTGTGACAGTCACAATATTATATTATTTTAACTCATGCTAAGGAGTTTACTGCTTACATTGCTTGATATTAAATTTAAGTATTTAGTATCCAACTGCAACTAATGGTTATTTTTAATATGGATTAAATTGTGGATTATTTCCTCTATCCATTTATTGTTTGTCTGGTTTGTATTAATTCTGAAAATAGTGACAAATGGACCATGTCTGAACTTTTCAACTCTCAAACATTCTCACTTATGTCAACCCCCTGAGTCCTCGGAGTTTACAGTGTTTCTTTATGAGGTCAGACCGAGGTCAGTGTGCGTCTGTCTGTGCGTCAGAGGTGAGGGACCAACACTCTACAGGAGCTGTGACATAGAAAATAATGCAATAGTTCATTAAGTGACTGAATAAATGTTCAAACGTTTTTTTCTTCTTCTCAGGGATGAAAGTTATATCCGATGCCTATACTCCTTTGACAGTCACTGCACTTATTGCAAACCGGATATCCGTCCTGCAGGGACACCCATTTCTTTGGGAATATCCAGAATAATCCCACATTGCTGGTTTTAACATATTTTTCATGGAATAAAGATTGGTGATTTCCTCTCTCTGCCATGTCCTCTGCTGCAGGTGTGTGTGTGCATGGTGCTGACAGGTAGTTGAGGAGGTAACGAGATGCACACGCACAGATCTTCTGTTGCCTTTTTTACCCACGACCGATTGGCAAACACGTATATGAAATAATAACCCTTAAATTGTCAAACCATATACAGTGCAATCATAATACCCCTGCAAATCTACCGGCAAGGCATAAGAAGTTTCCTCGGGCATGATAAATACCAACACATGAAATACTTAAAGCAAACAAAGCACCCACAATATTTGTAACAGTCATAGACATGTCTCTCAAGGTATTAGGGTGGCCCTAAGCCCTTATCTTATCAGGTTTCAGTCAAATACACAGGGGGATGGGGCAGGGACAAAAGCAAGCCAAGCAATTAATTGTGTTCTCTACTTGGCATCTCATTTCAGCACCCCAGAAGGTCTTTTACAGGAGCAAGGCAGTCATTAAACCTCAACAATAATCACTGCTGAGCTATGCCTTCATCCTCTGTGCTACTTCAGTGTCTGCTGCTTAATGGCACCCGGCTATGACAAGTCCACTCAAACGCAATAAAGTTTTGATACATCCGAGACCATTTATAGCATTTAAATGCCATGTTAGTCACATCGCTGACATGAAACAGAAGCAGAGAAGTAATTATTGTCCACTAGAATCAGAAACGGACTAACTGATCTACTGTAATAACTATATTAGAAAATGCAGCAGGAACCTCTTCAGATGCAAAACACCAGCAATACTTCTTAAACAGCAGAAGAAAAAAGAGAAATGGAAAGCTAATGGTGGTAGGCAGATAAATAAAGGGCGTTGCAGGAAGAACAAAAGGAAAACCAAAATATGTAGGACAAGGGAAAGTGAGACAGTAAAAGAGGTTGCTAGGTGAGAACGAAGTAGAAAAGGGGTGGAGGGCGCTCAGGAAGAAAATGGTGGGGAATAGGGAAGGGACAGAGGGTGAGGGAGGAGGTTGAGAGGCAGAACACTGGCAGTTGGGGAAGAGGAGATGGTTCATTTGTCACTGTCAGATCAGTTTGCTTCTCCTTCATAACTGCGAGGGCAAGATTTGGCCCACAACCCAGCCCCCGATCCTCCCCATTCTTAAGCCAACCACCCATCACCATCTATCCTCCAACCTCTGCTAGCACCTGCCCTCTCCCCTATCGCCGGAGATGAGGATGCAACCCGAGCCCCGGTGCACTCTCCGCACACACAATTTTGTCTGCCTGCATGGACATGCTCACTGAACTTAATCGAATGTATGGCCCAGTAACAGTAGCAGCTTATAGCCTGCAGTAAAATCATCTCCCTTGGATAGATGCCTGAATGATATTAGCATTTTGCCCAGAAGCTAAATTTATAAGCGGGAAAGAGTATCCGCGCAATTGTAGCATTTACAAACCTTGGGTTCAAACTACAAGATGAATGTTTGCCTTCTACTCAGGATACAAATACAAGATAGTTGCCTATAGCTCAGCTGGACCATGGCCCCTCTTTCTTCTCTGAATGTACCTCCTGCAAAGAAGCAGAGGCATCATGCTGATACAGCACTCCTGGATGCATCACAGGCAGAATTCAACAAACTTTTATTTGGCTCGGTGTCTACCCAAAACGTGGGCCCAGTAATGACTACTGTGGTGTTGCTTCCTCACTAAAAAATCTATCAGTTGGAGGTTAAAGAACACGTTCCTTGGCTCAGGATGTGTGGAGTAGTTGGCAACCCTATTGCATGTTGAGTGCCTTGAGGGTAGAGTTTCTGCGCATTCCTTCACCGGACGTAATAACCTGAATTGTCTTTGCGCTGTGCGTAGGTAAGTCTGGAATTACTGCCACGAACTGCGAGATGTTTCTGCTGCTTTTGCAGTTATCTGACAAGCAAGTTCCCGTACGTTAAGAATGGTTTCCGTGCGGATGCTATTTCTTTTTTTCAAGTCTTTCTTCTCATTGTCTGCAACTGTTTTCCCTGCCAAGCCAGTTCGCCTCACGACAGCTGGATTGTTAATTATTTTCTTTCCTTCACCATATTATCCCCCCCCCCCCCCATTTCCTTTATTTGTTGTGTTGACTTCTTTTCATCATGCATCCACATAGTTGATGGATGATTCCCTCATCTCTCATTATCTTTTATTTTCTACCCAAACCACATTGCTATGTATATTTTACATATAGAACAGACTGAGATTGCTGCAGCCACAGTATAACAAAAAACGCAGGGATTTACTCAAATTTGTCAGAGGGCATTGTGCGTGCTATGCAAACGTGTTTTTGTTGAGGCCGTGTATGCTGAATGGGGAGGGTAAAACTAATTCTTTGTGCTGGAGAAAAAAAACTGAGAGGTGGCTTGATTTAAAATGGAAAAAAAGGAAAGCTGGCAACGGGAATAAAGTGCTAATCAACAATCACTGGACAAGTGCTTGTGTGACAGATGCTCATCGCCAAGCTAATCAAACAGCTGATTGGACATTTCTCTATTTTGTCGTCTCGAGATGCCAGTTGTAACCATTGACATCGGATGAGCAATTTGCAAGCCCTCAGGAAGCTGACGCCCAACAAACAATAAATCAAGCACAAACTTTTATTTAGGAATAATTCTTGGCAGCTGGCAGAGAGAGGAAAACATCTAGCCCAGCCTATGTAACAAGATATTGCTAACGTAGCTAACTTCAAAATGCAATTGAGATTTTGTTTCTCTCACATATAGTAAGCAGAAGGTACTGTTAGGTAAGAGGCTAGTTTTGCTACCGACTAATACAAATCCAAACACCAACCAAAACCTCTTTGGACCTGTCCAGTTTTACTCCATTAATTAAAACATGTCATATATTTCACTCTGCTCTGATTCAAACATCATTCATTAATTTTTCCCATCTTATCCATTTTCAATTTTACTATAGGAGATGACAGGTGTTGTTGGTCCTCTTGTGATTACTAGTCATTATATTAACCTCTGACTTGGAGATTAGCAGTTTAACTTCTGGTTATGGAGAATATTTACACACTGTGTGTATTTCCACATATTCCACAAAAATAACCTAAAATTCCTTAACCTTCACCCACCACCAACCCCCCCAGAACCCAGACAGCACCTAAGCCCTTGACAAACCTAGCAAAATACCCTTCTTGTTATTAGATACTGATGCAACACATCCAGGAGATGTCAGCCGGGTAACTGTGGAGGTGTTCAGCTGTCATGCCGAGGAAATCCCACAAGGAAGGGAACCTGAAGCGCAAACATCAAAGGATAAACCAGCAGCCCAGACAGAACAGGCCTATAAGCCAGTTGAAGACTCTCACACCCTGCCTCACAAGACGGCGCTGCCGGGTCGTGTGGAGCCACAGGACTCTTTTTCTATCGCCCTCAGGAACCTGGAAACAAAACGCTCTTAAATGAGGAAAATACAAATATTCTCACCTTGTAACACACCAGGTTGGGTTATAAGCTTGCAGGCAAATTAGGTGGAAGGTGGACTGTGTTACAATTTGGCTAAATAGCCTAATGTTTAGCGAAGTAAACCAAAAATAATCTTTGGTAGATGCTTAGCCTAGCTTAGCTAGAGCTATAGGGGAAAGAGCTAAAACATAGTTATGTCGAACCAAAGACTACAAAACTATCTTATTAAGGCTTTTTATCTGGTCAGCTGCATGCAAGACAGTCACCATTACATCAAATTATCAACTTGCTGTTCTCTGTAAGATTAACTACCAGGAAAATAGCTGATTATAACATCCTAAACTACCGATATGGTCCTCTAAGTTTTTTACAGGTGAGTAGTCTGTTTTCATGTAAACAGCTCCAACACCTTTTTACAAGTTTAAGAGTAATACAATTTATTCAAGGATAGTGCAGTTGTATCTAAATGTAAAATGAACTGAGCCTAATTGCTGAATAGCTGTGGAAAGAGCCGGCCATGTCACAACATTCTGCAGCTAAATGGAAATTTGACAGAACAGTAATAGTCATACAATGTCACGGCTGCTAATACAAATTTCAGCACTTCCACTAATAAAGTGAGAGATTCTATTGAAACTACTCGGATGCAACATTTAAAATGTTAAGAATGTCCAAATTAATGAGATTATTTCCTTCTGAATCTTTTCTTTTTCTTCCTCTATCTTTTCTCCCTTTTTGTTAAGACGTCTCTACTCAGAAGTGTAAATGGCACGCTCACATTACTGTGGTCTTAGCCACTCTCATCTGTCTTTCTCTGGTTTTACAATGCATTTCAACAGCTCATTGACGGCAAAAAAATACTTGCCTGTTGGGTTGGATATGGGTACAAAGTCAAACTGGACATCAACCATAAAATGGAACAATTCTTCACTTTTATTCTGTTCCAACATCTTACTTTGATTGCTAGGGCCAGGACCATATCACGGTTTATTTTTTGCTTATAAGCTGATTGATTTTTTACTTTTTTCATTTTTTGCTCATAACTGACTGATGTATTTCAAGCCTTTTGTGAATTCCCAGATATGCAATGTTGCACATTCAATTACATATTTTTTCTTGACTGATATATTCAAGCAATTAAAAGGTTCACAAGTGACATTATCTGTCTGCAAATGACACGGTAAGAGACGTTACTGGTGTAAAGAGGAGAAAGAGATAAAATAATAAATAAAAAATACCGGAGGAATGAAGAGAGCACAACGACTTGTAATGGGAAAGAGTAAATTGCAGAGTGGATCACTTAAGGCAACGTGTTTCAAGTGGTTTCCATTCTTCCAAAGTTCATCTCTCTTTTTTTCTTCATTTGAAAGCTGAATACATTCAATTTCTCACCCTTAGACTAAATTTTCTTTCTGTTACAGGATTATGAACGGATCTTTGTGCCGTGTAACCCTTTAGGGGCAAACATTAGAAAATCTTAAATGTCTTTGTCCCTGAAGCACATAGAGCACAGTCCTACAGGACAAGTTCACAGCTCTCTTCAGAGCAGCAGTCATGCAAAGGAAAACTGAAGCACTTGAAGTGAATTGCATTTCCATTGCAGAAGAATAAGTTATATAGTCCTATAATGTGTATATAAAGCATCATTAAAAAAAATATATACTCTAGTTTTGAAAGGATTGCATTTCAAAAGGATGACTTAAGAAAAAGAAAATGTGGATTGTGAGTGTGTTTGTTGTAGAAAAATGGAATACATGAAATTAATCATAGCCCCACAACAGTTTGTCACAAAGAGAGGCTAATTAAATGCCATTCATTCGGAAGTGCTCCAAGAGGGAGCGAGGCAAACTTTTAGTTTAATAAGAGAATGCGACACATCAAACTGCTTTAAAATTCACTATACACATACACTGGTAGCCGTTTTAACAATGTTTATTAAATGTCACGGAAAAATCCTCCAAAAGACCAACATTGGTGGATGTTCCCCAGTGAAACGCACCAGAAATAGCAATATACGGCCAAGTCAGGGATTCACCTTTGACTTGATCTAGGATTTAGAATTTCAAACTCGCTATGAGAAATGTGTCTGCCTCGGGAAGATATGGGTCAGGCTCATCAAGCGTAATAAGCGGCGCTCTAATCACATGAGAAGCAGTATGCTGAAGCCGCACAGCTGTCTGCAATTGTTCCGACCGAGGGAGGGCGAAAGAGCCTGTTCAGGCAGAGTACAATCTCAGAGGGGACCTGTTTTAGCTCAATAATGCTCATGCTAATTCATATTTATTGGGGTAATGTACATTATGCATTGGTCTGCTGAGCAGAAAAAAATTATGGAATGACTGTACTGTATTTGTAAAACAGCTGGCAGGGATGAATACGATTTAGTAACATGTGACTTATCGCAATTACATGTCCGAAATATGAGGCAGAAACGCTTGAACAACTGCTTGTTCTGTAATCATATCCGACAAAGAGCTCCGAACGAATGTCCTCAGGGACAGAAATGGCAATTCAGTGACCAATCAAATAAGTTTTACACCATCTGTAACAGTGCACCTTTGTTGCTTGCTGATTTTAAAGGTGTTTGTGGGCCAGAGCACTTCCCTAATGGACCTTAATGGGTTTTATGGTGCACTGCCGGATTCTAATGGGGTAGTATGTCTAAAGGGGATAGTGCTCCCTGGTCCTCCTGGGCCGTGTCTAGGTTCCTGAATTGACCCGAGGAGGAGACTGCATAACGTATCAGTGTTTCTCCAAGTCAGAGGTTAATATAATTAAAGAAAGTGGAGAATTTCAGTGAGTGGAAAAAGGGAAATGTGAGGTTTTGGGAATGTGTAAGAGCAAAATACAGGAAGAGAGAAGCCCAGGAGTTAAAGCAGCAGGAAAAAAAAATAAAAAATACCATGGCATATTATTGAGGGACACTTTGGTGCTAAGCTGCTTATTGATAAAAGCACTAATCTGCCTGGCAGAAGGTAAGAAGGCTGGGATGTGTGGAGATATAATATCTCAGCTAAAGGCAATGCCATCATGGAGCTGAGCCTCGACACAGCTTTACTTTAAGGAGTTACTCATTTTATTTTATTTTTTATATAAAAAACGGAATCTGACCATGTGCCAAACGCATACATATGAGCCCTAGGAGAAAAAAATGAGAGCGGATCATTTTGAACCACGGGCTTTTCATCAGACATTTCATCAGACTTGATCGATAGGCAGAGACCATCACTTTTTAATACCTATATAGATCACTAGCAACACTTTAATTATTTTCCCTCTACATCAAAGCGCCAGTCAGCATTGCTGGGCATTTTGGTTACATCAAGAGGACCCGTGGCTGGCAGTCAGGGGCGAGCCGGACAGAAACATCTCGCCATTCATCAAGAATACTTTAGGCATGGGTCCTTTTTTTGCGATTAGATCAATACATGATCACATTATTAAAATAAGTTTAATTTATAACTTTTAAATTAAAAGTGCATATGATGAATCGGGCGGTATTCATGAAAAGTGGTCATTATCTGTTTAAAATCTTGGAGACAGTCGCTATCAGCCTGCTGTTGAATTGTTGGCATACTAATGGTGTTTAATACCAATATAAATTGTTTCACACTATCTTAATGTCCCCATGCATCAACTTCAACAGCAAGACCACTGGTGTCACACTTTGCTGGTACATTTACTAAGATTTGTTGATGATTTGCGAAAATCAAAGAAAGACAAATTCCCCTGGTCTCTGCAGGTGGCAAATTTAAGCCTTTTACTGAGATCACAGTGGACAAAATATATATTTAGTATACACATATTTTACACTACATATTGAAAAGTTCACTGCTCCTTCCTGCACACGGTCTTATCCCATTATCTACAGGCATCAGCCCAGCCACACCAAGACATGAGATTGGACAAACCAGTCTCAGAGGACCAGCTCTGATCGTTCACTCTGAGAGTGAGGTGCAAATGAAATCAATCCCTGTGTCCTAGTTCAAAGAACGCTTCGCCCATTAGGCCAAGTCTGCTAATTGAAGTAATTTGCCTCTGTGCTGTCTCTGTTGGCCTCCCCATGTTGATCATACCTCTGGTTTAAGGCTCCTTTATTGGGACATTTTTGACTCAATACCTCTCTGGTACCTATAGTAGGTAACATTTTAATATTAGCTGTGCACTAAAGTGATAATAATATATTTCTCTTACACACATTCCAACCAATTTATGTAAGTTTAGTAAATGTTATACAATTCATATTATAGTTTCTCAAATAAATCAGACAAAATAAGAGAAAATACGTATGGGAACAAAGTAAGTAAGACCTTATATTATAATGTATATGTACCGTATATGCTTTTCAGTGCATTTATTTGTTTCAATCAGTGGCATATGTTATTCCTATGGCAATTTTAATCTATTATTCGTAAATTATGTAGTAATTGGATAACTTTTGCATGCAAGACCAATTAGAAGTTGTTCACTCTAGCCCTGTGTGAAGCAGCCTCCTGCCAGATGTGCACTTGAGGTGCTGAATACGTGAAAACCCAAGCATGTCCAACTTCATGACTTGATCCACGCATTCTGACTTTTGGCTCAGTCAATATTTAATCCTCTCCTCCTCAGCTACCCGGAGCCTGCCAATAAGTCTGGCACTTCTGTTGGTCTGCTGTTCCTGAGCCAGAAAACTTCGTACTAATGAGCATCGCATGCATCAAATGGGATTTTACTTAAAGAATCTGTGTCGACTGGCTTCAGAATAATTAGGATGTTTCCTGATATGTCCGCGGTCCAGTGAACATGAAACAAGACAGCATCAGAGGGGCCACGTGGAAGGTGCCAGGACGTTGTAAATGTGCAGAGTGTAGCAGGCGACGTGTGCATCCAGCGTTTCCCTCATAAGCCTTGATTATTGAGCAGTGCCATCTTTTATATCGTGCGGAGCCAGATCGCACGTCTGACATCCGTCTCAGTCGACTGTAACTCAAGGTAAGGCACATCCTCTCCACCCTGGCAAGATACTTCAAAGGATGTCTAGGGATGTCATGCGGATATTTTTGGCCTCTTTATCTCCACCTGCCTAGTTCAGGTTTTAATGGGCAATGAGCAGACGCACCACAGAAGATATGAGGGAGTGGAGTTTTAAGTTTTTTTTAGGACTATAGCTTACTAGACATCTACAGTCAAATTACTATAAAAAATATTATAAAGAAAAGCACGATCAGTATTTAATGGTTCTATAAATTTCATTAGCTTGAATTAGAAGGTTTAGATACGATCCACTTTGTGTCTACTGCAGTGTTATCTCGTGTCTCAGGTTTTACGCAGAACTATGTTACAATGTTACACCCAGTATCTCTCAGGGAAGGAAATGGTGCCTTTGCAATAAAAAAAGTTGGTTTGCTATTATACTGGTTAGTGGCTATGAATATAAAATGAATATTAACATCCATCCATATATATATATATATATATATATATATACATATATATATCACCACTCTCATCATTCTTCCCGTTCGAGAGCTACTGAGGGCTGCGAGACCACATAATAATACCTTGTGTAATCGGCCACAATGTATGAGCACAAACTGCACTTCTGTCTGAGAAAATCAGACCGACGCATATGTCTCCAGAAACTCAGGGAGTTTAAACGAAACTGGTTTTGTCACAATGTCCGTCTCTGGAAATGCCCAGAATAAACCAAGATCACCACTTTGGGAGTCAAAGTAATGAACTATTGACGAACCTTCTCGTTTGCCTCACACCTCTGAGAGCATAACTCTAAGCACTTAACTTTTTTCACAGACAACAGAACTACTTGGTGTTATCAGAACATCCGCTTCTAACCCCTCCTGGTACTCCTGTTACCATAGTAACCCTGCTTCTCCTTAAAGGAGCAGGTAACAGTGCAAAGCACTTCACATCAAAATATTCCGCCAACGGAACCCTTTATGAAATCAACAGGCTTTGGTGAATTGTGTCTGTAAAGTGTCCACTACACATGCCTGCCTGCTCAGCTTCTGGAGCTGTAACACCAGCTCCAACACATGGGTCAGGGACAAAGCCTTCATTTTCAGGGTGAAGATCTAAATCAAAAGTATTAAACAGCAGAGAGTATATTTGAAACCCTGAATGAATGTTCCACTTGAGCGTTTGTTGCTCTGTGTGGCAAACTGTGCGAAACAAAACTCACAGATTTCGGAGGTATTTGTCTGCAGGTAACACCAAAATAAAAACACCTTTGATAATAATACTCTTAATACAATTAATATCTCTCATTAAGACTTTAATACCCACCTGATCTTGTTTTGAGGTAAAAAAAATATATCCAAACCCATCCAGCTGTCTTCCTGGGTGATAGGATAAAGCCGACAATGAAAGAAAATACACTCGACACAGTTCTATTACTGTGTTTACTTCCAGGGTCTCTTTGTCTTTCCTGTTGTGCTTCTTCCTGAAGCCAACACTGCGGTGGATTAGTTGCTATTGACAGGTTGACACCGAATCAAAACAGGTATCCAGCGTAGTTGCGTGTCAAAAGATTTTCTAACTTTTCCCTTTTGATATCAGCGAGACCTGAGATTTCTTTATAAATGACAGCCTTTTTGAAAGCCTTGCAAATAACATGGGTGTCGTCAAATGTTGGCATGTGGTCATTTTATTTTAGCAAATATCTGATTGCCGGTGATTAAACAATGTTTGTAGTCTGTCGATAATGCCCAAATTTAGTATTAGATAGTTGTCATGATGAACAACAAGAGGGAGTCGCTTGTCAGAGGAGAGCAGCTGCTTTTAGTGTCTCGTCTTTTGATAGATTGTTCAACTTTTTCAGATTCTTTTTGTATCTATCTGGTGTGAAACTTCCTGATAATACTTCTATGTAAGGAATCATTTCAGGATGTGAACAAATACTTCATTACGCTGTTATTCATTTATTGTCCCGAGGAAGAGAAGGGAAATTGCCAGGTCGGTATTGCTGCTCAGCCATCCTCAACAAAATTAAATTAGAAGCACTCAGTATTTAAAGGCAGGAGAGTAGCAGGCGTCCCAGCGCCTTCCTCACAGCCTTCTTCCCTTTTCCCTTCAGCATCCCACAGTCATATTCCAGACACAGCCTCAGCTTTGTCTTGTCTCGTGTATTCAGGAATATTACTGCCTCTCTCCTTTCTCCTCTGTCTGCTGTTTGACCCACCTCATCCTATCACCTGTCGACTGAGCTCATCAGCTATTAGTCTGAGTATTTGTAGGACTGCTCACCGCCAGGTTCCTCTCCTGCTTCTGCTTTTCACCCTCTCCTCTTGTTATAATATATCTGTCTGATGCAGTACCTTCCTAAAATCTCCATGATTTGCCCTTTACTCCTGCAACTTGCCTGACTACCAGGTATTGATATCCTGCCTGTCTGACAGTTCTGCTGTGTTTGACTGACCCGCACTTGCTGTTGCAGGTAATGAAATTGCTTTACTCATTGTTGTCTGTGTTTGCCTCCAACTTTCGATTAGTTGAACGTGACAGCATGATCTGGCCTCACTACACTCCAATAGCCGACCGAATTATCCTGAAAGAGGGGGGAAATAGGGAAATGAGGTATGAAGCGCTATAATGTCCACTATGCACATTATTTTACACCCGCTGTGCTTTCTGCTATAGTGCATGATTTCAAATTAATATTTACTCAAACCTAAGAGAGCATTTCCTGCCGAGAATCTACTCTTATCATCTATATGGCTTTGTTTGATCCGGCCATGCCTTGGTTCAATCAGGTATGGATCAAAGTACCATACATTCATCCCTGGCTTCTGCTCTTTCAGGCTTCAGCAGCCTTTCAGTGCTTGTTTCTGGGTCAGAATGGTCACCTCATCAAAGCCAAAATATTATCCTTTTCTTCAAACATGATCAAAAACTAAATTACGTGACTCATGCAGTGAATCATCAATCTACTTTTTCATAAAACTGCATTTTGTCTGGGAGGATTTGATATATGAACTCTTAAAATATACTAGAGAAACTAACAAGACACTTGAATGCTAACCAATCCACTCCTCCAACCCCTGCCTCCTTCTCCTGTGTTCCACTCTGACTAGCCCTTTGCGTCCATCCTTTTGGTCTGGACTAATGCAGCCATCTGGATGTTGCTAGCCCCTGACCCAGCCGGAGTGGTCTCCTCCAGCATATAGCCTGAAGCCTTTGTGTGAGAACATGAAGAAAACAGAACCATGTTCACATAAGCATTGACAGCCGTGAGCCTATGTGTATTTCCAGCCCAAATAAACTGATAATTTGGAACTCACAAATACACATGATGTTTTATTTATATAGATAAATTGAGTACTAGGTGTGCCATAAGATGAAGATGAATCAGGATTAAATAGTTTTTTTATTCCATAAAATAGGGAGAAAAACATGTGGTACAAGTAAAAGCAAATTATTCCTGCATCAACAATACCTTTCACCTCACTCTCCCCCGAGCCTTCTTTTTCTGGGTAATCAACCAGGGCAAATAGGTGGTGCACAAAGAGCTGTGTATGTCTGTGTGTGTCTCGCCTAGACGGCAGATTGGAAACTGAGATAGGAAATATAGGGGGAATCAGTCTACTGCACTCCTTACTCTCTGAACTGTCCGCTGAAATGCAGATGACAAATTTGTGATGCCTAAAGTTCACAAAGTGTGGGGCTTGCTTAACAAATAAGCAGGTTAATTAAGTCTAGCACTGACTCACCATTCCCACTTTCCTGCTCAGAGAATCCACGGGACTGCTTTTAGGTAACCGCTCACTGGAAGGGCGATAAACAAACAGCCCACGGGGGACAACATTTTGGATTCAAAAATGGATTTTAAGTGTGGATGCACAAGACTTTCAAGTCGTAATTTCTGTGTAACACAGGAGTGGTCCTCACCGCTCGCTCGCTGTTTCCATCCAATGTAAGATTCTGAGGAAGTGTGGTGTGAAAGAAAGGTGCCAGCTTCTAGACCCAACAGGGCTAATTAACAGCTCTAATGGCTTATGTAAGTCACTGGTTTCTCCAGCAACCATCATGAAAATATCACACATTCAAAGGTGACAAGGGAAAAGGAAGTAAACAAGAAACAAACCTAGAAAAATAATGTTGGAAGGTGCAAAGACCTCCATCTGGTTTGAGATAAGTAAAGCTCACTATGTCATGCCTAGATACAACTGTGCAGCAGCAGCAGCTTGACAATGTGGTAAGACACTAATATTTAATGAGGATTAGGACTGTATCTATGATTTAACTGAACAACATACAAGTTTAAATGAACAAATCACTCATGTATTTCTACAATGACTCCATCACACTAATTTTGAATGAGTAAATGTTTGTGCGTGTTTTTAGTTTATATAAATATATTATAATACAGAGTTATTTTTCAATCATAATTCAGGAACAACATCTGCAATGTCTACTCAGATTCTCCACACTGCACATGACATGCTGTGCATCATGCATTTTAACTGTGCAGGCTATTGCCACATTGACAATAATTCCTTTGAAATATGCACATTTTGCTGCTTGTAATTGCCTACCCAGGCTCAAATGCAAAATTGTGACATACACCAGAGGATAGTGTAACTTGCCAAGACCCTGAGGAAAATTCCCAATGTCCCCACTTTAATTACAATACTACCCAAACAGGTGCAAGCAGTGTGAAAGCAATTGTTACTTCAATTCAGCACATGGATGCTAAAGCCCTCATATCACCAGTGGGCTCATCGGGTTTGTTTAAATCTATTATAGAAATATTTTGGCTTTGTACGATAATACATTTGCACTTGCTATGGCTTATTTTTTTCTTGCCAAAAATGGTTATCTTATCGGTAATAGAAGAAAACAAATGATAAACTACCAGTTAATAAGGCTCTTTATAAACCGAATTGAATTGAATTGAATTTAAAAAGCATTTCATATATTCAAATGTGTTTGTGGTATCATTTAAAGGGCGTTGACAAAGGTCCAGAATGAAAAGGAGTCCATTTCTATCAGCCTCACTCGGGCCTATCATCTTTCTCCATCTGCACAGAGGCTGTGGAACAGTTGGCAGCAAAAAGCTCTGTCCATGGTTCTGAATTTCATTGGTTCAAGACACATACTATATATGACAAGCCTCGGTTACAGCTGTGGTTCAGGATTTGGATTTTCAAGCCTGTTTCTGGCATTATTTCTACTTCATATTGCAAAAAAACATTATAGTATTATTTAGAATTTTCTATGAAGCAATAGACATTTTTTGCTCAACTTCCTCCAGCTGTGTTTAGATTCCATAATATGCAATATCCCAGAAACTGCATTTCAGGAATTCTGTGCCAAAGTGGGTTAATCTAAAGCAATTAGAGGGCTGCAGATTTCTCTTCTAAGTCTTGGGAGAAGATGAAAACGTCTCTGAATTGATAACAGCGCTATCTCCTTGTGTAGAAAACAAAACAAATATGGCTTCACACATATAGCTGGCAAGTGCTGAGATAATACTGCAATCTAATTAGGACATCTAAAACATCTGTTGGGGTTTGGCACCCTCAACAAGCCATTCTTCAGTGAACAGCATTTAAACCTTCCACTATCCACTCCCGAGCTGTTCTCAAGGCTGACATTAATAAATATAGACTTTTCTATAAAATGTAAATGTATACTTTGAATAAAACATACAATTCTAACAGACAAATCAACCGATGACTGTAAAGTTAGTCTAAAGTGAAGGTGGTGCAGCAAACAAGGCTTAATCCAAATAAATATTTGAGCCCTGTGCCCCACCCATAATAATGCATGTGTACGACTGCTCTTCTGTTTTATGTTGAAATATGATCTATACACCCCTGACTGATAACACAATCTACTGCAAACATGTCGTCATGTATGGCCTCCTTGGATTTTGTGAGCCCTGGAATGATGCTTTCACTAGTCCTGAGGCGCTAACTGAGCCCTTATGATGACCTAAAACTACTTGTAACCTTAACTCTTAAAGTTTCAGTGTTTTTTAGTGAAATCCAGTGGTGAAGTTGCATGTTGGAGCTGAATACCCCTCCCCTCACCCTCCCCTTCCAAACATGAAAGATAACCTGTGGTAGGTCAGTTTGGGCTACTGAAAAAAAGATAGCGGCCTCCGTAGAGAGGACCCGCACCCGATGTTCATATAAAGTATTTAAATATAAAGGGCCCATTTAAGGGTAAAGAAAACAACAATTTGTAGAATTTAGATGAAACACACTTGTGAAAACATCACTAGTAGTATTTTAGGCTCAATACCTGCCTGTAGATTCCTTTCACCTAATCTCACACAATGAACTTTTAAGTTCCTTTTCCACTGGTCAAAAAACCTACGAACATCCACCGACATTGGGCTTTTTTCTGCAATGGGAATGGATTCAATCGGTATTCACTCCTGGGTCAAATGACTCAGAGATAGACACAGGTTTTTATCAGCTCCAGCTCCAATTGGCATGATGATGGAAATGAGACACCCGAGTGAACGTGTGACTTTGGCAAGACAGCGAGGTGAGAGAGCGCCTCCATTTTTGTTGCATTTGTGACGGTGAACATGACGCACCGGTGGAAAAAGACAGAGGAGCAAACTCGTCTCGTAGCAATGGGAAAGAATTTTTTTTTTCTGGTATATACCTGGTAATTCTTTAAAAGAATATCATCATGTTTTAGACATGCCCTTACCTTAAATATCTAAAGCTCAAAGTGGTCCTGTTACAGTTTCTAGATCCGCTTGCTTTAGTTTATCGAAAAGTGACACAGACTTCACCCAACAGTAGAGTC
Organism: Limanda limanda; assembly: GCF_963576545.1. Lineage (NCBI taxonomy): Eukaryota > Metazoa > Chordata > Actinopteri > Pleuronectiformes > Pleuronectidae > Limanda > Limanda limanda. The sequence goes on from NC_083649.1 coordinate 19,060,246, forward strand.
GTGTTCATAAGTGAATTGTGTTAAATTAAAGCCCAAAGGGCGCTGGAGAAAAAGACTGATATTACTGCATATCGTTACAGAGCTAAATTGTGTTTGTGGTACGACTCTTCAAATTATTTCGAAACAGTGTTGTAATATCAGTTTAACTAAACGAAGCTCATTACCATTCATAGGCTCACAATCTGTTTCGAAGCAGAATTGAATTTCCGACGTAATGTACAGAAGTTTTGCATAAATCCAGACACCTGACCACATTCCCACTGAAGTCATTGTTGTGAGTGGCACAGTTAATTAAAGCAAGGGCACCACTCTACATCTGTCACATCACTTGGCAGTTACTTTAATTATATATTTTGGTCAATCTGTTCTTCCTGATGTGAGAGGGGATGCCATACATGAGACAACATCTGCGGAGGTATGTCACATGAGCTTCAGCAGCTGTCCGTGTTTTTACAAGGCCTGTCAATCATTCGAGTCATGTCTCATCCGCATTCATGTTCTCATATTGAGGAGCCGAGAACAATGTCAAGCGCTGAGTGCCTACATCTGCGCCGCAGTTACAATTAACACTCTCACAATAAGGTGCAAATCTACACTCGTATACGGAGATTGGCACGACACACACACAAATACCCAGACACACCCTGTGGCTTGTAGTCATTTCTGTCCCTTATGTTGTCCATCAAGGAGACAATGGTGACTGTTCTCCAGAATGACTCCACCCACAAAGGCCTATGATCACCTCAGCTGTCAGCGAGCATCTGTTGAAACTACCAACCAGCCAACTGTGTGACTGGCTCTGAAGTTGTCTCCATAGAAAATGTGTCACCTGCTCTCGTTCAGAACTCAGCGGCATCTTTTTTTTCCACTTTTACTTTCGCTAATTTTTGCGTGGCAAAATGTGTCTGCAAAGAACCTGTCAAACTCTTTTGTTTGGATGGCACTGCAATGTAATTTATGGAAACATCTTGAAAGCCCACGCCGACTTGTTGTGAATTAAAATAAATTGTACGCATCATGGTCATATTTTCAGTACAAACTATCTGTGATATATCTTTTGAATACAACTGTAGCAACATGAATATTGCATTTATAAAGCTGGTTCCTATTTGTGTGATTACACATATCTGTCCTACTAATTGTCACTGTTCAGTTAAGTTATGGTGCTGATCATTGGTGTACTGTGTTTGTTTGAGAGGGTATTTCCCTGTAGGAGGCAGTCTTTGGATTTGGGGGTACTTAAAAATTGTGTTGTATTGTTTTTGCTTCCTACAGATTCTAGGCCGTTTGTCTTTCACACTGAATAAGTAGAGTCATAACTTTGAAAAAAGAGATGCATCAAAATAGACTTTGTATATCTGTCTGTATAAACTGATGGGATCAAGATATCCGTACATTTTGTAATACTATACAGAATGTTGTACTATTTAAGGATTATAGTAGTCTGCTTGATCCTCCTGCCCACACAAAAATACACATGTACATTTGTTTAGTCCAAGACGCACATTCACACACTTGCAGATGACACAGAAACCTAGAGACACACTACTTTCCTGTCCCTAGACAATTTTTCTGCTCGTAATCCCCTGTGTGTCTATTAATGTTTCTGTTTCCATGGCGATTCAAACCTTGCCAAATGTTCTTAAGATAACAGGAGATAAGAGCATAAGGAGTGGGGAGATAAGACCAAGTGACCCGCAGAGATCAGAGCACTAGAGGTCAGGCAGAAGAGCTGAAATAAGTCACTGAGAAATGGACTTTGCTCAACTCCACTACCAACCTCACAAAAAAAGGGCCATCTGGGTTTGAATTTCATACCTGGAGCAACTTTTTGTGTATCCAATTTCACCCTCCAGAGTGGAAGCTAATCTAATACTAAGACAGCAAGTCACTGCATTAAAGTGATTAATTGATACTTTAACATATCTATGAGTCCCTACATCATTCCCAGAGCATATTTGTGTTGTCAATGTGACGATAGCAACAAAAAAGGAAGGTAATGCAATTTTTCTAAGTTAAAATAACTTGGGAGATGAAAGACATTTTGTCTCTTCTTATTGCATCATCTCATCACATTAAATATTTAAGTATCATTTCATGCTTTTACAATCTGGTCTGAATGCACAACAATAACATGTTTTTGAAATTTGGTATTGAACTACTCTCTTTTAGGTTTATTATGGCAGTATTACTGGAGCTGAAAACACAGTCCTACATGAGAGCTCAATAAGAATACCATCTATTAGGGGATCTAAAATTAAACTGTCCTTCTTCAATGCCCTGAAACAATTTGACAAATCAACCATCCACTCCTCTGACAGACCATTCAGGCAGCAGATTATGGAAGGCATGACTTTACCTGTTTGTTGTTGTACTTCGGTTGGCTGGTCTTGTAGCTGTAATCTGAGTACTGGTCTGATCCGGTAGAGTTGTCATCTCCTCCCGTTCCTACAAAGGTGTTGGCAGCAGGAAGGTCCTGGACAGCCTGATGCTTCTGTGAGGCAGAGGGCGATTGGGCCTGCAGCTGGATGGAAGGTAAGGGGGAGTTGGAGCGGTAGTGCCTGCCTATATCTGGGCTTCCTGGTGAATATGTTAAGGGCAGGTGTATCCTGGGGCTATCATTGACTCCATCAAGGTTGAACTTGAGACTCTTTTGGAGGCTGACTTCCTCGTCTTCTCCAAGTGGTTTCGGGGACTTTTGGGGTTTTCCTTTCCTCCCTCGTTTGCCTTTGGTATTCTTTGGTACCTGTTTAGGTGCATATAAGTCCTTTGTTTCTTTTTTGCCAGCCTGATACCCACTTTTAGTTTCTCTCTGGATGCGGTGTCGAATAAATACCACCACCAAGATCAACATGACGACACCTGCCACACCGGCAAGGCTTCCAAATAAAATGTTACTACGCTGTGCTGCAAAGCCACTGTCAGGATCACCAGCAATGTCCCTGTCCAGTGGAGTGTAAAGACTGTGTCCTACTAGGGCCTCCACTAAGCTGACATTTGAAATGGTTTCATTGACATAGATGTGGACCAGGGCAGTTGCGTGACGAGCAGGTTTACCCCTATCACTCACTCGCACCACTAGGCGATGCAGTCCACCATGTTTGCTGGTCATCTCCTTTGCGAGAGTGATCTCCCCACTGGAAGGGGAGATGCGAAATAGCTGGTAAGGGTTTCCACCAGCAATACCGAAGACCAGTTCTGCGTTAGGCCCACTGTCCAGATCTTCAGCTTCCACTATTTCTACATGGCTGTCCGGGGAAGCCAGAGGAGACAAACGCCTGAAGGAGGAATTGGAGGGCTTAGTAACAACAGGGTCATTGTCATTTTCATCCAGTACATTGATAGTTACAGCCACATATGAAGACCTGGGTGGCTCTCCTCTGTCCACTGCTTTTAGACGGAAGGTGTAGCTGCTTTCTTTCTCCCTGTCGAATGAGATGCTTGAGAGAATGGTGCCTGTTCCATTTTGAACGACAAACTTCCCTCCATCAGGCTCTACAGAGAGTTGAACATGAGCATTCTCACCTTTATCCACATCCAAGACTGTCACCATACCAACTGGACTGAGGGGCGGCATATTTTCCAAAACTGAAAAGCTGTAGCCACTGAGCATAAACTTGGGGTCATTGTCGTTGCGGTCAAGGACGTTTATCACAACAGTCGCTGATCCTTTATGAACAGGTGAACCTTTATCTGCTGCTGTGACACGGAACTCATATCTTTCTTTATGTTCACGATCAAGTGGGCTTCGGGCTCTGACTTCACCTGTATTTGGGTCAATCTCAAAGAGACCTTTGATGGATGAGTCGGCCACTATATTATAGAGGAGTTCAGCATTTGTGCCGCTGTCAGCATCCGACGCTATAACATCCAATACCTTTTCCCCTGGTTGGTTTTCTTCCGCAAAATCCACCTCAAACAAGGTTGGGGAGAATATTGGAGAGTTATCGTTCACGTCAGTCACCTGCACCTTCAATGAATTTGTACTTGAGAGTGCTGGATTTCCAGAGTCCACTGCCACAATCTCGACTCGGTAATCCCTAACCCTTTCGTAGTCAAGAGGAGTGGTGGTCTGTAGAAAATACTTCCTCTTGTTGTCACTGGACGAGTCACTGGCAGGGCGAAGCTGGAAGGGCACATCTCCTGCAACCACACAAGTTACCACAGCATTCTCTCCCTCATCGTTGTCAGACACTTGCACCAAAGCTACGGCTGTTCCCACTGGCATGTCTTCAGAAATGTTCGCCACTCCCTCACTGTGTGTCACAAGACCAATTCCACGGATCTCCACAGCTGGTGCGTTGTCATTTTGGTCTGTCACCTCAATGGTTACAAATGTCTTTGAGCTTTTAGGTTGAGGACCCTTATCCTTTGCCATCACATAGAAGGACAGGCTGCTGATTTCCTCCCTGTCCAGTGACCCTTTGACATAGATAACACCAGTGGACCGATCAATTCGCAAGAGTTTCGGCACTGGGTCTACCGCCTGATGAAGGGTGTACTCAATTTCTCCATTAGGGCCCATGTCCGAGTCATTTGCTCTGACCTGCAATTAAAGGAATTCCATGGTTAAAGGCATGAATAATGTGCAACAATTTAGTGTTATAATTAAAAGGAAGCCGGAGAAAGAGCTTCTCTACTAATGATTGACCAGTGAATAAATACATTAATCAATGAACCTTGATGCTTTAATTGCATTGCATGTTAACATCTTTATTTAGGTATATTTCATTTTCCTCTTCCCATCTGCTTCAGATGGTTATGTCACTGAGCTGTTCTCTCCTGTTCTTGTTTCTTTTATGGCCCAGAGAAAATGTGCAAATGAAAACATGATGAAATATTAGGGCTGCTTTTTTCTCTCATGACAGTCAGTGCAATGTCACAGCAGTAGGCAGAGCAAATCCTACAAAGAGCATCTTACTCCCACACTCTGGCATTGTCTATCTCTAGCTCTATATCTTTAAGTAGAGTAGCAACACAAATGCAATAAGCAGCTTAATTACCTGTACAGGCATAATGTCCTAATGCACATATTTTCAAAATGCACATTAGAGCAATTTGAGGGGATCAAATTTACACATATGAAGACATGTGATTCAACAATAACCAACCAGGGCCTTGTTTTCCAAGAGTCCTGGTGGTTATATTTTGAATAAAGACTTATTTCTAAAACAACACAAGAGTAAAATGAATTTGGTTTGTTTTCATACATTAAAACTTTATCAAGGGAATACACCCAGTGCAAAAGGAATCTTTTTCTACATCATATTGATAAATTGGCAGATATTTGCTCTCTCTGAGCAGCTGAACATAAAATTCACAGCAGTACGTCAAGGTTCTTTGAATAATTTTGGTTGCAGTTCAACTGTGCACTTCAGATGGAAATTATGACTCAAAATTAGTTATTGAACAGATCTTACCTGCAATACAGAGTGCCCCACTGGGCTATTTTCAGAAACCTCTGCCTCATACGTGGACTTTTCAAACTTGGGGGAGTTATCATTGGCATCGGTGACCACGACTCTAAGCAGAGCACTGCTGTAGCGCTGAGGGTTTCCTCCATCCACTGCCTTGATGGTGAGGTCATAGGAATCCTTTAACTCACGATCGAGGTTGCCCAGGACAATCAGCTGTGGGAGCTTCCCTCCCCTGTCGTCGGCCACTTGTAAACCAAACAGGGTTGCTGCATCTGGCCCGGCCGTGAGCGCGTAATCAGCTACCCCATTCCTGTCTGAGTCCCTGTCTGTGGCTAAGGGTATGGAGAACAGCGCCCCCATGATGGTGTTCTCGGGGACAGAGATGGTGAGCACAGAAGAGGGGAACTGTGGGGTATTGTCATTGATGTCCTGTACCTCAATACGTCCTTCAATAAGTCTTGGGCTTTGATTTTGGTTCAGATCTGTGACTGATACTTCAAATTCCAGGTAGCAGGGTTTACCCTTACCCAGCGTTCGACAGTCCCTCAGGGTCTCTCTGTCTATGGGGATCTCTGTGGTGTAAATGTCCCCCGTCTTTCCATCGACACGGAGGTAAGGGGCACCCACCTCTAGCTTGTAGAGGTGACCCGTGTCAGGCAGTCCCTGGTCGGCTGCCAGGCTACCAATAAGGGTGTTGGGAGGCTGCTCCTCCTGGACGCGGTACAGGATACTGCCGTTAGCAGAACCACAGCACAGCACCAGGACCCAAAAAAGCACTACGTGTGAATTCAGTTCCATTAGGTCATCAGAAGAAGGGCCTGTAAACGACAAAGAGAGCAGGTGTCAAAATGTAATCAGGATGTCAGATTCATACATTTAGACCAACATATGCGACCTGTAAAAAAGCTCAATAGGCAGAAACTTAACTGTAATTTGAACAGGAGCCACATCAACAAAACAGAACAGAAAAAAACAAACATCATTGTATTGTTCTTTCTATTATATTGTCAACATGTTGTACTGAAACAACAATACGCCTGCAAGCACAATGTAATCATCAGACCACAACGAAGAGAAAATAAGGATTTTTGTAATGCAATCATAACTATATTCCAACGTGTTTCCTTCAATTGCTTCCAAAAATGACTCAACTTTATGAATTCCGCGAGGAAGTTAATGTATGGAAAAAAGAAGGTATATATTTAATGAGCTACGCGCAAAAAAAATGTGAGGCCCAGGGTGGATTATTTCAGATTTGTAATCAAATTAAAAAGAAATGCAACACTCAGCGATTCAAGATAATAATTATTTCAGAATTACACTCCATGATATTGAGAGTTGAAGCAATGTAGCTCAAACGCTATGAAACCACCCTCAGAAAATAGATCCTTGTGAACTTGCCATGTGACGTTGCTTATTGACAAAGCTAAACTGCTCCATCTATTTCATTACCAGTCAGGCCTCTAACAACATGGTGTTGCACACTAAGGGTCACAGAGGCAGGGAGATCAATTCTCCTCATGCAGATTATGCAACTTGGCCATTAGCTTCAAATGCGGCTTGCAACAATCCACAATGCAAGAAACCCCCCCCCCCCCCATGCTCCTTTGCTACTGGCGAGCTCAAACACTGCAATCATTGTTTGATTTTGAACTTTTCAACTATGTAATTACGACCCATTATTTTAGTGTCTTCTTTGATCCGTATTCCCTCTAGCTAAAGAATTCTGGCTTTTTTTCATGCTGCAGTGATTTTAGACTATAATTATTTCCGATTTGTGTGTGTGTGTGTGTGTATGGTGTTCTATTTGGTAATTGAAATGGGAGCAGTCATGAGGTTAAGTATCAAGGTCCAGTGCTCTGCAAAACTTAGTGGTGGCAGCATTTTACCAGTTTAGTGTGTGTGCCGCATCTGTGAGTGCCTGCTCACTAATCATGTAGAGTTCATTCCTGTGCCTGTGTCCACTGCTGCCTAGACCAGTTCCTATTAAATAATGTTCCTATGTCGCAGTCTTAACAAAATTGCAACAATACAATTTACTCAACTTTCTTGAATCATAAGATTTCCACAAGCCTTCAAATAATATTATGCTCATCACATCTTAGCTTTTTATTTTAGCAAGTAACATTTTGTTGGAGCGTAATGTTTCAGAGGAATGATCCACTCACTTTAACACAGAAAACTGAAAAATAAAATAATGCACAGGCACTGGATCTAATGCTGGCCAAAACCAGTGTAGGGATTGGAGAGTAAGCAGTGGGGTCACTGTAACCTTACTTTGTGTGGGTTTGAGAGAGATAGAAATATACATGAGTGTGAGTAGCCAGTGTTATTCAGAGTTCAAATCTGAATTTTGCATTCTGCATGTCCTCACATGAAAAAATAATCCAGAGAGGGGCAAAGTAAATGTGTATTAAGCCAGACAGCAAAACACAAACATACAGAAATCCGATGAGAAATTCAATTCCCTTTGAATACATTAAATTTGGTAGTGCAGGTTATTGATGTACTAATTGCGCAGATATCGATTGTGTCCCTCTTTACATTTTCAGGGGAGCCTCTAGTCGATGTGGCGTGAACAGCCGGGTTGTTTTCTCTTGGTACATGTGTTGCAAACGGAGGGAAAAAAAGCAAATGGGAGCAAAAAACGAGATCAGAGGTTTCACATGAAGAAACGTTTCTTATACCTAACTGACGCTAAACAGCCAAACATCATCAGTCGTGATGTCAGTTAAGAAGTGTGTGGAGGGATTTCTACATGAAACTGTAACATCTTCAACACTGCTGTCCCGGCTTAAAGATCAACATGCAGTTAGTCTATTAAATACAGGCATTTAGATTCGGAGTCACTCAAATTGACATTTGTTGTATTGAGATCTGAAGAATCTAACAAAAAAACAATTTATTGTATGATATGGCCACATGTAAATAATCATATTTAACACCTGCATCACTTTTTCCCTCCTTCAATATTCACTGTGTATTTTAGGTTACAAGTAAAGAGAGGATCCGGCAGTTGGACTTTAATTAATTAGTTTAGATATAAGTATTCCTCTGCTATTACAGCCGCCTCTAGAATGAATAGGCATCCTTTGATAGTGACATGATTGTTATGGTTGATGACACTCATGACTTAATGTCTTCCAGTTGGCCTAATGCCTGTCTTCCAGATGGCACTGTGCCTGGCAGCCACAGCGAATTGGTGTTCCTTTTTCCTTTGTTTACATTTACATTAAAATTCATGTTGTTCATAAAATATGGGTTTTGCCATCACTCAGTGCAAATCTCTTATCGCTTAAATATTATTGACACCATGCCTATATTTTTTTTTTATCTCACATTTCTCAGCTATCTCCCATTTCTTTTCATCAAAAGCTTGAGAGGATGGTTTTAGTTTTTTCCTCATTTCTGACAAAGGGGATTTTTCTCACCACTGGAGGATGTGAGTCTCCTTGAGCAGCTCCGCGTCTCACCAAAGTTCACTACCTGAGCAGCAAAAATGGGTGAATTAAAACTGCTGAACACAACTAGGAGTGACGTTTCCTGCATCTCAGCGCTTTTGCTCTGAAAAACTTGGTTATCATCTGCCATCCCAGATGGTGTGGTAGACCCACAAGACTACACGCTGATGCAGGGAGATCGTGATACATAACTCAGCATAAAAACCAAGGGAGGAACAAGAGGTTACTTTTCCACTATATTAGTATATGTCTTATTAGAGTCCCCAGCCAACCAGTCTTAATAAAACTGTTTTTTTTGTTGTTGTTTCCAGGATTAAGGTGTTGGAGTCTGTAAGGACTGAATTATACAATAAGAGGGCCAAAAAGTGAGGCATATATTACAAACTGGATACGGCATTGCAACACAAATCTTCGGGACGTGTGAGGGTGAGAAATTGAAATCCTTTTGGCTATGAAAAGTCGCCCTAATAACTCCTGAACACTGTAGCTCACTTTAAGCAGTGATTACAGATTATAACTAGAAAATGGCAAGCTACACTACAGTTCTCTGCAGTAGCTTCACCTCAAGACAACTTGGACCGGACTAATTCTTCGGTGACCACAACTGTACTGCAAGTTTTATGAGAGTAGCCTACATTCTACCTCCTTCATGCAGAGCTATTTGAGTTCTACAGACCTAACAGAGCTCATGGTATAATTTCTGTATGCACTGTATGCTGCAAGAAACATCAAGCACACTCAGTCAGACACTTACGGAGGTGCTCTGGAGCAACAAATAATATTCCGAAGAAATATCTTTCCAAATAGAATCAAAGCGTTTCACTGTCTGAGTGAGGAGAGGACATAAATTCCACCAGTGAAAAAGCATGCAGCACATAGGTTCATGCTGTGATCATGCAATAGTCCAGATGGTTCCAGCACAGAGAAAAACAGTCAAGGCAGCCTGTACCACAGTATGGTAGTGGACCTTCAAAGACAGTCTAAAACTGGGTCCACTGCTATCTACATCTCATGCAAAGATGTTCAACTTTGCAGCGAAGGAATGAAGTCAAGGCAAAATTGTTTAGCAGTGGAAATTGAGGCTTTAAAAAATACATCACAGAAGTCCGCCTGCCACTGCGGGACCGAAAACCAGCTGATTAAGACCAAGAGGGGTGCCAAGTATAAGAGGCACAACACTGGACTGGAGAGTTGGTGTTTCATGACTCATGCTCAGCGTGGCCGTCAGCCCTCAGACTCACATGCGGCAGGAGAAGCTCACCCGAGCATCCCCCTTCACCTGCCAATGACCTCTTCAGATAAGAGTGTCCCCAAGAGACAGTGGGTCTCACTCCTGCCCACCCTGTCACCTCAGAGTGTGTTGTCACTGGGGGTCGGCGATTCTGTCAAATGCAGGAGGGATTTGATGGATGAAGGACGTATGGATGCTCTACTCTCTACTGTTAAATATAGACTTGCAAATAAACAGCAAATACATAGCTAGATAGATAGATAGCTAGATATATGAATAGATCGATCAATAGATAGATAGATAGATATCATCATACACTATAAAAACTAAAAAAGTGCATTTGATTTTTTTAGAAATCAAAATAAAGATGTGCAAAAACCTCTAAAAGAAAAGGTAGAAGAACTGAATTGTAATAACGGGTAGGCGGATATCTCCTCACATTAAGCCAATTTTCCTGTTCTTCCTGATCTCTTCCTTATCTCACGGGTCTGCCAATTTCCTCCAGTTCCATTTTGAATGACAGTGGACACCCAAATTCTTCCTAGCAACTGCCGGCAATCCTCTAGTCTCACATCTCCCCTAAAGGCTCCAAACCCAGTGCCAGTGCTGAGGTGAAAGACTCCTGCGGCAGCTCAGCATCAGTCAAACTGCAAGGTCTGATTGAGACTTGCCTGGAGCCCTCACATAGTGCTCCACCCAGCTGACCCCATTGTTCAAGAGAAGATTTAAACTTATACATGTCTACAATTAGCATCCCTTCCTGTGTCAAACTGCGCACAGTTGGCCTTGTTCCCGAGAGGGATACAATCCTCTGCTTTAATGATGGCAGGGGTCCTCAACCCCATGCTAAGACCCTGTTCATTCAGCCGGTCTTCTAAAACGGCGACGGTGTGTTTCCTTTCCACCACAGGCAGTTGTCAAACTGTCTGCAGGAATGTTGACATTTAATAGACTAGAGGAGTGAATAGTATAAGGTTAATTGGTGCATTGTAATCTCAGTGTCGGGCACAAAGCATCTGTATTAAATGAATCCTACTGCAGTTTCTGTGCTTAGCAAATAAATACATATATATTGGCTTGGACCAATTTGGATATTATAGAATTTGCTCATGTTAATTATTATTGAGGTAGATAAAGGGTAGAAAATATAGAAGTAAATCTGAATAGGAGATTTATATGAAAAAAATTACATTTATAAAAGCAGCAATTAATCTATCATCAGTATTTCCTCAGAATGTATTGAAGGAGATTTATGGGATTTTTTTAAGATTTAAATGTCAGTTTTTATCCTAAAGCAGAAGAGCTAGAAAAACATGTGGAAGTTTGTGTCTGTATACTTTATTTGCCGTTATAACACATAATTAAGAAAAACTGTCACGTGTTTCAAAAAGTCAGGAATTTAGAACATGAACAATATAATTGTGTTGCTGAGCATGTGCCCCTGTCCTGGTTACCATAGAGACAGACTATCTACTGTGTCAACTCAGGGACTGACTGGGTGACATTTGCTCTTTAAGTTGGCCGCTACACAGGTCCAGCAGAAATGACGCAAGCATAGAATTAACCGAAGCATAATTGTGAAATTACCGATGTGTCAACGGGTTGTAGCTCCAAGAGAAACAATTTCAGGTAAATAAAATAAATGGTCTGTTTTCTACAAATTGCTTGTTTTGGTTTGGCAGTGACTGAAGGGGAGCCTCTGATTCAGGAGTAGAAACAGTCGGCTGCCTCCTCTGCAGGACCAGAGTTTTCACCTGTTACCTGGTACAAATCATGCCCGAGAATTTCTGCTGAGGGATGTGCTCTCGTCGGCTCCGCCACAGTGTGGAAAGATAACGGATAATTTAATGATTTTCTCAACTGATGTGATTTGATGTATTGGCTGACTCTGCGCCTTTAGCTAGTATAACAGGTGAAATCCATTTCCCTCCCACTAGCTTGATTTATGACGGGAGGTATCACAGCTCTGGGTCTTCTTACAGCTAATCTACCGATAGAATTTACTGCAAAATCTTACCCTGCACACTTCTAGTGGCTGTAAACCCCGGCTATTGGTAATGAGAAAGTAATGGCCTTTGGTTGAAAACACTTGTTATGGGTATGGGTAGTTGATTTAGCTATTCATGTAGGTTTCTCCACACACACAGAACCACTGATGGAGGGAAACTAGTACCACATAAAAACACCCATGAATGCACCTCTATCAAAAAGGCTACACTGCCTGTGTGTTTAAATGGAGATATGAACTCAGTCACAGGTCATACACTTTGAATTTTTTTTGTAGCTTTGTGTGTGTTACTAAAAAGCAGAGGTTTGGTCAGATTTCCTCACAGGGTTATTTGTCTGCTTTGGTGTTAGTTTGTGAAGGCCAGTGCTCTCAAGTAGCAGTCAGGGCAGTGGTGTCAGAAAAACCCATTCAAGCCTTTTCTGTGATAGGATCTTTACCAAATGGCAAACAGTTATAGCCCATTACATGACACTAGATGGATAGATAGATGGATGAATAGAAAGATGGATAGACAGACAGACAGACAGACAGACAGACAGACAGACAGACAGACAGACAGACAGACAGACAGACAGACAGACAGACAGACAGACAGACAGACAGACAGACAGACAGACAGACAGACAGACAGACAGACAGACAGACAGATAGATAGATAGATAGATAGATATAGCTCAGGTCATCCCATTCATCGGGTCCATGTCTCGCAGGCAGTTTGTCATATATGGGCTATACTAGTGGGTCACAGCCCTGTTCTGATCCGCTCTGTTGTGACGGTCTTCAGTGTGTGTGGGAACTTCCGACATCTCTATGTAGAGCAGACCATTATAATGTGCCTGGTGGTCGGTGGAGTGGCAAAAAGCAACACCCCAGACCCACACTGGAGGAGAGAGGAGATTACCCGTGCGGATGCGCTGATGAAAGATTTCTTCTTCTTTTCTTTTTTTTCTATTCTATCCGTTCTCCAATTATATGCACCAATCCCTTCCATAGGAAAACTGTCGATAGGTTATTAACGCCGGCAGGCTATACTTCAAAATTAGGGCTATTTGCGCAGAAATCGTTACTCGTGAGTAAACAGAGCTCCAAATAAAGATCCACTGATACAGACAATTAGTATGATGATGTTTGCAGTAAGTATAAAAAGGAGATGGGGGCGAGATGGAGGCGGTTGGATACGAATGGATCAGATTATCTGCTCCACGGAATCACAGAGGAGGAAATATAACAAATGAAATGCAATTACGCGATCGCCGGTCCAGATCACATTGCAGTGCGTGCATTCATACTGTAGCTGAAGTGCAATGGTACGCGGACCTAGGGCTATTACGCACGGTGGCTCGACCTCCAGTCCAGTCGGATGCGTTTTAATTGCGCCCGGTCGGTTTTTTTTTTAACAATCGCATGGCGAGTCATTATCGCTTGAGACACATCTGGACTGTTGCCTCCCGCATCAACCTGTAATACCGAGCAGCTGCCGCCTGTTTCGGCTTCTCTTATTGCAAAGTGCACCGCGGACAACTTGTTGTAATAACGGTCCCTCGGGACCACGCACGGTCTGCGCAGTCACTCCATTCAAGTCAGACGCGTTTTCCGAAGAAACTTCATTCACATCGCCACACACATTGCCCACAGAATGGGACTAACTTTCTCTGGGCATTCTGCGGGTGTCGTTTCAGTACCTTGATCCAGAGAGTTCTCGTTGTGCGCCTGTCGCGTAACCGTCCGCAGCTGATGCGTCCGCCACCGGTGCTCCCAGTGCTCCCAGAGGCAGGTGTCTACAACCCTCAAACCTCCATCAGATCACTTCAAAAATCCATGAACTTTACGCGTGGAAAAAAAATGTAAGGATCCCGTGTTTTAGTCGTCCTGTGGAAACGTCGGGATCGGATCTGTCCGTAAGTTCTGAGCGGGTTTTGCGTGGCTATTTCAAGACAGGGGCTGGAAAAGGAGCAGTCTCATTCCATAAGGAGAGCCCACCGTGTGTCATCCTTCATTCAGTCCTCCAATTGATCCCCGCCGAGATTAGAATAACGCACACGTTGGCGCATCCCTTTGGTCCCAAGTTTCTTCCAAAGCGCGTCCCCCCCCCCTGATGCCTCAGAGCGCACTCCTCGGACGCACCGGATGTCTGAGCGATGGCAGCGCAAATGGCATTTTTTTTTTATTCTGCAAACAGCTGAGCGGTCCTGAAGAAGAAGCCCCTCTGAAGCTTTTTCCAGAGAGCAAGTGGTGAGATGCTGTTAGTTACTCTCCCCCTCTCTCTCTCTCTCTCTCTCTCTCTCTCTCTCTCTCTCTCTCTCCCTCCCTCCCCCTCTCTCGCTCTCGCTCTCTCTCTCTGTACTCATCAGAGCGTGGGAGGAGGTGGGGCTCCCATCCACCGCACCACACACTAACTTCACCCTCCAACACCGCTGCTTACCAGGGAAATACTGTGATTCCTACAGCTTTACGGAGATCTCATCAAACTGGGTCAGCATAAACATGAGGGGAGGACGATGCTTCATCTTTTTTATTTATTTCCCCCCCCCCTTCAAAAGAGCGTCTCATGTTATCACAGTGCGCATCCTTCACTCCTTTTTTTTTACGCCTGCTCCAAATAACCATCGCGTTTATGTAAAAAAAAAAATCCAACTTGTCCGAATGTGATGTAACAGGTAGCCGGCACTGACAGTTTACTTGTTGATATGCATTCCATGTAGGAGAAGGCCTAAAATGGAAGCAGCCCCGGCCACTATTTATTCATTTGGCGCCACCCTCAGGCGGTTATAATAAAGAGAGGGGAAGTATCACACACTTGTGCATTAGCTGGGGGGGGGGGGGGAAATCAGGGGGAATGGGATCTTAACACTGCCTGGTGTTGGAGTGATGCGCATGTGGAAATGTTAAGTGGAGACAGCCCCCTATCAATTGCACAGGGAAAGAAAGAGGCAATGCTCTTGGTGTGTGGAATAAACTCGTTAGGTCTGGCAGCATCTATTAAAACTGCAGCAGGGTAATTACCAACTTAAAAAAAAAAAAAAAAAACTGCTCTTGCTCAGGGTTATGAATCAGTGTGGCTCAGCAAGGGGTGAAATCCATCCCACGCCACGGTTGCTCTCTCTCTCCCCTTTCTCCCCCAAACCCTGATGCCATGTGAGCATAACTGCTTTGAGCACCGAGCCGGCAACAATGAGTCAAACACGGGTTTTGTCACAAAGGAAAGCCTTAAGCAATGTCCTCTGGAGAAAACTTGATTTCCTATCTTCCCCAGCCATTCCCCAGCAAGGAGTTTATCAGAGTGTTTCCAGTCTGTGATCCTTTACTCCTCCCCCATCTCTCATTAGCTGCAAACACACAGCTGTTGGGTTACCTCTCCAGGGCTCCCATTAAGAGCTGCCACTCTGGCTCGACGCGTCCCTGAGCCAATCATGTGAGAGCTCCCGCCCACGCACTGCCATGCTATGCTGCTCTTCACCAGCCATACTAATAACATTTAAGTATTTTCACAGGTGGCCCATAAGTCTAAGAAGAAGAGGGCAGATAGAAAGAGAGGAGGTGGTGGTGGTGGTGGTGGTGGTGAGGAAACACATCAACAGACGTTACCACTTAGAGGAATCAAATAAACAGGGCGTTCCGGTGCTGAGTGACCAGCCGTCTGAGTCAAATAATTACATTTCAAATCAACATGTTCAAAAGCCTCATTTAGAATAGTTGGTTACGTGATTGCAAACAATTTAAATTCATCATCTTTTCAGTTAGCAGAAATTGAGTTTGGCGATCTTGAGCCGTTTAATTGAATATTTTCTCTCAAACTGTTTAGCCGTGTGTTTTGGGCAACTAATCACATTAAAGAAAATGAGAAACCAAGGCAATGTTTTAATATAATCACACTTCAGGTCTTTGCAAACCAAATCCCTGTACTTCCCGTGTGTGTTTAACAATCCGTCATCCAATAAACCTTTCACACTGAGTCAGAGGAGCATCATTATTCTATTTGTTCCAAAAAGTCACGGTAGGAGATAAAATGAGCAAGGAGGATGATTTTGTGATCCTCTCACTTCTTTAAAAAAGAAGAAGAACACTGGGAGTACTCGTTCTTGAGGAGCCGTCAGGAACAAGAAGAATTTCATCTTCTGATCAAGAGCTGCAACAGTTCACTTCCAGGTCTATTTCAGGATGTCAGTAGTCCAGGTAGATTCGCTAACCGGAACTGAGACGCCAAGAAAAAGAAAAAGAACATTTCTGTGATCCAATGGATCCTGAACAGCTCAGACAACTCCCTGAAACTCCTCTGCAAAAATCACAGCATGAAAATTGCGTGAAAATTAATAAACACAGCGCGAGGATGAAAAAATACAGACTTGGTTTGCTAAGACCTTTATCTTTATGTGGTAATAATTGAAGTCATCGCCTTTTTTTAACCACACAATAGCTCTGTCAATTCAGTTATACAGTATAAGAGTGTCTGGATACTATGTCATGTGATGCCTTTATTTGTCACCTCAAAGAACGTCTGTTTGTTTCCCTCTCACCTGGTTCTCGGTGGCCATATTTGAGTATGAGAGAGGTAAACCAAGGACAAGGCGAAGGGAATCTGTGCATCAGGGACAAAGAGAGAGAGAGAGAGAATGCCCCCAAACTCTCCCTGAATCCCCGGAAGAGTCTGCCCACCATGCGAGACGCTGGCCAGCACATCGTCCACACCAAGCTCTGCCTTTTTTTTCTTTTTTACAAATCTGTCTTAGTCATACAAACAAACATAATCATCCCTTAAGTGTTTTGCATTTTTTTACCCATCTGCATTTTAGTCGAGCGATGCCGGCAACTTTGAAGCTCAGTGCTCTCGAAGAGAGGCAGACGGAATGGCAGAATTCCAAGTTCATGGTTTGAATGCCATTGCGGTGCGCAGTAACACGGTGTGTGAATGTGATCTGTATACATTTACATCTATTCTCTTATCACATACCACACCTTGAGGACGAGCCCCCCCCCCCCTACGTGCACAAACTCAGACACAGACACATCACACACACACCTATCACCCCACATACACACACGCACACATTTTTGCAGGTGTACACGAAGGAAAGACAAATAGACTTCACAACAGACTGATGCAAAGATACACCCACACACATATATTCAGGTATATAATGCAAATATCTATATAATACTTAAACAGAGAAAAAAATAGGTAAAATAAAAGCTGCAGCAGAATTTGAAGACTACATCCACGCTGAATGAGAATGGGCAAATATCTGCCGCTGCTGATCTGCTCTCTATAGATACAAATAGTCAAGGATGCTGTACCCTCTGGTCACATCAGTCAGCGATGCCCGATGCAGATGTTGTGCCTCCGACAGGTGATTGAAAACATCATGGGGAAGCAAGGCTAGACGTTTTAAGCCCACAGGCACCGGCACAGCAGCAGTTTTCCACCATAATGTGATTCGGTGTGGATTTACTCTTTAAATGTCACCACAAAAAAAAAGAGAAAATATCCAGTCAGGGGGGATATTTCATCCTCAGCTATGGAGAGAAACATCCTTTACCTGCCTCACATTTTCTTTTCTCTACTCAGGCAGACAGCGGGTAAAAGGACGTGTTGGATTTGTAGCACATCCACTTGTGGAGCAGGAGCAGTCACAGATGGGTTGGCCGAGGGATTGAAGGAGCAGTGATGCGAAAAGGAACTTTATGATTCTTGAACAGTTCAGCAGAGACTGAAAGCCCAGCAATACAGAGTCATCATTTTAGTGGGGGGGAGGAGGAATCAATAAAGTGCCTTAAATCTGATTTACGAAATGCGTTCATCCTAACTGAAGTAATTTTTTTTCCGTTTTTTGTGAATTAATACATGAAAAAAAAAATAATATATATATATAATTATGGAAAATCTCCAAACCTAGGCCTTTCATTCCGTAATGGGGTATGCACATCCATTCATCTTCTTCAGTTTTAATTCCTTGTTTAATTAGTACTTCTTCAGCTGTAACAGTTTGATCATAAAAGCCAGTCTCTTCTGTAGCCCAATTCCAGTAAAATTTCCTCCATGACTAATTTCGGCTTTGGTTTGATATTCTGCTGCACAAATGATGTAATAACATAATCGGGCATGGTCCAATAAGCTGAGGAAATATTTTTTTTGTAATATCAGAATAGGACAGAAATTTTTTTTGGGCATCTCCAATTCATGTTTTTGTTCTCACGTGTACGGTGGCCGAGACATCCCACACAAGTTCATTATGGAAAACACAAATGCAAATGCTACACAATGGAAATATGTTCCTTGCTGCGGTCTAGCCGTTGTTTGTGAAAACGTGGACAAGCCAGTCTACTCTAGTGTGATGCTTGTTTATTGGAGCCACTACGGTTCAGGTGTGTTCTTCCTTTGTGGCTGCTCCATGCACCTGTATCCCCTCAAATACACAAGCATCAAATTCGATTGACTTGTCCAGGGTTTCCGAAACTACAGCTCACATGAACGCAGTAAAAAAGAAAAAGAAAATTACCTAACAGCAGTAAGTAACTCCACTCATTGTCAACATTGCGGCTGCGTTTTCCGTTGTATTGCTTTTGTGGCTTTTTCGAGTCACGTTGTCACTATCGCATTTGTGTTGTGGCCCTTTCATGTTTTCCATTGATTCTCGCGCGAGATGTGTCAGCCACCGTACACCCGAGTCAAATTCTGTAGATTATATCACAAATCTCTTGTCAGGAGAAAGAAAGAGAGGAAGACTATTTTTCTGAGGGCAGGTGTAAGCTTTCAACGGAAACGTGTTGACAACTGATTTCTTAATGGCACACTGGCATTTTTAAGGAGATTTAAAAGAGGTGTTTACAAAGCTGTCAGCACCACATTAACAACTCACGGTCTGCCCTGTCATGGTTTAGCCTTCAGTTTGTGTGTGTGTGTGTGTATGTGTGTGTGTGTGTGTGTGTGTAAGGGGGGGACAAGGCAGGTACTTTTGTTCAGATAGAATAAATAAAGATAAAGGTTTAGGGTTAGGGGTTGTGCTAAACCTTGTATGAGTAGAAAGATAAGGCTTGGTGATGGTCATGGGTTAACACCGTTCTTACACCCAGTCCCTTTCTTCTTCCTGAGTGAGATCTGACCCTCGGCTTCCCTCACAGCATCAAACACGCAGGTGTAAGTTCACAGAGATTCCACGCGCAGCCTCCGTCTCTTAGCTATCATTTACTGGGAGAATATACAGTGAACTTAAATCAAAACAAGCGAGAGCATTTGGACTTATTTTTGGCCCCGTGTGGTTTGGTTAATTAACAGAATGGGCTCTCTATCAAGCAGAGAGTATTAAGAGGGGGAAGAATCTGCATCACTCCCCTCTCTCCTGTAAGGAAAAAAAGGCAATGTGTGAATTTGAGAAAAACGAGGGGCTTTTTGGAAACAGCTCTCTCCATTGTTCACCAAGCCCAGACTTCCAAACTAGAAACCAACGAGAATGAGTTCAAATTAATTTTCTACAACAGGGTGCGCAATGAGTTTACTGTGCACTGTAGGGATGAGTAATCCTGTTACTGTCATGTAAATACGTTTGACTGTCTTAGACTCTCTTTATCTTGTTCCGTGCGTATATTCCAGGTTCCATGTAGCAGGGTTGGATGTCAGTTTGTGTCTCTTATAGGGGGTTGAGGGGGATGGGGGGGGGGGGGGGGGGGGGGTTGCTGCTGCGCCAGTGTGTCTTAACACGCCAGGAGCTACACTACTTTGCATTTGCTTCCCCTCGCTCATTGTTTATGTTTGCCACTGGGCTGGGATTATAACCCCACGACAGTCAGGCATGCAATGGCAGCAACAATAACATTTCAGATACTCGAACAGAGGGCTTCAAGAACTCCTGCAGTCATTTTCCGCACGGCCCGACTGCTAACCCTAAAGAAAGAGAGGGAGAGAGAGGGAGGGAGCAAATTAAGATGCATACTGTTTTGGTCTTGTGCTTTTTAAAAAGATTAATTTATGTACAAATTCATGCATAAATAATACAGATTGGAATAGGTTGGCCCAATAGCATTCATCTAGTTTAGCAGGCTGAATTAGGGGATCAACTAATTGGGTGGTGGATGGAATTATTTTGCTTTATTTTCCAAACTTCTCGGTTTTAATTTTTTTGTATTAGTATTTACTGTGTATTGTGCCAAACAATTCAGCTGATTACACTCGCGCTCTAATGGGGCTGGGAGGGTTTGAGGATTGTTATGCTCGAGTTGAAGTAATTGCAGGAAAATAGCACAGTTCTGTAAGCTCTTAGCCACGAGCTTTAATATGGGCACAGTATCATCCACTTGGATAAACTCTCACTGGGTTACATCTGGAATGAAAAACAAAAAAGCATGGAGATAGCCATCTGCTTTTTGTTTGCTCATACTCATGTCCAAACCCAAATTAGCAAAGTAGTTAATAAAACAACAACATAATAGATAACAGGCTGGGATCAAGCATATTAACATTTTCATTGATTTAGAGATACATATTGAAGTTGATATTGTAAAATCTTAATAGTGATGCCGTTCCAGATTAATATCTGCATTATTTACTATGGTGAGGACGAAGTCGCATGAGAGGACACTTGTGTTTAGTCCAATTAGTAAAAAGACCTGCTTGCTATTTTCTATGATGCCTGTTACCAGTTTAGTTGTAGATCAGGTTCAGCTCCAAAGTTTGAAGCAACTGAGCACACTAAAGTAAAAGCCCCCCTTTTCACCATATTTTTAGATACAAATGTATTTTTAAATTTTAAATTCATTATCATGACTGGTTTTGATATTAAAGCTTTCATTTTGACCTGGCACCAAATCCAATATAATACTAAAGATGTGTTTGAGGAAATACATGGGTTTGCCAGGGGAATGACTTCGGAGAGCTATAGCTCCCTCTGTATTGACTGCATTGTTATTTTCATTATTAGATGTTAGCAAAATGAGATCTCATGACTGTAATAATGTTCAAAATCAGATTCAGGCCTCTGAAGAAATCAAGGCGAGGGCTGAAGCAGGATATCACTTTGGTTTATTATTTTCAAATTATAATGCACATGAAATAATAACAATAAAAAAAACGGTGTTTGTGCATGCATAACAATAACAAGATGGCAGTGAATGTCTGTTTGTGAATTGCCTTTTCAGTCAGTCTGACACACAAGTCCAGTCGCATGCTATGAAGTAGTAATACGTTTATTTTACTCTCCAATTTATATTGGTTGAATTAAATGTAGGTAAGGCATAGGTGCAAAATGTACGTCAAGCCCTGGTGACGTAGACCACTGTTGGCCAACTGTGATTGGTCAGCTCGGTAGTTTATCTCGTCCATGTCCCTCAGTGGCCTGACGAGAACAATCCACTCGCTTTCTACCTTATAGATAGCAGGATTTAGTAAAAAATTATTGGAGAGATAACAGCAAAGTTCAGTGGAATCCGGATCAGGCGGTGTATCTTTTCTTTATCTTCAACATGGTGAAATGGGACGTGTTTAAACATTTTTGTGGATTTCTCAAAAGATAATTCACCAATCTTGCATCAGGCTGATATATATGATTGTTTAAATGTGGTTTCCTAATTCCTTGGTGGAGGTATGGACTATTTGAGTGCCCTTATCTTTAATAGCACACACTGATTTTAAAGATCATTTGGTTTAGTTTAGATATTTATCTCTTTGAGTCTACTTGAAATCCCAAACTAAGTATATTGTAGAGATGAGGACATTTAATCATTCATATGACAATGACATCCGACAGATTCAAACAGCCTGTAGCTAATTAGCCATACAAAGAACAGTGTCATCAGAGTACATCATTCCCACAGACAGTAAGCCTACACACAATGTAAAATATTTAATTTCCTCCTAATTCTTTTGCCCGCAATTTTAGAGTTTCATTAGCATCTAAAAGGCAGCTTGCCAAGGCAGTGTGTCAGTGTGTGTAGACGTAGCAGTAGAGTTCGATGGACTACCTGGCATAAATTGAAGATGTGCAGCATCTTTGTTCTCAATGAAATGTGCCTACACAGCGACAGCCCAGGCAGGTCCGTCGTGTTGGATGGGCTTACTCGCTACCGAAATGCCAGGGAATCATCACTGTCTGGTGTAACATTGGACTGTATTCATATCTATATATGAAATGAGGGAGAGTGCCGTGGTTATCGTCGAGGCAGACCCCTGAGAACTAAACAGCAACATCTACAGGCAACACACCTCTGCTTATTTTTCATCTCTACTGGTGATTTCAGTCATGCACACACAACCAAATTTCTGCGAATATTTCAGGTTTGGACCCTGTTGATTTTACTACTCTCACCCTTAAATGTAGAGTGTGCCATTTTAATTCAGTCCACTTTTTCTCAAATTGTGCTAATATGTCCTAATCGTCCGCTGGCTGTGTGTTTTGTGTGTATGCTTTCAAATTATATTTTAATTACACAGCCCTGGCTCTGTATTTGGTGAAAGATTGATTGCTAGATTACCTGAACACCACAACACTGTTCCACCCAATCAGCAACCAGGGTATCTGTGCACAAGAGATACATTCATAAACGGTATATCCTAAAGGTACAATGATCCATCACCTGTGACTTTAAACTGAGACAATGCAATCATGCCTCTGTCGTCTGCTAATGAGGGCCTCAGATAACACACACCACCACTACTGTTTCAGAACAACTACTGTTAGCAGCTGGAAAGGCTAACACGGCTATCTCACAGGATGTTACACTGACAATCATGTTCAAAGTAGCGGCCAACACGCTGAGAGCTGAAACACCACAGAGTACAGCTAACCTAATTAAAATGAGAAAATATAGTGACACAGTGGTATGTAACGTTCTCAGAGCAGGCAGCAGCCAGTCACTCACACTGATGGTGCAGCGGTTAACGCTATTATTATTTTATTGAAATTATATATTGAATGTTATTATTATCATTGTAGCCCATTTTCACTATCTCCACCTTTAATACTCTTTTGTCTTTGTTCGTCTCATCCCTGTAGCACCAAGGTCCCAGAGGAACCACTCACCTTCCGACCCGTTCTATATCAATCTGTTCTAAGTTGAAAATCCATGTCTTTGATAATACCAATTCAGTCATATTTACGACGTATTTTTCCATTCAATACCCGTGCTGCTTGGGTTGGTTCCAGACAAAGCACCGTGCAAGTAATCATTATCTGCACCTCATTGTGAATATACAGACACAAGTTCAAGAGGTGCATGCCCTACAGTTTTCCATGTGTCAGACCTGGTGAGACTACTGAATAAAGTATTCGGAAGCCGCGTGGGTTAAGTCCTCAGCAATTTGCAATGCTATTCAAGCTTCAAAGTCCTGTGTTACATTCCAATGAGTTGATTTTCTTTTATTACATTTTTCAGTGCAATTCAAATTAAATTTGAATGGAACTCCTCGCAGAGAAAAACACCACTGTGGTCTAATTTGGTGTATTAAGTTAATCTGTTCTGCAATTCTGAAGCTCTGCTTGTTCCGTGTTACAACCCGGTACAAACTGTGAGGGGCTGAGTCATAGTACAAACTTCCAAACAGCAAAACGGACGTGTTTCAAAGCGTTTTTTCAAACCTGAAAGTGCAAAGTCTGATCCAAGATTCATGTCTTTGCTATATCTTATACATTTGATCATGTTGATTGGATTTTCAATGCAATTTATAAGCAGCCTAAAGACTTGTACAAAATACACATGTCGCTTCATCATCAACTACATGGGCTGAACCTAACTTTACTTTTATTGGTTTGTAAATGCTGTGTTTTTTTGCGGGGGGCGGGTAGTAGTCTTTTGTTTTTAATGTTAAAAATGTATAAACCGGTTCATTTCCTTGCTAATGTAATTATTATGATATTACCAATAGCATCACCAACCTTCAGCGCTGTACCTGACAATGAATTTGCCGAAAGACATTCTCTTTACAATTGCCTTGTTTTCGTTTGAGCTTATACTATAAGGCTTTTGTTTGTAGTAATGCAGTATATGGTTTTATGTTTTATAAGACATTTCTATTATTCTGTCTCTAACCTGTACATAAAGTGTTTTGAGGGTGGTAAGAAAAACCTGTGGTAGAAGCAATGGGTTTACGTTTTGATTCTGGGAAAATTATTACTTTCATGGAAAAACAACTGTAAATAAAGATATATTCACTCTCACATCATTTATGTGGATGTTTAGAGTCTGAAGAGGGAATTATTTTATCAACAACTAAAGCTTCAGAGACTGGTAAGAATACGGTGGGTGGTTTTCCTGCTCAAACTTATTGTGATGAGCATTATCATGGGTTTATAAAAGCGGAAAAAGTCATAAATAATAGCTCTGTCTACTATATCTCACTGCTCAGCGAACCAAAGCTTTGGTGTGCTGTCTGGTGTCAGTAATAGTCATATACCAAAGAAATGAAATGATCTTCTCAGTAGAAGCCAATATGGCAGTTATCCAAAGGAAGAGGAACAAATTAAGTGTTTCCACTGGAGTTCACCATATTGGTCAGAAGGAAAGTTACACGAGAGCAGGCCTTTAACGGTGCACACCCTCGTGGTCTTACAAGGCATTTTGGATGAAAAACATTCAGCAAATGACATCTATAAAGGAATAGCCACTGGCTGGAAATGAAAGATTTTTTTCTTGCTTTATTGTGCATCCAAATAGCTTCTTGAAAAATACAGAGGCTGGAGGCTGCCAATAGAATACTTTGGGGAAATAGAGAAAGCAGAACATCTGGCCTCAAATTTCTAATTAGATTTACCATTGGGATTTCTTTCATTTTAGAGACAGTTTTTTTTTTTTCATTTCCTTGAGGAATTGTTGACATCAAAATGCGAAAAAATAAATAATTAAATATGTATATATAAAATAGCCGCTTAAAGTGGAGTGCCATTTATTTTGGGAATTCATATTCATTTATAATTTGACTGTCAAAACAGCCTAAAATAGCAGCTCCAAAGATCTCAGCATGCTATAATAAATTATGCTGCAAGGACTTGAGTGCGTCTTTGTACCAAAACTACAGACTACGACTTGGATTTAGGGCATGATCGCAATGTCTGAAGCTACTATGTAAACAAGCAAAGTTATTTTGTCAGTTTGTTTGTTTGATTTGAGGTTTTATACGCTCAAATTAGACTGGTTCAATTGATGTGCAACCGGCACTGAAGCAGAAAATGCTCTGTTATCTATTGAAAGTACCCTGGAGAGAGTTTACATCACACAGGGAGGGGAAACTGCCGCCTCGCTGCTCTAAACGGGTGCAAAGTTGGGGGCATTAATCTTTCCTCAAGCATTGTTTGAGCAGTCACAATTTTACTTTGTATTTCAGGACTGGTCATCCGTGCCTTTGCATAAGCTTGAGCAGCTCATACCTTTATTTACTAAAAGGGGGAGTATTTCATAAGCCTTTTCCATTATTCGGGCATGATATGCAGCTCTGTAATGCAAAGCTATGTGAGCTATTTTTCTGCTGACTTGAGCTTTGACACACAGTGAAAAACATCTTATTTTCTCTGTTCCCTGTGGGTGCTGAAAGACTTAAAACTTTAGTAACTGGTTATATGAGTGTGTCTCAAGGTCTCTTATTTTACACATTTATACAGTACTTTCTGTGAGTATCTGTACCTCTTCTCTTATTGTACAACTGTTTTCTTAGAGATGCACAGCCAGGCCAACCACAGGTAACAGATTGTGACCTTATACTGTTTCTTGGAAAATACTCACCTATGAGTTCAAACGGCCTTGGTTTGCCAATTCTGAAATGAGCCCAACAGGCAACATGATTAACTAAAATGCACGCACATTTTAGAAATAACAGTGGTCATATTGGTCAATTGGTCTTGAATATTTATTTCACTGGGAAGACTGTGAAGGACAAGGTGCATTCTTGAGCTATCGCGTTGATGAGAACAGGACGAGCAGACAGGAAATGTGATGCCTCGGGCCGCTTGCTTTCACCAGTGTGGAGGCATAAATAAAGGTTGAATGATGGAAACATAGACCATATATACATTTGTAGTTTAAGGTCGTTCTTATCACACTGGTGTTTGTTCAAGTGTTCTGTTTGTTTCTGTAAGCTTAGTTTTTGTTACTTATTAATGCTATATAAAAAAACTGGTGAAATGTCAGGGTTGACAGCTAAGACTGACTCCCAGTTAGTGCATGTTTTCCATCTTTATATACAGTCTGCTGGTGGGAACAGGTGGGCCATGTGACATCACAACATTAAGGAAGTCCTGATGGCTCATTTCAAGGCACAGTCTCTACATACAGGCATTCCTCCATAACTCTAGAGCTTTGATTCACACAGCTTTAACTTGACTGTAGGACCTAAACTTGTTTTATCACAAAAACACATCTAATTTTCTTCAGTATAAGACCTTTAAAGCACTTAATAGGACTGTGAATCATGAATGTATCAAAGATGCTTTAATTTAACTTTTGAAGTTTCATAAAAAAAGATACATTTGAGTATGGCAGGCAGTAGAACACTTTGTAATATCCTCACAATTCAACACAATCAGCTGGAGGGGGCAACGTGTTTAGCCTAATTGCTAATTGCCTAATCGGCTAATGGCATCTGTAATTTGAGCACTCCATACATTACTACGTGTCGTGATTTGAATCACAGGGTAATGAAGTCCCACCATTACTCATCGCTCTGAGCTCTCACAGTCTGGATATGTTCCAACACCTGGCTGCAGCCACTCCATATGTGGGCCGGACACCAAATAGCACTGAGAGCACAGGGACTGCCAGTGACTAAGCAGGTGTTTAAGTAGCATGAATGAAAAGGATTATGGGACATTTTGTGGTAGGAATCAGTGCAAATACTTGCAAGCAAGGATAAGAAGCTTCCACTTCAAGGATGGGTGCTAAAAACAGTTTCTTCTAATTAATGATGGAAATATTGTAATGTTGCAGATGCATTCAGCTCCATGCTAACCCTCACATGTGGCTCTCTCTGAGGCTTCTGTGTTTTTTCCTCCTGTTTATATTTCTTCTTTTGGTAGTTTTGCCTTAGTCTTTTTGAGGGTTGAGGACAGAGGATGTTGCACCTTGTTAAGCCTTACGAGACACATTTTGATCGCTGAATATTGTCTATACAAAAGAAGGTACTAGGTTCAAGAACATGTTCCGGTCAGCAGTCAACAACTGAAGTTGACAAATCAATATCCTTTCAAATGACAGCTCAGCTGCCATAGGACCTGGAGCTTGGATATTACAACCAAAAATAAAATTGGGGCACAAGTTAAGCTCGTATTCATCTGCACAAGAACTTAGAGTTAACATTTTAAGCTGGACTTAAACAACCTGCATTTTTTCCCATTTATAGGAATTTCTCTTTTTACTCTCTCTCTACTCCCTCTAATCCTACAATTTTACAAAAATAATTCTGGTTGAAAAGGTGTTGGTAAATGTTCTGCCATTGACCTTGCAGAACGATAACAAAGATTGTTTGTTGGATTTGACAGATTAAGTTAAGCCTATATGTTGCATTAATCAATAAAAATGATTTGATACTTTCCTCAATTAAAAAGAGTTCTAAATCAGATAAACAATTTTTTTAATTCTTGTTTTATTACATTATTTTATCTTCTATGTTCCATGCTTTTTTATTTATGTTTGTAAGCAAGATTACACAAAAACAATTGAATGGATCTCGATGAAAATTCGAGGATGGATGCCAAATTGATCACAGGAAGAACCCATTTAAGTTTGTTGTAGATCCAGGAATTTATTTTCACTCTCTTTAACATTGCAAGACACGGCCTTTTTTTTACCATTTACCCAGTGAATAGTTCAAGGGCCTTGATGAAAAAAAATCAGGCACATTTTGGGGCGTATGTTAACACTGAGTGCTATTCTAGTTAAAGAGTTAATTTGTAATTGATTCACAGATACAGCTATATTATTTTTCTGTATCTTTAGTAAATTAATTCAATTTTCAGAAATTAAATTCCAAATGTGACATATTTCCCAGAGGATTACATGATACTAATTAAATAATATAAGTATGAGATCAGAAGTGCTTTGACTCCTCTAATATAATCTCCCCAGGTAGGATGTTCTTGAAGCCTAAGGGCCAAGGAAGCGGAGTCTGAACTGCCTTTGGTCTTGAGTGTAGACTGCAGAATGGCCGGGGGGGGGGGGGGGTTCTGAACTTGTCAAGATACATACTTGCTAAGGTTAAAAGATCAGAGGTAGCTTCACTCAGACATACTGGAGTGTTACAGGTCATCAGTACAACATACAATCCCAAACTCGAACAGAGACAACCAGGCCGGAGAAGCTCTATGGTCTGATGCATGTGTTGTCTTCTTGAATTGTCTGACAGCAGGTTTGGTACAGCTGGAGCCATGTCTCACTCGATTGCGTTGCAGTTGTCAGGGTGAGGTATTTCAACCCGATACAACCTCACCGCAAACTCATATTTGATTAATCTGAAGTGGGTTGCTGCTGCGGTTGAAAAGTTTGGCCTCCATCACAGCCAACCTCCGCCTTTATAGTTTAGAGTCTTAACCAGACTCAAGTGTTTAAAATCGCTACAAAATCGTACTTAATATCTTGCTTTTTGCTCACACCAAGATTCACATATTTGCAATGAATGGTTTAATCGTGACGTGTTTTTTGTTCATTTTTAACCCCATTATGATGTCTATATTTTACAGTACATGGATGAAGTCCCAAAAGTTGAGGTGAACATTAGTAAAATACTTGCAAGCAAAAAGCCCAGGATCCTGGCCACTTTGAATGGTTCATGTGCAAATCTACATCTACGTCCTGAAGTGAAGTCATGTAATCTATGTCCACTTAATTCCAGATTGGATTGAGGCTCAAAAAGAGATGTCTTTGGGCCAAACAAGTCTCCGCAGGTAAAGCTTCGGGACGTAGGCCATCCAGAACAGAATGCACTCCGTGGAATTGGTATCTGAAAGAATTATTAATTATTTGTTTCTTAATTATTAATTAAGAAACAAAAATTATTGAGTCTGGTCTGAGAGGCTGCACAAAGGGCCAGTATCAGATTAACGGTATTTGAGGTTCAAATGGTAAATGCTTAATAACCCAGTGGAGTTCCACAATAAAGCAATAAAAACTGAAAAAGTGCACGTCCCCGTTAAGTCTCCCAAATTAAACCAAACAATTTCATGACTATACCTTTTATGCAAACTGTGAGTTTACTTGGCACTCTCATAATATCTGATATTGCCATGGAACAGTCAATGGTGTTTTGTTTTGACTAATCTTTAACTGTTCCTGTCAGCTTACTTACAGTATTGTGAAAAATGTGTCATGCTTTTATTTTTCTCTTTGTTTATGCAGATGAGGCATTTCCATTTATAGTGTGGATGTTTGTAAAATTACCACGTATGTGCCAAATTGACCTGATGAAATATGTCTAAATGAAGTACAACAGATTAATGCATGATGATA
Source organism: Limanda limanda (assembly GCF_963576545.1). Lineage (NCBI taxonomy): Eukaryota > Metazoa > Chordata > Actinopteri > Pleuronectiformes > Pleuronectidae > Limanda > Limanda limanda. The sequence goes on from NC_083649.1 coordinate 19,089,775, forward strand.
TATGGAACACAATGTTTATGTTATAATTATTAAGGCATATGTGCAGATCTACACTGTGAATATGATGCATTTTGAAAAATAAAAGTAGACGTTCTCATATGAAAGATTTTGTTTTGTTCTGTGTCAAGCAACATGACAAGTTTATCAGTGTAGTCACTTGTTTGAGAAAGGCACTGTTGTTTTCTGACAGCTCTCTAACCTTGAAATGGGACAATATCTGATCACCGTAGAATTCAAATTTAGAAAACTGTGTTCAGGAAGTGCAAGAATCGCAGGACACATTATTGTTCCATGAGCAACAAGATGCTTCTTGGTAATTTTCTATATGTTCTGTAAATAATTTTCAAAGATAATGCCAACATTCTTCCTGCATTACAATAAAAAACACACAACGCAAGTTCATTGGATCCTATTTTAGTTGTTTCTCGGGCTGTAACCATCTGTTGATGTTTTTTTAATCTTATCTTATTCTATTGTTATTTTATTGAACAGCACTTTGGTCAATGCTGGTTGTTTTTGAATGTGCTTTATAAATAAACTTGATTTGATTTGACTTCTTTCTTGTTTTTTAGTAGTCTCCTTTCTTGTATATTGTTCGCTTCCAGAAAATCAATGCAGGCCCCATCACATCTCTGTTGTACTGTCAGATTTATACCTTTTTTTGTCTTTTCTTGACAACTTTCACAAGTGCAAATGGTGTGCAAAGGATGTTTGCTGTCTAGTATCCTAATGAAAACACCTACAATAAATATGTTGTGTTCGTCACATGCAGCCTTCAACACTTTTGGTGTGAAGAGAAACTAAGGCCTGTGATGTACACCTTGCCTTATAAGACATTTTCAAAGGTTTTTTTTTTCTACAGTGAGAAAACTGGTCTATTAATGTTAAGCCAAAGGAGTCAGAAGATGCTTGTAGTGCCGACCGGAGCCGATTTTCATCCATCTCTGCAATCCCTCTTCGGATCATTATTTCTTATTCTCAGCATACAAATTTACTGTTTAGTTTATTCTTACAGATTCTACATTCCACATACTGTTTCCAGCAGATGGTTGTTCATAGCGAAATAAGCTTTGATAAGTACATAATACACTACCTGTGTACACTTTATAATAGACAACACTTTATCTTGACAACACCATAAAGGAGACACACGTCACATTATAACCTTGTTATTGTTCTACACCAAAAACAGTTTAATAGTAGCTCGTGAATAAGCAGTAAGTTGAGAACAAAAATGTGTCTCTTGTTTAGCTTTTTCCTATCAAGGGTTGGATAAAATTGTGTAATGTCCTTTGAGGGCCATATTCCTATAAAAATACTGAAAACCTACGGTATATCACTCAGTCCTCTCTAACGCTGTGGCTGGAACTGCCTCTCTTTGGCGAAGCTGCTTCGCAAAGGTCTGGGTCGGTCAGTCTCGAGCAAGACTCTTTGCAAGTGGCCATTCTGAAAAGGAATTGCTCACAGCAGTAGGTGGCCCCAAACAGGTGCAAACTTCAGTGTCTGATCAGAATGTGGAAAATCCTCAAATACAGCTCACGGAGCCCGAGCAGAGGGCGGTTGTTGAGCCGAGCTCCGAGCCTGTTGTTTCTTCGCAGCTCAACGATTTCGTGCTGTAGGTTGTCAGGCACACATCAGCTGGCTCCACATTAAATAGCATGCAAATATGTTCTGTTCCTTTTGTTTACTTTCCGTGTCCCTAAACCTCCCGCCAAAAGCCTGAAGAAATCTTTAACACTCACCAGGTTATTCAGATTTCTTGTTCTTGCAGAGTAGGAGTATGCAAAGTGTTTTGCACACAATGTTAAATTTTACTTTGACCGGCAGCGCTGCAGCAGCAGCAACACTTGTTCACAAATTCCTCTTCTGAGTGAGGTTTCTCAGCTATTAACTCGCTCACTATGAAACTTGCACAACCAGACTCCTGGAAGAGCATTAACTTTTGCATTAAGGTAAAATTACCACATCACATTTTTAACTTAAATAAAAGTAAGTTAGTAAATAAGTACTTGCTAAGTTTACTTAACTAATTCAAAATATAAGCACTTGCCTAGTGTAGCTTAGTGTGTAATGCAACAGTCTACAACATCCTACATTATTATGGCTTCGTCTCGGCTGTGGCCTCTTCAGAATCCATTTTATATCTTTCACTTCAACAAAAATATAATAATTTTCATATCTCTCTCTGAAAGCGCGATATTCCTCATCCACTTTTCTTTTTGGACCGTCAATGATGTCTGTCAGAGAGCAAAAGACACAAAACAAAAGATTAGTCTAAAATTCTATGTTATTTTCTTTTATTGCAAAACAAAAAAACTATGGCTGCAGTATTTTCCTTTTTTTTGTACCTCGAAGTTGCTTTTTGTGAAACGATGTCTAGGCCAGATCAAATTGACTCATTTACGGCCCAGAGGATGGAGGTTTCCCACCCCTGTGCTCGAAATGAATCAAGAAAAGAAAAATGTGCCTTTGATAACCCAAAATGGAAACTGCCCACGCCATGAACAGGAGCCAGAAAATTGGGTTTGTGATAGATGATATGAGAGAGGAAAATGAAAGTCAAATTCCGTTCTAATGGTTACACCGGAGGAAGAGTCATTGAAGCTAACGGAATATCTGTGTGTTTACAAATAAAATCTCTGATTTTGATTGTAATTAGAAGGGGCAGCACAGAGAACCGTGGTACATTGTAATTCTTATGTAGTTTACAAGTTTGACAATTTTCACATCACATAAGATGAGCTGTGTTGACAAGCTCTAATAAAAGGCTTTACAGAGATGTTTCCTTTTGTGTGTATTAGATTAATGCAAAAGGACATTTTTCAAAGGTGATTTTGAGGAGAGGATGGCAAAATTGAAAACGCTGGTTTGCATATAAATACAGAGTATAGTCATGTGGAAATGAGTCGTACTTAATGCTGTAAATTCGAAAAAAAAAGTGTGCTTGCTGAAAACCAGACCATCTTTCTGCCAGTGTGCCATATGGGCTCTACAACAGTAGCTCTACATGATTTACGTGCAACAGACAAACAGAAGTAGGATGGTTTCAAGAGGCTTGTCTTTGAAAAGATGTTGGTGCTTCAGCTTTTGACTGAGAATGAATAATTGTGACTTCCAGAGCAATCCTGGGTTACCGGGGGGATACAGATCAGCAGTTTTTTGCGAGCAGCAGGCCTTTGTAATCCACTGCTGGAGTCCTCAGCCTCCCATTGTGGTGCTGCGCACCACGGTTTAAAGAGCCGGGCGGCACCGCAGGGTCAAAACAGGGAAGGGTTCACAGACAGTTATTTTCAATATTCTCCAAAAAAAAATAACCTTACAAACCGAAAAAATATTTTTTTGGATTATTCAGGAATTGGACAAAATTGTGTTTTGAGGCATAACACATCACCATGGAAATGTCCATCACCATGATAACTGTCACTGTGTGCTGTTTTGAAGTAGACGCAATGATACTGAGGAAATGAGAAGCTTTTCATGTTTAATTAATAATGCTAATGAAACTTAATTAGAGCAGCTTATGAAAAATGCATTCAAATGAGAGATGAGCTTTATCCTTAAATAACAAGCCTCCTGTGCTGGATTTGGTTTCCTATTACATGATAATTAGACTCCACTGGGGACTGTTAATGAGCATAGATCATTTCAATCTTTGGCACAGTGGGACCCACACCCACCCCTTATGACCATATATTTAGAAATCTCCGTCCTTATGTTTGCATATGGTAAGACTGGTTCATTGTATGCAATGTTAGTCGGACCAATATCTAGGCTGGCGTAATCATTCACTGGAGTAAACTCAAGGTTAATTATTAAATTACCTAAACTTGTTAGATACAAATACAATGTGCGTATATACACGTGTATGTGTTGCCAGCATTATATTTGAAAAATATTTAAAATAGATTTTATATGCATTTCAAATCAAAACTGTAATATCATTCACTGGCTGTTTTAGTGTCCAAAGATATGTGATCACCAATGATTAAGAAAACAATATTATTTGCATATTTTTTTACCAGACCCAAATGCAATAATAATTTTTTTTTTTCTTTTCATAAAGACACTTGAAGAAAAAATATGATGTAGAATAACTTGACTCCCTTTTGTATTTCTTTTATACAATCTTTTGAAACAGATACCATTGTAGTTATAAGTATTTACATTTGCTGCCCTGAAAGCAAAGTCGAGACTGTCAAGTGCACCATGCTTTGCCTCGGAGTATCTTGGCATTCAACAATCCTTGGGGAGTGTCTATTAAAAAGACCTTGCTGACTGCAGGCTATCAGTTCAAAATATATATATTTATATCTTCAAACAAGCTCGCACAGTTCATTTGCCGTGCTCTGAAAACCATCCAAAGGTACATTTTCAGATGCACTACCTTGTTTTTTTTCCCATTCTATTTTTTCATTTTCGTCATATCAATTATCCAAATTTGGCTCTGTGCTCTTTCATCTCAACGCAAAATGTCAAAAATAATAGATTTCTAATTTTGCACAGTGCATGTGTCGATGCATGCTGTGTGCTGAAACGTACAGAGCTGGTCTCTATGTGGAGAGACAGTGGTGAACTGTCACAGTGTGTGTCATCTCCAGCCTTCTAACAGCTTACTAACAGCACAGTTCACTTGCTGAAAATGCCTCTGTACCCTGCAGGTAAGGGTCTATTAAATCCTCCTACACTGTGATCCTGCTTCTTCGCCCGATTCTATCTCAACCCGTGAGGCTTTCGGTCAGCACCACCTATTGCAATTTAATTCTCCCAAGTTTTAACAATTTAACCCTTAAAAACGCGGGACAATTCATAGCAGATGATAAATGATGACAATGAGGCGTATGTATAAACTAATTAACTATATAACTGGAGTCTCTGTGCTGGAGCGAGAGAGGGGGTTGGATGAATGGGTGGATGTGTGCGCTCTGTTTTACACTGTCAATTTGGCAGATGCCTGCAGGGGCTGGTGTGTTGCCATGGTGATATGAGCACGGCATGAAAGAGCAGCAAGGTTTTCCTAACAGGACCAGTCTCATAAGGAGTGATAAAATGAGAACCTTTCTTTAAGACTCTCACAAACACTATATGTCTATTCAACACAGCCCTAAGTGTCCATCTAAAGCAAAACACCATTTATTATAGGATTGAATCACACAATGAAGTTTAGTATTTAAATGTTTTTGGAAGAACTTAAAACGTGTTAATATTCACATATTTATAGTTCTGGCCTAGATTTGTCTTAAGCTCATGTATTTTGACACTTATTGTTAAGTATTTATATAATATAGGCTTTTATCTGCTGCAGTGTAACCACTCTGATTGGCTAAGGACAGATTGACTCACAAGGAGTCTTGGGATCAGATTATTATTTTGCTACTGACGTTAATTTGCAACAGGCTTAGTAAACATTTTAGAGAGTGCAGCCATGCTACCTCTGCCATCTCCTTGAGAAACAGCCTTGGAGTTCACTTGATCCTGATTTATATTTGGATCTGCACCAGATTGCACACACACATAAATTTCAGTCCACAAAATGTGTCAGATTTGTTTCATCAAGATCCATTAATAATTTTCTTGCAAAATCAGTGAAAATGGCAAAGAAAACGATAACGCTGACATCCTATCTCACAATGTTTAACAAAATTATCTGGATCGTTACCAAAATGAAAATATTCTTCCTTGGGTCATGGCCCACCCCTCCACAAAATGTCATGGAAATCAGTTGAGTGTTTTTTGCATAATCCTGCTAACTAATAAACAAATGCAGACTTAAAATCTTACTGATGTTTAGCAGGCAGAACAATTAGCATGCTTGTCATCTTAGTTCATAATGTTGACATGCTAATATGAGCAATTATCACTAAACACAAAGTTTAGCTGAGGCTGATGGGAATGTCATTAGTTTTCAGGTATATGGTCGTAAATCGCAGTTTGACATGAATGAAAATCGATGTAATAAGTGTCGTGACATTTCACAAAAAAAAATGCTTATGTGCAGCTCCCAGTGACCCTGGAGGAAAAGGCTGGGGGGGCAACTAAGTCAGAAGTCCCTACAATGATACCTACTGTGCGTTGGAACTCAATTAGAGAACGGGACTCAGCAGAGTGTATACCTCCACCAAACAGTCCCCTTATGAAACCACATTTAAATTCATTTGGATCTGCACCAAACTGCTCATACACATAAATACCAGTGCCCCAAATAAGCCTAATATCTTGTATCAAGATCAATGAATGATTCTCTTATGCCCTTTTTCAATGTTGAAGAAAATTGTGAAGACACCAAAATTAAATTAGATTTAATGGGATTCTTCCATGACCCATGCTCTCATCCGGTGTTTTTTAAATGAACAGGGATGAAAACACAACATCTTTAGCTGAGGTGTAAGTTTAAAAAAAACAAAACAATCTCCCTCAACTCCAGTTGCAGATTCTCTGATTAAGACTCTGGTGGGATAACCTCTGACCTTGCGGAGGGCCGGCTAGACAGGTGGGAAGCCAGCGAGAGGTCACATTTCCTCCACCGCTCTCGTGACTCCTTCTGGTCGAACCGAGTTGCGTCGTCGGGGTTGAGCGCCGTTGCTGTGACGCTTCGTGTGGATCGCGCCCTCCCAGTCGAGCGCGTCACAGTCTGATGAGAGGAAGCAGCTGATGTGACCCCGGGCCTGCATGGCTGTCCTAATCCTCCACAGGCCAGCACAGGGTCAAGGAACAGATGGCACAGTAAATAAGTAACTCCATTTTGGGAGAGAAAAGAGGAAAACATTTTTCACATAGGGACATAACATGGTAATGCAAACACAAATACAATAATAATAATGGTCTTTACTGGATTTGTGGTTATATTGTGGCTATTTCAAAACTGGTCAATATGATTTTGTGCTAAGAAAAGATCAAGTAAATATCGATGCACAATTTCTTTCTCTGTCTTTTTAATAAGACCCACAAGTATTGGACCATGCCAACTTGTATTGCCTTTTTCCTCTCAGATGCTGGGAACAGATAATTTTAGCTTTGGCCTTTATTTTTATTTTCAAAGATTTCCACCTCTCCGTTTTAATTCCTGTTTGTTTCTAATTATATGAATTTTCAAACGCCAACCTTCAATACTTCATTAACCCTTCATTAATCCTAATTTCAATACTTTCCTTTGTGTGTGTGTGTGTGTGTGTGTGTGTGTGTGTGTGTGTGTTGTTTCTCATGGTGTCAGTCCCTGCTGATTGTTTCTCTACTTTTTATAATGTTTCAAAAAAATTGCCCGTTGGGAGTGTGAAGCGATTTCGACAAGTCATTAACCATCACTAATTGTCGTGGTGAGGTCTTCTGCTCTTTCGTTTTCATTTAATTTTCTGCACGACACAGTGCATTGTCAACTCTGTGGATTTTTCACTGTGTAAATTGCTCCGTAATAGTCTTAACCTGATGTTTCTCACCATTTTCAGACTGTATTACCTCATGGCCACACTATTGGACAATTGACTGTTTACTGTTCTCATTAGTGATCTGCAACGCTCCAGTCATTATTCCAGCTGACAGGTCAGCATACCCTTTGGGTGAGCCTGACTCGCTTTCATGCGTGAGCCAAATCATTAATTCAACCAGCAGACGTGGCCCACAGCTTTCCAGAGGACAGCGCAGTGGGTACTTTGCGCTGCTTCCCTGCAACCTCACAGAGACATAATTAAGAAGTTCTAAGCGAAAGAGACACATTAAAGTGGTCTGATATAGTCAGAGCTGATCAAATCTGATAACATGGCCAAAACGGGTTTATAGTCTCGTATAGCCTCTCGCTGTGTATGAAACATTAAAGTCCACTCGCATTATCAGCAAGAAGAAGAGGCTTATATTGGACAGTGTGGTAAATATATATTGATGCACAGGTGCATTCAAAATTATGGCTTCATCATCCTCAGCACATACAGTAACAATCCCTGCGAGAGCAAAGGAAGTTTAGGCGGTGAAATAATCTGAGCGTGTTTCAGCTGCTGACAAAGAAAGCTCCGACGTCCTGGAGAAGGAGCGGTGTCGCACTCAAACCGCCTCCTGTGTGCGTGTCGGCTATTTTCAGCTTCTTAACAGAAAAGCTGTCACCTAAGTGGAAGACATTGTTTCATAAGAAGTGACTCACCCAAGGGTTTCACGTGATCCATATGTTTTTTTATTAGAAAAAAGGGAGTGAACACAGTGCCAATGTCTCACCCTTAAGTCATTTCTCACTCTAATTACAAGGGTTGGGTTCTAAAAGCCAGTGGCAATCAGGCACCAGTTCCTACATGGCCAGTACCTACTGGACTGAATCACAACCCAGATTCCAGTGGCTCATTTCGGTGCCTGAGCTCTAAGCTGAAATAGCTGCTCTGCTATCATAAACTTCATCAGAATATGTTAACTATACTTTTAATTTAGGCATATAACTTCCAATTTCCTTTAGAAATAAAAATGCTGTTCTTATAGTTGACTGTTAATTTTACCATTATATAAATAAGGATCTGGTGCCATTTAGGCACTGGTGCAGTTTTGAAAGTATTGATTTAGCACCGGTATCAGAAAAAACTCAAATGATACTAATCCTTTTCGACAGCTCCTCCCAGTGTGTTCAGTGACAGGTTCTGATAGATTTACATGAGGTCAAGGGAACAGACTTGACAATAAAGCAGTGGCTTCACAGATACACAGATTTTCACTAACACAAGGTTACAATTCAGAAAATTATACAGCATGAGAAGTAATGCAGATAAAAAACAAATGACATTGGCATTTCAACATCCTATTATGACTGTGTTATGTCGTATAGACGTATATTACACCTATAAAAAGCTTATCGAAGCACAATGTGTGAGCTTACCTTTATCCACCTCTCTTCTTTAAAGCCTTTCAGACTCTAAACTCACAATCTTACAGATGTGCCCTTGTGCTTCTTTTAAATTGCATTTGTTGTTGACTCAGTAATAATGCCCTTTACGCTTTTTCTAACTTTTGCTTTGTACTTTCTCACCGTTCAATTTTCTTTCTCTGTCCCATTGAATTTCCCACATGCTTTCACTTGTTTTCCCCTCTAATTTTTACATTTTGTGATTCACATTCGCTTGTTTGTCTCCACTTCTCCCACCTCCTCTTATTGTAATATTCTGCTGTTACGCCACTTTACCTTTTTTTTTAATTCCTGCTTTTGTCCCCTCTACTGTCTGCCCCTGTTTCATTCTCCACTTTGTTCCTTTCCTCTCTCGTAATTCTCTCCTCCACCCTCTCCTCTGCTTTTGTGTTTCTCCGTTCCTCTCATTTATTCCTGTCCTCCAGCTCTCTTTGTGTTCATTACTATGCTCCTAATCCTGCGCTTTCCTATGCTTGTCCGCTCAACTCTTTAAATCTCTTCTTTATAATCTTCTACCCTTAACTTAACACAGCGAAATCTAAGCAATAACAGTGTAACAGTTGCAAGCATTCGTGTTGGAAGTTTATGGCCGGTTGCTGCTGCAGGTGAGGTTCGCCCGTCAATTCAAACACGTGTTCGCTAATATTAGAAGCAGCTTCTCTGTCTGAATCTGAGCAAATTCGTGATATGAGAAATGTGTAACAAAAGATTTTGGTGGACTGGCTCCAGCTAGACCCACACAGCCTCACATCCGGCTGAGTCTTGTCTGACTGACAGTCTCTGGTAATCTGACAGAAACAAACGAGCGAGCGCTGGTTCTGACAGTACTTACTGTAAAACCTGGGATGTAACACGATGACACTTCAAGGTCACATCCAATGGATTTTCTTCCGCTCTCACCCGGAGTTTGCATGTAGGGGGGGCACAAATTGAAAAAAATTGCCCGGTGCAATGTGCAGCTTTGAAGATAGCGGGCAAAGAAATGTTACAACACGGTCCAATCTAAAGTTCCAAAATTCCCTTGCAGCTCAAACGTACAGATTACATAGCAAAGATTAACAATCACAATGTGACTCAATCTCTGTACAAATTTAATCTGTCCATACAAATCTTCATATCAATAAAAAAAACGATATGTGCAGGCTTGATGGTTCTATCACCAAATAGCATGTGTGGCTGACAGGTACTGAATGTGTTGCTTAGATGAATGATGCGTTTGTTTTTTGAGTGACATTTTACTATCATCAAAAGAACTAGATGGAGAACAGGAATAAAACTGTCCCCTGTCTTTAAGAGACACATCTCAAAACTGTCTGATTCTGTTGTCTGCTTACACTCACCGGTCACTTTATTAGGAACGCTGGAACTCCCCTTGCTGTCAAAACAGCCCTGAGTTCATTGTGTTTTTTGGAAGATGTTAGACTCTTATTTTTATTTATTTTTTAAGATTCTGCTTTATGTTGGCATGATTGAATGACAGAATCTCTGCAGAATTGTCAGCTGCACATTCTTGCTGCCAATCTCCTGTTCTATCACATCCCAGATGTGTTCAATGGGATCCAGATGTGGTGACTGGGGAGGTCATCGATGTTACCTCCACCTAGGATGCTGCTCGTTTGTTTGTTTGTTTGTAAGCAAGATTACAGTAAAACAACCGGATGGATATCCAGGAAGCTTTGTGGAAAGATGTGGTATGGGTCAGGGAAGAAGCCTGTATATGTTGGTGCAGTTATGGACCCTTTCTTACTTTCTTTAGCATTGTAATATTTGGCATTTTTCAAATTTTTCCCCAGACACATTTATGGAACTGATTCATATGTTCTAAGTGTGTGAACTTTGGTGCAGCATGGTTGAATTTAAGGGAACTGTTGGGTCCTGTTGGAGACATTTGTCATATTGAGTGCCATTCTAGGTTTATTTATCAAACCAGTATTGCTTTGTGACATGGTGCTTTATCATGTTAGGAGTAAAAATTACAACATGGTATACGATACAAACATGGAAAGCACCAATATTCAAGGAGGCTGTGGGACTCAAACAGTGATTGATTGGTGTCAAGGCGACAAAGGTTTACCAATAAGTTATTCCCCACACCAATCCTCCACCACCAGCAGGCTGGACTGTTGACATCTCAGGTTGAAGTCATGCTGCTGACGTCAAATTCTGACAACACTCTGCAGCCTCAGTAGAAATCCATATTCATCGGACCAGGCTGCATGTCTCCAGTCTTTTACTGTCCAGTAATTGTTGAGCCTGTGTCCACTGCACCTTCAGAACAGTGGATCTGAGGCAGCAGTGGATACAGGCTCATGTTTGGGTTAAGCTCACGGAATTCAACATTGTTTCCTCATTCAAACTGAAGCTCCACAAATAGGCATGAATACAGGTATTCCTAATAAAGTGCTCCTTAACTGTATTTCCTATACATAAAAGGGACAATTCGTCACATTCCTCTACTGAGTCTAATTTCATGTAGTACTGAATTGTGTTTTTTAGGGGATATTGAAACAAATTGACTCATTTTCATCTGCAACTTATTTACACACATGTACATTATCACATTGCAGATAACAAAACTTTCATATAAATATATATTCGTATTGTATTAGCATGATTTTTCCCCCTGAAAGTCTCTCTGTTTCAGGGGAGCCTAGGCTGTGTTGCCACTCTTGAAAATAAAACAGATCTACTCTATGCTACGATATGGTAATCAGTGCTTATGTTTCTGTATATAGGATAAATTATTGAAAATGTCTCTAGGCACTCATTTAATGTGATACTGAGGCTAATAGACTGAGCTGACCTTATGAGTCTCCAATTTGTGTTTTATTGATAAAGAAAATAAAACCACTGGGAGGTAAAAAATCAGGGCCAAAGAGTTTTGCTTTTATGTGCTTTTATAACACTTTGAAAAGAGACATATTACAGTTTTTCACTTTTTACCTTTTCTCAAGTGTGCTATTTAGGTGATGCTCTGTATGTTAATGCACTGCAAAGTTGAAAAGCCCAAAGTCTGCGGTAAAGGGAGCGGCTCTCCCTCACAGAAAACACTGGTCCTGAAATGTCTCGTCAGCAGTCTGACACCATGGTGTCTGGGATACATTTTTATAATGTGCCCCTAGCGGCTAGTTAGGCATGCCCCCAAACAAAGTCAGGTAGTGCGAGAATTAAGGCCAACATTTTATACAAGCGTTGGACCAATCACAACAGTGTGGACCAGTTGGCCATCATAGCAGACTGGGCTTTATCAGGAAGGGGGCCTTCAAGAGACAGGAGCGAAAACCAGGCAATGTATATACACAATACGAGTGTAAACCTTTCCAAGTATTTACACAAATTAAATTTATGAACCTTAATATGGCTATAAGATGTCTTTTTCAGAGACGCAGGACACTTACATTTTTCAACCGAGCAACAATGATTAATTCCAAACAAGATTCTGTATAAGGTTAGAGTGTCAATCAGCAAAGCACACACCTCCTCCAAAGCTAAAGGTTAGCCTAAACATGTCTGATTCTATTAAGATCTGTACTTTCCGAGAAATTGATGGAAATGTTGCTTGCAATATTATGGGAATTTATAGAAAAAAACTCCTGGATCTGCCTCTTAAACCGGACTGACTTTAAAATGAAATTGGTTCTTCTCTGGTCTATAAGGTTAGGGTCATCCTTCTGTTACCTTTGGTGCAAATCGGTTGAAAACTCCTGATGACAAACCAACATACCCAGGAGGAAACATATTACTCCTTGGCAGAGATAACAAATAGTGAAAAGACTGTAACATATAAAAGCCATCGTTTGAAGTGACAAACCATCAAAGAATTAGTAGCCCTTCCCCATGTCCACAGAACATTTTGACATTTTAAACTTATTGTTTTCCTTTCACAGCACTCAGCCTCAATGTTTTTGTTCAGTTTCCCTTGACCCTGATGTTACCAGACGCAGCAGGCAGCTATTTCTATGATAAACCCACTGTACACAACACCAAACAACAAAAGGACAGATTTAGTGACTGCTTGGACATCTAGCAGCTAAAAAGACAGATTGTTCTCTCCTGAGTTGGAAAAGATCGAACCTAGCGAGTGAATATTGGATTTACATCTGCCTAGTGTCCATAAACTGGATTTGAATGAATACCATGTCTGCTGGTTGGAAATTCTACAGATCAACTTAAAAAGGCATTGACATCTCCATGTTGTGTATGTAGCTTTTTGCACTGGCCCCAGGTGACTAAAAAAATCATTGCAGGGTTCAATTCAGTTATTTCCAGCTTGTGCAGCCAGTCAATGCTTTAACCCAACCTACCACTTGATTTCTCTTCTATCAGCTTGCTGATACACTCTGGTGGACTGACTAGAGCAACCAGGAATATAAATCGGCAGCGTTAGAGCGGAAATGGACAATTTTCCACGCATGTCACTTATTTGACACGCATGCATGCACACAAAATCAACAGGAAAACCCTCCCACGTGTGAGCTCTTGACTGGCAGCTTAATTAATCGGTTTTTAATCTCTTTTGTTGTATTAGTTTTGGATCAGGTAAATGTGTGCCCTTTTTTACTTTCCTACACTTTGAGGTAAATAAAGCTGAATTATAGAGGTTCATTCAATTAATAAATCTAATGCATGGCAAAGATTTAACAAAAATATACAAAAACAGCAACATTTTAGTTTTCTTCATTTAACATTGAAAATTCAAATAAAAAATGTAAATGTGAGTATAAATCTTTTTATTTTAGTAATTTCAAATATATTTGTTACAGGTCCAGTGTGTAGGATTTAGGTGAAAGGGATCTATTGAGAGAAATGTTATATAAAATAATCCTAATGCTGTTTTCAAGAGTGTGTTTCATCTAAATTATACAAATTGTTGTTTTATTTACCCATTCATGTTAAAATACTTTATATTTACATCAGGGGGCTCTTCATTATGGAGGCTGCTTGTTTGTTGTAGTAGCCCAGACTAGACAAACTTTACACCCTTTGAGTTTTTATGAATACTTAAGGTTACCACAGGTCCTCTTTCATGTTTGGAAGGGGAGGATGAGGTGAGGGTAGTTCAGGTGCCACATGCAACTTCACTACTTTATGTCACTTGATTCTACACACTGCAACTTTAAGTTTACTGTTTCCAAATGAGTCTATTTCAAGTCCATGTTTTGGTGAGCTGTCACTGTGGAGTAGAAACACTTTCACACTGTATTTAATTCCCACAACAAATGGTAATTGATGTGGAAATTATAATCTAATGAAGTTACATCATCCAACAAAGTAGGCAATGGATCCCCAATATATATTGGCACTGCTGTCATTGCATTTTTCAGTCATTTTTTACTCAAAGGTATTCACCATTGGGAAAAAATATTTACAGCTGTTCCTGACAAAAGGCGCCAAGCACTGTAGAGTATACATGTAATCCCCTTCTCCACAACATCTGTCTTCTGTCTGCAAAGGGATTGGATACAATCTGCATTGACTCCATCGGCAGTGATGGAAACCTGACACCTGGGTAAGAGCAAATATCTAATTGTTCTTGTCTATTTTTCAGAAACTGACACTGCAGTTTTCTTGCGCGAACGTTCAGGCGTTCAGGTAGGTACTCACTGTTTTTACTTCTTTGGAAGAACAGTGATTTTTAAACTTGTTTTCGAGCTGTGCAAAAGGCAGCACAAGCAAGGCAGTGGGGTGAGAGAGCTTCTCCCTTTCCAGCACCTTTGTGATGTCAAATATGACTCAACAGGGGGAAAAGATATAAGCAAACACCTCTGATGGCAATGAGAAAGGCGTTATACGCCTTTTTAAGCGGGTTTTAACCGGTGGTCCAAACTCTTGAGAGCTTTCACTTTATACAAATGTACAAATAGGAAGATGTTGCAAGTAGGTGAATTAACTCGACAAATACAGCAGGTCACCACTGCCCTGAAATCTGAGGTTTGACCATTGTTTTCTAATAAAGATAATCAATTTTAAAAAGTTAGGAAAATGTGAAAGATGTCTTTGTATTTTGTTGCAGAGGTATCTACTGAGGGTAGCATGCTAACCAGCTAACTCTGGCCTGCTCTACCCCTGAAATAGCACGTTGTGGCTCAAGAAGCAATAGTGAGTCAGATGTGGTTAATGTGAGTAGGATATGAACTCCTCTACTTGGGCCACCTTTACATCTTCCCTGTCTCTCTGACTGGGCAGCTGGACTGGATAATTGTAGCTGTCCCTGGTACAATAACCAATGGAAACAGCCAGTGATTTAAATGATCTAACTGCAAGGCAAACCTGTCTGGAAAAGATATCTCTTTTTGCACTAGTATGACGTTACATTTATTCAAGCTCATGATAAAGATGTATAATACATTTTAATTGGCCAGTGAGCCAAGAACCCACATGCAGCACAATCTCATTACACCAGGGTTGGGCAATGATAAGTGAATAGCCGGTATCCTAGGTTTCTTGAAAGTAACAACCGTGTCCATTATATTTCTCCAAGGCTCTAATATCATGTATCGTAGGGAAATTTAGTGGAATGTTTAACATTTTCATAAATTGGATAGGGCCTAACCTTGATGCACATCCTGAATGATGTATAAACAGAGAAGGCCGAAAGATTGCACATGAGCTACTGATGTACATCGCCAATTATTTTGATAACTACTAAAAAATAGCCTTTGAAGCACTGACTGGTCTGTAAGATGGAAGCCCCCCACTAAATACAATCTTTGGAGAAAAGAGAACAAGAAAACAGCACAACACAACAACCAATCCAACAGCAACACACCGAACAAATAAAAATAACACAACTATGTACGAGAGCTTCCTTATCACTTTGAGTTAAACTAACTACGCAGACAACAGGAGCGATGTGCCTCAGGGCCTCAGCCCTACAAGCAAACCAGTGAATGTCTGATAACATAACAGCAGATAATAGCCTGCGTTTCTGTTGTGGCTTTAAGCGTCCCACTCTGTCTGGAGGGGAGGTGAGCGTAACAGCTGTGGTGCCAGCTAACAAGCCTGTAAGTAATTGGTGGCAGCGCTGTGGAACAATCCATACACACAAGAGCAAACAATCAGATCTGATAAGCAGAATTTGTTTGTCCTCACTGTGGTTTCCGGCCATGAAGCAAACTTTCATTCAGCGCCTCGGAGAGATGCCTCGTATGATCCATTCAACCTCCGGCCATTTTCCATTTTCAGATGCACAGTAATTTCCCCTGCAGCATGACGACTTGCTTCTCTGACCCATGCAGTTAAATCTTTGTTGAATATAAGGTTGCCATATCACTGGTATTTCTATTTTATATTAAAACATACAATAGATAAAACAATATATTGTGCATTTCTAAAGCTTTGTACTTGCAGTTTGCCATATCCCCGTAATTCCCATTAATTACCTACACTGTTGTGCAATTATTTTCTCTCAACAGTTTCATAATGAACCAAAAACATTTTTTACACACTCATGATAACATTTGTGGTCTCTTACTTTGTGTTTTGTGTTGTTACCTCGCTCACTCTTGCCCTTTTCCTCTGTGCCTCTGTCTCTCTCCCACCCTCTCTCCATCTGCAGCACCAGGAAAGTACTGCAGAGTCCTGGGCCAACAACACATTCATAAAGTTTTGACCATGCTTGCAGGCCAGACAGAAATCATCATATTGATCGTCTTAGATAAAGGTTTGAAACATGCAAAGACAAATGTGTGTTCTCATGTGCAACATACAAATGCTGAATCCTGACCAAATTTCAAAATCTGTAAGAATTATTATTTTACGGACACAGATTTTTAAAGGAATATCAAACATAAATAATAATGACATAGGTCATCCTGAAGCCAGCTTGTCTGAAAACGATGTCTGACTGGTGATTGTCGTTGTCTAGGTTCCAAAAAAGGTCTGAACAAGAACACTGATGGCGGGAAGTAGGGCATGCTTACACAACACATCTGAGGGTTTTTGAAAGCAGGTGAGGGGGACAAAGAAACAGTCTGTTGTCAAAACCTCCCAATTTGCAGAAGATTTCCCTCATCAAGCAGGACAAGGTAGAGCACACAGTGGCAAGAACCACCACCTGTCTTTTTGTTACCTTTTAATTAAAGGAAAGCCAACTGAATATGCGCCTACTTTACTAAAAATGTCCTGCTTCACACTCACACGCCTGTCACACATTCACAGACGATGGTTGCCAAGTACAACGGAAGCCTGGTGGCTGGTGAGAAACGAGGATGTGGCTCTCAAACCTGGACTTTAATCCTTACTTCAACACAACACGCCTGACTTGCACCAAGAAAACACACTGCTTGTTCTTGTGTACACACATGGGTTGAGACCTAAGCTATGAGGATATTTGGCTAGTCGAGATGCTTATGGGTACATTCCCATTCCCCTAATTGTTTCGCTCACTCAAGTATTTTCCTCACACTGAAGATCTAAGGGGAGCTGCAGAGGAAAGGTAGAAAGGAAAACGATTTTTCTTCGAGACATGAGCCATTCTTTCATCCAAACCATTATCTGAAGCAACATCAGTGTTTGATGACACTGGCTTCAACAGCTCAGGAGCTATGTATTAAATTGTCCATAGTTATCTATAGGTATAATATACATACATTATACAACTACACTTATGCCTGTCGCAAAGATATTCGTCAACGTATTTGACTGAATAGAAATAACCAGACAATTAAAACATGACTGCTGAGAGGCAGCTCTCACCTCCTCCCTCTGATTATTATGTAATGCATGAAACAGACTGAAGGGAAAAAAGGATACATAATGATGAAACATATTTATCATTCACATATATACACATACGCAACAACCTAAAACAGTTTCCTCCTTTTGTTTGCCTCCAAGTTGCAGGGCTTCCTACAAATGCTGCACCACACTGATTAGCTAGCAACAGCAACACAAAGACTCCATCAAGCCTTGTGCTGGTATGAGCATGTCTGTACATATCCTCCCCACGGGAGCATCATGGCGGGGCATACATTGTGTGTATTTGCTCAGTGCAAAGCCGCAGGTTTTAGCTGGTGGGGGTGTCTGTCACTCCGTTGGTGAGCATCTGTTTACTCTGTCCTGACATCCCCTCTGGTTAGAGCACCTTGCAGGCATATCTAGTATCTGAAAAGGGATCAAATAACTCTTTGACAGTGTTTGCCAATGTATTATTGTTCTAAAAGAAGAGTTATCCACCTTTTCATTTTGTTAAAAAGTTTGTACAATTACAATACATCAGATAAAGTGCTTTATGCTTCATACATTTATGGTATACGGTGGGGTTAGGCCGTCTTGTAGATTGATGGTGATGCAGAATCGACAGCAGCAGCTTTTATGAAACAAACTGCTCATGATTCCTTACATGACTTGTTTTCTCTTTTTTTCCTCAAGCCCACATCATGGTGTGATTTTTATATATTAATCACCATCCCACTCGTAGGTCTGCTGTCACGTCTACGCACTTGCAGATTCCGCGTTTAATTATAAGAAAATCATAAAGTGACATAATTTATCACATTTAAAAAAAACACAAGATCGGATTATGTTTTATCAAATGATTCACTTCAATATGATACAATACAGATTCCAGGCTGCATTGAATGACAGGAGTGGACTGTACAGCAAAAACAAACAAATCTCAGTTTCATTGTATCATCATATCATTATCATTAGTATTAATATTGAGGTTATTGTAACTTGTAACAGATTATTATTGAAATAATATATCCTCAAATAGACACTGATCTCATATTGGGATTGTAAATAGTTAAAGATTATCTCTGCTCCAAGGAAGCCTTCCTGCAGACACGTAGATTGTCATTATGTAACACAAGTGGTTATCTTGGATTTGAAATGGATGGTGTCCCTGCTCTTAAGAGACCTCTATTAGCCTGCCAAAAAGTGCAAAGATTGCCAAAGATGATGGAAAATGAATATCAAGTGCAATACATCATTCTTGTCTGGCTAGTGATACGGCAATCCCGAGGGGAAAATTAATTTGATTTCCGCTGCAGCCTGACATTGTAAGATGAGCAGCGGGAGCACCTTCTGTATTTTCAACCACTACTGATCATCACTGTGTCAAAAGTCCCTGCCTCTGAATATATTTTTCTGATTTTGTGTGTGTTTTGTCTGATTGTTTTACTTGATATAATTGATGTTACTGGTTGTTCTGACTCTCAGTATTACTGCAGGTTAATGTGAGCATGGTATTGTTTTTAAATAAACTCCATGATATTCAACCACTTCTCAAAGGTTTCCAGTTGTCAGGATATATTGGACATTTATTGGGTGCAAAGGAAACCATGCAGGGTACATCATAACACAAGTAAATGGCAATGGTTCATTTAGCAACATGTGCATTACAACATTCAGTGGTAATTCTACCTATACATAGCTATTAACTACAAGCTGTGAAATGCATTCTAAAGAGCTTTGACATGATGAATAAAAATGTAACAAGTTTGTTTGTGTTTATCACTTCACACATTTAAATAAGTCTGAAAGATGACTGACCAAATAGATTTAACCCCATGAATGCTACAATAACGTCACCATTTCCCTATGTGTGTACTTCTATATTTATGAGGACTGATTTACTATTAGACCTTTCAGAATAACAACACTTTTTAGGAAGTTAGGACATTTGTGTTGGTCCCCAAAGTTAGAATTTGGATTAGGTAAGGTTAAGGTGTAAATTACACTGCTTTTCGTTCTTTTGACACTGATAGGAAGCCAGAGTACCTGGTGAAAGCCCACACAGCCACAGGGTGAACATGCACATGCCAATGCAGCTCAAATCCTTAAACTTTTACTCTGAAGGCAAGCTATAGCCAATCCAACTCCCAACCTCAAACTTTTACTTTGAAGGCGAGCTGTCTCTGTCACTGTCTGTTGTTTCTCTTGTTCAATTTTCATTATTTAAGTTGGATATAGAACCAAGATGCATTGAATCACATTGTTTGCATTCATTCCATGCAACAACAGGCAAATGTTATCTGCATTTGGACAACATCGACAATTGGCAATATCCCCCTGAAGATACCACGTAAATACAGTATTATACTTCATGCACTGACCATATACTGTCCACTGTGACTATGAAGGATTATATTAACATCATTGGTGAATTTTTTTCCCCAAAAGGAGATTTTTACCATTTCAATTCACTGAGCAGACACTTCATGATCATGATTTAATACTCCTGACGCTTTCTGCTGCAATGACTCACCTCCTCATTCAATCTCGGTCATTTAACCTGGTTATCTAAAAACTGTTGCACAAGCATATGCTGTTTATCTAGTGGGAGGAATATACAGTCGCTACTAATGTATGGTTGAGTCTTATTTTCAAAAGTAGCTTGTTATGAAAGCACTTAATGGAAATAATAAGTCTGCATTGAATGTAATCGTTACGTCATGTCTATAAAGGTTTTTTCCATTAAGACCATTTCTCATAACACATATAATCAAAATTACTTAGATGGTAATTATGAATTCAGTAACATTTTTCCAAAAAGAACACTACAACGGAACACTATGAACGATGGATGTGTGTGGTACTGGTGCAGTATGACAAAGAGGGATAACTAGAAGAAGGAAATGACATCTTCACCTTCATAACAGTGCACGTAACTGCTGCTTTAAGCCGAGCTGAACTAGATGATGAAAGAGACAATCAGTGCTTACACAATCAAAGGCCAACTATATCAGCAGACCCAAAAGAGCAGGGACTGATGGGAGAATTTATTTTCTTCATTAGAGGGCCAGCAAATCAAATCAGGTCCTTTGGGCCGGTATTTCTGAGCACCTCGGAAACCAAGTTATCGTTCAACAGACGACATCTAAAAGTACTAATCACGCCGGCTCCACAGCCTGCAGTCAGGGAGAGCCTCTCCATTCACACGGCTCTTAAACTGCATCTGTGACACTCCGGTCCCCGGGGCTTGGTCCCCACAGATGCTGTTGCCAGACGAGCCGTCCCGTCTACTGTCCCTACTTGGGAGGAAGAGATATGCAAAGAAAAAAAAGGAACAGCCTTCTTTATATCCTCGACAGCTCATTACCACGGAAACAACCCTGGCCTGGCATCACCACCACCCCGCACTTGAGGAAACGACAAAAGAAAGAAGTGTTGAGGAGAAATGAGAGTGCAATATTACATGCACTGACTGTGCTTTTACTGGAAAGATGCTCAGCTGCAAGATGGAGCGGATGTCAACGGTATTTTTTGGCACCATTAGCTTCCACTAGCATGGTATTAACCCTCAAATGTAACTCAAGGGTAACAACAGGTGCCAAAAAAGAGGGTCTGACATAAAAGATAACCATAAACAAATTTGGCACGCGCAGCACTACTTTGTGTTTTCGATCATGGTTTGGTGCACACGCAGTTGAAAATGTTTTTGTTCATTGTTCGTGCGTGGAATCAAAATAACAAGGGGACAGAGTAGACAGGCTTAGCTGGATTCAGCACTATAGCATTGTGAGGTTTTTCCACATGCAGGGAATTTTAACCTTGACTGTGTCTGCACCAAAAATGAAAAATCTGTTTAATTATCCATGTTCGACTCAGGCCCGCGAGTATAGTAAACATCAGCAAAAAAAGTAAACACAAAGCCTATAATCTCTTCTGTTAGTGGATAAAATGCCCAGAACAGGTTTCAGCACGGGATGGGGTCAGATTAAAGGAAATAACTTTGAAAATGTTTGTCACACTTTGCAACATGTCCTTCACAATATCTTCATTTCAAATGAGACAGGAGACAAGGAGAGGACAACAGGGAATACTAGTGTATATGTTTAGACCAACCTACAGTGGATTTGTCGTGCTTGACTCCTGTCTCGGTTGACTAGTGTAATTCCCCTCATTGTATATTAGAGGACAATGAGGTGCAATCATTTTCTGAAGTTCTCAGCTCTGTCTGATTGTTCTTCTTGAGTTATTTTCTCAATTATGCTGAAACAGAGCTGGATTCAAACTTTGACACTAGCCAGGCTGTGAGAATTCCTCCGGATCTTGGATATTTTGTAGTTTTATAAAGACTTGTATTATTTAATATGGTGGCCCTGGAGTCCAAACCACAACAGCAAATCACAAAACACAACAAAATTCAAAAAACCCTGACAAATCACAAAACACGTTTTGTCAGCAATTCTGTCCTGTTAACAAGAAAGTGCGTCTGTCCAGCTTGAGAAGTGAACTCACTCCTCTGACACTGAGCCTGGAGATTGTATTGTGACTGCTTGAAGTTATTTTGAAGAGAACATTGGAGGACTCGCCAAGATTTCTTGTTTGTTAGTGGACTCTGCCAAAATCTGGTTTAGCTTCTCGACTTCAGAAAACTGTCGTGTCTGCGAGTTGTGGAAGTAGGTCATTCTCTTGAGATAAACACATGCAAAGATTTTCCTCATAGCTTGGAGCAACGAATCCGAGTGCACAGTTTGGCTTGTTCAGTTACATTTTAAATGGCGCTCATTAAGGAAAATCAGTGATTCTGAGGACTAGGGTGTATTGGTACTCAACTTAACTACATTGATGATGTAGGATTGATTCCTACAATGATTCCACACGTCAATGCATTTGTTCAAACTGGTCGTATAGAGAAGTATGCCGGCCCCATACACACTTGATATGTGGATTTTGTGATCCGATCACAAGTGGACAGCTCTAAATTCAGGTGTGATGTGTCCAAATTTTACTAACTGTATGAACTCAAATCCTTCCTGGGCCACATACGAGGGACATTCTTCTCAACTGAAATCTCTGACCTGCAGCAGTTTCTCTAACATTGCAATCGTATTATTTCTCATCTCGTTGATTTGAATGTGACCAGCGCCCCGATATCAATACTGATCACCACATAAAGACAGATACTTGTTAAAATCTTTTTTTACGGTACAGCTGCACCAGATTCATTCAGCGCCTCTCTCTCTTGCTCACCCGCTTGTGCAGATACACACACACGGCAGCACACACACACACACACAGAGTGACTTTGGACACTACAATACTACTAATACTGGGTAAAATCAAAAAGTTAGTCGTCGTGAACATAAATTATGTACGTTCTTATTTGCATAAAGGGTGTAGAAGTGAGATCTGATCAGGGATCATCACAAGAAGCATGTGGAGCAGTCCTCTGGTGCAAGGATGGTGTTGGAAAATTTTAACTTTCGTTTTCTTCTTAAATTTCTTGCTTTGTTTTGTACATATTAAAATATTTATAAATAAACATTATAACAAATTATGTATGTTATTGATATAATTTTGAAGAAACAGAGCAGAACAGAATATAACTAATATAAAGTATTAAAGCACAAAATGGAAGAACATATCATTTATTCTCCTCTCAAACCTTTTAATCATAGATCTAATTAAAAAACAAACACATTTTCTAAGTTCTAAGAGAAAAATCATCAGATATTCTTTATTTGATTTGTAAATCTCTCCTTTTAAAAATGTTCTTAGCTTATGAGGTAATTAAAAACATTTTGTCCAAGCTGCTTTGCCAATGTACACAATAAACAATCTGAATTAATCCTCATCTAGGCTCGTAAGGACAGAAAAATTTAGCTTTCAAATGTCAAATTAATTTTTAAATATTGAATATGGAGTATAAGGGGTAAGCAGAAGGGGTTGGGGAAAAGATCCCAGTTAAGGTGACCACACACTAAAGCAGAGTGACTGAAAGATACAGAAAAAAGTCACACAAGACAAAAACACTTTTTTTTCCTGCACAGATTTTGACGGATGACACACTCCTCACAGTGCATCAGTTAGCCTGAGGGGGTTATCTGAAAACTGGGATAGGAGATTTCCTAAAACCCAAATAAGCAAACAGTAAACAAGACAGAAAAAACAGACCTTAGCCTGATAGAGCACGCTACTGGAGAATGTGGCACAGACCACACAGCCACGACTACAGCAGGAGCATCACCTCTGCCTGTGAGAAAAGGTGAGGGACAGTGACGTGCTGGTGAATAACGCTGCACTCAAACCTACATGTTGTGTAAGCACTTGACAACGGGTGTGACCGATGCTTCATATGGACAACAATCACAATTTCCTGCTTGGGACAAACACCATAGCTATCTAAATGTAGAACAGTGCCTGGTCAGGCCTTCTCTATCAGACGTGAAGTATCAACTCCGCTGCAAAGATCATGTGGACAGGTTTACAGCACCCCTACACCGTCGTCAGCTCTTATCCCCACAACTCTGGACATCTTCGTCGGTGTCTAGTACGTGTGTGACACCGCTTTTTCACCGGCAGACATTTGTTTTCTTTTTCTTTTTTTCATGTTTCTTTTTCTCCTGGATTTCTAAGGATATTGTACTAGGGGGCCAAGCGGATAAAGTCTGTAGATTCTGTGGGGCATCTTACTCAGACATTTGCATTCACACATGCACCCCCTCCTGAGAACATATGGAGGTCAAGTGCATGTCTGAAAGCCCCTAATGTAATATTCTTCCTATAGAATCACGTACATTAACTATTGAAGACTTAAATTACCCAGACTACTGAAAACCCCTGGATTCACACTGGCTTTTGTGAACATGTACATTGTAGTGTTTGAATCCATGCATTTGTATTATCATCCTGTTGTTATCGTGTTTGTGTAAAACACTTTTGTGTGGAAAAAAGGTGTTACTTTAAATATATATGATTACTTACTTGCTTTCAAGCTAACGTGCCGTGCTAGCTGTCAATGCAGTGCTAGAGAGAAGAACACAACTGATATAAAACCCACCAGTTGAACACACACCAGATTCACCAGGTGCATCTGCGCTCTCTCTCTCTTTCTCCAGGTTCATTTTGATAGTTGAATGTCAGGCAGCACCTGTATTTGCATTGACATGATTTCATTGGCTCGTGCCTGCGACTGGAATATTTGTCTAAGCGTGATTGGCCGCGCTGCCGCTTGAAAAGTTGAGCTTTGCACAACTTCTACCGAATGCGGCTTAAGCAAACTAGTGGAACCACAATATGCATGTTGTCACCCCATTCAAGGTGAATGAGGAGCACTTGTCGAGGCCTCCATGCATACGTGTACGTGCTGGTCAATGGACAAATGGTAAATCGACTTTATGGTAACACATATTAACCATTAACAAGTTTCTTATTAGCATCAGTAGCATTTTTGCTCTATATTAGTCACTATAAAGCACTTATTAATGACTTATTGTGCATGACCTTATTCTACAACTACTAGGCCATTCACCATCAGTTTTCCCTCAATATCTTCCTATTAAGTGTTATGAAGGTACTATTCTTGTGGTACTTCCACCTTATAAGGCCCATATTGAGCAAAGCATATTACGATTTAAATTCATATACGACTGTCATGTACTTACTATCAATAAGCAGTAATTAGGAGGTTATTGAGGGAAAACTGTACTTGTTTATTTAGAGCTTTTCTAGTCTTATCAACCACTCAATACACTGCATGTTAACACACACATCCTTACAGCACTTCTACACACACCATTCATTCAGGGGGCACTTTGGAATGCAAACTGGACGAGTTGGGGATCAAACCACCAACCTTCTGGTTAGCCGATGACCCTCTCCTGACCTCCCCAGTGAGCCTTTTCATCTCAGACCATATGAAGATGGAACTAAATCAAATAGTTGATCATTTTGATCGTTGCAAAAGGAGTGATAAACAAGACCAAGCTGTCGCCAGTCTCAATCTTGGAAGAAGATCTAATAGAATCCAGTACATTTCGGTGTACTAGATTTTATTTTGCTCTGTGCCTTTAAGATCCCCATGTTAATTAAAATCTAGCACATTTGTGTCATAACTCAAACAGCAGAACGTGGCCATTAACATGTGTGTGTGTGTGTGTGTGATGTTTGTTGAGCGTTTATTTACCTTGTGTGATACGACTTTTACACATGAATTCTGAAGGGTGTGATTCCGGCTCATTTCTGAGTCGACGTGCAGAGCTCAGTGAGGAGTCACTACGGATTAGACACCGAATTTCCACATTAACAGGCAGCATCCCCAATATGTCAAAGCGAGGAGAGTGTCGAGAGCGGAATTTATAGAGAATCTTATCACTTTTCTTGTGTTTTTTGTCAACAAGTTAAGCGAGAGCACGGCTGTTGGCCAGCGCTGTCGGGAATGTGATGCAAGCTTTCGCCCACACGTATATATATTCCAAAAGCACCCACCCATGTTTATGAGCCAAATGTCATGACCTGATGTCTGAGTTTTCACTTCGTGGGGAGTCAAAATCCGACAAGTTGGCAGGAAGCTTTTCGCAGCCACGGGGATGTGTTTAGTAAATAGCAGCAGCCAACATCTGGCCCTCTGATTTTAATTAGCCTTCACTGACTGCTGGGCTTTGCTCTTTCGTGTGATTAAATGTTTGTTGTAAAAATTCATGGCTTTTCTTTAAAAAGGTGGTTATAGATTTGCTCCTGTTGAGAGTCTCTCCTCAGGGGCTGAAATGCAACAAAAGCAAATAATTGGACATTTGGGTTCAATTATTATGTTTATTATGTACTGTTCCTAAAGACAAACTCCCATTCTTAAATATTGTAATTATCCTCTGAACCTTTTCCCACTTTTTGTTGATTATGGTTTTCTCTTGACGTTTGTGTTAGTTCTTGACAGTGGACTATTGAAGGTGTCACATTTGTACTATTCAATCATCTTCAGGAACATTGGCAGATATTTTGCCACCCTCTCAAACAAGAGGCATTATGATGGAGTATTTTGCTGTCGGGATATTTTCTTTTATCCTTTCTGACAGGGTAAATATTATGGACTGTCAACTGTTAGCCACCAGTTTGTTTGCTGAGGAGTTTTGAAGTGCTGAATTTAAGTTCAGAAACAAGAAGGAATAATGTTTAAAACTTCTTTCTTTCTTGGTTTATTTCATTAATCTGGCACTTAATTGCCTTTGATCATGTTTTTGTCTGTGTTTGTTTACGCAAAAACTACTGGACTGATCACCATGAAACTTGGTGGAAGAATGCCACATGTGTCGGGGAAGAACCCATTACATTTTGGTGCAGATCTGAATAAGGTGGTGGATGCAGGTTTTTCCTTTTCACTTTCTTTAACCTAGGGATTTTTTTTCATTTTCTCAGATTTCTCCAAAATAAATTAAATGGATCATGATGTAAGAAATCTGGCAAGTGTAGTGGACTGATACTGTACGT
This sequence comes from Limanda limanda, assembly GCF_963576545.1. Classification (NCBI taxonomy): domain Eukaryota; kingdom Metazoa; phylum Chordata; class Actinopteri; order Pleuronectiformes; family Pleuronectidae; genus Limanda; species Limanda limanda. The sequence continues at coordinate 19,116,800 of NC_083649.1, forward strand.
ATAATATGGTGCAGAACCAACTAGAAATCCAGATACAACAAATTTAATTGCGGTTTCAGTGGGCATCTGTCAGTCCTTGTTTGTTTGTTTGCTTGTTAGTTAGCAGGATTATAAAACTTCTGATTCTTTCTATAACAGTCATATTCATGGATCCTAAAAAATATGATTCTGGCACATTTAGTGAACTGATATCTATGAGGGTGCACAATTTGGTGCAGTTTTATTGAATTTAAGGGAACTACACATGTCCTTTTTTTCCCAGCGTAACCTTTTGTTAATTTCTCACGCAACAATTTCACAGCAACAAGCTCCGTGACACACTCTGGAGCTGCATCAATAACGCACTGTGTGTGTTTATTCAGTAAGTCATTGTTGTCAGCTCTAGACTGTCTCTTGAGATGCATAGCATTACGCTGGCCTTCTGGGCTTGTGGGAAATCGCAAAATAATACCCTGAACTCTGAGGAACAAAAGTAACAAGAGCAGAACAAGTTGGACATTAATTAGATCATCGGGCGTAAATCGTTTCTCTGTCAAAGAGGGTTCAATTTGGCAGCCAACCCAAAAGTAGTGTTTCGTTTTAGTCATAGATTTTATTGTATTTTCTTCTTCATTCAGGGAGCTGTAATTCATGTTGTTTGCAATATAGCCAACTTGTAACTCAGACAGGCCGCTGCAGAGGCGACAGTACAATCTGACAATGCTCAGTTTACATTGCAGGACACGTTCCCCTGATCAGTTTAACTTGATCTTGAGGAGGTCCCCCTGTGTGTTGTCCTCAGCCGGCCGTCTCAGGACAAGTCTCGCTTTACCTGACATCTTTTCATACTGTCAGAGGCAGACAGCCATTTTCATAAACATATGCACCCAATTACAAAATCCATTAATATCCATCATGTTCTGTCATAAATCATATGGCTGGGCAACCAGTCCGACTGTAATTATTGCTGAGCAAGAAGCAGAAGTCTGTGATTAGGTTTAGTCATTATTTCCCCCAATGTGATTAATCTCAGCTTTGAAATAATAAATGGGGAAAATGAACCAGTTCCATGTCATCGCATTTGTAATTGTGAATTTGAGCGTGACACATTATGAAGCCAAGTTTTGACAGAAATCTGTTTCTGTCACTCTCCTCTCTCCCCTCCTTATCTGTGACAAATACAATGATCAATGCTTTGTCATGTTGTTGTTTGTATCAGAGCGACTAAAAATATCATGAACGCTGCAAAATGTCAAATTGAAATCAGTGCGTTTGGCCGGGTCTTGGTTCACTATAAATAATTTTAAAGGCTTTTGCTGAATTTCAGTAACAAAAAACACACCTATGTGAAAAAAGAATGAAGAATAAGAAGTTTCATTCAATCATTTTGCCAGTAATAAAGGATATGTTCACATCATTACGCCAGTGCTGATTAGTGGTGATGCTTGTACATCAACCTCAGTGCATTCACACAATTATTCCCTCTACCAGAGGACAGTTTTATTTTCCATTGAGAATACAAGTTTGGATGCATGCACATCATATTAATTCCCTGCTTTGTCTGAACACTCATTAAAGCAATTCTTTTCAGCCCTCACTGAAATTACACACGCTTTGGTGAATTATATGTGCATCACACTCTGCCTTCAAGCTTCAGCAAGCAGGGGATATCTTAAATACTAATTGTTAAAGGTTTGTGTTCTTGCCACTTAGTAGCAGGAAATCTCATCTGGATGTTTTAAAGCCCATTCAACAGAGGTCTTAATTCAAATTCAAAACGTAGATTTCTCATCATTGTGGATGGTTGTATGCTTTAAGTCGTATTGATCTCTTTGTTCAGCAACTTCTCTTCATTGTGGGTTTAATCAGATTTGCCCGGGCTGCATATATGAGATTAAAAAACTACCCTGCACCTTCAAGTCGCAACACGTGGGGACTTTTTTTCTTATGGACAGCATTGGCTCCCAGACAATGCTGACTAATGTTTTCTGGCACAGAGGGTTTTAGGGAAATCAATTTTTGCACAATAACTAGCCCAGGCAAGAATTTGCCCTGTGGAAAGAAGAAAAACATTTTACTTCTAATGCAAACCCTATTATCAAAGACACACAGTCATACATTATTTAGCAAATGCCAGTTTTACAAGGTTGGTTCAAAAACAAACATGAATTATTCATCCGCATCCAGACTTTGTTTTTTTTCCGGATGTAATTAATATTAAGAACGATCAGCTCATCACAAATCAAACACTGTAGACTTTTTTTGTCTAATGCACCAAGTTCCATGAGGGAGAACACAGCGATAGTATTTCACGACCGCTACGCCTAATGGCTGTTCAATGGCGGTGCTCATTCACAACGACGGGGGGAATCCTGGAGGTTTATTGATTCAAATCCAGGTTAAAGGTTTAGCTATTATTCTGCAGCTGAAAGCGGATCACCCATTTTGCATGGAAATCAATGAAGAGTCTGCACTTATAATTACAATGCACTTGATGATGGTATTATTACTATACCATGCACTGATGAAATTGATTATATAGCTCCATTAAATTCACCTCAGTGCATTCACAAGTACAACCACTAGATAAATATATGTCCTTTAATGTGCAATTATGGAAACAAATGCAATTTGGTTCTTTGTAGTGTTTTGTTTCATTATTATTCAAGTTGAGATGCTATACTAGCCATTTAGTTGATGTGTTTATTTTAATCTCTTAATATTTTACCTTTTTCCCAAGCCCCTGCCCTGAAAATGAAATACTGAAAATGTATATGGAATATATCTGCAACTATAGGGTCTAGAACAATAATCTTGGTATCTGTAAACACCTGTGAGATGAATGCAGAGGGGTAAGCTTCATAAATGTTACTCTGTCAGAGTAAATGAAGGTGGAATATGGAAATAGTTCATGTCCCAACTAAAACATTACAATTTTTGGGTGAATATCCACTGTGTAATGATGCAGTTGTACCCTAAAACCTCAACAAACCCATAGGACACCATCTGAACCTGATCTCTTTCAAATTCCATTGGAATAAAGTGAAACAGAGCAAAGTTAGAGCTTTTAGAGGGGACAGGTTTAGGTACAATCTCCAAATCATTACAATTTGGCCTCGTCTCATTTATGTCACAATGTGCATTTATTCCATCTAAATACAACTGCATATACATATGCATATACACTGCAAAATATTTCTGAACAGCACTTTGCATAATCCTGCATCAATGACGTCTAAGCTTCCAGTGATACAGAACAAGATACACAAGGCAATGTCTTAGCAGCCCATTGGTCAAACGGAAATATGCACACCTGTAATGAGCTACCAGAGCCAATAGAATCGAGGGACAGCCTTCAAATCTTTGTCAACAATGCCATTCACCAAATACATGCGTTTGAAGAATGGGTTCAGTAAATACATTTGAGATTATCTTACAATAGGATCACAGAAGCCCTATGGGTATTGTGACTCATTAGTTCATGCAGTCATTTAAATTTTTTTTATTTACTTCACATACCATGAATACAAACTCTTCCGATTATAAAACAGATATGTGTGTGGTGTGGTAGAAACCAGAAATGGCTTTTATCAAAACAACACTCAAAAATAACAACACATGTAATACTGAACATACACATTTTTCAACACAGGTTATTTATTAGCATAAAAGAGAAAATGGACTTGTATTACCATAATATAAAATATACAGAGACAGAATACCATATGCTTTAAATACAGATGAATAACAGGATCTAAAAGAGCTCATTTTCATTGTAAATCAAGTGTTTAAAAAGCAGAGCAATTCTGGTTATTCTGGTTAATTCTGGTTTTGGACATGGACAATTACACAGAGGAATCCAATAAATGTATGTTTGTATTCAACGAGATAACTCCATGATAACTAATATAACAGATGAAGATTCTCAGTCTGTCTAGTTTGAGAAGGATGAGAATATGAAATGTTGCCAAAAAATTATCAAAAACAATGAGGCGAATCTGATTTTCTATATTTCACTTTGAAAACAAATGAACAAAATTTAAATATAGTAGTTACTACTCCATTATAACACGAGTACTTATTACCAAGGCGTAAGACATGCTCAAAGTTAGCTTTCATTTTGTTGTTGTTCAAGGTTTGTGACGTTTATGACGTTATCGCATAGACAGAAATCCATTGACTGACACTCAGATAAACACCTGTCAAAGTACTCAAACACACCTCTTTTGCAGTTCCTCCTACAGTGACTGCAGGATCATTTTTTGCTGTGATCACACGCACGCACGCACACACACACACACACACACACACGCACACACACACAAGGTGAAAACAAAAGCAGCTGAGCTGTCGCAGCTGGTAAGAAGGTATTATTGTAAATAGTCACCACAGCTGGCAGTGCAACCACTCGGTAAATCTATACACCGACAAGCAGCTGTTGGCCAAATTGTCCCAACAGGCCACCACTGTTGATCACCTGATCACCATTTCAAAACAATGGGATCTAAGGTGCAGGCTTTCACAGGTTACAATTATCTGCCATGCTAATTACTGGCTTTTGAATATGAATTATTCATGCGTATTCCGTGTCAATTTGAATTAGTTGCTTGAAGCTCCTCTGGCTGGCCTTATTCTTGGAAATGTGTTGAAATTGAAAAGGACAAAAAACGAGAGGGATTTATAGAAACTACCAGTGCTTTAATGGCCACTGTTGTCTAAATGTCACAGGCCACAATCCAGATGCCGACTCATTCACACAGGGTCTGGAGGGAGCATGATAAAGGTTGCAAATGTCAATTATGTCTGATAAAGTTTGAAATGGCAGATTTCTGTTATCTTTGCACTTTTAGTAATTCCACTGAAATATAGGCACAGAAAAATTGAATGGAAAATGTCTTGGCAAAGACCAACAAATAAAAAACAATTACGCTGCAACAAACAAGCCTCATTACTCATGTCCTTTAAAACTCATTATTGTATGTTTATTTATTTATTTCTAAACTGTCTTTCTGTCTGACATGCATTTCATTAAAAATGCAGATTTTAATACACCTTTTTTTTAATTTGGGGTTGGGGGAGCTTTTTTTCCTTTGTCAAGGAATTATACATTTTTTATAACACCCTTCATTGGCTACACTAAATCAATGTTTCCCACATGGTTAGGTTGTATCTGTGGCAAGGTGGGTGGCGGGGTGCGATTGAGGTCAGTCTGGGTTGAACATGCTTGCGGCCCACTTCTCATGCAAATGAGGAGCAACAGAGACAGAGAGTGCTGATGCTGTGCCGAGGTGTGCTTCCCTGCTGAGAACCGCATTCCTGTCAGAGGAACGTGCACAAATAAACTCGAGACTGATGGCGTAATGACAGGTGCTGCCTGCCTACAGAGGACAGTAAAAACCTTATTGATTTTTGGACAGTACACCAATGGAGCAGAGTTTCTCCTGATGCCCCAGTCCTTCCATGACAGACGGTCCTTGTCAATGTGTTTATGTGAGAGAGAGAGAGAGAGAGAGAGAGAGAGAGAGAGAGAGAGAGAGAGAGAGAGAGAGAGAGAGAGAGAGAGAGAGAGAGAGAGAGAGAGAGAGAGAGAGAGAGAGAGAGAGAGAGAGAGAGAGAGAGAGAGAGAGACTTTGCAATGAAGCAACAATGCAGAACACTGAGTTCGATATCTTCCATGTTATAATGAGAAGTGTGACTATTCATTATGAAACCGTGGCAGGATGAATTCGATAGTGGAGGGCCGCCACAGTCTAATCTGAGTAGTTAATGGGAAACACTGCTAAATTATTCACCACATATATCTCACTAACCTCTCGAATGCTGTGGCTGGACCTGCTTCTCTCCTGTGAGGTGTGTGATGTCAGACGGTCGGGAGTATAACGATATTACTCGTAGCTGGTTTGAGCTAAACTGAGTTTAAGTGACGAATGAATCTGGCGGTTTATGTATCGAGAACTTTGAGTTTAGCTTGGTCATTACAATTTACTATTAGTTTAATAACAAGCCACCTGAGCTAGTGTAAAACATCTCAGGTACAATTAATGGATCTTGATTAACACAATCAGACAAGTTTAGGAGACTGATATTTATGAGGTTGTGCAATTTGATGCAGAAGTTAATCTGGATATAGTGAATTTAAATTTGATTTTCATGCGGCTCAGTGGTTTGGAAAACATTGTGTGAATGCATGGTGATGATTCATATTCATATCGCAATGAAGAATAAAATACAATTGATCCATTTTACTTATTCATTTAATTGATCCAGTGCTGCTAGTCCATAGTAAACAGACGGGTTAGGTGAGATATCTACCTTATAAATTACGGTTTCATAACACAAATAACAATTTGATTCTCCATGACACATAATTAAATAGGTTTTCCGAAATCCACCCGCTTCTGTGTTGAGTCAATGCATTTGCGAGACTGGTGATGTGAAGGATCTTGTAACCTTGTGATGATAGATGTAGAGAATTTGGTCAAAAATTATATCTAATGGTCACATGGAAACATGAATTCTCCACATTCACTGCAGAAGAGAAAGATAACTCTAACCTCTACCTCTAACAAAAATATAAAAGAATACATGAAATATTAAATGACATTTGGCATACTGTTGCTTTCTCCTCACAAAAAGAGAATTACTTATCAGCGGTACCTTGAGCAAAATCCAATTCTCTTTCATGCTCAGGCTACTTTTCTCTAATGGAGCAAATCAACATTTTGACATGATTCCTTCACATTGTATTAGATCTTTAAAGATGGCACCCCGCTGTTTTGCAGACCTTTTCAATGAAAAAATGACTAGCACATCTTGTTGTGCGTTGCTCTTTGATAACAAGGAAACCATCTCCAAGTCTGGTGACAAGAGGAAACAAGTGAAAGCAAAAAGCGCAGTGTGATGGCAAGAGGCCCCGGGGTCAAACATTAAATCACCTGCTGACTGATTGAGGAGGTGGGGGAGAGCCACTGAAGCTGTGTTGCAGTGCTCCCGTCTGAAAAGCTAAAACCAGAGAGGGAGCTGAATGTATCTGTCGTGCAGGAAGCAACACAAACACCTGATTAGTAGCTGCGAGAGAGAGAGAGAGAGAGAGAGAGAGAGAGAGAGAGAGAGAGAGAGAGAGAGAGAGAGAGAGAGAGAGAGAGAGAGAGAGAGAGAGAGAGAGAGAGAGAGAGAGAGAGAGAGAGAGAGAGAGAGAGAGAGAGAGAGAGAGAGAGAGAGAGAGAGAGAGAGAGAGAGAGAGAGAGAGAGAGGCCACAACCTGGAGTGATACAGTGCTCGAGTAGGGTGTGCCACGGTTTTGTTCCCCTGACAGTTGAACAACACGACTCACAAATCTGCCCCTCCAGCCATAACTCACTGCCACCCTATCTAACTGTTGTGCGGTAAATACATTTTAATGAAATAGAATGATCGTAAACCTGCATTTAAGAAAAGTGTTAGTCGAAGCAGCAACAAATTACATCCCTATTCATCACAGGTAAAACCCTGGACAGCTTCCTTTCTTCTGTTATTAGGTCAGGATGTGTTTGAATTATTCCTTGGATTCTGGCCTTTTGTTTTTACTAAGAAGAAACATAGTTCTGGATATTGGGCTGTTTATATATTCTCTTTCATGATTTTGTGCAAAAGAATGCCTTGATCAGACGTTAGTTAATGGGGAGACCCTCCTTATTTATGGCATAAGATGCTGGTGCAGGAACAACACTGCTATTTATCTTGTTTTCTCCCCTTTGTGTTTGTGGGTAAGCAATTAAAATAACTGGGTCACTGATTATTGAACTTGTGCTTACACAAAGCAGCATATTTGTATGATACAATATTGGATCTTTCTCTTCATGGCTCACTGTGGAGAAAGCTCTGTGTTCCTTAACGGGGGAAAAAGGATAGAAAGAAAATAAGTGATCATCGGTGTATTGTGGTCCTGATCCTCCTACAAAATAAAAGGTGGAATGTATTGCCCGCTGGTAAGTGGCCTGTTGCTGCATATATAGTAGCAGCAATAGTATCAGCAAGCAGGCTTTATAAAAGAAGTCCAGTGGTTGCATCAAGGTGAAAAGAAGGATTTCAGATTGGCGTAAAAGCCATTTCATCTTAAAAACTCAAGACTCCTCTTAGGGCTAGATGATATGGCCAAGAATGATACCAAGATAGATATTTAACATCAGTAGATATAAATAATTATCACAACAAATGTAAAGTTATTATAATTTAAAGACTGATTTTTAATACTGAGTGAAGGTTGTGGTTTTAAACTCTGATAAACACTTTCTTAACCTTTGTGTCGTGTTCGTTTCTCCCCCCTTACTTTGGTGCTCCCGGTCAAATTTGACCGGCCTGTTTTAACTGCCCTTACATTAACACAAAAACCATTGATCGTCACCAAATTGTATTTAACTCCCTTTTAACCTGTAAACAATGTTTCAGACTACTGGTTACATGAATAACTGCAGTGAATAGACACAGAAATTGAAAGTTGTATTCCAAAATCCCCTCTTGTTCTGCCTCCTCTGTCCTGGGGGGATGAATACCAGAGCAGGTTGCCATCCTTGGACTGGAATGTCACCTCAGGTGTGTCTTCCACAGGGGCCTCTTCCCCAGGTGCCTCTTCCTCAGGGGCCTCTTCCTCGCCATATGTTGACAGGATCGTTGTCTTCTATTTCTGAAACATCCTCCTCTATTTCTGGTTCAACTCCAATCCCGTCTTCATCAGTTTGAAAAAAAAGGTCAAGAGCCTCTCTGACAGAAAAACGTCTGATCGGGCGCCGACTCATTGTGTTCAGAGTAAAATAAGAGCAATGCACAAGCAAGCTATATATAGGGGATCTGTGAGAAGATATCATACGTTTTGTATCGAAAGTGTGGTTCACGTGGGGGGATGGACACATTAGCCCGGGAAAGAGCCAGGTTCCCATAACAAACACCTAATTGGTAACTTTGAAGTGTTACACGTTTAGTCTGGAAGGTGTGGTTCACGTAGGGGGACAGGCACATAAGCACGGGAAAGAGAGGACACATGGTCAGTCTGAAAGGGGTTCACGTGGGGTGGGGTGGAGTGTGTGTGTGTGTGTGCGTGTATGTGCGTGCGTGCGTGTGTGTGTGTGTGTGTAGGTGTGTGTGTGTGTGCGTGTAGGTGTGTTTGTGTGTGTGTGTGCGTGTAGGTGTGTTTGTGTGTGCGTGTGGTGGTGGTGGTGGATTTGTGGTTGTGTACTATCTGATGAATGAACACAATCTAGGGTCACCCATTCATTTCCTATGGCGGTCATTTTTGACCGGGAACACCACAGGTGTTACAAAGTTGACTAAACAACTAAAAATTCAATGAAAGTAGTGATCAGCAATTGTAAATGTTCAAATGCCTAGTGTGGAGGATATCATAAGCCCTTGAGACAATAAAATGTAAAACACAATATTTATGATTGATCGAAATGGAAATCGGTCAGATTTGACCCGAACACGACACAAAGGTTAACAGCAAAATATCTGGAACACAGAATTAAACCTCCTCACTGTACTGTACACATTATGTATAAATATAAACCGAACATCTTTACATGTAAACTTCATTTTGCAATTATTTTTCATTATTTAGTATTAGATCAATACTGAAGGAAAAACAAATAAGAATAAGGTCAAAATATTACAGGACGTGTGCCAGTTATTCTAGAATACGGAAATCGTTTTTTTTAAATTCATATCCACTCTATCCATTCCTCCCTCTATCCAAAAAATGTCATTGTTTCTTGAAAAACGATTAAACTGCTTTAAAAATCACACAGATGTAAACAACAATGGTCTTAGAGTTGACCACTACCAAATGTCCTCATCAACTAAAGAGACATTTTCCTCCCAGTCTGTGTGGTTCTTTCTTTAGTATAGACACAGATTCTAGCTAAATCTTTTAAAGTCCTGATATCTCTGATGGTGCTAATGAGCCAAAAATATTAAGAATTTCGTTATAAGTGAAACTTAAAAAATACAAAAATGTAACTTAATAAGATGCTTCACATTCTGTCGACAAGCTGATCTTGTCATATCCCCCTTTAACATGACACAAAGCCTCAAGTAACAATCTTATTGTCATAATATTACAACTTCATTCTTGTAATATTATGATGTTATTACTGCTGCTAAAAAGGTTAGCTTTTCTCTCCTTTCCGTGTGTGTATAGGTTGTGTGTTTGTCAGTAGAATTACATAAAAACAATGAAACAGATTGGCACACAACTTAATGTAAGGATAAAGTTTAGGTTTTTAACATTGTGAGATACATTTTTCAATATTTTAGTTTATTTAACAAAAAATTGTTGGAATTTGATGAAAAATGATATTTATGAGTGTATTGTAGTGTGTCAATTTGGTGTCCATCCCTAAAAAGGATATTCTAGTTATATGACTATATTGTAATAATATTACAACTTAATCATTCTTTGTTTTGATCTCCTTTGAGTGGCCCTGACATTCAGTCGTAAAAACCAGTCTGCCCGATTGCACATAGTACCTCACCCACCAGCCCCAGTGCCACACCAGCATGAAATAAACAACACACAGGCGCCAGCAGTGACTGTAGTCGGAGATGACTGACAGCCAGTGGGACCTGTAAAACATCCCAAGGCAAACTGATTACCGCCCCCATCAGCACACGGGCTCCGAGTGCTATCGAGAGACCGTTGGACTCGTTCTCGGTGCCATCAGAATCAAACGCGTGCATCAGTCATGTAGGGCTTCTGGGAGCATCAAAAGCCCTCTCTTATTAACCCATTAAGCTTGCTGTTTGATGTTAAATTAATCATTATTTAGTGCTCTTTGATCTCAAGGAACACACCAACTAGTTCCAGCTCACTGCCATGATCCTGAGATTTGTTTTTGTTCCCTCTCCTGATGGATAGAGAGACATACTCATAATTAAAGACGGATAGGTGGAATAACAGAGAGACTGATGGACAGATACAGTAGATAGATAGACACATGGCATGTCACTGTATGCTCAAAATGACACGCTAATGGCATATCGATAATGTGCTAGGTGCCCAGAGCCGAGGAAGCATCTTTGCTTTTATCCAAACAAACAAGAGCTTACATCTCTTCTCAGCTTCCTGTCTCACAGCCTTGTTTCCTAGGTAACCGTGTCAGATGAATTGAGAGGGGGGACTGACGCCCTCCAGAGAGCCAATCCTCTCTCATCCAAAGTTTGTCTCACTTTAGGTCATGTGACACCTGTTCCCATGACAACCAGGTTGGAGGGCAGTCTGGATATCTCTTTGATCGAGGCAAAAATACCACACATGCCAGCAAGCAACCTTGAAATCAAGGAGGAGGATGCAGATATGCAATGGCTCTTTAAGGAGATGTAATAAGCTCATGTCAGATCATTCATGAAAGCCTTTGGTTAGCTCTCACAAGCAAATAGTAAAAGGTCGAGCTGTGTAATACATAAAATAGCAATCGGAAAAATATAGATTTGAACACATCAAAAGTAGATTGAACATATCTGAGCAAGCCTGTAATGTAGCAATGATGGGTTTCCGTTATAAAGCAAAAAACCCTTTGCCATAAATATGAGCTCAAGATTAATATTATAGCTCAAATACATAAAAAAGGGCAAAAGGGTAAAACAGTGCCCCTTGAAAATAAAAAGATTGAGTGGATGTCTTTCTTGTCAGCTCACGGCGGCATTAATCACCAGCAGCAGAGTCACAAAACAGATTTTATTTTGTGAGCAGGTGGCCTTAAAGCCTTAAAGGTCTTTTGGTCTATGATAAGCATTTGGCCTTTCTAAGCCTTTGAGCTCTCACAAACAAAGAACCATCCCAAACCTCTGGGCTGAGGTAAATGGTTGACTTTTCCAAGCCTTTTAGTCTGCAAAGCTGTTGGAAAGCGTCCATCTGATAAGAGGCTCCCATGAGGATCCTTTCAATAAAATGTGTGACGGGCAACAAATTAGCTTCCGATATGTGCCGTAATATATTTCTCTGCAGTGGTCACAAAATACATACGAGCAGTAAATTATACACAGTCAATAATTCTAAGAATATTAATGTAGGGAAATCTTAAAATAGAACACTGAATATACACTAGGATGACTTTTGCGCAGATGGAAAATAGCACACGTCTGGCCTATAAAACCCGAAGAACTCACTCCAACAGAGTCAAATGTCAAAAGAGAACAAATTCAACGGGGTTATATATCAGCCAGAATGTTTCGAACTAACTTTGGAAAAGCAGGGCAAGTGGAAACGCACTCTTTGATCTCTGGCACAACTCTGCCCTGAAGAAAGGCGTAAGAAAAAGTCTTGAACTCGGGCAAAGTGCAAAAACTAATGAAATCAAGACCACAATAGACTCAACAAAGGTCTCAGAGAAAATGGACTTGCCTTTAAAACATCTATATTTAAAGTCCCGATAAACAGAGATGTTACATGAATTTTAAGCAGCCTGAGGCAATGCCATGCAATAATGGCTCTGCTGTTTGGCCTACACCTCTAGCCAATTTATCAGCTAGTGTGCCTGAACTTTGAGATAAAATGACCACTAATTTTCTGCAGTCACGCTTTTGTTGATAGGGCTCACTCTGTGGTGGAATATTCCATTAAAAATTAAATACTAATAATGACGTGACATTTCAATTCCGTAAAATGCCAAAAGGGTAATGGTGTAATTCCATTCACTAAATAATTTTTGACGTCGTTTCTTTTTGTTGTAGACACATTTTCAGCGACGGACGGAAATTCATGAGCTGCATACAAAGCTACTGGAGTGGCTTTTATTAGCCCTCTTTGGCACAAACACACAAAGACACTGTTACAGTGCTTTTGTATTATATGACTGAATAAAACATACAGTGGCAATCTTGCAGGATAGATGGTTGGCTTTAAGGTCACCTACAGTTTGGCAAGTACCCAATGCACGATAGATAGAAAGTTTTCTCCTACTATCTCTCTCCTTTCTTTCAAAAATGTACTAATATGCTCTTAACTTAATGCAATTATATCAGTACTTATAATGAAAACACAGTGCAATATTCATCAGAGTTCACACTATTGCAGAGGCAGCCCATCCTGGCCATCCCGGATTTCCCATGAGTCAAAGTAGGGCTATCTTCTAAAATAGCCCTGATGAACTGTTCCATCAGTTGGGAGGACCTTAAGTTTTTTAGATGCCTCGCCATGCAATGCCTTACACTAAAGTGCAGGAGCAACAGTGTGGCAGGCTGTGAGATCATTGAACTGAGGCTTGACTTAAAATGACATCACACAAACAATGATGAAAGCAGAGACAAGATAGAGAAACAGAGGGCACCACGAAGCAGCAAAGCGGGACAGCTTTATATTTTTTTTCTGTTGGCTTCTTCAAAACTCTCAAGGAGGCACTTCACACTGCAGTCGCACCATGAGCTCTGACTCAGTCACCATCTTTTATTTATCTGATTGTGGAAATCTGATATTTCCACATTCCACATGATTAGCAAAGTCATTAAAACTTACATTTTTTGGTAAAATATAATTTGTAGGGATTTGGTTTTGGGCGGCTCAACTGACTACATGTCCAAAAAAGTGTTTCTCCTGAATTTAGATGATGTTTAAATCAGTAATATAGTGTAGATAAGAAAAAGCATTAACCAGCAATCCACACGCACTTGACAAGTTCATTTTCAGAAGACCAGAAAAACACCCCACCCCTAGGGCAGATAGGCTAACAGAGTCAACAATGAAAATCCTAAATAGCCCTTTAAGTCTAAGTCATCAAATACGTATTGTGGTTTATATAGTAGGTGTGCGTGCTAGCTTTTGTGGCACTTGCCTCAAACGCATAATACATATACCACACACACTTAATGAAATCTTTACGCTCAACCGGTCCTCAGTACCTGGAATGATAAAGTCTGCTCCCCTGGGCAGCACAGCCTGGTACCAAAACAATACTGCTGTCTGAATGTCACACAGTTCATCTACTGAAAGAGCTGGCCATGAGGCTATGGTGAAAAGGATAGAGCTCTTATACTGCATTCCTTTTGAACTCAGCAGCTCAATAGCTCCAAGGTAGGCGTAAGTTCAAGCAACTGCTGGTTACAGATGCTATGAAAGAATATCTAAAGGACAGAAGTGACAGAAACTAAAGAATCTACCATGTAATTTTCAACAAAGAGGGTAACAGTCAGAAGCCTGTTTAAAGGGACTAACACCATACAGTACGCTGGTGAGCACTTGTCACTGAAATATGACTCACTCAATGTTTGTATTTCAGCGTTGGAACATCTAAAATATGAGAAAGAAGAGGACTCACAAAGCCAGACCACACTTTACAAGCTCAGTTTTCACTAAAAGACATAGTTCTGAAAAACACTGATGAAGAATCAATACAACCCACTCAGTGGGTTCAAATGAATCCCCTGAACTTTGAAAACATCTGGCATACAAACTAAGCCATGAGTCAGTTATCAATTGCATGGCCTTGTTTCAACTTCATCTAAAAAATGTTGGCAGATAGTTAAAGAGAAATATTTGGAAACGTTTACATACCAGATGTGCCAAGGAAAATTAAGTGTTGCTTTTTTTTCTGATCAGGTGTTAAAAAGGTTCATGTTAACATCCCAGTGGAGCAAAGACTTTTCAAGTCTAACTGATCTGTCTAATGCAATCTATCAGGATGTTTATTAGAGAAGCAAACGTATTGCCTCCTTCCAATATGAGGCATCAGTAAAATACTTGAAACGCGCAGTAAGTTACAGCAGTTACCCTGAAATCTGTTCCAACATTTCATCTCCAAGGACATCAGTTACTTCTAATCAAGTAACCTAGAGCTGTGAAATGAGTTTTCAACCTTTTAAAATGCCCATATTAAGCTTTTCAGGGTTTTCCCTCTCTTGTATAACTTGTGTATTTATTTTGTTCTTGCAAAGATCTGCTAGAAGTTTGAAAGGCCAAAGTCTGCAGCAAATGGAGTCCTTCTCTCCCACAGAGAACTCCCACAGAGCTGGAAATGATTTGTTTTTCACACTTAACTCATTTTTGCATGAAGCACCGACGTCACCGAATAACATGTAACATTGGCTTAAATTGGTCCGACAGAACGGATGCAATATTTCCTTTGCTAGCAATAGTTTTAACGTCTGATTAGAAAGCCTGTAAGTCAATTTTAACATATGTAAAAAGCGGCTGACCAACCACAAAAGAGTTGGCCAGTTGACCTGAGCCAACTGGCTTTTTAGAAAGTGTCCAAAGATCTTAAACAGTTTTTTATGAGTTAAGCTTTTCAAAGAAAGGTGAAAACCGTTGCAGAATCTAGACAAATTGAATGTAATTTATCAAATTTGCCATGTAAACCGCAAAATTAAGATTAAAAACATGTCAATTACAAAATATGGGCTCTATACCTCAAACACCATTTCAGTTTTCGGAGCATCTTCCATCAGAAAAGAATATACCAAGACTTGGTTTTAAAAACAAAAACTCAGTGCAAGGATAGTGCTTGACACAAAGGCCTAAAATGAAACTCCATAAACATATAAAAACAGCTGGATCGAGAAAGCAGTTACCACATACTTTCTAATTGTTACTTTGAGCTAATGCTACGCCAACAATAGCTTGTTAACGAGCACATGTCCTGAAGGATGGTCCAGCCTTTATTCTGTCTCGAGCCCCCAGTCCACCAGCCTCTTTCAGAAACCATGTGGAGCTGCTGTAATGAATTCCCCAAGTTACATATAGGTACTGGCACAAAATCCTCACTGTGGGCATAACAGGACCCATCTCATCGATCAAAATCCAGACCCAACAAGCCACAGAAAACAATGAGTCAGTAGATTCATAAAGATCCAGGGAGAGTTAGGAATGGCACAAACAAAAGAAAGAGCCTTTCTTCACAGTCACCCTATTCGTAAATTGTTGAGAAAAATAGGTTCCAATCTCTTGCACATTGCTCTGCTATTCTCCAACGGCTGACCTGAGATGCTTTCTTTCCTAGTTTCACTTTAAATGTTGTGCATCAGGAGTACACACCAGAGCTGCTTTCAGACATGCAATGGAAGCCGCATTTCCTCCATATTATCTCCCGTGTGTAAGAGTTGCTTTCTCCATCTGGCCTCCTAGTATAAAGTCCATCGAAGTTCAGGACAATTCGATCTGTGAACCCAGCAGTGGACTCACGTCTTCAGCCTTCATTGCTTTTTTAGTTTATCAACCAATCTTGCTGTGTTAAAATGAAGGCCTATAATTTGCAGCTCATAGCCTGACATTTTAAAAAATTGGCATATGATTACTGAGCCTTGATCCCCAGTTCTAATCAACAGATGACATTTTAAAAATAAATAAGCTCCCTTAAATAGCCAACTAAATTATCTCTCTTTGCTTTGCAAAAGTCTATGACAACATTTAGACGTCTGTACAGCTGAATCTGTCTTGGAACCAGCATCATACTTTGCATGGGTTTGTAACCACTTTATAATGATCACATTTTTTTTGTTCATTGATGATAAACAAAAAGAATATGAAAAAGTCCTTTGGGAAATAAATGTTAACGACATGACGGAGAGTCTACAGCCATGATAGTACCTTTGTGAGCGAACTTCTAACATCAGCCTGCTAACATGCCCTCAGAGATAATACTGACATTTTTTATGTATAATGATAATGTAGCTAAGTTCACCGTTGTGTCTTAACATGCTAGCATTTGCTCGTTAGGAATAAACAGAGTCGAGGCTCTGTTAATGAAGTTCTGCAGGTATATATTCATACTGCATATTAACGATGAAATTGAAACCTCATGGCACTAGATGAAAAGCCATTAGGATTCTTCAGTGAATGTCTACACAAGAATTGTTGCTATTACATTAGGTATGTTGGGATAATTAAAAGTAAAGAAAAGTCTATGGATCACCAAGCTCATTAGGATTCATCACGTTGAGATTATGACTGCGTGTGCAAAATCTCACGGCAATCTATCCTAGAGCTGTTGAAATATTTCATTCTGGATGAAAGTGGTTGACACACTGATACTGCCATCCATAGAGCTATGCAGCGGGTAAGGCTAAAAATACCAGCATGATGTAATCTCCACTTCATTGATCAACTGCACAAGGAAATTGGTTGTCTCGATCCAGCCTTGGAATGAACACAGGGTTATCCATCCATTTTATAACCGCTTTGATCCCGTTAAAGAGCCCAAACCTTATCATTCTATTTTGAAGCCATGCTAACACTGCAGTTGCCCATATAGTACGAGTGCAAGTGTGTTATATTTAACAGAAATGAGAGTGGAATTAACCCTCTCACTCATCTCTCTGTGTTAAATACAAAAGCCTTTTTTCCAAAATGGCTAACTACTCCTTTAAATAGAAAAAAATAAACTAATGGATGGAATAATCAAATTCAATAAATTTCCATTTTAAAAGCTACATTATCTGCGATTTAAAGACCTTATGCTAATATCACCCCGTTTGTTCTGAGAGAACATTACAACTGTATAAGTTCCCTAAGCGATATATACTGCAGGAGTCTCACTTTGCATCATCGGGTAATGACGTTTTTTGTGTTTTTTTCCACTGACATAAAATTGAGATGGTGTTAATGCCAGTACCATTCTGTTGCTATCCATCACCTGGAAATTGCTTCTGAAAGAAAAAAAAGAAATAATTAAAAGTAAACATTTTGGCAGAAGCCACTGTAAGTACACTGACAAAATGTGTGCCAAAAGCAATTCATTAAAAAATGTTTCAATGTCATAGTTGATCATAGTCATCCCTAGCTTTTTTTAATTTCAGTATGCCACGAGAGCCCTGCTTGACTCACTCTACATACTTACGTGAGTTTCGGCAGAGGATTCTGTTCTTTTTAAAATGAAGGATAAATGGATGTTATGCCCTCTGTAATTTCCTCCCATAAGTTATTCAGTTAAACAGGTTAAATAAGGCAATAAACAGATGATGTTTGTCAGGATGATGCTGCCCTTGAGAGAGTTACTGTGCATGTTGTCTCAAGTGTGAGATCTAAGAAGATGTGCACGAGTTTCTCAAACCTAATCTCCATAATATGAAGTCAAACAAAAGGTTAACCCCATCAGCATGTTTCAAAACAGAGGACTGGAACCTGATAGGACCTCCTGATTGATTTAAAAGTCTGACTCAACGAGGGATTTCAAAGTTGCCTTGTTATTCTTTTAAGGCATACCAGTTTACTGGTGTCTTTCTGTTTTAATGGTCTCCCCGCCTTGCTTGCGTCTTCTCCAGGTTCTCCAGCTTCTTGGTCCAAAAACATGCAGATTGGGGTAAAGTAGATCCTAACTTTGTAGACCCTAAATTGAATCAGGGGGGAATGGGAGTGAGAACATTTGTATCTGTATGCTGGCCCTTTGAAATGCTATCGAGGTGATCAGGCTGCACCCCACCTCTAGCCTAATGGGATTAGATTAAAACGACTTGTCGATTTGACAGTTACCTACACCCTCATATGCTCCAACCGTGTTGGTGTATATAGGTCCTGCCTTAAGAAACATGGCCATCAGTAATGTGAGCAACGTTAGAGTACACACAGCTTCTAGAACAGCCATCAACCAGGCAAGGGCTCAGGCAATATAAATCTGGACCAGCAGCAGCCAAGGAACTGGATTGAAGCGCCTCTGTCACCAGATGTCCAATCTGCTGAAAGGTCAGTGAGCAAGGTGCTGACTTCTTACCACCTTGTGAGCTGCTGTTCATTCTGATATACTGCATGTAGGCTAATTTAAGACTAACTTTTTTCACAGTTGCTTCTTTACTGGACAATGGAGAAGAAAGACTGATGGGTGGGTGAAGGGACTGAAGCGTGACCTTTCTATGATTCCGACAGTGTCTGCAGCTGGTCCTGTGTTATCTCCTATATCTCACGTGTGCGCTGTAGCATGGGTCCTGATTAATTGGAAGGTTTTTTTTCCAATTAAAGAAGTGTTTCATGTTTTTCTGACCAAAAGCAAAACCTCAATCATCAGGAGACTTTCTGTGACTAAGTAGCGTTCTTTCTCTAATCCTTCAGAACAATTGGGATCTGAATAGCATTAAAACAATTTTTTAACAAAATTAATAACAAATATTAATTTAAAACACACTAAAGCAAGATTCACTGAACCAATCTTTTATATAAAAATAAATGCTCTATATGCCTTTTTTCAAATGTATGTCATATTCAGGATCGGCAAAATGTATTGAATTAATAACAACATTTATATGGATATTTATTTCAATATTGGAAAAAAGATCATGCGAAAATGTGGCAGAAAAGACACCGGTAACCATGTGATTCACACTACTTGCAGCAGCAGCATAAATGGCTTTTTTTCACTTTGCCTAATTGGCTGTACTTGGCTGAACATGTGACCTTTCCTAGTCTGAGGCACCCCAGTATGAATACTAACAATGTTAATGTCACACATTTATTTATCTGTCAAACTAAAACACTGGAGCGTTTTCTGTAGCCATTATTCCGTAACCATAACCACCAATTCCGCTCAATAATGGATCGCCTCAACAGACCTAAAACGAAGACTTTATTGAAAAGAAAGCACTTCCCTGTCTGAGATGTCATGTATAATTATATCAAAACTGAATCTCGCAAATAGAAATGTTTGTGACCAGAGCCTTTCAAAAAGAGGTTTTAGAAACCTTACAATAACATTTGATTTGTTTAAAGTTGTGAAGGTAAACTGTTCATAAGGCCATCCATACATTCTAGAGGAGCCATGACACAGAATGACTGGTGAGGTAAAAACATAAACAGAGTAACAGCTTATTACCATCTCTGTTCATGAGTCTACCATACAAAACATTTACATTGAGCAACAACGTTTATGGAATAATAATTTACAACTAAGGCTGTAATGGTGGGTCATCCTAACAGAAAGGTTGGAAATTCAAAGTTGGGGCTTCCATGCCTGGACATCTCTAGCCTGACGTTGTCATACTCATTATTCTAGTCAGAATATGAGTCTGAGACCGCTCCATTGGGCTGTGATTATGGGGCGTGTTTCAACAGAACCAGGAAACAAAATGCCTCTTCGCTCAATTGGATAGACCTACAACCAATCAGAGCAACGTAGTATGTGACGTATGTCAAGCGACGCATAGTTGTTGTGAGTTGTCTGTTTCACGAGTTTATTTACTCTCTAAATAAATCAATGGAAATGCTGCTAATGCCGCTCGTATATCCACCGGAGGCAAAGCCCCCAGGAAGCAGCTGGTGACCAGGGCTGCTTTTGAGAGCCCCGGCCGCCGGCGGGGTGAAGAAGCCCGCTACGGATCTCTCTCAGAGCCTCGCGACCGGCCCGGGACCGCGACCTGCCCGGGACCGCGACCGGCCCGGGACCGGGGCTCTGAGAGAGATCCGTCTGTCATGGTTCTGCAGGAACCAGCGAGGAGGAGAAACGGCAGCTTATCGTTTTACACTTCCTTGTTGCTCCAACATTAACTACAACAGCGTCCCAACTTGTGTCTTTTTTGTCTCATATGTGCTGAGGAGCGTAGCGCCCCCCCCCCCCCCCCCCCCCACTCTCTTTTTATTTATATGACTGCTTGTGTGGCTGCAGCATCGAGGCCAGCTGATAAATTAAACTTTTTATGAATCCCGTAGGAGGACGGCAAAAACATCTTTTCGATCTACAAATGCCTTGATCACGTTCCTCTGTTCCTCTTTCAAAATGAATGCGCTGTCGATGTCTGCTGGAACAGACTCGATGGCAGCATTGACACATCTCAGCTCTGCAGGCAGCGCTCTCTGGTGACGTGGTTGATTACGTCACTGTAGATCATCTGTCAATCATCGTATAAAGCCCGCCCTGACGATTTGATTGGTCCGATCAGCTCCTGATCGGCCATAGTTTCTCCCCAACGGAGCGACTCCAGACCGAACTTCCCGAACAACAAATGTTGTGGGCGGGGCTAAGTTCGTCTGGCACCCAGGCTAGGACATCTCATTATCAGATGATGGAAAACCTTTTTCTACGTTCACTACAATATCTTACATGATAATGTCAAAGTGACGGTCCACCAGTTGAAGCTCAGTAGAAGTTCCCATTCAGAGCCCAGACCTTAACCCAGTGGAGATGCTGTGGAATGAACTCAGTGTGCTGTTCAAACCAGACCGTTTTCAATAAGCCTCATGAAGAATGTGAGTGGGATCCACAGCTAAGAGTAAATTACCCTTAGATGAATCCATTGGTTTCAGTAACCTCAAACAAGTTTTTCTAACAGTATCGTGAGTCTTTATTCAGCATGTTCAGTAAAGACAGTACATTTTAAAACAGTTTGAGTGTTATTAGTTCATGGAGATCAGTTCACATTTTATGGCCAATTAATGCAGAAAGTCATGTTATTCCAAAAGGTTGACACTATTAGTTGTTGCTTTATTTGCTTCTGAAGTATGTTGCATAATATCCAAACAAAACACACACACACACACACACTTCTCCCGTTCTCATAAATCATTGTGGCTTTTTAAAGACATCTTTAACCTTGACTGGCAAAATCTAAAATAAATTATTATAAAGACTAAGAATTCCCTTGGACCCTGGAGAAGTCCAGGCTTTCTTATTTGTAAAACACATTAAAACAGGATGACAGTAACTGCCATTACTGTCAAATCTTAAAGAGCCTTTGGTATACAAGTATCAAAGGGAGGAAACTGTTGCCCCGAGACATTGCTAAAACATTTAAACAATCATCATGGAGAAACAGGGAGGAAGCATTTTTGTTGGTATTTATTTTTGTTAAAGGTGGAGTCATTTCATAGTTATTTTCCAGTAATTATACAGTACCAGAAGACTCTTGGTACACTTGAATCTACCAAAACTGTGAAATACAAGCCAGCGTTGCAAATCAGTGGGTCCCCAATTTAATGTTTTGGTACTGCAGCACTGGAGGGTAGCAGCACAGCTGGAGTGTGCAAAACAATAATTATTCAATTAAATTGGATTCCTGTGTGTTATTATTTTATTTAAAGTGTTTTTATGATTTTCTGCATTAAACATTAAAAACTAATTTTACATTGAGCTCCAGCTAACTTTTTAACAACTTCTACAGTTAAATCCCATCTGATTTAACTGTAGACTTAGAGATATGATTACATGAAGAAAAACGATTGAACCTCAATCAAACATGCAGTTTAATGTCCCTCCTGCAGATTCCAGAGCATAAAGTGTAGAATGCACTTAATTTGAAATCATGTCTGAGCATGCCTTTAATTAAAAGGCTTTTCA
This sequence comes from Limanda limanda, assembly GCF_963576545.1. Taxonomy (NCBI): domain Eukaryota; kingdom Metazoa; phylum Chordata; class Actinopteri; order Pleuronectiformes; family Pleuronectidae; genus Limanda; species Limanda limanda. The sequence continues at coordinate 19,138,996 of NC_083649.1, forward strand.
GAAACATCTCTTCTTCTTAAAGCACCACTATGTGAATCTTGCAGAGCAACAGCGGCATCTGCCTCCACAGGTTGTAATGAATTCCTTCATGTTAAGAAAACAAAGTCAGAAAGGACACTTCAGCCGAGCTGCAACTGTGGAGTCGCACTCAATGAACTGAAGAGGCAACAACAAGTGTGGGAATGAAGGAGGCGACATTCTCCCTATTCAAAACTAGTTTGACGATGTCACCTAGAGGGGAAATAGTTGCATAATGTTGCTTTAAAAAGATTAATAGCCAGCCAATCAGAGCGCAGGACAGGGTGACGGAACAGAAAAAACAGGATGCCTGTCTCCTGGGCTGGGGTCGAATTCGTAAAAGAAAAATGTATCTCCAACCGCTCTCCGTTTTTCTACAGGCGATGTCCACGGAAGCGTTTCACCTCCTCCAGCCTGCTCACAGAAGGACACTGAGAAGCAGGAGGATCAATTGGATTCACTGCATCTCTTCTCGCTTGTGTTTCCATGATTAAACACAGTATGGGGACGAGTCAGTGGTTTCTCCCGGTGAAAGGTCCTGTAGTGTTTGACCCCCATCGTCAGTCAGTTGTGTATCATGAACTCACAATGACTGCAAGACTCCCCATCACACGTCAGGGGAGATGTGTAGTGGGAACTCGGCTAGTGTGAAAATATTTTGGAAAGTAGGCCAACAGTTGATGTACCTCCTGTACAACAGCCTATAATATTTCTCCTGGATTGTTGTCAGATCCTTGGCCGTGTGCATGATTCAAACTTTGTTGTCACATGAGTTAATGCAACAATTCTCACTTGGTGAATTTAATGTGTGACGCAGGAAACTCTGTGTAGTGCTGATGTCCATTGCTTCCACAGAACTGCGGAGGAGTTAAGTACAACTGTCAGCTGTGCTGTGGAGGGCTAGACCTGCCTGTGTGTGTGTGATGTTACAAGATGCCTGTCCACTTGATAAATCGTTAAGAACACAACAGAGGACTGTTCTTTAAATATGTGTTAACCGAACCAACATGCTGTTATCCAGCTAAAATAATCCTGCTAAATCTCTTCCAGCCAATTTGTGTTCTTTGAACACAGTTTGAAGATTGATTTGTTAATCCTGGATTAAGTTATTCTGCACCCGTGCTTTAAATAAGGGTACACAGTTGAAACCGTGTTGGAATTCATTGACTGACTGCTGAACATGAACATAAAGAATCTATATGTGAATATATTATGTGTGTCACTGCACTGTATAGGGTGTCCTTCACACCCTGCGGTCCACAGTGTTTCCACATTGTCATCACTTTTACATAAGATATAACCATTGATTATCTGCAAGTCTTAGTGCATGGAGGGAAAGAGGGCGCTTTAAAGCAATGAATATACGCCACTATGGAAATCTAAAGTTACTAAAGTATCTTAAAATGTTGACTCAGTTACATTTATAGAAATGTGAGTTTTGCAGATAATTTAACTATTTACAAAAAATGGTCTTTTTAAAACTCTATTTGCTATGTTTGCTGAAAATGTAATAATAAGATTTTTGCAGTGTCTCAACATCTAAAATTTAGATTGTTTTTAAGTGTTTGTTTGATATTATATTGTGTATAAAGGAGGTGATTCAATTACTAAAATGACTTTGTCCAAGATTTCATATTGATTTATATGTTATAAACACACATTTGTATTGACATCCTTTCATTATAAGTGGTAGAAGGTAAGCTATTTGTGAATGAAAAATTCATTCATCTACACCATTAGGCCAAAAATGTCTCAAGTCAATAGGCTGCAATTTTGCAGGTTTGGGCTTAAGGGCTCTGAGAACACCAGTAAAATGTTAAATCATCATTGGTAAACCGAGAATTTCAGAGTCATGTCAAATCATCAGCATCCAAATCTGTAAAGCTCAGTTATCTACTCAGATCAGGACCCAGGTCTAAAGCTTAATGAGCTTTGCAGCTCTGTTTCTCTTCCCAAGATCCTTTCTCACCCCCTTTAACCTCACAAAGTAGCATTATACCACTGAATATGTCCTGATGTTTGGAGGACTGAAATACTGGCTCTGTAATCGCCACGCTGTCCTCTTAATGAGGCGTGCTTTTATTTTCCAGTCACACGCTCAATAAAAGCAGAAAACACAATGTCCTCGTCATTCAAAGCTTCCAGGATTATGATTTATGATTTATATATAATAAATATTGCTATAATCATGCAATAATGATAGTGTGCGTTGGCTTTGTTTGAGAGTTCTTTAATTGTTTCCCTTGGGAAGCCATTAGTTTAGGTAGACAGAGGTCTGCAACATGAATTACATCTGGATGAGATCTAAGCTCACATGGAAACGCAGAGTTGGAAATAACTATAACCATCAATTTTGGAAATGACAAGAGTAAATATACAGTATTGGCCTTTTTCATTACAGACATTTACACATGTGACAGTGGGAAAATTACATGGCTTTGCCTCCCCTTGTTCAAATTGTGCAAAGATTAAGCCAGATTATTTATTTATTTGGTTTATTTATTTGCTTTCAGCCTGTTTAGCCTATTTGTATGCCCAGGGGTTTATTTGTGAACTCATCTTAAGCTTATTATGTGGCTTTTACCATTCTTTGATCTTGTTTTTTTTTATCTCTGATGTTATTTTAGCACTTTGGTCAGCTCTGGTTGTTTTTAAATGTGATTTATTAATAAACTTGATTTGATTTGAAAATATCACAAACATGAGTGCCGCCATGTTGTGTTTTTGATGTGATTTGAAGCCAGTGTCTGCACAGCAGTGATCCTGGTGTGGAGCCGTGGGATTGATGTCCCGATGATAGACTTGCTCAGTCAGTCTCAGCTGTCAATCATGACCCATTTTATAGCTAAAAATCACTAAGTTTAACCAAACTCACCAGAAATGTGAATACATATGAGTGTTATAAGATCTGCCTAAAATGAAAGACCATATATAAATGGTTTATTTCCCTTAAAACAATAACAGGTATCTGCTATTCATTCAAGTGCATAAATGATGTCTTTCTCCCACTAACTCTCCCTGTTTGTACACGATGGCACTGAATGGTTGACTCATGTCGATGATTAAAGAGCTTATGTAATGAAATGAGGGCATAAACTGGGTCTTTCAATAAAAAAATGACTCAAATGTACTTTACATTGAAAAGCCGTGTTTTCTTTTCTAAATATCTATTCACTTATCGGAAAGAATGGAGGACATAGTCAATCCCTTTTCGTGTTTGGAGTCTAGGAATGAATATTCATAAACTGGTACAGTAGTTAGTATGCAAAAAGATAAGCTCAAAGTGCCATGCACTACACATCCCCTAGCAACTGGAATCCCCCTGGCAGGCACTAACTGAGGTGTCAACAAGCAGCTACTGATTGCCAGTTTGGTGCAGATACTGACTCAGTCAGCCCATAGCAAGGCTTTGCACAAGAGGAGAGAGCTGCATGTAGGCAGGCGTGGAGAAGGAGTCTCACTGTAGGGGGGGGGGGACGTTTTGGAAAATGCTCACATACATACTAAAAATATATTTAAATTATAATGCTCGGTTCCTTTCTCATTTGTTCCCTGTCTCCTTTTCCTTCTGTTTCAAACATACACTGCAATGACCTGTGTCCTACAGGCTTAAGAATACATTTTGCAAACTTAAACTTTGCTAAATTGTGAAAGAAGACAAAGGTTATGATAAAGTAAGGTATGTGTACTTCTATTGCACAGAATTGTATCAATGCAATAATACATTTACAAAAGGTATTGAACACTGTGGTTACTTTTAAGCCGATATTTAAGTTTACCACAATTATCTTTGAAGAATAAAATCTATACAATTGTTCAATCAAGTTAAATGAGCAGGCATGAAGCATGAATTCAAGCTTTTAATACAAGAGACACTTATTTGACTTATTCCTAAACCGATACCTGGGCTTTGGGTATTTGCTAATTAGAGTATCAATCTGATACCACTGTTTAATTAATAAGCTGTATGCCTCACTGTGTAGACGAATGGGCTCATTGTTTTAATCTACAAGGCATACATGCAAACCTAAGGCCTGACTTTTTCATTGTTTGTCGAACTTTGTAAAACTAAAAGTAACAAATCTACTAAATAACTATCATAACTTTATTATCAGGTAGCAGCAGTAACCTTAGAACTTAGCTGTATTAAAACTATTGACCCTGTGCTACCTCCGCGGGGGGAGGTTATGTTTTCACCCCTATCCATTTGATTGTTAATTGGTTTGTCTATTGGCAAGATTAAGCAAAAACTAATGGGCGGATTAACACAACTTGTTGGAAGGATGTGGTATGGATCAAGGAAGACTAGTTTGATTTTGGTGTTGATCCAAATTTATTTATCGATTTCTTTCACATTTCGAGCCGTATTTCAACATTTGTAATGATTTTGCAGAAAATATGAATCTTGACGGAAAATAAATCAGGGATATTAAGGGATTTGATTTCTGCAGTGTAAGCATCTGCAATTTGGTGCAGCTTATTTGAAGTGAAGGACTGGTGGGCCTTGGCGGCAGAGTGCGCTCTCCTGAGTGCCATTCCAGTTTGTGATTGCTTCCCTTCTTATTGTAAAATGAGATTTAATTGTAGATTAATTTCTGTCAGTAGGTTTTACTGACAGAACTGGTTTAACTGATTAATAGTTTCTAAAGGATATATACATTCAAAATGTATTATATAAACAGCATTTTGCTTCTAATTTCATATCAGGGGCATTGTTATAAAGCCTTGCTGGTAATGTTGTTGATGGTTGAGACTGGCAGATTAAAATGAGATATGCACCTTAGACTTTCTCTGCTTGTAGCATTACATGTTTGTGGATCTACATGCAGTTGTAGACATATGTACCATAGAATTGAATTAAATAACTCAATCAATACCAGTAATTAGGATCCAAAATGTAACAAAAAATGGCCACACATAGTATGCATTTCTAGTATTTTTAATAAGTCAACCAAACATAAATGGGTCAGACCTGTGGATGTGTGTAGGTCAGGGGCCGGGCCAGGAACAGATGGATGGAGTGTTTTTGTAACTAATATAACATGGAAAAATCATTACATGAAAGGATTTGGCCTTCACCAAGTAGCAAAGCCCTTATTTGCAAGGCCATTTAACAAGAACCTGCCTTCAGAGAAAGGCTCGTTAGCCTTTGCTATTTCGAATGCCCCCCAAAAAACATGCCTTGGTACATGACTCTTTATTCGCAGTTTGTCTGTGAAAAAAAATGTTGCTGAGTCTGTAAATTAGTCGCCAACCTCTGAGCTGCAGCCACCTGTTCTTGCGTTGACTGCTTGCTAGCATAGTTAGCATGCTTCATAGCAAAGTGACGGCTGATGTTGTACTCCATGAAAACTGCGAAGGTTTATCGGCATATCAGGCATACAGCCTTAGATTGGACTTCAGTGAAAAAGTATTTTGTTGTCGACTCGGTGTTACACTCGGCACTCATTGTCCACTTTTTGTTTCCTTGATCCTCTCATTTAACAGAAGGGCTCACAGGGCAAAGGGAAAAAGTGAAGGGAGATCATGCGCCTTTTCAAGCCCTATACACCACACTCCCGGGCAAATTTAATTTAGCTGATGCTTTTATCCAAAGCAACTTACAATAAGTGCATTCAACCCTGAGGGTTCAAACCCAGAACAACAAGAATCAAGAAAGTAAGATTTCTTCCTAAATAAAGCAAAACTACAAAGTGGTATAAGTACGTGCCATTTAGGTGCTACTAAATTGTTAGTTTAAAAAAAAAAAAAAAAATTCAATTTAAAAAAAAAAAAATGTGTTTGGACAAGTTCGGCGGGCCGAAATAAAAAGCCCAACGTACTTTGCCCACGTCTGGTGTAGATGTACGTGCAGCGCTTGGAACAACTGTGAAGTGGGCTCGGTTTAGATACATGAGCATGACATAATTTTGGAGGGGGGGGGGAACAGGACATGGCTAAAATGCTCAAATGGGATTTAATGACCCAGAATTTGTTCAGCTGCCAATGAGGAAAGATGGTTGGCTGTGATTTGAAAGAAGCGTGAGATTTAGGAGCAACAGAAGTCATTTGGCTCTGAGGGACAGACAAGAGGGGGAGAGTAACGGATTGGGAGGGGGGGTTGGGGGGGGGACTGCATGTGCTCAGGTAAATGTCGCAGCTTGCTTAAATAAGGACAAAAACAAAAACTGTATTCATTTTAGAGTGATCAGAAAAGAGAGGAGAGGGGCTAACTGGGATTTTGATTCAACATGGATTTCTGATCTGAGAGTAAGAGGTAGAGGTGCTGAGTTAATAACTAATGGAAATGCAGAAATCAACAGGGGAGAGTGAAGATAATCAATTTTACCCGTGGAGTAAATTTAAATAGCGGGATCAAACAATTCAGTGTCTGGTGTTTGAAATATTATATTTATTCAAGGAGGTCAACAGCGGATGTTCTATCCGTGTGACAACTGACAAAGAGCATCTGAAATGGGGGCCCCGGTTCACTTTTTGCAAGCACAGTAATTACAAGCTTTTTGCTCTGGCTTCTCCTACCCCCAGCACTGCAGCTCCGGTGTACTGCGTCGACAGAACCCTCCCTTTCTGCTACCCTCCATCAGCGAGCAGGAAGGAAAGATGCCAGAGTGAGAAAGGGGTCAGGAAGAGCTGTCACCATTCCTGTCCACCCTCGATGCTATCTGCACAAAAGACTCCTCTGGGAGAGAGGTCGCTCATCACCTCAACAGTTTGTCCCCGTGAGATGTCACACTTCCGAAAACTCACTCGTGAACCTGCACATCCTCCTGCTCCCCTGGGTACCATCTACAACATTGTAACTCTATCTCATATCTAGATACTTGTTTTTTTCCCCCAACATAATGTTTCTTTTGTTTTTTACAGCTGTTGCAGGATCCTGAAATACTTCCACACATTTGACTTCTTTCCTGGTCAAACTGTGAACATCACAACCGTCACTGTATGATGTAACACCACTAAAAAAAGCTGGATTCAGCACGTCAATTTATGCAGGACACCTTTGTCTATTCAGCATTAACTTAAATGTCACTAAAAGTCAATAGCTACTTGGCAAAGCAACACCCTCAGCTGCAGCAGTAACCTCAACATCAGATCATAAAGTAGCACTTTTGAGGCAAACACACCCACACAATGCAATCGTAGGAGTGATTCACTTAATGAATTCTTGTATTCTAATGGACCAGGCTGTGAACTCCACAAATCTCAATGCAGTTATTGTGCTGTTATACTTCCATCACTCATATTCAATCTTAATCCGTAGAGTTATAGAAAGTCTGCATCTAAAAATCACATCATTCAGTAATCTATATTTGTATTTATTTTTTCACTTAAAGGATCTAAAATACCAAACAAAATGTTGCACTGGATGAGCGGGAGTTTGTTTTTCGATGCTAGTTTAAAATAACCATAGATTTATATTTGTGTATATACCTTCTATACAATTCCTTGCACTCTTATCCATTATTATATTTATTTAAATATGATTTATTATTTTCTAGTACTTTGATTATGTATCCATTTACAGATTTTTATTGTTGATCCCTTTAGTATGTCTACATGGAAACAGAAACAGCGCTTGCCCCACATTTTACCTTGTTTCTCTACACATCTGACAAATAGAAATGTTTGAATCATTGAATAACTGGGTGTAATCTCCACTTCACACGTGATGAGAACGTCACATGTAATTATCATAAGCCTCATTTTAATACCTTGCAAAATCAGGCATAATCTGGATCCATCCAACACACAGCAACATGATCTAGCCAAGACTGACTCAGAGTCAGTCTCAGAGTCTCTGAATCACCTGCTTCATTCATAGACACAAACTGTATTTTATTGAGGAACAGTATCAGGTGTCAGCGGTAGTGATTTTCCGATGGGAACACACCGAGCAGATACTGATATCAAATATCAGTCCGAGACTGACCCGAAATAGCTGAACTGGCTACCAGAGACAGTAGGGCTGATCTGTTCAAATCAATTCTGTGTTTCTATCTATATGTGTTACAGATGTCATGCAAACAGCAGTGCACCAATAGACCTGTACTTTTTGTTTAAGGGAGAGCAAACATACATCGAGGGAGATAGATAGATTTGAAACATAATTTCAGTATTTGAAAGGTAACTCAAATAAACAAATACGACTATAACATGTGTAGTCAAAAATGAACATAGATATAATTTGTGCAAAAAAAGAAAATAATAGTTATTGCAGGAAATGCAGTTATGGCAGGAGCTAATGTGAGAGTTTTGTTGTGGATATAAACTATAAGAGGTGAGAGTGATACAGTCTTATTGCTGTGGGCAGGAAATACTTCCTGTACATGATAAAATTAAAGGGCTACAGCTACAAGGGATCTGTAGAGCTTGTTTTGAGGAGTGAGAATAGCCCTGCAACTTGTAACACAGCTAACTTAAACAGTGGTGTCAGATTGGTAATCACTATGGGTATCAGGCCTAAAAACTCTGTCACGGGTATGGTGAGGACCCAAATGCAGCACAGGCAGACGAGATCTTAATTGGTAATGAACTTTATTTTTCACTGCAGTCTTAAACAGTTCTTAACAGTGGCAGGGTGAAAAGTCTTTGTTCCCAGTGATCTTCAGCGAGATCTGGCAAGGAGTGAGTCTGGTGTTGCTGAGTGGAGGCAAGGTCCACAGCAGGAGGATTACCTAGATGCATACAGGTTCGGTGGTGAGCTGTGTAGCAGGCCGGAGCAGGTAGCAAGCAGGTAGCAAGCAGGTGGCAGGCAGGTAGCAGGCAGATATCAGGCAGATAGCAGGCCGGAGCAGGTAGCGGAGCAGGTAGCAGGCAGGTAGCAGGCAGATAACAGGTAGCAGGCCGGAGAGAGAAATGCTGGAGGTCAGGCATTTACGCAAGACAATCTGGCACTGAAGCAGAGACAGGAGCAGGCTTATATGCAGCCAGGGCTGTCACAGGTGTGGAGAGTTGGCCTGATGAGGGGGCGTGGCTAACAGGTAGAGTGGAGCAGAGACAGAGGAGTGGAAAAATACCAGCAGACAGGAGATGAGCAGACTGTGACAAAGTCAGATTGCTGCATCCCTAGTTTTGGGCATCAGGTGTGCCTCCTAAAATAAGAAAGTTGATTTCCATTCCTCTCACAAGCCCCAATTACTCGGTGCAAACACATGAATAAGCAAATTCTGTGGCAATTCTGCAGAAAGGCACAATTGCATGGGCCCATGTTGGGGGATAAAACGGTTCATCTAGTGCTATCAAGTCCCACTCCTTTATATCTATATCAAAATGAAGGTAGTGTTTATTTTGGGGAAATAATTCTTGTATTTTTTTCCCTACGACTAACTTGGGATTTGCAAATGAGCACATTATTGTGAGATGTTCAGATGCATGTTTATGCCCACTGGATGCTTTGTAGGTGTACAGGGAATTTTATGTTCAAATCTGGTAGCTCTACATATTTGTCCCTTCAGGGTAAATGCATGACTGTGTTTTTCGTGCTTTGCAGAAATAAAGCTGCATTGGCCTGTTCATAATAAACTCCCAGTGTTATACATTTTAATAAATATTTTGTGGATTTTCACTCTGCGGTAGAGCAATCCAATCTGGTTTCGTGAAGATTTTTTTTATAGGGTGCACATGAGCCACAGCTCTAATTAAAAATATTTTCTTGACAGTGTAAAATTAAGATTTGTGGCTGGCAGGGCTTCAACTCAGCGAAGAGCACCATCAAATCGTCTCCTGCACAAAATACTGGCCAACAAAACACATAGGCTGAGAAATGAAAGTCCTCCTGAAGTCCCTGTGTAATTTATGTTTCCTGTTAAAACACTCCGGACCTATGAGCACACATACACACAAACGCATCCATATCTGCAGACTAGGAGAAGCGATGAGGGGATAACAATCACGGCTGATGTATTTGAGAGCAACACCTGAAGCCGTGTCTGTGTTCTTGCACTTCGATAGAAAATTACTGGGGACCGCTCTACAAGGATGACTTTAGAACATGTTGTTATAATGAAAATCTGAAGCAGTAGTTAATGCATCGCAGGTAACAGATCGAGTTCGATAGAGGCAATCGGTGCCAAACAACTGAAATAAACCAGAGAAAACTGGATATTGGAAAATTGCATCCAAACATTAAAAAGGTTTTAAAGGAAAATGTACTATTTATATAAACCGTTTAACATTCAACTAAATAGAAAAACTTTTATAACTTATATTCCTCACAAATATATCAATCATTTCTAAGTTGTTTTTACTTTATAACGTGCATAGTCCTGAGGTCAATTATGTCTTCATGAGATTTGTCTTCATAAATTTGGATTTGCAAAATCCCAAAGGTGGATAATAAATGTAAAATGTACGTACAGTCAAACTTTCATGAATGCAGGTTGATTCTAAACGGTGTAATGCCTTCAGGTTTCCCTCCTTTTTGTCACAACTAATTGGGTGTTGCAGACGTGCTCCTGAATAAGATTCTCTTCTTCAGAACCCTCACACACACGCACATGCGCACCCGCACAAGTACTTGTCATTCCCTATTCCCGAGCCACTTACCCTACCCCTAACCTAAGCTAATTCAAACCTGAACTTTAAAAACCGAGTCTTAACCCTCAAGCAGCCCTTTGAAGGACAAGTTAAAGTGCACACGCACAAACACACACACACACACACACACACACACACACTCTGAGCAGGGAGCTGGGGAATCGTCAGTGCTATTGCCCTAAATTAATAAATCACAGAGGAATAATTGTATAGCCTATTTCTTGTTATTTTCCTGTGGGTATACAGTTGATGGTACAAGACACATTATTAATACAAATCAAGGCTTTTAATTCCCTTGTTAATCTGACTAATGAAGACACGCACTTAGTACCTCTCAATGATAAGTCTCGTGTCAACATAGGGATGTGTGAAACTAGTGCAGTCTATCTATACTGACAACAATAGAGTTCTCTATAAGAATAATAATGATCGACTCTACATTTATAAATGCTTTCCTCCCTCAATGCGCAGGTAGAGGCTGAGGCGATGCATGCAAATGTACTGCATGTTCCATTTCTCTACAAAGCAGATAGTGTCTCTGCTTCCCAAAACTCCTGTGTAACATCCCACATCTCATAGTCTCATGGGCTGTAGTTATCACACACAGAAAATATACAATTTAGGGTAAACAGTTGTTCCACCAGCTGTCTCCGACTCTTCCTCACCGTCAGCAGACTCACGATTAAGCGCGACACGTGGACAGAAATGTGATTCTCACTGTTAAGAATCGCTTGTGTAATGAGGAAGTTATGAATAATACAGTAACTAAGTAATAACGTAGTCATTATTAAGCCCTAACGCCCATTAGGAGCCGCTCTCGGTTCCAGCACTGCCTTATGCGGCTAATGTTGACCACAAAGGCTCAGTATCAGTGAGCACACTTTGTCCTGACCTGCTTTCTTCTTTTGTAAAAAAGAAGCCTTATTATATCCAATTCCTTCCTTTTCTTATTTTTGTCATTGAGTGATGGAGATTCATGAAACGTAATCATATCCCTTTATTGGCAGACGTGTTGTGCGCAAGATATAGTGCGATAAACGATCCACCACACAAACATACATAAAATGCACAGAAAATGGTGAGAGAACTTTTAGTCACTGTACTCCAAACAAAGAGGCATTGTTTGACAGCCAGATTCTGCCATTTTTGACACTGAGCAGAAACAATGAAAGCTGCTCACTTCAATAAAAATCTTCTTAAGCATGTAGGAGAGAGGACTGGATCTTGGCATCTTTCAAGAGCTATGTGGGAATCGGATAGTGACTACCTGTGACGAATGTAGTTTCTGACCCCTATGATTGATATGCAACTTCACAGCATTCAGGTCGGCTGCCATGGATACGAGGTATCGCATTTAACCGTAGATCAATATAATTCAGTTCCCAGCACCCAGTCAGTCATTAATCTTAACATCAAACATGTCAGTCGCTGTGCAGCCTCAGAGTGACATTATCCAATGAGGCATGGCCTAATGAACAGAGGTATAATGATAGAGAGAAGGGGAGCAAGCATATTCCTCCCACCATCTTATGCAAGATTCATTTACATTACAGAGACTTTGGGATAAATCGCTTCAGTAGAACATTTTTTTAGTTTTGAGATTAGACACATCCATGGTGCAGACACAGTCTTTGTGCTGCTCCCACTGTCACTCATTGCACACATGGAAAAATCCTCCCTAAACTGTGATTCTGATTAAAAAATTGGTTGTGGTGTATCTTTTCATTGCCAGTTTTTTAGACATGTGGCGGATGCAAGCATGTTTTGTCATCATTTATACAGTGGTTTATAAGAATTAATTGTATCTTACATGATAATCAGTCCAGAAAGGTAGTTTATTTTTACCCAGAAAAACTGACTTTTACTCAGAACAACTCTGACAACTGTGACTTTGTTAGGCAGAATAACGTCTCCTTTCGGCTTGGGAGGATACTGGCAAATTAGACAAAGCTAATTAGAATCTCGTAACTTGTCTTTTTTCCACATAATTAAGAATTTAGGGGAAGTTATTGCTGGTAAACTGTCAGCAGTGGCAAATAAAATGAAGCAAAAAACGGTATAATCTTGATCTTTGTTGGCTGTGCTGAACACATTTGAGTCTACAGCTCTTACTAAGCCTTTGTATCCTTTGTAAATCTACACTGTAGTTCAACTCACAGCATAATTGACAATGTCATAGAGCACATTTAAATTAGATTTTAATACAGAGTTTTTGAAAATGCTGAAGCCAAAGCTCTCTGTCAATACAACAAGCCGATTTGAACACATTGATCCTGCATGGGGGACATTAATTAAACAACTCTTGTCAAGTGTGATGCAAATTGAGGATCGGCACTTCATATCAGTAATTTGGAATATTTAGTAGCTTGTGTAAAGCTTTAAAGCCAAATAGATTCAATTCCTTTTGTACGTCTCTTCCAGTAAATGTTATTCATGCAAATCAAGGTTAAATTTTGACCTGATAGACCTGAAGTAAAAACTTGAACACTTGAAAACTAATTGAACCTCCTTGTAAGAGATCATTGGCCATCACTGACAAAATACATGTTGTTGACACAAAATATGTCCCTTGACTAAAGTGTGGCGTTTTTTTCCCATGTTGCTCTGTGAAAGCCCTCTGAGTTTGTTTGAGAATGCCTCACTCGTGCTGCTCTGTCTGTGTGAGAGCTGTGCGAGCCCCTGTGCTCTTGGCATAGATTTCTCCACAAAATGTAAACACCTTCATCACCGCTGTGCTCCCGCTAATTAAAACTCTTGTCTGTCTAATGAGAGTCGTGCCTGTCAGGCTCCTCCGCACACTCTATAAATCACCGTTCTTCGGGCCTGCTTTACCCCAACCACATTCGGAAAGGGATGCTTCTCTCAGATTGTACCGTATGCAACTCAGATACTCCTGTGGGTTCTCAGCATTTTCCGGGAGAATACCGCTGTCCTCTCCGCTGCCTCTGCTGACTCATTACGTGGGTATTGTTGAAAAGCAGCTCAGTTACATCGTCTCTTTCGGTGGCCATGGTTACTGAGCATGGTTTCTATTGACCATTGAAACAATGAGACAGCACAAGCAGCTGAATTATAACCGCCCACTTAAAAGGCATGCCATGTGGGATTTATTCTAAATAGTAGCCCTGCAGTTTCAGCGATCAATGGTAGATCTGCATCAAAACAAATGATGACCCCCTGCTGTTTTTCTTAACAGCACTATGCACATTTCTCTCTGGGCCAAACAAAAGCTATCATTTCTCAGATGGCTCAGGACAGTACAGGAATAACTAATGTACAGATCAGCGAGTGACCAAAACAACAGACATCCCTTTACATTATACTGCAATCTGATGGAACAGTCTTATAATAAATAGATGTAGAGTTGACCTGGCCTGTTGAATTCCATTACAACAAATTGGTTAAGCCTCTGAATGGATACAATACTGCTGATAACCCAGACTCCATGACACACAACTTCCTCATATATCTGTCAGAACAAAGGGAGCCTTTTGCTGACTGTGAATGAAAACCTCTTTCTTCACAGAAGAACAAGGAGATATTTACTCTACATAAACATGGCGAGGCTGGAAATGTGATGTGATCGATAGGAGACAGGTTAGATGCAAAAGGGTAATCTTATTCTTGCGCTGCTTTATACTACCGTTTTGTTGCATTTTGTAATTTGATTGTCCGTGGCTTTGTGGAAGAAGATACATTAACCTTAACCAGTGGCGATTTTAGCCTGAAATTTCTGGTGGGGCAATTTTGTATGACGTCATGTCACCGTCACAAAAATAGAGGTAGCTGATTATTATAAGCAGTAGGCCTATATAGACCAGTAAGATATACTATGGGCTGCATTTTGAGTGCCAGCAGGGACCAGAAATCCTACTTCAAATACATTTCACATGCTTTAGCGCTCAGCCCGACACAAAGATGTTGCCTATAATACAGCATTAAAGTAAAATGATTGCAACAAAGTAAAAAGATTAGACAGACACAAAGCTCAAATAACTTGCATAATTTATTAATTTATTATTATCAACATGAGGACGACATGCACCAGCTTCATCTGCAAAACACTTTGTGTTTTCCTCCCTAACTAAAGAAGGCCTGCAACTGTTTAGAGTCATTGCTAAGTGTCATGGATAATAGAGTTAATTTCTATATTCATTATATATTATATATTCAAATGAACACTCATTAGAACAATGTTTATCTTTTGCTTTCTGATTTGATACACTTTAGATAAGAACCCAGTATTTTATTTTTCTTCTTTGCCATAAGAGACAGAACACGGTCAGCACAGCGGTGTCCTTCAGGCTCGTCCGTACCTAATAAAATGATAGGAAACATAAAAGTATGGCATTATTGTAGAGGAAGTGTTACTTATGAACAAAGCTTGTATCCTTATTTTCTGTGGATATTCAACTACTGATTTTGAATATGGTTTTGGATTAAACTGTGCACTACCAAGACAACGAATGTAATGTATGGCGTTCTTCCACATTATTAGTATTGCATATATTATTTAATACATTATGTATTATGTGCAATACTTTACTTTGATTGTTTGTAAGTTATAAAAACATGTCTGTACCTGGAGTCAGTGTTGAAGTGATGACTCAGTGTTCAGTCTGGTTGGATTGCAGTTGTCTCATGTTTGACATCCTAGAGGAACATTCAACAAAAATAAACAGATATAGAAAGTCATACATGTGCCATGTTACCACTTTTACATGGTAAAAATAAAAGTTTATTACTTCAAAGTTCATCAGATTATAAGCATTTCAGTTTAGGAAATAGGTGGTGGGTAAGATTAACGATGTAAAAAACTGAATATAGTACTACTATAAATACCCACGTTTCAGTTGATCACAGTAAATCTGTTTCTGCAGAAAAATAATCTGTGTAACGTAGTCAAGGTTGGCGAGTGAAATAACTTTACATTCAATTAGATATCTTATTCACCAAACTAACTCATCCTCATAAACTAACGCTTCTCTCTGCTGGGTGGCCCGGATCATGTGGCTTCATGTCGGGTCAATAACTCCGTAGGCTACGGTCCCGTTAGCATCGCTATTACTGCTGCTAGCCTGCCTGCGGGCTAGCCGAGCTAAGCTAACAACCAGGTACAGGTAGCTGCGAAGCACTACTTACAGATAAATACAATACTAAACTTGACAAACCTTAGAAACCTTAGAAACGGGAGCTCCCACGTCTTTTGCCTCTCTGCCAGGAGAACAAGCAGAACTTCAAAACTTATTATTCATCCGATGTGAGTGAACCTCTCCACAGACTCGGGTGGTGTCCACTGACGAGGTAGCCTGTTTCCGGCTGACGCTGACGCTGGAGTCGAGTAGCTTGCTGGGAGACGTCGTAGGGCCCATCTGAATAATCACCACTCTTTCAATGTTATCTGTGGCCTGTGTGGTTCACGCTGATTGGTGCTCCCATGGCACAGGTCTGACACTTGCCCCATTGTGCCCACAGCAGAGATGTACGGCAAGCGAAAAGTGTTTCACAGAGCCCACAGCAGTGACGTACGGCGGGAGAAAAGCGTTTGACATAGCGAGCACACAGACAGAAACACACAAATCAAATTACTTCAAAACAAGACTATAATGCTTGTGAGTCAAGTTTATTCACACACGTTCACGCTACTTTGCATATAAAATAAAATAAAATATATTTTTGCCACAAAGTTCAGATATGCAGTATTTAGCTTTCTGCACAACAGCGCCATCTGGCGGGGCTGTGCCCCACCTGCCCCTAATGTAGAAACGCCACTGACCTTAACACTATACTGCTCAAGTAAACCTCTCTAGACCATCTCTTATCATTTCCCTCTTTTCTAACATAATTTAGGACAACTAACATCTTCTTACATAGGGAAGTCAAGTGTCTAGCTTGTACTCAAAATAGGTAATTTCAGTTTCTCTATTAGAAAGGGAACAGTTGCTTGGGTAAATGCCTAGTACACATAGTTTAGGGATTAGATATATTGGAGGAGATATAGCAAATCTTGGACTCACAGCAAAATTTCACAGGGGAGATGTATATTCTTATAATCCAGTTATTTGATTAAGGTATTAATGATTTTTGTCCGTGCCTGTATTGTACCCCATTCATGCACTAAGATGTCCTTTTCCATGTCTTGTATCCAATCTCTTCACTTACTTTGAGAGTTCTCTTCGGGGTTTTCCACCATTATGTTGTTTAATTGAGTAACTTGTCCTCTGCTAAAACAAGTCTCTGTGGAAAACATTTCTTATGTGGACAGTGAGGGTAGTTGCACTAAATCTTTTAGGCTTGCCGGTATAAAACTTGCAAAGCTGCAGTACATCACTCCACATCAAGATTTATCACTTGAGATTGTTATGGCACAGGCAATCTCCTGCTATATAAAAATTTGGCCTGCCTGCTCTATCAGTGAAGAGGCATCAGCATTTATTCTAATTTAGTTATGAAGCTATTTCACCCAAGCTCCCTTCATACTGTATCTCTCAGCCCTGTGTTCCTATTGTTAGCCATTGTACCCATTCACACAGTGTAAGTAATACTTGGAACATACTTAAAAGAATAATAAACATATAACCTAAATCGACATCATTACTACTGCTGAGACAGTATTTAAAGTAATTAAACTACATTTCAATCTTACTGTATATTATGATAGTATTAACCCTTTAATTCCTCATGGTTTTATTTGTCTCGTTGCGAATTCCTTCAGCTTTACTTACTTACTTTACACTTACTTTTACCAGGTGTTAATCAAAACAGCCATCACTGATCTTTTATTGCACACATGAAATTATGGGTTCTCCTTTAATATATCATCTGAGGTAATAAATAAATCAATGAAGAAAATTGATGGTTACACTCCAACACATTTGGCTGCCACCCACCACTAGACCGAAGGAAGAAGGAGGAGTGATCAAAGATCCAGGGTAATAAGAGATAAAGTACAGAATGGGGAAGAAGAGGAAGAAGTATGATATTGAAACACACAGGGGATGGTGGTAATGCATCTTGACATTGGTTGCCACCCACCAATAAAGTAAACAAAGAGGAAGAAGAATGGTTACATTTCCAAGAAGGCTATTTTGTGCCTTATTCATAAGAGAGTTGTGAGTAGACATCCCATTTTTTTGAAGTGGTCAAAAAAAGCAAATAATGGTTATTGTCATGAAATAGCACACAGTTTAACTGAAAACTAAATTTGTCAATGCCAGTAACCTGTGGAGACCCCTACCCCATACATATTAGTGAGTCTTTGCTCCAGAGGAGTAGCATACTAATATCTAACTGGAGGTGTTTGAGTTTTTTCAGTTTCACATATGGCTGTTGCAATAGGTATGAATCAATTCAACAATAGTCTTGTCTACACAGGCTGCATATGTGTATAACACAAAGCCACCACTCAAAGTCGATGTGTGTGCTTCAAGTCGATTTTCTTTCATTTAACATGGGTCACAACAGTGACTGTGTTCCAAGCACTGCAGAACTGTGTGACCTCCACTGTGGAACTGTGCCTCAATGCATACTGTGTGGATACTGAAGAAAGACTGAATCTACCACTGTGCCACTGACGTGCAGCTTTCACTTTGTGGACAAGGTAATAGACAAATAAAAGCCCAGAGAGTAATTACTGTGGAAATGTGGCAAAAGGAGTGAGAGGAAAATGTATATTCAAGGACAAGCAACATTTCCAGAGGTATGCCATTATGAATTAAAAGGTCTATACTTTGTGTTAATAACATTTTTTTTTTTCCGCCTGTTTGAGTTTCTCAACTGCTAATGTCAGTATTTCAGACACTTACAGCAAAAAGCATGGACGGGTTAGCAGATGTTTTCCCTGGTGTGCATTATTTTGAAACATAAAAGCCATTGCTTTTATTATCACTTACTAAAAGAAACTTCAGCTAAAAATTCAGACCTGCAAACTCTAATGATGTTCAACCAACATGGTTTATCTTTCTGTCTGGCCTTTATATATATATATATATATATATATATATATATATATTAGTGCTGTCAAACGATTAAAATATTTAATCGCGATTAATCGCATTTATGTCATAGTTAACTCGCGATTAATCGCAAATTTTTATCTATTCTAAATGTGCCTTCATTTATTTTTTTTCCATCATTTTTTTTCGTTTTAATGCTCTTATCAACATGGAAAAGTGGATTATCTTGCTTTATGCAAATGTTTTATTTTATTGAAAAACAGCATTGCCAAACAGGGCAGTACAAAATAAAATTATAAAGTGCACATTTCAGGTAAACAAGGACTCAGCCTATAGTGCAGTTAAACCATGGCTTAATTTTAAAAATTAAAAATTTCAAGTTTGCTTTGAATATAAAAGTCAGGCCTCTTATTTCAAAAACAATGAACCATAACAATCAAGTTACCAATAAAAGGTAAGCCTACTACTTCTTTGCTTTCAGCCAGCTACTCAAACAGACAAGCAACAAAATAACAAACAAACAAAATACACAGGCAAGTGTCGGCCTACTTTGAAATAAATTAAACAAAGAACTTTGTAGGGCTATTTGAGTCCTCCCCATATTTGTGGAAAATGTATGAAATAAGAAGTACCCTATTTTTAAATAAATAAAACCATATAGCTGCAGCCTAATAGTGTAACGGACTGGGTTTATGTTTGTGTTTGGTTTTGACGTATGATCAGTAAAACACTGTGTTGAAGGAGCGTTCTGATGTCTGAGGGTCAGTGAAGGGGTCGGGGTGGAACATGTGACTGTTTGGACCAATAGGATGGGGTTGTTTTGGGATCGGGGCTCAATAAGGAAGTGAAGTGTTGTTGATGTGTGCGAGTGAGAAGTGCACATGTCCGTGTAGAGGATTATAAAAGCTACTAAACCACGAAGAAGTTCCGTGTCCTGTGTAAGTGGGGACGCTACAATAGCTTAAAAATATATATTTTAGTTGGCGAAATATTAAAACAAAAAGCGAAAGCAGGTCAGACTGGATCCGAACACAGATACTGAAGCTGCAGCTCTGCTTTAACTCGCGTTAAAAAAATTGACGGCGTTAAAATGGGTTTGCGTTAACGCTGTTAATAACGCGTTAAACTGACAGCTCTAATATATATATATATATATATATACATACATACATACATAAGTAATTCATCCATACATACATATATACATACATGTATATGTATTGTTACACACAGACACATATATATATAAGGACTGTCAGTATCACCGGTTAAGGCGGAAGGATTAATTTGTAGAATTACAAGTTGTTAATTTTATAACACATTAACGCTCAGAGCGACATCAGTGAGATCGTAGCTCGTTCACGTTAAGCAGCCGGTCAGTGACTTTGTAGAAGAACAGTGAAACCCAGACTCACGTCAGGACTCAGTGTTAAAATGAGCGGAACAACACGCTGGCACGTTCCGACACCATCAATTCATACGATTGCTGAGAGGCATAGCAAAGAGACAGACACATTTTATTATGGTGTGTTATGTTTTAGAAGATAGAAGACAACTTAACAGATTATTGCTCCAACAATTCACCTTAATGTTGTCTTTTCGAGACCTGAAGGATACATCTCCTTTGTGCTACGCTATCTTTCATTCAGCAGGAAAGTTATTGCTCTTTTCTAGGAAGAACGGAGCAATAACTCTAAAACAGGCAACATTTTGATTATGACATTACAACATTCGTAATATCAACACATTCCTGATAGCAGGGGCGTTTCTAGGATTGAAAGAAAGGGGGGGCTTAGCCCCTATGGATGCTGAATGTTCGCGCGCACAGCGCGCGCCAATTTTTTTGGGCTCATTTGGGGCTGCGGATATCCATTGTTTCAGACAGTTCATAGATTGGTTCAATCAGAAAGAGTGTGATTTTTCTCTGTATCTTTGCTTGCATTCATTCAGTATAAGATAACAGAAGTTATCTGTCACCTCTGCTAAAGAATCTTATATCCATCTGGTCAATGAATTGGATGATATACCGGTACAATAGCGTTTTGAGGGACACTATGACATTTAGTTTTCACTAGCATTAACTGATTATAAACAACAACATTCTATAGGCACTGATATTATTGTTTTAAAATACTAGAGATATATATAAATGCAAAGAATAGAGAGCTGTCAATAGTTATTTCTTACATTTCAAATTTGCTTGTTCACACTCTTGCTCACTGGAGACATTTTCTAACAAAATAGCTAGCTTAGTGTTAACATAGCTCATTACAATATTCCCTTTCATTTGCCTCAAGTTAACCTAAATTTAAGCAGGTAACAATCGTTAACAACTACAGATAGCCACATTCTGTAACTACCTGTACTTACAATTTCACTCTGTGCATTTACTATGAGCTAAACTCCTTGGCTGTAATCCTGCTGTCTTGATGAAAGACGTTACTTGGCAGAGTGAAAAAGCCAGCGCAGCAGCGATGCGGACTCCCCAAGGTCCTAGTGCCCTTCTTTTATTGTTAAGTATGATGAGAGGCTGTTGGATTGTAATTTGAAGTGGGAGAAATCATACAAAGCAGAAACGCACTCACATATGTAGCATGTTAGAGTTATAAATAACTTGTCCATGTGTAAAACAAAAGTTTAAAAATTTTTTTTTTTTTTTTTTAAATCCCAAAAATGATTTGGGGGGGCTGAAGAACATTTTAGGGGGGCTTCAGCCCCCCTAAAACAGGCCTAACGACGCCCCTGCCTGATAGCATGACAGGATTTACATTAAAAGACATGGAAGATAGACATGAGCCGACTCACAACCCTAATGGGGATGGCTTACTATCCATCAACATTTGCATCCTACCTTTCATATATAAATGCACCACTGCAGAGAGGAAGCTGGCCCATGTGGGATACACCTCACAGCGTATTTAGGAAAATGAAAGCCCTCATAACTAAAAAAGCCTGGACCAGCTCTATAATAATCAACCCCAGGAAAGAGCGAGAACTCCAAGTTGATATATCAAAATGGCTTAGGTGCAGGCTTACTGCAAGATGGCAATTAGTTATGCATCCAAATCACTGACTGACAGTGACGTTAACGCCGCACGGACTGAGAAACAGCTTTATGGTATCTTGTCAAGCTTTAAGCATTCCTGCCGTCTAACATATACTTGTGGAGAGGAGCCAATAAAAGCTGGGTCTATCATGTGAAGAGTACATATACAGCAGCACCTCACAGGCTTCAGAGGATGATTCCTCAGCTTTATGGGTACAACTTAGCCATCATCCACAAACCTGTATTACTTCTGTTACTGTAGCAACTTATGTATGGACAAGCAATCTCTGGTGTGTGGCAGGTTTGTGCTTCTTTCAATAACAAATGGAAAGCCAACAATGTGCTAAGAAAGCAGCTCACCGTGCAGGGCTGCATGTCAATTTGAAGGTTCTCTTTTTCGCCCAAAAAGTCAAGTAGAGCAGACTACACTCCGGCACAACTATTAGGCAAGTGAGTATTTTGACCAACTCATCATTTTTATGCATATTTTCCAAGTCCAAGCTGTATAAACTTGAATGCGAGGCGGTGGACTAGTGGCAGAAACTTGGACTATGGGCAGAAAAGGTCTCTGGTTCGTCTCTGCTTCGACTCCACGGAGAAACAACAAAAAGACGAACCTGGATTGATCTGTCCAAAAATCCAAGAGGATTCTCCCTACCCTGTCTAGTGCCCCCTCCCCGGGCGCCGTACATGGCTGCCCACTGCTCTGTGTGTCCTGCACCAGATGGGTTAAAAGCAGAGGTTAAATTTCCCTCCTTGCATGAGTGTGCTTGTGCATGTCTGTGCATGTGTTTGGGACAAATAAATGTATTTTAATCTTAATCTTAATGCCTATTGGATTTAAGCATATCAGGTTATGTGTATTTGCGTAATGAGGGAGGTTGTGGCGGAGATCAACACCCAATATCAAGGTGTGCATAGTTATTAGGCAGCTTCTTTCCCTCAGGCAAAATGAACCGAAAAATGACTGATGAGATGACTGACTCTTGACGGACCAGATGGATGGCCCGCTGGATCAGTAACGGGCACAGAGCTCCACTTCGACTCAGACGCCAGCAAGGTGAAGGTGGGGTACTAGTATGGGCTGGTATTATTAAAGATGAGCTAGTTGGACCTTTTCGGGTTGATGATGGACTCAAACTCAATTCCCAAACCTACTGCCAGTTTTTAGAAGACACTTTCTTCAAGCAGTGGTACAGGAAAAAGTCTGCATCTTTCAAGAAGACCATGATTTTTATGCAGGACAATGCTCCATCGCATCCAGTAAAGGCCTTAAAGATCAAAGAAGAATGACATGGCCCCCTTCCTCACCTGACGTTAACCCTATTGAGAACTTGTGGGCCCTTCCTAAACAGGAGATTTACGGTGAAGTAAAACAGTCCACCTCTCTGAACAGTGTCTGGGAGGCCGTGGTTGCTGGCTGCACAAAAGTTGATCGTCAACAGATCCAGAAACTGACAGAATCCATGAATCTTCATAGGGCTTATTACTGATATTGAAAAGAAGGGTGGTTATATTGGTCACTGATTATTTTTTTTGTGGAAATGTCAGAAATGTTTATTGTAAATTTTGAGTTGTTTGTTTATTATTCTTACTTAAACAGACGGAAATAAACAAGTGAGATGGGAAAAATTTCGTTTTTCATTTAGTTGCATCATAATTCTGCACACTAATAGTTGCCCAATAATTCTGCACTGAGACATTCTCCTAAGAAAGCCAAAACCTCACTTTTACTTTCTTAAATATTCAGGTTTTAGGTTTATTAACATTTTGAATTGGCCGAGAGCACAGTAGTTGTTCAATAATAAAATGAATCCTTAAAAATACAACTCGCCTAATTATTGTGCACACAGTGTATGTCCCTGAGTAGCGATTTTATCATCATGTTAAAATATATGCATTATACTTTTTTAATACCATGACTCGATGAAGCCCTAATAGTTGCAGGTGCAGTGATTGATCAAACACCCTCATTATCACATGCACTTGCCTCCCACTCTTATGAGATGTGGAGATGAAGAGGCAGTGCACCATAAAGAAAAAGGATAAAAACAATAATTAGCGTGTGTGATGAAGTTTTGTGTGGAAAAAACTGAGATATAAATGCCTTTGAACTTGACTGATGATCTGTTGAACACATAACAAAGAGCAGAATTTACTGATGCAATGTTAGTTCTACTGGAGTGTACTTTATTTCCACTGAGATGAGTCTTTACGCGTGTTGTACTTTGTAAATTAAATCGCTGGTTTCAAACTTGCTCCAATGGATTAAGTTGGTGGTTTAGAAACACCCTACCAACATTCACATACAAACCTCCATGCTTTATTTAGCAGTGACATGAATATATGTTTGAATGGGGTTTACATTTTTTTATTCTGCGATGCTGTTATTGCAGAAAAGATTTGTGCATGAATCAGTAATTTCATGGATAGGAAAATTAGCATCAACAATTGAAAATCCAATAACAATTCCAATCTTTAATCAAACAAATATGTCACATTTGCTGGTCTCAGTGTATACAGTATAACAGCATCCCAAAATGTCCAACTCATGGTTTGGATTAAATCATAGTTTTTAGTCATAAATCAGGTGATTTTTCTGATCAGCACTGTGATGGGCGCACCAGCAACCACACACACTGAAACTCAGTAACATGGTAGTAACCTTCCTTAATTCCTAATTTGCTTAGTTTGTTTTTCTTTGCACACGCACCCACATCACAGATAAATAACTTGACACTTAGATTTTGGTTTAATACAACAAACTTCATTTATTAAATAACGACACAGATTTTGGTTTCATAAAACATACTTCATTTATTTACCTCTTTCTTTTCTCTGATAATGAATCGCGCTTTCTTGGAGTGACAAGTTCCTGAGGGCGGCTGCTGGAGTCATTTGGCCATTTGTCCAAAGGAGGCCCAGCTGCAGCAGACAACCTTAAATGGCTTTGAGCATTAATTGGACTGCACCGTGTCCCTTGTAATCATGGGAGGGGTTTCCTTATTTAGATTTTTAGTTGTTAATCTTGACAACTTTTTGATATTTATGTTTAATTATTGTTCCTAAGTCAATATTATAAGGCCTTATACTGGGGTGTTATGTTGTGGCTGCAGTTTGTTTTCAACCTTATTATGTCTAATTATATCCCTCTTTTGTGTTTTGAGTGGCTTGGTCAGCCACTACTTATGTTCCCCTGTGTAAGTTGAGAGGCAGTTCTTTGTGGTGATATTAACTTGGCTTCGGAGGCTAGTTTGGTTGTGTGACCTTTTGCATTTTTGTTAATGCAAACCAAATTAAAATACAATTTTTTCAAAGAAAACTATCTGTGTCTCTCTGGTCTTCCTTCTCGGTCCCTCACAGTAACACTCCTCAAATTAAAAAAAGGGATCGCTCAGTTATTGTTTTGTGAGACAGATTCATTGTATTGCTGTTTACAGATCATCTAAAGTTGTAACGTCAAACCAGACATCATTTTTTGTTCATGTACACACAACTTATTTGATTTAACATTTGCATGGTTATTACTTTAAAAATGACAGCAAGAGACAAACTTCAATAACTTTGTACTTTATCTACGGCTCGCGTCCTTTCCGAATCGAGTGCGTCGATCCGTTCAGATCACGGATTAACAGTGGCGCGGTATACCCAACAAGTACATAGTTATATATCAAAGATAGGTTGAGGAGAAAGGTTATCTGGTGAGAACTCAGCTGACTTTTGAAAAACCCAATAAAAGTTTAACCCGAACCCAGACAGCATCTGCCCACCAGCCCCCTGCAGTGAGAGCCAACACGAACTGCAGCGTAAATCAAGGGTCCTGCCGCTTCTGGACAACAACAAAGGCCAGAAGGTCACAGCAATATGTCTGTCAATCACACAGCTCGGTCTTCAGCCCAGATTGGCTTTAATAAAGTCTAACGACTCGTTTACTGAATGGGCTAGGACACCAGCCGAGCATCTGCTATGGATTACCAGGCTTTGTTCCCTGAGTATTTTAATCAAGGGACTTTGCTGGATAAGTCATTTTGGTGTGAATGTGCATTAAAATCACAAAAACAGCTCCGGGCTGCAGATAAGAATAACAAATGAGTGGATGCACCCAAAGACAGTGAGGGGTTGCTTTCATTTGACTTTAGTTTATGCATGTATTAAGTATTTAATTAATCAATGTATTCATTATGAACTTTATCAATTTTCCATTATTATTAGCAAAGCAGATAGTACACATTTTGTCTAAAGCAGCGTAACCCGTAGAGGTTGTGCGCTCCTCCTCAGATTTTTAAGTATTATGGGAGTTTTGTTCATGCTCACAGATTTCACATTTATTTATTTTTCAGTAATATGTGTTTCACCAAACTTCACATCTCAGCCGCTCTGCTGCTACCGGCTAATTACTGTTTCAGAATTTATTTGGAGTTTCATTTGAAGGATGTTGCTAATTTGCCACAGTATGAGTCAGTTTGATTCGTCACATGAGGAAAGCCTCCCTTTTACAAGTTTGCTCCAAACTCGTAACCAATCACAGATGAGATCATGACCAGGAAAGTCGATAAAACCCAATATAAAATTCAAGATGCTGATGTTTCCCCCCTCGCTGGGACTCCTGGAGTGCTGTTCAGAAACACTTCAAGCACTGCTGCCACTTTTCGCTGCAAGCTATATTGTAGTACGTAAAATATATTGTGCTAGGCATAAGGTGCGATAGAAGGTCATCTACTATAGCAGCAGACCTTCTGCAGATATCCTAGCAGATAAAAAGTGAAGGACAGCCATAGTGAAGAAATGAAGACACCATAGAGGATTTGTGATGTTTGCACTCAACCTGAGGACACAACTTTAATAATCTAGTTTTCCCTGGTGATTTTTGAAATGTGAATAGGTCTGTAAAAACTAATGAAACATAAAGGGAAAATTATTGTTTTCTTCTCTAATAACACCCTGTACGTCCATTTCAACATGATTTAGATGTCGCTCATCCTCGAATCTATCAGTCTGAAGTGGTATTTTCAAATGTTCGTCAAATTGTTAGGTCAGGCTCCTTTAGAGTATTTTTTTCCACTTCTTCACTTTATAAAGCCTGTATAGTAAAATATACCAAACTGTAAGGTTTTAGGACCCTACAACATTGTGTGACCTTGTCATTAACATCAGCAGAGCTAAAGAACTGACTTCATAAAAATCCAAACTTAATCAGTCAGGAAGTGAAAGTGTTACTGCCCCCTTTTTTATGAGGACTTAAGAATAATGTTCCAGAGACAGTTTAGTGCGACTGATAAATCTGTCGTATTTGCAGGTAGGTGATCTTTTGGTGCTTTAATTGCCTCGTATCAAGTCGGTGTGACAGCAGCATGCAGACCAGAACTTATTTACAATTAACAGCTCATGAGACAAAAAACACAGCAGTTTGTGTTGGTTGCATAGAATGTATTAAGATTGGTCTTTTTTACGCCTAACATGAGTAAAAAAGAGCGATGGTAAATCCACCCACCGTTTTGCACCTGCAACCTGCTTTTTGAAACCTGCAGCTCTCTTAATCTGCTGTTCACAGCACTGACATGTGTAGCAATAGGAAAATATGTTGAATCGTAAAGAGGTTAATTCTACATATGTAAGCCATTCTGAGCGACATAAATCCATAAAGAATAAATGCTAATAGAATGTGTATTTACAGCAGTCTTCTGTATCCTATTCATCAGCCACTTGAAGTTCATATTTAATGGCACATTTTGGTTCTAAAAAGAAAATAATGGAACATTCACAGAGTGCAGTAAAAAGTGAGGGTGTGGGGGTCAGGGAGGTGGATGGATCGAAAGCAATTTGTCCTCAAATCTGACACCCCCGGTTTATGTACCTCTTCTAGTTGTCAGCGTATAAGTTTTTTTTTTCCTCGGGGAAAATGCATGCTCTGTCTCATTTACCATTCCCAGGAGCACCGCAGCCAGTAAATGTGAAGATATACTTCCATCTGCTTCAAGTGCGGCTCCTGACAATGCGACGGAACACAAGCGAACGTTACGTAAGTCGAGGGAGACCGAGTTGAAAGACAGACTAAAAAATGCAGAGGGGAGTGCAGGTTCTCACCTCTGTTCGACACTGAAGAAATCAACCAGGGCATGTGTTTGAGCAGCAAACAAGAAATGAGTTACCATTTCATGAGTCGATTTCATTATGCTCATTAAATGATTGGTTCACGTCGACAAGAATGTTTGCCCAATGAGAACAAGATATTTCAAAACAATGATCCAGACATAATTAGGTTTTTGCTTATCCTCCGCAAACACCGGATGTGGGGAAAAAAAGTACGACTTTGTTGGAAGCAGGATGGGACATTTCTGGGCAGAAACCTGAAAAGGACACATGCAATAATGTTTTCACCTGATTCACAGTCTCAATGTCAAGAGTGTGGTTCTGTAGGAGGAGCGATAACAATGAGTGATAGACTATAACTTTTCCCTAAAACTGTTTCCACTCGCTACAGGACTAAGCCGGCACGATATGAGGAAAATCTGAAATGTGCACGTGCAGTTCCGGCGTCTTCCTCTGCTGTCGTGCAAGTTAACCGCACAGCCAATACCAAAGTGACACCAGTTACTGGGAGAGTCGCTGACGGCTGACGGGCGTCTTCTGATTGATGCATCCGCGGCTCCATCTGATAAGTCGAATGTTGGCATGCAGGTTTTCCCCTCGGTTTCTGGAAGGCTTATGTTGAGGTAACAGCAGTGAGGCGGCGGGGACTGTCATCATCATCTGCTTCTAATAAGCATGGTGAATAAATGCATATAATATATAATATTGAATTCATCTTATTAGTACACTCTCTCTAGTTCTTTTTTGAAACTCTAATTTGGTCCTGTCAATATTTTGTATAATTAGGTTAATTTCCTTTCAGGGAAAAGTGTGGTTCAATTCTCTTTGACCTTTTTATTGTGTGAATATTCTGAAAACCTTCAATAAAATATTAATCACAAAAAACCTTAGTTCATACAACCAGACAAAATAAGCCAGGCTGAATGTTGTAGCACAGAACATCTGACTAGGGTTAATTAAATAAAAGTGAACTTAACTGGACGATCTAAGTCAGATCTGCTGCATTTAAAGCCAAACCAAGTCGGAATGTGATATTTAGATTATTCATAAGATAAACTAGCTTTACTTAATGTACCTGAATAGAAACAAGTGACACTTAAATTACATTCATCCAATAATTTCTGGTTTGGGTCTATGTCTGCAACTCTGCATGGCTTTATGCTGCAAGGTCTTATTTCTTTGCACCAAATTCCCCTAAATGATTTAAACCTAGTCTGACCTACAGACGTTTATACTTGAAAGTGTGGTAACGTCTCAACCCTCTTAACACAGAGGCAAGGAAGAGGTACCTAATGAGAAAGAGATTCTTGGAGAATGGAAGGAAGAGGCTTCCTCCAGCGTATCCCCAGGAGACGGAGAAGCCAAGAACAGGTTACAGAACAATGAAGACATCTGACAATGGTGGTGCAACTGTTATCTGGGGGGTAAGAGACAATATATCGATGAAACCCACAGACAACTCAACAGTCTGTGTCCTTCTCTCCTCTAATGTGCTACAACGTCTCAAAACTGAACTCAACAACATATTCCCTGCTCCACTTTGGAGTGCACGGGTAAAGAAAATGGTTGTTTTGTTACCACACAGACCTGCAACAGCCAATTTTTATCTGCTTTGTGAGACCTGAGCAATTATAGGCAGGTTCATTGTTCGTGCCAGGACACTGCCTCTGTCTGTTGTCCGTGTGTGTGATGTCCACCTGACTGAGGTGCTGCGACTTGCGTGTGTGTGTGTCACCAGCACGTCTGCTGTGGCACTGCTGCTGCCGACCCTATCTTTCTACATTGAGCATAAACCCGCAGATGAGACGCAGCGGATCAATTTGCCCGGCCGGCATGTGGGCTAGCAGCTCGCTTTCCGTCCCGCTGTGTGGGGCTGTCCCTTATTGTCCTGGTCCAGCGTAATTTAATAAACTGTTATTTCTTGTTTTGTGGTTCACTGTGGCCTGCAGGACAATCAGGTGCCATCCCTTCCTGTTGCAGGGTTGTCCCAGGAGAAATGTTGGCACTTGTGTCCCTTCTGTGGAAAACCTGTCTATTACTTTCATTGCGATATGCACTAATTTGGGTGTAAAAGGGGTAAAGTTTTGAATCAGTATCCACGAGAAGGTAAAGGCACAGGGAAGAGACAGACTTACATTAATACATTTAAATTCCTTCTACCCCGGGCTAGAAAATTAGAAAAAAACAATAAATGCGACAACACAAGAAATAGTGCTTAAATATTAAAGGAAAATTATACATTTCAGTAGGGAATAGGGATACATCATATATATCAGCAGTTATTTGGTTTAAAACATACTATTTTTTCCCAGTTTTCCCATTTCCTTGGATTATATGCTAGCAAACATCATTCATTTAGTATTTGTAAGAGTTGTATCATTTATCAGTCTTGTATTTGTTGGTTGTGTATTCATTGTAGTCAGTGTCTTTTGTTGGATTTTATAATGGTCTTTTATGAATTTGCACAGTTTTTCAGAAGAAGCACCTCCAATTTCGTCGTATGAAATCCTTTCGAAAAGTCACAATATCGGCTTTCTAGTTTTTCTTATTCCTTTCATTTACCATGACTTTTTCAAACTGAAGTAATCTTTTTTTTTTTTACAATTCTTATCGGTAATTACAACTTGCTTTACAAGGATTTACTGTGAAACATTTCATCCTTACTGCATAAAAAGAACTGTCAGAAGCAAACATGGCAAACACTACACATAAATGAAAAATATAGATTTTATTACAACACTTGCATTGATCTCACAGCCTGGGACAAACCAATTGATGATTATTTTCCATGTCTAGAACAACATCTTGTTGCTTTCCATTAAAACCTCCACAACCCTATTCAAATATCGACTCACTTTCGAATACTGATCGTCTGCATTTCACTTTCTGTGGACCTGTCCTTAAAAATCTACTGTATCTACAATATATACATTTGTCTTGTTTTTTCACCCAAGAGACTTATTTCTAAAATGTCTGAATCTGACTCTGAAGTGAGGAATGTTTGATATTCAGTTCAGAGTTGAACACTTTGAACTCCAGTGTTATGAAATATAAGTTTAGATTTGGCTAAACTTACTGAATGGCCAAATCATAAAAAGCCCAAAAAGATACACATATATATATATATATATATATATATATATTAGAATAAAAATGAGTCTCCCACGATCAAACTCCAACTGAATTTTATTTTTGTCATTGCACAAAAGAGAATATGACAGCAGATCGGGAAACACATTCTCTTTGACCTCACCGCCATCTCCCTAAGTGTCCTGCTGAGTGTTTACAAAGGCTCTTACAATAAAGGAACAACTGGAAAGGAGCTATATACATTCCCTTAAAGCCACTTCCTTGCTACCCCAAATCCCACAGGCAGCTTATTTGGCAGTTCTGACGGCACCACTACTGACAGCACAGTGAGAGACGACTCGGCAAACAGAATTTTCAGCAAACCAGAGTTTTAATGTGGTTGATTGTTCACTGTTCACGTGTGTCGCTTATACAGATTCACTTATTTGTTCATGCATGTACTATAAGCTATCTCAGGGGTCAGGTAAGAAAATGACAAACATTTTCAGACCTAAGTTCACTTATTCCAAAATAAAAGCTCTGTAATTTGATCATATATACATATATATATATATATGATAAAATTATCAAACTGCTACCACTTGAATGATATCTAAAGACAAGGAGGAAGAGGTGTTCAACTCGGTCAACAGACTGTAAACGCATACTGCCCCGACCCAGAGACTGCGAGGCACTATTTGCATATTTATTCAAATGTTTATAATATTAAACATATCGTGTGTCTTAATTGAACAACTTTCCACACTGCACTTCCTTGAGCCCTTGATAATACACATGCCATGGTTGAAGCTGATAAGATAAACGGTTCTCGAGATGTGATCCACAGACAGACAGACAGAAATTTGTGGAATTATATAGATAGATATATAGAGATATCCTGTATAGACAAAATACATACTCAAAGGTGATGCTCAAAATATAAACATGTAGTTTGATCTTATAACTTTTAAATATCAAAAAATTCAAAACTATAAAGATGCAGGTCACACAAAGCCACGAGTTCAAGTTACTGACAATTCAAAACAAGTCTTGAGTGGAGGACTGGCAAACCCAAACCTCTCTGCCAGCTGGAGACTTTTTGAATGGGAACCCTCAGGGCAACTTGAGCTAAAATGTGGAAGTTCAGTTTAGTCTCTTTGTTTTGTTTCTTTTTGTTATTTCTGTTTGTACTATTGGATATGTGACCATTTGGGTATGTGACATTTCTTACTTCAAAAACAAAAACTACTCCCATACACATATATTCCAGAGATAGCAGTCAAACAATAGCCATGAATACAAACTGTGTACTGGTTGGCAAGTTCAAAACAACAGCGCTCCAGGTAGTAGCCCGAATGCGCTCCACAAGGGAAAGAATGGAATTTCAAAAAACTGCCGGATGGCTCTTCCACACGCAATTCTCTGCATTATTTCTATCTCTGTCTATCAATTTCCTCAATATTCACAGACTGTGTATGGAAATTACTGTAATGGATTGTCAAAAGAAGAAGTCATTTCCTGCAAATAACATGGCAGAGTTGAATGAAAAAGCATTAAATTCATGGCTGCTCCTGACGACAAGATCTGATTTCTCAGTAATATAAATTGTGCTTTAGTGACAAAATTGGTTGTGTTGTAGGAAAATAGTACTCCCTTCAAGCTAGGCAGAGTTAAAGAGCATCAGTACTGAGAAGCCCAACATAGCATTTCCAAATACATTATACGATAATGTACAGCATCATTTGCAGGTGATATGGTCGTTATTGTATACAGGCTATAAAGCTGTGCACCATGTTGCCCCTGTGAAAATGTTTATTTTCCTTGTTCTTGCCCTGGCTCGCAGATTTGTAGCTGGCGACTTTCAAATGTTATTAAAGATATTTATTCATAATGCAGCATCTCAGTCGTTCTATACCGCACCTTGTCGTTAAGTGCATAATGGAGACGCTGTGATGGGACCTGCA
Source organism: Limanda limanda (assembly GCF_963576545.1). Taxonomy (NCBI): domain Eukaryota; kingdom Metazoa; phylum Chordata; class Actinopteri; order Pleuronectiformes; family Pleuronectidae; genus Limanda; species Limanda limanda. The sequence goes on from NC_083649.1 coordinate 19,171,674, forward strand.
GTTTAGCCTGTTTCACAGTCCCACAGCTCTGTAACGTGACAAAATAAATCCCTCTGCACTTCTTACCAGACAGCCATATAAACAGATTTAGAGAGGAGAAAGAGGAGTGCTTGATGATTGCCTGATGGGAAGTTATCATCAGCTAGACAAGTGATTTATTGTACTGTGGAGAATTCGTAGCGGACCTCACAAGATGGGAGAAATACTGTTTGCTACTGCTTTGAGCTACAAAGCAAAGCAGCCAGTGTTATTTTCCCCAACTGTACTTTGGAGAGACACAATGAATCAGCCATCACTGTCCCTTAGCTGAATCCAAGCTGTCACAGTCTATGAACGAGCGTGAAAGCAATAATCATTGGTCGGAGAATCATCTCTTGAAAAGGGGCAATTGTGATGGCAGTGAGGCAGTGATGTGCTGCTTTACAAACATATCTCAAACATATATAGATTAGAACAAACATAGTTCAAACTCCACATAATTGTTAGTTCAACTCAATGTGTTTCTGGATGATGGCAACAGAATTTTATCCAAGTGGACTTGATCAATATTTCTGTTGTAAGACAGGTTCTGATTATCACTGGTAACACTGTAACCGACTCTCCTATGGGATTGTGTAACAGTGTTGTTGCTCCTGTAGAACCCCTGAGTCAGTATGGTATTAACTGCTTTTTTAGAAAAATGTGTTTTACTACACTACCCACAATCCTCAGATGTAATAGCTACATCTCTGATTGGTGGAGCTTGCTGTTACCATGGAAATGTTTACCACAACTGTAAAATCATGATCTGATGGTTTGGCATTGTGTTGCATTTACCGCAGCCATGATTTCCCTTTCTAACATGATGCGTTTTTTTTAAAGATGTTGTAAAAATCAGAGAATAAAGGTTCAATAAAAAAGAAGTGCTGGAGGTTGTTGGAAAGGGATCAGTCATAATGGTTTATGGGTTGCGTAGTTCCTTTAATTTTAAGCAATTATGGACACAGTCTTGTACCTTTTGCTTTTTTCCAATATTTTTCAATCTGAATTAAATGTTTTATGGTCACAATTCATCTTAAAGCTGGTCGCCGGGATTCCAGGTTTCAAACTTTTGTATAAGGATTTTTATGAAACGGAAATGAAGCAAATGAATAAAAAATAAGGAAATAAGGAAACAAAGAAATAGAAAAGAAGCTTCTCCGTCATGTACAACCAGTTCAAAATCCTTTCTTTTATAAGTTCCAATGAAATCAGGACAGTGTGTAAACTTACACTTAATGATATGGCATACTGAGCTGGGCATAATGAGTATGTTCTCCATAGTAATATATGGAAATCTCCAGACTTTCTATGCACTGCACGTCATACTGTATGTAATTCATGTCTGTCAGGTGCTGATCCTACATCTCAACAGCATCGACCCAAACCTGCTGATCACTGGAATCATGGTTAGAGAAAAGACCCGGCGACGGGCCCTTGTGGAAAATCCTCGCCCTCTGGCAGTGCCCCCATAGAAATGCCCTGAATGCCGTACAGATTCAAACATATCAGGGATTATTAAGAGACCTGAGAACAAGGTCAAAGACTTGCCGAAGAACACAGAGCAAGTTAAACTTAACTTCCACTTCATCCCTGAGGCTCTGAAAATACTTAGGAGATAGTTGAGGCAGGCTCTGTTGAAAGCTCCCCCGCCGGCACGCAAAGCTTTACTTTTGATGTTAATTCCTTGAAAGCTGTTTCTTTAGCTGGGGATTAGAGCATGAAGAGCTAGGCTTACCATGCTCTGGCTAATAAAGATGAAACATCTAACACAGGTACTCGTACATACACTCGCCTGGGAACAGTGCCGATAAAGTTGCCTTAATTATAGGGGAACTCACTCTGCTTCAGTAACTATAAGAATAGGACAACATTTGTACTTTGAAAATATTTGCGGTATATAATGTTGGAAATCTGCTGTATTCTTTAGGCACAAGTCTCCAGGCAAAATAATGAGTATATAGGCACATGGCTTTCTCAGCTCATGCAATCAAAGCTGCCTGCACTTCTTAGTGTGCCCTCAGCCTCCCCAGCTTAGGTCTCCTTACCATAAGACTGACAATTATGAAGTGTGTCCATTACAGCTGCTGATTAGCCTCCATGTCTGCTGTGGCTTGAGCGACTGTTGTAACTAATGATTCCGCGGGAGCATGCATAGAGAGCCGACACCACAATTAACGCGCCTGGCCAAAATGTCCATGATTTATAGGTGTTTCGCCAGAACATTCGTCCCTTTGAATATTTGAAATGGTTCTCCCCATCACTGAGTCCTCTGCTCTGACAGTTTAAAAAGTAAATGAATCAGTCCAATCACTTCATCCATCCTGCTTTCAAGTACAACGAATGGCTTTCCTTTCATCATCCACTTGGCCATTTTCCAACAATTATGCCGGGATGATTAATTCCAGTGACCTTTATTTACTAACAGTAAAAGGTATAATTCAGTGTCACCTCGTACATATTGACAGGAGCGACAATATCAGCTAATAACCCTGATAAGCTGTATAACCTGCACTATGCATTAACTCCGTTACGCCAAAGTGACCTAAAATCTAATCCTATGATCGTAATTCATTTTACGGGGATTGATTATTAGTTATTAGACCACAACATGCTTCTATACAGCTTTGGTTGTTCATTCTCTCATCATCCTTGTTATTGGTGTCCTGAAGAAACCTCATTTACAAGGTATATTTTGATTATGGATCAATCTTTGACCCAGTTTACTCTTAAGGGAAACGCAATATAATTAACATGATGTGGTCATGGTTGTCAACTTGCGTGTAGTTACAGCATGAGGCAGGAAAGGCACAATTATTTTAAAGCCAATGAGGTCTCTAGGAGGGGTGGTAAATCTTATCTATTGGTTGTGGAAAACACATCTGCCCCACATGTCATCCAACATATAAGATTAAAAAAACATTAAACATCTGCATAAAAACCTACTGAGGGATAGTGGTCTCTGAAACTCCCATCATGGTGTAAATTCAACATGTTAATTAAACCATTCGTGGGCCCAAATTGCCTCGTTGGCAAACATTGCCTTAGTGTTTCATAGTTATGTTGTAATTACTGATCGTCAACAATATCGTCCTTGTGTAATTGTCCCCGCAAACAAATCAGGTGTCCTTCCCGCAGCACGTCGCACTGGCGTGTTACACTGGACTGCTTCTGGTGCTTAACGACAGTGAAGAGAAGGTGATTCACCTGTATATAGATGACATTGGAGTCCATTTCCCGAGGGCTCGGGAGGAAAACATACATCATAACCCTCCTGTCACTTTAAATGGGTTCTTTGGTGGAATTTCATCATGGGAGTCAGGTACATTTAACTAAAAATGGAACATTTTGATAGAGAAATATGGATTTTTAAAAGCATAATGTTTTAATATGTAGCCGTAATGGAAGAAAGAGGTGGTTGAAATTGTAATGTTACAATAAACTTCACAAAAATAGGCATTTTATGAATTCATCCACTGAAAGGGTACAATGATAAATTGCACATGGCTTTTTTTTTGCTTCTACAGGAAATATAAATCTAGTTTAGAAAAAAAAGTGATGTACCTGACAATCTTAGCATTTTTTTAATTTATTTCTCAGAAGTATAAAAACGTGTTGCGTTGAATTGCATCACATAAGAATTCAATTCTTTCACTCAGGCAAAACAAGGGAAAGAGTTGCATTACTCAGTGATGTCATCAGATAGGTTACCGTGGAGAGGCGCTATTAAAACAGTGGGGATGAATGTAGCATGGATTACTGAGACGTGTCATCAGCCGATAGGTAGCAGGGATCCTCACGTCACATTATCAATCCAGTGCCTAAGTACGTATGAAACAATCTGATTACAGACAAATTAGTCCACATAAACCACAATAAACACTTAGGTCAAGTTTTCGCTCAAACAACAGAGGGAACCAAGCAGTATAATCCCCCTCAGGATTTATCCCTAAACATGAATAGGGAGCATGACTCACTGTATAAGAGTTGCTTTTGAAATGAATAAATAAAATAAAACCCCACGTGCTATATGATCCTTATAGATCCATACTGAGCAGGTATGTGCCCCCCCGTGACCACTGAGATCTGTGGATGGAGCCCTGCTGGTCACTCCCAGGTCACAGTTTGAGACAAAGGGAGATCGAGCTATTGCTATTCTCAGACACACTCTGTCTCTAGCTTCTTTTAAATCCTTCCCTTATTGAAAGCTTTTGGGAATAATTGATTTGCATTAAATTATTATGTTATATTCTGTTTTTAATAGTTTTACTATTTAAATAGTCATTTTTTTTGTGATTTATCTCCAAAGCTGTTTTTCAGACGTGGGATCCGAACGTCCGCACAATTGGGTCCGGACTGTTTATGGAGTTTGCCAGAGTGTTCACATTTAATGTTCACATTTGAACGACACAGCAAGAGATTCTCAGCTCTGACGCGTTCACAACATCACAGAAATCTGTGTTCAGGGGAGAGGTGGTGCAGCAGATAGGTGGGAGGATGTAACGTATTAGTTCTGCTGCAGACATGTGTTTTTGTTTGCAGCACACTCACACTGGCGTCAACCTTTATCACCAAAGGCTCTCTTAACATCTTCTACGTGTCTGTCGCCTTTTAGAAGAATCATCTGTTCACGCAACATGTTCAGTTCCCACTGAAAAGACACTCATTAAATAATCCAGTGAACAATTCTTTATTGTGAGAAAAGCTTGAATCCTTGTGTTAATGTGTTGGTTTTTTTGCCCACTACTACGCAACTAATTTATAAGTGATGATTTCTAATGTAATAGTGTGTGTTTAGTGGACTAAGGATGGTGAGTTAAATTACTGAACTCAATTATGCTTGAATTACTGTAACAGACTTAAATAACATTTTTGGACAAATTGACCTGCATCCATTAAAAATGGTTGTTGATTTTATTGGATGGCGCCCAGTGTCACATCACGCATACATTAGCTGTTAAAAGGGCAGCCTCCAGTTGCCAAAACGTCACAGAGGAGCTTGTTGTTTGAGACCATTGTGGTAAGAGCTCTGGGATACAGTTGGACTACCAAGATAAATATCAGAGTCCTGGATGTGTTTGGGACGTGTGTCTGGCCGGCCACTACACCATTTGAAAGCAATAGATAATTATGAAATTGTTAATCCGAATCGATAAATTGTGAAAATTCACTTCCATAGCTGCCAGTTCAGATGTGTTCGGAAGAAAACAAGCACAGCGAGATTCGGTTATCCCTTCAGGCCTCACTCAATGGAAATCTCACTTTCTAATTTACCATGCAAGAATCACGTTGATAATTTGTCCTAATGACAGTCTCAACTTGGGTGTTACCTTATTAAGCACACATTGTGTTCTGTGATAATGGTGGAAGGGCATCTGAAGCTGCCGCTGATTGAATACCTTGTCTGTTAATTGCAATTGTGTTTTTCCTGCTGCTCAACACGTTGACTTGTTGAGGAGATTTATGTTTTCTTATCCATCTTCGTCCCTGGGCTGTTGTGGTGGAACCAAGTTATGAATAGCATCACTATTGATGAACTGTCAAGTGCTCAGCATTTGGCAGATGGACCCTTGTACTTGATAACATGTTGAGACTAGGGGCCATGTTCCATTTAGAGAGCATGGGGCATAGAAGTGTATCTACTGTATCATACCTGACAGCTGCATCACCACTAATTTAGAGCAAACACATGTTCATTACCTTGTGATGCGTGTTGTATTATAAGATTAATACCTCAGATCCGCATCACAATGCATTCTCCACTTTGAAGGATTTCACTTGGAGCGTGCTTGAATGCATTTCTCTACCGGGGATCGCTCCTCGTCAGGCAGGAGACAAGAGAAAGGAGGGGGGGGGAAACGCCAGCTAACCACCTCACCCGTTTTCAACACTGCTGTCCCTGTAGTAGTGCTCAATCAGGATAAGTGCTTTATATCGATTCAGCAATCTGTTTCAACCCCTGCTTTTGATTTTCCTCATTAGGTCAACGGAGAAGGTGAACCTATTCCCAGCATGCCTCATCTTGATAACTAGCATTTGTTTTTCTTTTTTGCTTGTTGACACAGGTTGATCCTTGACTGAGTCGTGTGATTGTGAGTGTGTGTGTTTGTGTGCGTGTACACTGCCTCTGTCAGGACCAGTTTCAGTGGTCCCTACAGTCGTGATGGTTAGGGTAAGGGATTGAATTAGGTTGTCAATGAATATCCTCGCAAAGATAGACATATTGTGTGTGTGTGTGTGTGTGTGTGTGTAAGAAAGAGAGGGAACCAGAATTTGCCTCAGTCTCTCGGAACGTGACATTTAGGGATGTGCGCTTGATGTATGAGATTTATGAGTTGCACTCATCCGTCTCTGATATTCAGTAATAAGTCTCTAAATGCTAAAAACGAAACGAAACATGAGTGAGTAATTTGGAATGAGGACTGTTACGAAGAAGTGAATTATAATCTCATCAAGAGCCTGTAGATAATCCTCTATACGTCACTTCAGGAGAAATCGAAGGCCCTGGATTTTGAGCTGCTGTCAAATCGCTGTAGCTCTTCTTTTTTTTGGCTCGTATGCTAAAAAAGTTTGATATTTGACTTTTTAGAGAACTTGCTGCATATTGCTGCAATATTTATATTGTAATTCAATATAAAAATTTTAAAATTAAAGTACAGGATATGTCAACTAAACCTAAATATAAATGTAAGACCATATGGCTCAGTGGCTGTAAATGCACATTAATTGCCTGCAAATTAATTATTGGCATATGCTGAGTGGAAGTGTTTTCAGTAGCTGTAAACACTTTAACATGCATCTCTAGTTTCAGTAGACAGAATATATACATATAAATGAGTGAGAATAAATGCAGTGGATCTATCTATTTATCAATCCATCCAAATATATAAATATATACAGTTTTCAGTATATTGAATATAGATATGTATTAAACACACAATCACACACATATCTATATAATACAAACATACATACACACAAATTTGTAAAGATATAATAAATAATTTGCATTCAAAGCAAAGTTAAAATCATATGCAGCACAAACATAAGGACAGTTATATAGTGGATCATATTGAATAGCAATGTTTAGAATATAAGTATATATAACATTAACATTCAGCCTATTCAGTCAGACACAATGTCTGGCTTCTGTACCTGCCCAGAGATTATATCCCAGAAATCCCAGATGTGAAATGAATAAAATATTTATTTACTGACCAAATAATTGCTCAAATAAAAAAAATATATAATAATCTGCAGTTCTTTTTTATTTATCTCCCACTGTAACAAATAAGGATGATAAACCTATCAGACCACATCCCATCCAGGGCTAAAGACTAACAATCAAAATTGTCCTGAAATCCTCTGCAGTCTGCCACAGCTCCATTTCTTCTTTCTCCAGAGAGAAAACCTAGAGCGTGTCATCCAGCTGAGAGGGTCATTGCTTGCCAGTTGCTCTCCACTGAGCAGTCGCCTAATGCCAGAGCAAAGAGGAGGGCAGGGAGGATTGCCTCCGACACTGCCCACCCAGGCAATCAACTGTTGGAGGATTTGTGGCTCTGCCTGCCGCTTCTGCAGCCTCTTCCCCATACCTGTCCGCCTACTCAGCTAGCCCTCCAACCTGAACTACATCTCTCAACTGACTGCCTCCATACAAACCCACCACGCTGAATGATCTTCTCTGTTTATCCAGTTGCACTGCCGCATTTTGCTTTTCAGTATATGTCGCCTTTCTGGACAGAAGAAGCATCCACACATTTAGTGAGATTATGGATCCAATTTTACTCACTCCATATATTTCTTCTTATCTAAAGTCAAAAGTGTGTATCTCTTATATGTTTTTGTGGTCTAATAGGTTTCTGTATCATCTATCACTCTACTGGTGTTTCGGTGTCATGTACTCCCACAGCACTGTGGGTTGTGTTTCACTTACAATAGCCATCAAGTTCTGAGGTGTTCATTTTGATTTATTCTATAAGCGTGATGTTGATATCATCTTTAATTATATAGAAGTGGATGCTGATATTGAAATACTGTTTTCAAGACAAGTCATCCTGGAACTGTTGTTTGCTGCTGTTTTGTTTTATTTATTTGTTTTCGTCTGTTTGTGTGTTAGCAGGGTTATACAATAACTACTTAACCAATTTTCATGAAAGGTGGCGGGGCTGGGCATGACTCAGGGAAGATCCTTATAAGTTGTATCTGGATAAACAGACAGATCTATCTTCCACTTTCTTTTTAACATTGCAAGACAGGGTGTTCGCAATGTCAAATAATGAACAAAATAACTTTACACCAACTTGTAATCCAAGAGTACATTTTCCTCCTAAAAAGACTACTAAACGATAATATGATACTGTCATTGTTGCCATTATTTAAAAAAATGTATAATTCCATTGTAGTCAAAGTATAATAAAGTTATGATTGTAGAAAGGGGGACTGTCTGTTTTAATTCAATTCCTGGACTACAACTACTGAGTTTCTCTTGAGCATTGGTCATCTGCTGCTTCAGACAAAGGCACACTGTTGTTAAACCAGGTGACTCCTCTGTGTAAATACTGATAGTCTAGCTCCGCAGAGTGCATTTGTTTGTCCTGGGCTGTATGATTTATTTAAAGAATAAAATCCTCGTGTCAGCTTTCACTGGAAGTCCGCGCGGCACCTGTGCACTTTGTTACACAGTGGCAGCGGAGTTTGTCGTTTTATTCACAAACACTTCAAAACCAAAGTCCTGCTGACAACTGGCAATGGGAACTCTCCTGAGGCCGCAGGTTGGCCCAGAGGCAGGGACGCTGATTGATGAATGAAAGGTTGCTGTTTTGATTTCTGCTAGCAGAGACCTGAAGGTCTACCAGGCCGGGAACTAGAGGGTGACTGATATTGCATCTATATTACACAGCAGCACTACAGAGTCTCTTTGAGTACGACACTAGAGCCTGAACTGCTGCACCGCCGCTGCACCGCACCGGCCTCTCCAATTAAACACACGTGTCAACTGGGCTATTTGTGTACGTGTCTGCGAGGGATGTTCCTATTACTCAGAGAAGATGAGATCATGCAATGTTCATCTAGGCCCACATCCGAGAAATATATTCATCTGGCAGTCAGCCATGAAAATGTGCCACTTTTTGGTGCAAATTAATTTTCAAATTAAAGAGCAAAGTGTGGTAATTAATTTATATGTTACAGGCTTTACCTGAGGCATTGAACATTTACAAATTTAGATATTAATCCGTTTTGGCATGTTTTGACATTGAGGGATTTCAGCTAATTATAACGGGTTAGATAAAACTCAGGAGAGAAAGAAAAGCTTTGGGAGAGGTAAGACATACAACACAGAATGGTACACCTTACATCACAATTAAACGTTCCAAATGAGTAATATCTAAATGACATATTTTAAAGCCTGAGAAGGAAAGCTATACTGAGAAATGCCAATTGCCAGTGGGTATTTAGTTTTGACGAGTTTTAGCTGAAAACTACGAAGCCTTTGAATCATCATGTTGAAAAATGGCACTGTTATGACTTGAGCTCTAACAAGAACTGACACAAACATAATAATTACTTTGGCATGCAGCTGCAAAGACAGAAAAACAAAAATCACTTTCTGAGATTTTCCCCAAGCTGCCCACCTCTCCAAGTGTCATCATACTTGTGTCATCGTGCGGTGGGATGGATTTCATTTTTCTAATTACACTGAGTGCGTTAGTGGAATAACAATAATCACAACTCGACATTAATTTTGTGCCAAAACAATCCTGTTTTTTTTCTAAATAATAAACCACAGCAGGACTGCTGAATCACTAGCACATCTATCCACATTATATCCAAATTCCTCTATTAAAAGATTAGACAGATGCTGACCTCTACAGGTGTGATTATGCCTTGCATTCTTGGCAGTTATCACTTCGAATTATGGAGTACATTAAGGGGCTTTTATCAAAATAGAAACACTGAAATAAAATGCAATTATTTACAACTTGCCAACGGGGAGAATGTATCTAAGCAATATGGACATGCATGCGAGTATGTACCCTATTGATGTTTTAAGATATAGGCTGACACTGATTCATTAAATTGAGCAGACCGATGAGCAGGGGGTGCTTTAAGACATGCAGTGTTGCTGCTGCGGCACTGATAGATAATGAAATGTCTCACTGGAGCCAAAATGCAGTGGCAGAGCAACAGGGAGGCAGACAGCTAAACCAAATAACTGGGCTATCAGCTGCTACTGACAAACAGCCACAAGCCTGACTGAACTGGAGAAAATAGAGCAGTGGAGGAGACACGGCGGCAATGGAGCACAAAGTGGAGATGACAGCCTTTAGGACACAAGTGACAGCAATTGAGGGTAGACGGAGTACAAGTGAGTGTCAGGCAGAGGGGAAAGCCACGCTGGTGAAACAAGTATTAATGGTGACTGGCACATGAGCCGAGGACGGGCACAGGGGTCTCGCTCTCAAGGTCCTCTCAGGCTGCGACTTGCCGCTACTGGTCAACGGGGGACTGTATAATGATGCTTCACTGAACCGATTTCCAAACTTTATATATTTTGGGAAAGTTTTTTTTTTTACTTCTGCAAAGCCTCAACAATAAGGTCCAACTGAAGGGTTTGAGCTGCACATCTAGGTCAAAGACATCTTAGGAATTCTAAAAAGGAGGTGTTACACTCTCACAAAACAGTGATCGCCTGAATCAAATCAAGATACATTGACACTGATACCATTTCATATATTTGATCGGAATTATTCCTTTCTGCTGTGCACTAGCACTCATCAAGTTTAATTTCAGGACGAAGCAGCTACAGAGAGTGTGACCTTATATGGGAAGACGTATGGGTCCCTGACCAGTTGACAGAAATGACCAACCTGTCACACTGACATGACTTGATAAATAAAAATGGTTACACATTTCCCAACACAGCAGAGTGTGAGCCGATAAATCAAGAGGACATCCAAAGGTGGTAACAAAAGGTCTCCTGAGTGAAAAGATAAATCAACTATTAGAAAACTATCTGTTGTAATATAACTCGTACATCATAATACTCATCATCTGGACAAAATGAATCACATGTCTAATTCAGGATGAATCACCGCTGCCCTTGATACGATTCATTTCAATCGGACAACTTTTGACAGCAAAGACAGTAAACACATTGATAAACATTCATTTGAGGGTGTTATATTTTGCAAATGTTGTATAATCACACATCGAGAATAGACTAATTGCATAATGTGCTCCAAATATAAACCATTAGTCAATCTGACAGTACAATGAGTAACATGACAATTATATATACCTAGCTAATTTGAGATGACAGCCAAATGTGTGGTTGGAATTTAATCCTTAGCAGTGTTGTAATATAATAAACACACAAGACAGGTAAATAAATAATGTTCTGATTGGTCGCAGTGAATCTGAATTGGGGCCAATACGGACTAATACATTTGATTATCAACTAAATGAGAACAGTCAACAATAAATTTGAGTTTCTTCTTCAACACCATTAAAAATTCAGTGATCAACAGTTGCTTTCATTCAGGCAAGGCAAGTTGCATAGTGTGTCCGATCAATCTACGTTTATACATTTTACGTAAAAAGTTTGATTACCTTCCTTATTAAGGTTCTATATATTTGGTTGTATTATATTCCTCCAATATACTTATATTTCCGTATTAGAATTGTTTCCTCTGTCAGAATCAGAATTGCAGGTGGACCCAAAATGCAGGAGTCAGGTTCACAAAAAGTGTGATTTAATTAAGGCGAAAGTTCTGAAAAAAAACAAAGTCCGAAAAAAGAAAAGAATTGAATTGAAAAGAATGCAAATAAGGCTAAACTAAATAAATGATAGAAAAACTGGGATGTGGGAGAAAGAACACAGCAGAAACATGACAGCAAAGACTGACAAACAAACAACAACAAACTGAAATAGAGAAAGGGAAGTGCAGAGACTTATATGCACAGGGGAGGCGGGGATAACTGAACACAGGTGAAACACATTAGCAGACGATCACAAGGGCGGGGGGACAAAGGCAAATAGGAAATAAAACAGGAAACACAGAACTCAGAATGAACACAAATCCAAACACAAGAAAACACAAGTAAAAGTCCATAAACAAAAAAGAGTCCATTATCAAAAGAGTCCAATACAAATTCCCAAACTCTTTATCTCAGAGCTCAGAGCTTGGAGTCATGACATCCTCTCTTATATCAGTAATGATGTCCGCCCCCACAATTCATATCAGTTGACCTAGTTTCCAACTTTTAGTGTCACTGGAAGCCTGGGTGTTCATCATGTTCCCTTGCATAAGGTAACCTGTTATATTAGATATACAGCACTACATTGGCCTATATATTTAGCTTGTTGCTATATGTTATGTCTGTGCTAAATGTTTTGATTCTTATTTTCTTATATTTAGTTATATAAATATAAATATAAGTTTTTGTTGTAAACTGTTAAATAAAAATTTTGAGAAAGGGTGTTCATCAACTTGTTTTTCTGTCACATGAGAATATAACGTTTCTCTCACAGGCATCTTATATATGTTTTCCCTCTCATCCCCTTTACTTTTTCATTATTGTTTTTTTTATCCATTGACACCTTTTTTCTTTCTTTCTCTCTCCTCTGGGAGAAGTAACCACGGTACGGGATCAGACTCACAAATACAAACACAACAAATACATAGTAAAAGATAGAAATACATTTTTTATTTGATGTAAGATATCGCCACACAATATTTGTATTGCACTGAATACTTAACAGCTCTGACTTTGCAAGTGCAGCTTTAGTCAAATAGTGAGAAAAACATGTCACTTGTGGAGGATGCAGCATGAACCTGCAGTTCATGAATGCTAGTAAAGTTCCTGTTGTATAAACGTGTATGTAAAATGTGCGTATGTGAATGTTTAGCAGTTCAACTAACTTTAGCCTGTGTTTACTATTAGTGCTCTAAGTTAATTTTGACATGATCACATCTGAGACAGCAGAACGTTATTGAAGAGATGATGATGATGCTCAGCAAGACCCAAAATTAAGCCAAGAAGAAAATGACTTTCAGTAATTCAGATTGCTTCATTGATAATGGCCGTGTATTGATTGTTTGGCATGAGGGGAGACTGAGGGAGCCACAGCTTCCCTTTTAAAATGTGGACTATTGAGATGCAAGTCAAATTGAAACGTTGAGAACAAATCAGCACGCAACATGAAACGGGAGGTTCTGTAGAGCAGCTATTTGTACACAGTGGTGTGAATGGCAACAAATCGAGTACAATTATGATAGAACTCCTCAAAGTTGCAGCACGTATAATTAAGTAACATAACATGGTAAAGTTGCCCGTAGCAGCTGAATACTCCTCAGCTTATCCTCCCCTTCCAAACATGAAAGAGAACCTGTGATAACCTTCAGTTTTCAAAGGGTGTTTAGTTTGTCCAGTCTGGGCTATAAGAAACATGCTTAGAGAGAAAGAACAAATTGTATAATTTAGATGAAACACACTCACAAAAACAGCACAAGGATTATTTTATATAAAATTTCTGTCAATAGATCCCTAATCGTACACACTGGACCTTTAAGTAAAAAAAGATGGTACAGACATATTTTCAATGTACTGAGTCGCAGGACGGGAAATTCTACAGCCAGGGACAAAAGAGATGTTCTCTCTCCTGACAGTGAGGGGCGCTGTTTGCACTGTTTGAGGCCAGAGCAAACATTTTAAGACAGGTCCATTTTATGCAGTTGCCACAGCTAACATTAATGCATCAATAAATCCCTCCTTCATCACGGTTATAGCATGTTCAATTTGTTTTGACTAAAGGTGCTGATTTAACATTGGCCGTTTTGCCGGCTGTTGTTCCTGCAGCTGCTGGATTCTATTGCCTGTTACTGAGAAGGGCTCTGGTATTTATGTCAGTGCGGTAAACTAAACACCTCTCAGTATATTAATTCAATAGTACAAATATGGTATTCTAAATTACCTGGTTTCCATGGGTATTTTTTTTAGACTGCAATGGTTTTAGTAAGGCAAGATTAAAAGTTTCAAAAAGATTTATGTGCCAGCTTAGAGACTGATGAACATGGAGCAATTACCAAACTGCTTCCTCTATAAAGGCACTACGGCTAAATCCCAAATATGGATTGTATATACAGAGACAGAGTCACGAACAGGGCAAGGATGCATTGTGGGTGATGAGAGGCCTCCTCATTTAAACTGCTCCCATCTGGACGACATTATGGCCCTCCCTCTATTTACAAATAATAAATAAAAAATGTGTTTTTATACATGCACAAATTAGGTTGTCAAGCTGGTCTGGAGCAAATATCTGCCTCTATCAATGTGGAGCTGTTTTGAGATGCAACGCAAGTGTGGCTCCGGTCACACAAATGCAAATGTGTGAGCGAGAAGGTGAATAAAACATTAACTTCATTCGGCGTAGAAAATCCTCAGCGGTGATATTTGCTTTCGAATGTGTGAGCGTGCCATGAGTGTTGCGTATGTCTGCTGTTGTTTTTTTGTTACGTTGGTGTGTTTATTGCTGAAATGCAATTTTTTTCAGGGACAAATAAAGAAAATCTGAATAAATAGCCAAACGCACTGTGCATGCCCGGCAAACTACTGGTTCACCAAACAAGTAAAGACACTTCACTCACCATTAAAACAGGATGGTGTCTTAACTCCCTCCACTCATTAATTCAGATGGGGGTAAGTGTCTTTGTCTCAGGAGCAGCTGTTTCCACTTGTGAAGCAGCACTCGCCTGTCCTCACTGAAAATGTGGGAACATTATGGAAAAAAAACTGTCACACGGTGCAGGCACAGCGATGTCGCAGCTAGTTTGACTAAGTTCCAGTGAAGCCTGGGTCCACTCCAGCTAATGGTGAGACCATAACTGTGAGAACCAACCAAGCATTCTAGAAACTCACTGGGTGCTGCTGCAGTTTAGTCCAAAAACAGCCAAGGGCCGTTAGTCAGTGGCAGCGGCAGAAGCCTGTGGGAACCCAAGAGATTAGCGGGTGTAGCATTAGCTCGTTTATGATGCTAGTCGCTAATGCATTAGCTGCCTTTGCCTTAATTTTCTCTATCCCACCTGTGCCCTCATGTGCTGCTGCATCTCCTGAAAACACTGTGTCACTAATAAATTATAGTAGTTAACTCTGGTAATAGTTGGTTACATTTCACACTGTGAAGTCAAATCCATGTACTACAACAACGACTGGCTAACAAAACCTAGCAAGCTGATTAGCTACATGCGCTGGTTGAAGTTAATCAGGTGTGGTTTCAATCAAATGTTTTGTTTTGTTGTTTGTTTGCAATGCAGTGGAATTTTTTATCTATACAAAATAATATAATAATAATATTTATTATAATTGGTAGTAGCAGTAGTAGTATATTATTTGTAGTAGTTATACTAGCACTAGTAGGCCTATTGTTGTTGTTGTTGCTATAATCCATTATGATAATAAATTGATGCATTTCTATAAAAGTAAAACAACCCCTGTAAAAGCACATAGAATAGAATAAATTAGGCTTTGTATTTGCCAGGTACATTTGCAAGATGCCACAGAACCATTAATGCAGCGGGAATAATAATCCATGAATATAATTTGACATTTTTGTGATCCAAGGCTTATGCTTCAGTGGAGTACAGACATTGTTGTATATCATTTAAAAATGTATCTCTAAGCCATTATGTGTGTGGTGAGCCACCAACCTAGCTTCTAAAGCAGCTAAAGGGAATTCATTATTAATCTTAATTACATACCTGATTTTCTTATGTCTTGTCAAAAAACAACATCTGTGAAAAAGTGTCAAAAGTCTAAAAACGTTTTTCACAGGCCCTGCACATAGCACAGCAACAACCAGAGCAATAACAGCCTCTCTGGGGCCCTGAGCAACATTCTGCTAAGTTCTTAGATATCCGCAAACAGTCCTGTTCAGACTGGGTTCCACTCAGCTGGGTCATTTGGTGGATCTGCTTGTATCTGATGCTAGCTGTATGTTTCTGGTTGTACTCATGCTGGCTGCCTGTTCTTCACCTCTATCTGTATATTTTATACAGATTTCTGTGCTGGGCCTGTGCTGCTGCTGCTGGCTGAGGCTGAATGTGGATCAGCAGCACCTCTACTGACAGGTTGGAATCTGTGCTGTTAGACTAATGATCAAGCATCTTCTCTACTAGCAGACCAAAGCATAGCACCAGTTAATTTACAGAACATTACTTATCAGCACCATCAGACCCATTCAAACTGGATTCCACCAAATTTCTTTGAAGACATATTTAAACATAAAATACTATTTAAACTAAGTTGACTGATTGTTTCTTTGAATGGGCTTTTTTTCATCTTCTTTTGCCCCAAAGGATAGTTCTGCTTCATCAAGTTATCAACACAATGAGTCCCTGACACTTGCTTTGGCAAGGGACTGAGACGGAAAGGGCCTTGCTAGCTTTGCCGAGCTCTACACTATACATAAGGAGCATATGAGGAGTTCCATATGCCAACAAAACAAACAAAAAAACGTTCTCTCTGATTCAACCTTTGCTCATGTTAAAAGGAGTAGTTGAGATCATTGGAACTTAGTTACTAGGAATGATGAAAGCTAATAGTGAAGCCGTTTCAGACATGACCTGCAAGTAAAATCCTAAAATATTGGCGGAGTTTACCCAGACTTTGCCTTCCACACATGCACAACACATCGGGAGGGACTGTGCACTAACACACTCACAACAGAGACAAATCCTAGGTGTTATTCAGGCTGGAGGTGGAGCAGATGGGTGCAGCAGACAGAAGCTGCTTGAGAATTATGTTGATGCACAGATCTGATAAATACCGCTCGTACTTGCAGGGTTGCAGCGGGGGCTGGAACCAATACCAGCTGACATTGGTCGAGTGTCGGGCTGCCCCCTGGAAAGGTTGCCAGTCCAACACAGGGCCATACAGAGACAAATTACCATTTGTATCCATTATTCAGGTCTACAGGGAGAAAACCAGAGTACCTGCAGAAAACCCACACAGACACAAGATGACTATGAAATCTCTGGTCGACTATCAGATTCAAACACAAAATCGTCTTGCTGTGAGACGACAGTGCTTAATTTTTCTAATGATAGATTAAAAAGGCTAAACTTTCAAATCATTTTGAAACATTTCAAATGCTAGACAAATACAAATGATTAAAAAATGACAACTGCGATTTTGTTGACGAAGCTGGAACAAAGTGTGACTGCCAAGGCTTTATGATAGGTCAGCACAGCAGTTCAAAGGCAGTCAAGATAAGTCTCAGCTCTTGCCTGACTCTCTATTCCTGGAAAAGTAATGATCTTAGCAAGACAGAAGCAGCTCCTCAAATTGGCTGTCTACCAGTCTGTCCTCCTGGGAAAGATGCTCATGCTGTGCAGACTGAGCAGTCTCTCTACTGATGCGTGGTGTTGGCATGTTGTGGCACAGAGACATCTGCTTGTCGGTGGGGTAATTGTTTTGTCTTTCCATATAGCGGGCTGACCTGAATTGCTGTGTGATCTATGAGTCTGTGTTTTCTGAGCCAATTTATTTCATATCCAGGCAGAAATGTCCTCAGAGTCTGGTACTGATGTGTGCATGGGGGCCATTTCTCTAATGGTTTCTATGAATTACTTATCTGTAACTGGAACACATACAGTGAACAAAAGTGTGTAACTTGATCGTTGGAGTAAAGTCAACAGTCTGCAAGTGCATGGAGAGTGCATATCTCCAACAAGTTCAGTTATGAAACCACATATAAATTCACTAGATCTAGATTTTTTGGGCGATCTGCGTCAAACTGCCCACACTCATAAATATCAGTCCCCTTAAGATACATGAATTATTCTCTGAGAGATCAACAAAAATATTGTTAAACGCTCAATCTTGCAATATCTTGCGAAAGTGAAAAAACTATTTATACTGATCCACACCAAAATGTAATAGGTTCTCTCTTGACCCATACCACATCCTTTAAAATGATTTTGGTTGAAATCAATCGGGAACTTTTTGCATAATCCTGATAACTACAAAAACAAACATCCGAAACATAACCTCAATGGCATATATGTAAAACTCTTTGATCATGATCTGTCCCTCAACCCTAAAAAAAGCAGTAGCCTAAACTAAAGCAATGTACTTCTGGAAAACTCTGAGAACTACTTTATTGTTTAGTTGCGACCAAGGAGTTGTGTCATTTGTATTTCTGACACATATGCGTTATGAACTTATACATAGACACATGATAGGACAGTGCACTGATAAATTATGAAAGTGTCAAAATGCTGCTTGTTTGTGAAGTTTAACATTATACTTTGATATTTTTGTCCATTTTTGCTGTTTGATACTGAGCAGGATTACCCAAAATCTACTTAACCCATTTAAATTACATTTTGTGCAGGAGTGGAGCACAACCCAATGAAGAACCCATGGATCTTAATAAAAATAATCCCAGGTATGTTTAGGTGACTAATATTATAAGTGTGAGAAATTTAAATGTGTTTTTTTAAGGGGACTATTGGGCCTTGACGGAGCTCTACTGGGGGACATTCTAATTTTATTAAGGTATCCTTTATAAACACTTTTGGAATTAATGTCCTTAATAAAAGTGAATGGAACATTAAGTCATGCTTTGAAAATCAATTATAATCCCTGAATAAGATCCACATTTGGATTGTCAGGAAATAGAAGCTCCTCCAACATTTTCTTTGTATTTCCCTCATCAGGAGGAAACGTCACTTGGACGTTCTGAACGCTTATCGTCTGAAAAAATGGCTTCAGGATCCCTGGAGCAGAATCCGTTTAATTAACATGTACAATGCTGATATGATGTATTACTGAAAGAACTCTTACCCTTTATAACAGCCTGTGACTGAAATTGATAAACTTATGACTCTTTATAACTGACATACTAGCATTCATGACTATACATTTGTGATTTGAACAATTAGTCCTTTATTAATGACTCACAGTGACATCAATATAAACGCTGACTTTGTGGCTTCCTGGGCAGAGATAAATCCACGAGTCATCAGTTATAAATGCAACTCGGCCATTAAAAATAATCCTTGCATTATAATAAAACCATCACATCAGCAGTTATAAATGTTGGGAAATCATTAAGGGGCAATGGCTCCGACTGTTTAATAAACCATTAATTCTGCCGTTACAAATGATAGAAATGTCAGTTAAGGGTCATCTGGTTGTCACATTCAGTCATCTGCAAAACAGAGTGTTAACAAATTATTAATAAAGGATTCAAACAGCAGCCTGGTCCTTAAAATATCTTCTCCGAAGCTGTAAATGTTGACCGCCGTTAATAAGGGGATTTCGTGAACAAATGTATTTCCTAGAAGATAAATGTTTGTAAAGCCTCTGTAAACAGGGCTTTACTAGAAAGTGCTTCTGTAATTGTTGAAGCTTTATAAGAGACAGTGCTATTAAGGAATCATTACAGGCACTCAATCAGTCAAGAATGCATAAATCTGACAGGCCGAGACAACTCGTGACATTACCATATGTTACCATCAGCTCGCGTCTGTGAACTTCACATATGGCTACGCTGTTAACAGCCGACTACAAAGTGCACATCAAGCCGAGTGCCAGTTTCTCCCTCAGTCTGAAATGGAAAAAAAGGTGTAAGGGAGTAAAGAGGCTCTTTTTTCCGCCGCTTTTCACTTTCCTTTCACTGTGTCTGGCCCAGACAAGAATTCAGAGCTGATGAGTCCGGAGGCTTTTCTGTGCCACCGGTCGGCGCCAGGAGGTTTCCAGGTGACTGGTCCAATAACAACTCTTGTGCTCACCTGTCCCTCTTTCGTGTCAAGTGCTCAAAAAGAAATGCCACACAGGGGCCTTGTTTAATAATGCAGGTGATGACCTCATGAAGAGCCATGTGCTGCTAGATTTACGGAGACAGGGAGAAAGATAGAGACCCATAACTCTGTGAAGCCACTTTATGACATCATGGACACAATCTGTGTTTTATATTAAGGATAATACCCCAAATATTTTCATGCTGATAAATACAGACTCTATGAAAAGGACGATGGAGTTCTCCTCTACTCTCGTTCTTTTGGGCATTCACTGATATTTCTGTACCCTGAGTAGGTACAATGAGTAAATTAATTTTATTGGTGAACAGAGACTTGTTAAAATGAACACAACCACCACTCAACCATGCACATGAGGTCATATCCTAATGGATTTTTGCAGATGATTTGCTTAATTTATTGAAAATCTATGTTTACAGATGGAATATCCAAACTGCAGCCAAAATCCTTACTCCTGCTTATGTTATGTGTTCTTATGCATTTGATAAACTCACTTTATTTTTAACCACACTTAAGAAAGCTGCACTCATACTCTCACAGCAGGTTTGCATCTGTTTCACTGCCTTTCTCTTGTTTGTGCCAGAGTGTCAAATTTCAAACTGTGTGGTAAATCCTACCATATTATTATGTCTCTATTTAGCACAACCACACCATAACACCTCATTAATAGAACAGAAACTGAGACAATATGTCTTGGTGCATGTGGAAAGACAAATAGGAGAATAACAAAAGCAGTCAATCATGTAGAGTCATCTCAATTTGCTTTTGGCTCTTCGTACCACATGGTGCACAACATCTGCAATGTTTTGTAGGGTTTTTTTGTTTCAAAAATTAGTTGCACTCAGACCATGTAACATGACAGGCATTTTACCATTTGAGCGGAATGCACAACATCTTTCCCGACTAAAACCGCTTAAGTGTTAAAAGCTGAAGAATATAGGCTAACCTACTCTAATCCCACGGTTTTAAAGCTGGGAAGTAGTTAAAGACAAAGGGATTGATATTCTACTTTTGCCCTTGACTGAAAGAGACAGCGTGTGTGCGTGTGTGTGTGTGTGTGTGTGTGTGTGTGTGTGTGTGTGTGTGTGTGTGTGTGTGTGTGTGTGTGTGTGTGTGTGTGTGTGTGTGTGTGTGTGTGTGTGTGTGTGTGTGTGTGTGTGTGTGTGTGTGTGTGTGTCTGTGTGTGTCTGTGTGTGTGTGCGAGTGACAGGGAGATAATCTCTTTTGTATTTTTGATCCCTAAATGTGGTGGTTGTGTCCCCTTATCCCAGCTACTCAGTTCCTGCAGTGCGTAAGTGATGCCATGCACTTAGGCTGCGAAAAGCAGGTCAATATGACCAGCGAGAGAAAACCACATGTGCATCACATGGATAGCCCTGGGATTATTCCTCACAAAATGTCTTAATTCCTCTGTTCACTAATGATCCAGGGAGAATGCCCTCTAATCTCCATTCCATTAATTAAAAAGAGCATGAGCCCATGGAAAACCTCACCATCTGCTGCAGTTTTCCTTCCTGCAGACAGATTGTGTTTTCCGTTTTCAGCCGTGGAACTGCATGGGTTTGTCAGAGCAAGTGGGTTCGGTGTGTATTGAGTTGCACGGTAAATAAATACAACTGCTCGGTTTTAGTAATAATACAGTAAAATATGTTGTATAGGCTGTTTTAAACAGGAGCAGTCCTCAGAAAGGTGCTAATGTCTGTGAATAGTGGCTTCGGGACAATTTTACAACTCACAGACTCTGTATCACTAAGACTACATTGTCACTTTATAGTGAGTAACTGCTTTTGATATAAGATGATAAGATAATCCTTTATTAGTCCAAAAATGTGAAAAATGTGCTCTGGTGCAGCAGCACTTATTAAAGTAATAAATAAGTACACATGCAATAATAATGCAAGGAAATATACAAATATAAATAGAATAAAAATAATATATGAAGCGTAAACAGAATATATATGCAGTTCCAGCAGAATACAGGAT
Source organism: Limanda limanda (assembly GCF_963576545.1). NCBI lineage: Eukaryota > Metazoa > Chordata > Actinopteri > Pleuronectiformes > Pleuronectidae > Limanda > Limanda limanda. The sequence goes on from NC_083649.1 coordinate 19,193,498, forward strand.
TACACATTGGTCATCTAATTGCAGACTGAGATAAATATTGCACATTTAAATGAGTCAAACCTGAGAGAGTTGCTATAGCTGTATTGTAAATACACAGACTTTCATTTGCTTGATCGAGAATGCTTTGATGCAGACTTTGTATTATTCTAAAGGACTGTTGTTAGTATTATTGAATTATTTCTACTTAGTTGGTGATAAGGCTTCCTCACATCCCTCTCTCTGATTCGGTAAAGGCTCATTAGAAATATCCAATTTAGTGACATGAGATAAATTAAGGGATTAATATAACCTATTGATTCCTTTGCAAAATGCTGCTCGTTATTACAGTACTTTTTTATGACATTTTTGTACTAGCATCATTTCAATCAAATTGTATCAAAGCCTTATAAATAAAACTGTATCTTAGAGGTGACTAGCAGTGAATATGGTTCAGATAGTTTTATTTGTATGCGATCATACTATGGCATATTATTTCAAAGTGATGAAACTCTCCTCTGAAAAAGCTGAATGTGGGATTTTTGACCTGCGGCCAGAGCCTGCAGGCTGTGACATGAATTTGATCGGTGCTATAGGCAGGAAAGATTATCCGAGCAGATGTCGTTTCCCCTCTATTGAAGTAGTAGGGCCAATAATAAACACACGCACACACACACAGACTAATCTGAGATAGGCTGGTAGCCCTTGCGCGTCCCTTTCTCTCTCCTCTCTTTTTTCTCTCTCGGGCAGACAGTCGCTGTTCCAGTCACACCAAAGTCAAGTTTTTTTTCTCTCTCTTCCACTCTGCATTTTGCGCAGTTCTGCTTTGATCGTTTCATGTGACTACACACTTCAGACTCAGTCCACGGTGCGAGATGCTGCTCAGCTTCAGCCTCCAGATGGACACTCAAGGGGCGAAGAGGAGACAGCATGGGGAATGGCATGTAGTTTGCCGTTTTGCGCTGCTCACTTGCTTCTTGGACGCGGTTCTGGGACAGATTCGTTACTCCATCCCAGAGGAACTGGAGCATGGCGCGTTTGTTGGCAACATCGCAGAGGACTTGGGCTTGGATTTGGACAAGCTGTCCGCTCGCAGATTCCGAATAGTCTCCGGTGCCAAGAAGCAATACGTGGAGGTGAATTTAGAAAATGGAGTTTTGTTCGTCAACGAAAGAATCGACCGAGAAGAACTATGTGAGCAGAGTTTGTCCTGTTCCTTCCACTTGCAAGTGGTCATAGAAAACCCTCTGGAGCTCTACAGGGTGGAGATGGAGATCTTGGACGTTAATGATAACTCCCCCAGTTTCCCGTGGACCGAGTTCAATCTGGACATCTCGGAGTCCGCTGCGCCCGGGTCCCGCTTCCCACTCGAGAGCGCACAGGACTTGGACATCGGTGCCAACGCGCTCCGCACCTATTTGCTGAGCGTGAATGAGCATTTCCTATTGGACATACAGACGCGCAGTGATGGCAGTAAATTTGCAGAACTGGTCCTGCAAAGCCCGCTGGACAGAGAGCAGCAGAGCGCGCATCAAATGGTCCTGACAGCAGTGGACGGCGGCGCGCCGGAGAGATCCGGCACTGCGCAAATTGACATCACCGTCCTGGACGCGAATGATAACGCGCCTGTGTTTGACCAGTCGTTCTACAGGGTCCGCCTGGCCGAGAACGCACCCAAAGGCACAGTTGTCATAAAGCTCAACGCGTCCGACCTGGACGAGGGTCCCAACGCTGACATCACCTATTCGTTCAGTGGCCACGCTCCCATCAAAGTGCGCCAGCTCTTCAGCGTGGACTCGCGCACGGGAGAAATCAAAGTCAAAGGAGTGATAGATTACGAAAAGGCCAGGATGCATGAGATTTACGTCCAGGCTAAAGATAAAGGGCCCTCCGCGGTGGCGGTTCACTGCAAAGTGCTGGTGAACATCCTGGATAAGAACGACAACCTCCCAGAGGTGATCCTGACGTCTGTCTCCACACCTGTGCAGGAGGACGCGCCCCCGGGGACAGTGATCGCCGTCATCAGCGTGATGGACAAAGACTCGGGTGAAAATGGAAATGTGGACTGTGAGATTCCCAATCAGGTCCCATTTCAGCTGCACTCCTCCTTCAAGAACTACTACACACTAGTGACAAGTGATTTTCTGGACAGAGAGTCGGTGGAAGAGTTTAACATCACCCTCACCGCCCGGGACATGGGCTCTCCACCTCTGTTCACTCGCAAAACTATTCTGGTGCAGGTGTCTGATGTGAATGATAACGCACCTCAGTTCAAACAGCCTTCGTATACTGTGTATCTGACTGAGAATAACGCGCCGGGCGCATCCATCTGCTCTGTGGCCGCACAGGATCCAGATTCTGGTCAAAATGCGTATCTCTCTTACTCTATTCTGGAAGGGGACATACAGGGGATGGCGGTGTCCACATATGTGTCCGTGAACTCCGACAACGGGAACATTTACGCGCTGCGATCCTTTGACCACGAGCAACTTAAAAACTTTCAGATCACAGTTCAGGCGCAGGACGCAGGGTTCCCACCTCTGAGCAGCAATGTCTCAGTGAACGTCTTTATTTTGGATCAAAACGACAATCTGCCTGTGATTGTGGCACCGCTGGGGCCAAATGGCACAGCATCCGAAGAAGTGGTGCCCAGATCTGTTGACCCGGGTTACCTCGTCACCAAGATCAGAGCAGCGGACGCAGACGCGGGCCAGAACGCGCGTCTTTTCTACCAGATGCTCCAGGCGACAGACCCGAGCTTGTTCAGCGTTGCTCTGTACACAGGCGAGATCAGGACGATACGGCCGCTGATGGAGAAAGACCCCACCAGGCACAGACTGGTCATTCTGGTGAAGGACAATGGTCAGCCGGCCCTCTCGGCCACAGTTTCCATCATCCTGTCAGTAGTTGACAGGCTGCCAGATTCGCGACCCGATTTGGATGACCTGTCACTAATCCCCCATCACAGCTCCCACTTCTCCCTGTACTTAATCGTGTCTCTGGGCGCAATCTCCTTCACATTTCTCGTGGCTATTATTGTCCTGGTTGCAGTGCGCAGGCTGAAGGGCAGGCCCTCCGACAGAGAGTCCAACTTCTCCTCCATCCCTGACTGCTGCTGCTGCTGCTGCTCCCGCTCGGAGACATCCACCACCACGGAAGTGTTCAAAAAGACCAACTTTAACGTTCGCATGTCCTCCGGCGCTTCCGGCTGCGCAGAGGCCAACAGCAACGGCGCGCTGCCGCAGGTCTACTGCTACAAAATGTGTCTCACCCCGGAATCGTCCAAAAGCGACTTTATGTTCCTCAAGCCATGCAGTCCGGTGATGTCAGTGCAACAGAACAATGCCAAGAGCACGGACTATCTGACCTCTGGCTGGAGCGCACTGGACCGTAATGAGCTGACCAACAACAGAGCAGCAACCCCGAACGAGGTAATACACAGGAGTGGAACGCAAACAGAAGCACATTATATAACCAAAGTTCATTTTCCTCTTATCATCTACTTTAATAATTATACACAATCAAAAATCACCAGCTCATTCCTATAGTAGTCCTGCTCTCACTTAAGGTAGAAATTAAATGCTCACTATAGGGGCAAATGCCCCAATATACACATTTATTTCAATTTGATTTACATATAGTACCAAATCACAATACACTTTATATAAATGCAGAAACTGAGCAGTTCCCATATCAAGTGAACACTGTGGAGAGAGGAAACACCATATTAGAAGAAACCTCTAGCAGAACCAGACTCAATCTGTGCTGCCCTCTGCCTCGACCGGTTGGGGGGCGAGAGGTGGGTGGAAAGGTGGGTTTGAGAGACCAGAAACAGTTAGGCGTCCCATTTAACTTTTGTCAGACTGATGGTTTATAATGAAAACAATACGAGTGGTCTTTGTAAAGGCCACTCTTCCACTCTTTTTTGTGGCCAACTCTGCAATCATTTGTTGTTCATTTGTTTTGTATGAAGGGATAGACGGTCAAATGTGTGTGAAGAATAATCAGATGAATATCACAGGCAGGATATTACAACACGGGCTTTTTTTCCGTGTCCACAATCAACCTCAGTCCCATTTTGTAGCATCATACCCTGCAGGCTGGGCAGATTATCACAGTGTGTCAGGTTGTGTGACATTGACATAGCAGGTGCCTCTGGGATAAAAAAAAAAAAGAGATAAAGATTTTTATCACAGGCCTAAAGCAGTTTCTTGATCTTTAACTCTGCTATATAGTATCCATCCATGCTCTAGTATTCATCCATTTAAAAATTCACATTTGACATATTAACGAAACTCGTTTTGTGTGTTTGACTTAATCTTCTCAGCCAGTACAACCTAACATTAGACAGCTTTTACATTGTTTAATTTGTCAATGTCAATGAAGTGTCAACCTGCCAAATGTTTTAATTACAGAACTCATGTTTTCCCTCCTCATGTTTTTCCACCTGCTTCACAAAAAAAGAGTCTTTCTATAATTGCTTTCTGTGGAACTTATTCACTCAATAACTTGCAATTCATTTTGTTTTTCGTCTTTCATTTGCAGCTGAAGTATTCGAACAAGGACTGGACATTGACCAAGAACCAACGCAACTCAGCTTACAAGAGGTGAGCACCTACAGTTCAGCCAGTCACCGATGCCCAGATGCAAACACATTACAGACTACTTATTTACCCTCGTTATCTTTCCAGGTATAGTTCAGCAAATATGGAGGGTACTCTTTCACGCCAGCAAAAATACGATGCTGACGGGTTCTCCTGCTCCGTATCGCCGCAGTACTGGACCTGGGGAAACCATATGAAAGGTAAGTGGTGGCAAGCGCTCAATCTGGGCCCATTATTGTTCACATGAAAGAGGAGATGAAAGTCGTCTGTGTGCCTGTGCTTAAGGATTTAGTCTGAAATATAAAACGGTAAACCGAAAAGCAGATAAAACCATGCCCCGAAATTGGGGGGATTTTAATGCATCAACATGAGGATTAGTTAAGCCCCTGCAAGAGGGTTTTTATTTAGCTTTTTTTTTGTGAAAAGGCTGAAATGAAGACGATGCCTTTAAAACCACCTTATTCAGATCGAGTATACTGTATGCAAATATGAGCTCTTTGCAGAAATAATCCTCTGATAAAAAATACGAAAAACACTGTAATTTATGTGCATTTTACAGACTGCAAGATTTCACTCCAGGAGGAGGCAGTGCCAAACTACTCATGGACTCCCAAGTACACCCAGCCTCATTCGGACCAACCTGACTACCAGCACAACGTGTACATCCCTGGCACCACGTCCGGCACCCTCAAGCTGCCCCCCAGAGGCGACCTGGACATGTACAACACCTTCTCCACGTTTGGGAAGAAAAAGAGATTCATCTCAAACTATGAACAATCTTTCGACCAGGATGACGGTCTTATAAGCAATCCCATCTTTAAATGATGCACTCTGCTGTGTGTTCCGCGTGCAACACATATCCCATAAAACAAGTTTGAATACTAAGCACAAATGTGGAGGCGGACAGACTGTACTTCTCCTTTCCCCCATGTTGAATTCAATACCGCTCCTAGCAACAAGTATTATACTTAAATAAAATAGGTCTATTCCGCGAGCAAAGACGGACTGAAGAGCAATGTGGGCAGTGAAGTGGAGCTCTCGGAGAAAGTTTATTTTTTTCTTCCCCAGCAGCAGCAGTGACCTCGGGTAAATGTGATTTGATCCGTTTGGAAGCTGCTGCTTCTCAGTGAGGGGAATGGTGAATGTTTCTCTCAAATAAAGGGTTCATAATTTTTAGCCTAAAACACAAAGGTTATGCATATACCAGTTACTGTTATGTAGAGATGCCTTTGTGTTGTGTAGGGACAGCAGTACTGAGTATACGATGCCGAGCGTCAGTCGTGAAACAACTATGCTAGCAATTAAGTTTATATATTTTTTGGCCTTCAGAGTAGATGTTTCTATCAAGAAATATGTTATTAACGAAAGAGAGAAGAAAAAAATCATTCACTTAACAAAACAGAATCTTTGTTGCCACTGTTATCCATGAGCAGATCAAGCTGTGCTACAGGTGGAGGCGTCTCATCAGTTCATTTTCAATCATCATCATGCCTGGCTGCATTCACTGACATTAATAAATGTGAATGCAATCCAGGCAAAATACAAAAATGATCTCAAAGGAATTGAAAAGACAAGAAAAGTAAAGGAATATTGCTGTTGTAGAAATGTATAAATTGTAGGAAACATACAACAACAAATGCATTGAAGATATATATTTAACATTTAAATAAGTGGTGTAATGCAACCTGTACATCTTGGTTCCTTTAGGGAATAGTGATCGGACTGATTTAGTTTGATGCATCAGGTTGAATCGTTGATCGATGCTGTGTGTGTTGGTGTGTGAGTGTGTGTGATAGAGTGTGTGAATGGATGTGTGTGTGTTGCTTGTCATGTTCGAAACAACACACCTCTTCGCCCATCTGATTTATTGATCAACATTTCAAAAACACATGCCAGATTTTTGTCTATCAGCGTGGTGTGATTTGTACACCTGACCACAAAGTTAATCCAATAATTACTCTGTGTAAATAGTTCAAATATGAATAAAATCTATCCTCGAGTCTTTTTGTGTATAGATGTTTTGTGTCTGTTCTCAAATCATTCAGTCATTTGGAAACACAGCCAAACTTTTACCCTTGTTGTTCTGAATCAACTGCTGGAGGGATAGAGTCTTCAAGGTCACATGAACTAGAACCTTCACCAACAGTCCCTTTATGAAACCACATGTAAGCCAAATTTGTAATTGATCTGCACCAAATGGCTCACACAGATAAATAGCAGTCCCCTCAACTTGCCAGATTTTTACATCAAGATCCATGAATTCATCTCTTAGAGATCAATGAAAGTGTAGAAAACTGTCCAAAGTTAAAGAAAAATCCTAGATCCACCCCATATCTGGAGCAACAGCAAAATATAGAAGCTTCTTCCCTGAATCGATATCCCATCCAGGTTTTGTGGAAATGTGTCCAGGAGTTTTTGCGTAATCGTATTAATTTACATCCAAAGGACTGGCCTGAAAATATAACCTCCTTGGTTTTTAAACTTTTCCCGCTCGCTAGCATCCCACAGATTTTTAAGATCAAACAGATGATTCAAACATTAAGAATAATGAGGAAAATGTGGCAGGAGCACTAATATCTTTCTGGCTTTCAGAAAACACGCGTACATAAAAGAACTATCTGCAAATTAATTTTGTGCACCGATGCTGACATTGAGATCTGACTCCGCAGGGGTCAGAGGCGTTAGGCCCCATCACCCTGGCAGGATAGAATCAGGCAGATTAATAGATCAATAATCCCTCCTTCTTGGTCTAGAAATTGAAAGCAAGAGACATGCATACCCTCACGACATCGCATGGACACCAGGGTATATGCAGCTTATGATAGAGAAGAGGTTGTTAAAACCACTGGTTTATGACATAAGGCTCAACTCGTCATTTAACCTCTATTCGTTAATTTCTGCTCAGTAAACTCAGGGTTTTAAACTACTGCTGAGGAGATTATCCCCAAGATCCGTCACCTCGATCTGATTAATTGCAGACCACTGGGTTAATCTTGGGCTTGGGCCCGGCTGCTCCAGTGAACTACTTCATACTGAAAGAACTGAGCGCCAGCAGCCAGTCTAAGATTTATTTCCACCTCTCTGACGAGCGGGCTGGATGGATACAGTCAAAGTCATTTCTCTGTCATTTTTTAGAGACAACCAGGAATTAATAAACAAATCCAGATATACCCACAGCCATATCCTGCCAATAATTACAGATAATCATGCCAAGACTTATCTTTGACTGTATCACAAGCGGTACCAGGAATAGCCAGGCTTAGCAGCCATACAGTGTCCCTTGTGCTGTGGGTGCAGAGGCACAGCATATGTCCTGAGTCTGTGCCATGGGAAAATCTATTCAGAGCCCCGTCTGTGTTGATTTATTTCTCTATATCTCACTCTTTTTTTCAATCAGCAACCCACAGCCTCCAGAGCTCTGAGCAGAAGACTTTCCCTGTTATATCCACTAGAGGCCGCCTTTACCTTACAGATAGAACGTCCTCTGCAGAAACTGTCCACCAGTGTGTTTGTGGGGGTGAATGGTATCAATTTCGGGAAATCCCGATTATATTTCTATGGCAGCCCTTCCTTTTAGTTTCCCATTTTATTACTTTTCATCTGATACTTCAGCTGCATGCATTCATGTATTTTAAATGTTTGTATATGTGTGTCCTGCACCAGATGGGTTAAAAGCAGAGGTTAAATTTCCCTCCTTGCATGAGTGTGCTTGTGCATGTCTGTGCATGTGTTTGGGACAAATAAATGTATCTTAATCTTAATCTTAAAAGCCCATCCACATTCAATTTCAATTATGATTTAGGCTACTGTTTGCTAGTCCTGATCAGACCTCTCTACAGAATGTGATGGGCAGTTAATACAGTTTTTTTGTTGTTTTTTTAATAAAAACTCAATATAAGTCTTAATATGCCCTTTGTCTTTTTCCTTGTGTCATAAAGAAATAAATTGAATTGACCGTTGAGAATCACACTTTGATGTAAACACCAACATCATCAGCAAGCATGAGACGCAGGGAAATATTGTTCTTAAAAGAAAATATGAAAAATGAAATGTAATGTAAAATTTGAAAATTACATAAAGAACATTATAATAAAGAATTCAATTAAATATCAACTAAACAATCTACATAATAAAACATAACCAACAGAAGCAACACTGAATGGAGAAAAATGGAAACTACACACATATATATATATGTATCTATTTATTTATTTATATGTATTTTTTTTCTTCAGTAAATACATATATTTATGTTCATTGCTGATTCAGTGTTATTTCCTTTTCTCTTATTATGTCAGTCTACTATCAGTCCATTATGACTGTATGTTTCCTCCTTCATTTAATTTAAAGAAGAAAACATGAAGTATTTGACTATCTCTATGGGTCCGGAGCTTCCTGTAAGTCTCTGAACAGTCACTAGATGAAGCTAAAGGACAGGGCTGCTGAGCCTTGTTCTCAGCTCACATCACAGTTTAGTTTGGGAAACTAAAAGTTTAAATAAAAAGTAGGTAATCAACCACAGTGAATGACAGAGAGTACATATTCTATGAGCCTCTTATGATAGTATTGCATTAAATTACATTGGCAGCACCACAAAAGAGAAAACTAAAGATGTACAGAAAATCTCTATATAAATGTTACATTTACATGTTATACCTATTCAGTTCTATTTTAATTGCAACCTTGTAGAAGCTGGAAAATGCTTGGTAAGGTTTGTTTTTTACATAATGTTTATTTGATATGTGTAATGCCATTTAGTTATCCACATACTAAACCTATTTATTATTTTACTTATACAGTGGAAACCGCTTATAGGGATAATGGCTATTGTGATCAACAGTCTATATGGATAAAAAAGCTTGGGATACAGTTGCTCCTACACAAATTCTGTATAAAGTAATTTGATTATAGTGATTAAGTAATCCACTTACAGTGATCATTCCGGATCTTTTCATACATGTTTGGACCATACAGAAGTTTTTACCAGTTCTCTCAGTAATTTACTGCTCCTCTCTTTGTCTCTATCATTCACACAGCTCACTGCCAACCAAATTGAGCTGCACTGAGATCCCTGTCATCTCCTCCAGCTGCCCATACATTGTCTAAGTTTACAAATTCTGTAGATTTTACCCAGTCTAGGTTTACACATGTCTTTAATGACACTGTTTGTATGTGTGTGTGTGAGTATGTGGTTGTGTCATTGTGAGAACGAGAGGAAGAGTTCGAGCGGGACAGGCTGATAAATGCACTTACAGTTATGAAGAAAGATTTTACTCATTGTAGAAAAATATTGATCATTATGTGGTGATCAGTGTTGATATTGTGGTCTCATTTCAAACAGATCGATGTTTATACTACAGCGGGTTTAGATGGAGAGGAAGAGAGCTTTCACAATTTTATACCATCTTAAGAAATCATAGCATTGATAATTACATTCATGACCTGGATGCATTGTAATTTCGAAACTATCAATTTAGTAGCACTTAAATGGCACTTACTTGTAGCACTTTGTAGTTTTGCTTTATTTTTGAAGTAATTGTACTTTCTTGATTCTTGTTGTTCAGGGTTCGTACCCTCGGGTTGAATGCACTTATTGTAAGTCGCTTTGCATTAAAGCGTCAGCTAAATGAAATGTAATGTAAATATAATGTACTGTGCACTTGTCTTGTAACTGTGTGAATGACTTGAATCTTAAAAAAAAATAATGATTTGTTCGAATTACATCTAATATAGTGGGAGTCCAGTTGCTTCACAAAATGATGGATCAATAGACCTGTTTTATATTTTAGAAATTTTGGTGCTTGGCTTTTGACATGTCCCCCCCATCCTCCCCCCCACCTACTGATCGGGCCACACAGACGCTTCGTACGCCCCTGCAGAGCGCTGCTGCTGCGCTGTACATGGCCTAATGCAGCTGCAGCTACAACTCGTGGATGCGAGCATGACACCGGCTTCCAACTCCATCGAGACAACCTGATCGTGAGGGCGGATCTGATTCATCTCTATCTTCTCTAATACATTCTAACGATGGCGCGTCTCTTTGCACCTGCACGGACACGCTCGACTGTGGCTGTTTTCACGTTTATTGCCCTGTGGGGATGTGCGCTCTCCATCACCCGCTACTCGATTCCGGAGGAGATGGAGGAGGGCTCCTTTGTTGCCAACCTGGCCACGGATCTGGGTCTGGATGTTCGCAGCCTGGTGCAGCGCAGCGCGAAGCTCGATGTCATCCACAGCAAAAACTACCTCGACATCAACAAGGAGACGGGCGAGCTGGTCATCCGAGAGCGGATCGACCGGGAGAGCATCTGCACGACCAAGACCACCTCGTGCTTTCTGAAAATGGACGTCATCCTGGAGAACCCCATTCGCATTTTCAACATCGAGCTGGAGATCATGGACATTAACGACAACGCGCCCGTGTTCCGCAGGAAGACGATGCCCTTGGACATTTCCGAGGCGACCCCTCCCGGTGAGAGGTTTTCATTGACAAACGCCGTGGATGCGGACGTGGGGGCCAATTCGATCAAGACCTACTATCTCAGCGAGAGCGAATACTTTATCATCGACATACAAACTGGCAGCGATGGCTCCAAATATGTCGATTTGGTCCTCAGCGGTAATTTGGACCGAGAGGAACATTCGGTTCATAATCTGATTTTAACCGCTGTGGATGGAGGGGTGCCTCCCCGCTCCGGCACAGCCAACATCATCATTAATGTCCTGGATATCAATGACAACGCCCCCCTGTTCAGTCAGCCGGTGTTTGCAGTGAACATGTCAGAGAACACGGCTGCGGGGACGGTGGTCTTGAAGTTGAACGCCTCAGACTTGGATGAGGGCACGAACGCCCAGTTGATCTACTCCTACACACTGTACACCTCAGAGAAGACGCAGGAGCTCTTCTCCCTCGATCCAGACTCAGGTGAAATCAGGGTGAAGGGGGTGATCGATTATGAAGAGATTCAAAGTTTTGAGATGCACATACAGGCTCAGGACAGAGGGGCCAACCCGCTGCCCGGCCATTGCAAAGTGATGGTGTTCATCACCGACGTGAACGATAACTACCCCGAGGTGACAGTCAAGTCTCTGAAAAGTGCACTGACCGAGGATGTCTCTGTTGGGGAGCTGATCGCGGTGGTCACCGTCAGCGACAGGGACTCGGGAGCCAACGGCGAAGTGGAGCTCACCTTGAGTCAACAGAGAACCTTACCTTTCGTTCTCAACAAATCCTCGGAGGGCTACTTTGAGCTGCTGCTCTCAAAGCCTCTGGACAGGGAGCTCATAAGCAAATATCAAATCATACTGAGGGTGACGGACAAAGGCTCGCCGCCCCTGTGTGAAAACGAAACCATCACCTTAGATATTCTTGATGTCAATGACAACGCACCCCAGTTCTCTCAGTCCTTCTACACGATCCATGTGGTGGAGAACAACGTGCCAGGGGCGCTGCTGACATCTCTAAGTGCATTAGACCCCGATCTAAATGAGAACCAGTACTTGGTCTATTTCATAATGGAGAAGGAGATTGTGAACACGTCTATGTCGATGCTGTTCTCCATCAACCCTGAGAACGGGGATCTGTATGCCCTGAAGACCTTTGACTATGAGAGGGAGAGGGAGTTCCTCTTCCACATCGAGGCGAGAGACTCTGGTGTTCCCCCGCTGAGCAGCAACGTGACAGTTCACATCATCATTCTGGACCAAAACGACAACACACCGCTCATAGTGTCACCGTGGCGGGCGAGGGGCTCCTTGATAGAGGAGGTGATCCCCAGGTCCACGGACAAGGGCCACCTGGTCACCAAAGTGATTGCTATTGATGCGGATTCGGAGCAGAACGCGAGGGTCACCTACCAGCTCCTGCAGATCACTGACGCGTCCCTCTTCAGTCTCGATCAGTATAACGGTGAAATCCGGACGACGAGGATGTTCAGCTACAGAGACCCGAGACAACAGCGGCTTGTCATCGTTGCCAAAGACAATGGCCAACCTTCGCTCTCTGCCACTGTCACCATCAAGATATCCACAGTGGAACACGTCAGGTCCTTCTCAGAGACTACAGAGCTGCCACTAGAATATGATGTCTTCACAGACCTCAACTTGTACTTGGTGATCGGTTTAGGAGCTGTGTCATTTCTGCTACTGATAACCATCCTGGTTATTATTGTGCTGAAGTGTCAAAAACCAAAGCCGAAGGTGCTAAAGATGCCCCCGGCCAATAGGAACAGCGTGATCAGCAGAAACAGCATGATCAGCCAGAGGAGCTCCACCATCGCAGATTCCACCCTGATCTCCAGCGATGCCTACTGGTACAGTTTGTTCCTGGCAGAGACCAGGAAGGGCAAAGTGGTGATGAGACAGCCCATAATCCCAAAAGGAGCTGGGTACTTTGTGTCCAGTATACCCAGGAGCATAGGGCCCAGTGAGACCACCGACTCCAGAGCGTCCACACTGGAGGTATGTATGACATGACATGGCTGTGAGTTAAACTGATACTGATGATGGATAAACAGATGTGAGACAATATTTTAAACAGCAGCTTATGGTGCAGCTTGCATTCTGTGGATGCAAGTTGGTAATACAGTACTGTCAATTATAGTTGCAGCTCAAAAGCAAAGTCTTTACTACTAAATGTATCCCTGTTTTGAAGTAATTCACACATTTCACATAGGTCAGTAGTATATTTAATCTAGTAGACACGTTTTTGTCAGTGTCAACTATCTACATATTGTGTTTCTGGTTACACATATTAATCAATTTTATGATATTTCATATGGGGCAAGAGATCATCTTCAAGGTCTATGCAGTTTTAACAAGCAGTGGGGGAAAGTATCTAAGTACATTTACTCAAGCACTGTATTTGGTTAAGTACTGCACGTCACCAGGATTACGTTTTGGGGGATTTTATTGATGCCAATTTCTGCATGTACACCTTCTACATTTAAGAAGTGAATATATATTTTCACTCCACTACCTTTATATGACAGCTTTTGATACTAGTTACTCGATAAACATTATATACAAAAACAGGGGTTAAACTACTGAACTGTATAGAGACCTCTCAATATTAACATTTATAAGTCAAATATGATACAAATGAAAACCGAATCATTGATGGCGATGGTGTAAAATATAGAATTTAAACAAAATATTTTCTTGACACATTACATCCATTCAACGGAAATATATAATAGAAGATAATGCACTCAGGAAGGCAACAGAAAGAGCAATTAATATTAACCAAGATAAGACCACAGTCATGCTGATGTTCATTATCTGTGTGTTTCCAGAGCAGAGTATCAGCACTTCAATGCATAATCAGGCCAAACAAATACACACCCCCCCCCACTCCAGCCCAAACTGAAAATGTGCCACTGTTCGATGTCTAATGTAGTATGTAGGTCATTTATTACAGATGCATATAACACACAGGCAGAGCATAAGCAGTGGGTGAGAGAGAGAGAGAGAGAGAGGGGGGGAGTACTTCAAAGACGCCCAGACATAGAGGGGCCTCTCTCTCTCTCTCTCTCTCTTCAAGGACAGAGACGTGTTGCTGAACGAAATGAGATGCATATGGTGCTGGAGGGGGGTGTGTGTGTGGGGGGGGATGGGGGCTGTCGAGCCTCTGGCAGTGCTGCCCCCCCGCGCACAGTCGACTGTGAACGAGTGTGGAAGTGCTGATACCGATCCAGATGTTGTTTGTCTTTGTACAGCTGGACCTGCAGACTAAACTGCAGCACGTGACGCTGTGAAAGATTAAACACTATGAATATGCATAAACGCACAGGTGTATCTGGGGAGAGGGAGAGAGAGAGAGAGCGACAGTGTGTCTTGTGTGTGTGTTTGTATTGGAAGTGTGAGTCGAAGTTTTACACACTGAACTTGTCTCTTTTTTCCATTCCTAAGTACTCAAAATGAAAGGAGTCCATTCTACAACTGGAGGTATGCTGGTTGCTGACTACATTCTGTAGATCCACTATAAGTGTGTAGATGTTTTCTATCCTTTCCTGTTTGGTATACATGTTTGGTTCGGCTCCAAAACTTTGTCACAGTTCCCGAAAGCAAATCTTTGGTGTAATCCCTCAGTCGACATATTTTCCCGATATAACAGAGCAGAATCAGCTCATTTCCTGTTCGTCCTCGGCCAGGGCCGCGGTCCCTGGCAAATCCAAAAACTCTGCTCAAACCCAATCGGACGCCATTGTGAGCGCTAAAATTTAAATTGGCCAGTCTCTCGAGTAAGAAAACCTATCAGCTTATACAGAGAGCTGAGATTAGAATAAAAATTGGCTGCTGGTCAGATATGTGGTGTGCACATCTGGCTGGCTTGGCAGAGATTCGGGGCAAAGTGATGGCACAGATAGAGGGGGAAAAGAGGGATTAGAGAATGAATTGTCCTGAATAGGTTCTCAGCGTGTAACGTCAGGAGAGCCTCATCCACATCCCTACACACTATCGCTGCCCGACCAAATTTTATATCTGAATAAAATATTATTCTTCCCATCTTTAGCTGTAATATCGTTCCACCAAATGCAAAATAGCACGTTGTGATGCCTGCTTGTGCATGCTTTATTTACACCCCCCAAACCTGTAGTAGTTAATGGCTTTGTCGTATTTTATTTTAGCTCTGAATGTTAGTCTGACGGATTTCTCCGAAGGATTTCGTGAAAAATGAATACTCAAAACTACTGATTTGAAATAAATGCTAAATATTAACCCAAGATCAGCAAAACCTGAGAGCCAACGACATGTCAAAGATGATGGCAGTAACCAGTCACAATCCACTGTTGCATGAGTGGGGACTTTCTCCAAGTTTATATTGAGGTTGAACTTCTCTCGTTGCAAATTTTTCTTTTTGTTTCTTTTTTCTGTCAGCAGGAACCCAGGAGAGAACTGCCATGATATAATCATCTCTTCGTGGGAAGCTGTGGCTGAAACTCTCCCCCTGTGACTCGCAAAAGAAGAAGATGTCCTCCCCCAGTCTCTCGGCTCCAAAGCTCCTTTCTTTCCAGTCCCCCCCCCCCATACGAACATCGACCACCAATCGCCTCAGCTTTCTACCTGTTTTTCTTTCTCTTCTAAGCATGAATCTGCATGATTCTACAAAGTAATTTCAAGTATTCGGAAGATAGGAATCTTAATCATTCATGGCAGAATATCTGGACGTTACTAGAGTGGCCTCATGTAGTAAATCCCCCTTCTCCTCAACGCTTTGAAGCTCCTCAGCGGACGAACTTGCCTTCTCTCCAGGGTTACATTATGTGCCGTATCGTTCTTAGAACCATCTGTAGGGTCACGATCATGCAACATTTCTTCAGCAAACACGTCTAATTATAAATACACATGAAACAGGGTGAATATGATTCTTCCATAAACCTGGTAAATACACAACTGTAGCTGGTTTTGTCATTGATTCAGGCTTTGCACTTGGTATTTATCTTTCTTTCCTTTTCTTTTTTGATAAAACAATTCTACTGTATTATGAGTCTTGCTGTTTACCGAGGCTCGTTCAACTAATAACTTTACAATGACAATAATCGGTGATAAGGTTTTTTTTTTTTTTACAATGTTTGTTGTTCTAACAGTGACGAATGTGAGAAAATGACAAAAAGAGAATGAAAGAAAACAAAACTGTTAAACAGGGATAAAAAAACAAACAGGATATACATAAGGTGTGTCTCAAGTCCTGGGCTGCATCCTCTGGAGGAGGCGATCTACGACTGAGAGGGCCGGACCGACATATGATGGTCTGGTCAGGATTTCCGTGATCACCAGCTTGTCCCATCCCCATTGCTGTTGCCTAGCAACAGAGGTGAAGATGGACGCTCCAAGAAAGTTTGCCTGTCATTTGGATGTTAGGTTGAGTTGAAGCATTGGCCGTCTTGTCGCTGGCCGGCGCAATTACTTCTTTGAAAAATTGTTCGTCAATGAAGAGCAATGAACCCTGAGTGGTTGGGCCAGGAAGGATTCTCCCGCTGGAGCCTTCGTTTCTTGGGGACGGAAGGAAGCATTTGTCGTCTGCAGTTGAAAAAACCTTCCAAGTGGGTCGGCCTAGTCGTGCAGCTGTGCAGCCTCCGAAGGATGCAGGCCCTGAATTGAGACACAGACTTTTTATTTGATTGTAGATAATGCAGTTCTATAGATTTCTGACACATGCAGAAGTGCCGTTAATACTTTACAGAGAATTGTGCTGCTGTACAGTATCTGACTGGGCACTCATTAATTTTGGTGTATTAGGAAAACACAACAACACTGGAACATTGATTGTTTTCAAACAGAAACAGCTTCAGAAGCTTGTTCCGAGCCAGGGTGCACGAGGCAGTTGTAGGTGAAATATTAATGCAGTGGGACGCTGACATCCCAAAATGGGCCGGTACTGGAATGGGCCCTAAGGTTCAAATGCAATTCAAAATAGCGTCAAAATTGACTTCTCTTTGTAATAAGTTTTTGCTTATCACATATGCAGCATAAGCTATTAGATCCTCGGTTTCCCCAGGCTGATGGAACTGCACTACAAATACTCACTGCATTTATTAATTTGCACATGGTTCAAATTATCAATCATTGGAAATTAAACTGAAAATGTGTCAAGTGTTGAGTTAAATGAAAAGAGCAAGATTATTCAAATGTACTTATCTTTGCCATGGTGAAAAGGGAATATAAAGCAAGGTGTTGTTTTATGACTACATGTTTTTATAGATATTTTACGTATTGACTATTAATGCTGCTTTCGTGAGCTTCTTTAAGGGCGTTTTTTGTTTTGCGTTTTTGTAGTTTAGTACAGACGATGTTGTTTTTGATAGTGTACATACGTTTAACTAAAACAAGAGTACTTTTCTTGACCTCAGACAGTAGTGCAAGTGCACTACCATGAAGCCCAGGACTTTCTCAGAAACCAGGATCTTATTAGGATCCATTATTAGGGTGCAAAATGATTTACAAATAATTGGTTAAGGCGTAGTGAGATGAAGAACGTTGTGTTATTTACAGGTGCAGTATTCTTGCACTGATCCTGCAAGTAATAATACAAATAATGGTGCTGATCACATATAGGGTGCAGAGAAAAGTACCGAGCAGAAGACGGCACTTTGAAATGTGCGCCCTATTCCTGATGTGAGCGCAGTCTTCAGACGTATCGGGTAACAGTCTGAGTCAGGGAAATCTAACCCCTCTCATTGTTAGACCAGGCTGCTAAGCACATAAACACAAGTATCTGTCTGACTCATGGTGTCATTTAATAAGGCATCTTTCGCTGTGGAGAACATGTCGTATGCGGCACTAGAACCGATTGATTCCAACCGTTTTTAAAGTATTAATGAATTGCACATATATATATATATATATATATATAGAAATGATGAGCCCCTTGCGTGCCTTCCGCATTGAAAAAGATTCTGTATTCGAGACTGTTGATGAATGAAATAATAGCATTTCGTACAGTGTTTATCCCCACAAGAAAATACCACCTTGAATAGGAGATGTTGGATATAGGGACTCAGCCTTTTTGGTTTGGAACCAGTAGATTACTGTAAAATAAACTGCTTTATACTTTGTGTTTTTTATACAGTAGACTTTTTTGATATCTTCTGTATTCACTGTGATAGGACAGCACACGGGGTGCTTGTGCTCGATATAGTAAAAAAAAAAGGAAAAAAAAGTGTGTTATTTCTCGTTTGTGTGTGCAGCTCAGTTTTATTTATAATTTTTCCTCTGTTGATTTGCCAGTACAGATTGTACAGTAACGCTTCGAGAGTTGCATCAGACATAATCCAGCTCCATCCCACTAAGTGGATCAAAGACAATATGGGAGAGAATGGCCTTGCTTTATTTTCAAGTTGAGTTAATTGTCAGATTTGATGTTGCTTATTTGGCGTAAATATTCTGCCTGATCATGCAAGTTTGAATAAAGCTTTTTAATCCGTCTTTCTGTTGCGCCTGTGATGAAAAATGGAACTGAAGTGACTTCTCCATTGTGACACACACATATCTCTCTCTTTCACTCTCTCGCTCTGAAATTCCCTCTCTCACACACACACATACACACACTCTCACACACACACACACACACATTTTGACCCAGTTTCTCTGTACAGCGCTCTGTACTAATTCTTGGAAATTGAAAACTAAATAAAGGCGATATGCCTGCAGTTCAAATTGCAAAAGCAGACAAATAATAGCTTTGTCAGGATTAGTTTAGGCCCAGAGCCAAATTGCTGATCTTCAGTGTGACCACACAGGCCTGTCAGTCCATGGTCCTACAGCAGACTGATGTGAGAGAGCCCCCCAGAATTAAAAAAAATCACAACAATTCCCATCATAACCAGAGCCTTCAAGTTTTCCTTTGTGGTCTGCGTTTGAAATGGATTTGCTTATTAATACTAATTAGAAATGCAAATGGGATTGTTCACATCATATAATCCCAAATCCTAAATCCAACCCGAACTCCTAAACCCCTTTTGCATGCAGCACTCATATATATGAGTTTTACACTCAACTGAAATATCCACATAGAATAGCACTTTAAAGCGTATGCCTCTGCCAAGGCCCAACAGTCCCCTTAAATCTGATTTAGCTGCACCAAATTGAACACCCTCATAAAAATCAGTCCCCTAAACATGCCTGTTTTGTTTCATCAAGAACCATGAATTTATTTTGTGGGAAATCTAGGAATATGTTGAAAAACGCTCAAAATTATAAGATTCACCCCCTGATCAGCATCCAAGATTTAATAGATCCTTCCCGGACCCATACTATATCCGTCCACTAAGTTCCCAGGTAATCTGTTCAGGAGTTTTTGAGTAATCAGGCCTAAATACAAATAAACAAACCAACAAGCTCTGGGCAGGGGTGAAAACATAACCTCAGAGGTAATAAAGTGATATTTGGAACACAGAATTCCAAAGAGTCATGCTGGTAAAGCAGTGGTCACCACTCACCGAAGCACCGAAGCACTTTGCAAAACTAACCAAACTATTGTGGAGGCCTTAAGGTCCTCTGGTTACTTTGCTGCTTTGAAAGAATAGGAAGTAGGTCAGTGGGAATTAGCAGGGCACCTGTGGCTACACTCTGGATGTCGCTGTAATAAGTCCCTTCTCCTCCCCAGTGAGTCACATGTTCAGAACTGGTGCTGTCCATGGTTCTGAAAGCATTGTGCAAACCAGCTTTGACATTGGTTAAATTGTTTACTTGAGGAAATCTTACAGTTTAATTATTAACTCTGTTGCACCCATACAGCTATCTCTATCCAGTATTGTAGTATGTAGGGCAGCTGTGAATAGCCACCCACATGTTTGTTCTTCAATTAAACAGCAATTCAGTTTGATTATCATGCTCAGGATGGGAAGTGCACGTGAAGTCCCAACATGACCCTGAAGAGAAAAAGGCCAGATTAGAACATTACGGAATAGACTGTCAATTATGTATCTAATGTCTAATTATGTGCATTGTATTGTAGAGAGAAGTGTTAGGCAGCAACAAGAGCTCTTACAACCTAGTAGTGTTTTCACAGTGTTCATGCATTCTTCACAGAAAAACATCCGTACTGAAAAACTTTCGCCTCTCTGAGTAGTTGTTGAGATGGTGTGGTGTTGAAGTGGTTTACATTAGGCACCCCATCATACATCATCAGCAGTTCTTTGTGCTGTGCTTTTTGTTTGCACTGAACTACACAAGTAGAGTGTATTGATCCTGTACTGGATTAGAATGAAAAAAAAGGATATATCCAGAGAAGGCTGCAAGCTGCTTAAGCTTATTTTAAACGGATTAAATGGATTTACCCGATGTTTGGTCACTATGAAAATATGAGATTTGATCATATTTAAAATCAGTTATCGACAGTGGAAAGACTTTCAGACATTGATGTTAAACTTAAAACTAGTTTCCTGCTGTGTTTGTCCCAACTTGTTTGTCTAAAGTATTTGGAGACCATTTCCCTGCTTAAGACTGCAGATGGCAACAATGACTTTGAGTTTAAGCAGTTACATTTTGGCAGAAGGTATTCTCTGGTGCCCCCTGTCTGTGTTTTTAGGCCTGGAGGATGGAACTGGGGAATTAGTGATGTGTCACCCGTGTGTGAAAAGGAGGTGAGTGTTTGTGATGGAAATATGAAAATAAAAGAGGCTGGAAGACCAATTTTGTCTATGTGTATTTGAATAGGGGCCTTCTGCAGAAAGGATCAACACAGAGAGTCCCAGGGGTCTTAGAGTGAAGATGCAGAACAGTCAAATTCAAGGATCTTATATAGGAGAACCAAGGCTGTTTGTCTGAGCCAGTTCAGACTGGTTCTGTAGGCACAGTTTGAGACAGGAATCAAGACACAGAAAACAGATTTACATGCTTTACAAGTATTAAGACAATTTATATACTGTAAGTATTTAGACAGGTCATAAAAGTATTTAGACAGGTCTGCAAAAACTTTTCAACTAAAAAATTGGTTTCAACCACACTTAGTTATTTGTGCATTACATGCATTTACAGAGTTTAGGACCAAAGCTGGGGTTATCACTCACACAAATACAAACTTTAACTTTAAAGATCTTTATACTCATTATACTATATATATATACAATTAAATAGCAGGAGGCCAGCGAAGATATAAATATACAAAAGTGTAATATTATAGAAAATGATCAGCGTGTAAATATAAAGTGTAAAAACAGTAACAACAGTAGCAGCATGAGCTTAGGACTCAATGCTGAGACCATAAACCATCACTTCCACCTATGGATGGTATACATTATCCCATGTTGCTAATAGAAACAAAGAGACATCAGTCAGAGTAGAGACGGGCTCTGGGTGCTTGACCTATTTGTGTGAGTGAGTCAGATCAGTGGAGAGGATACCCTGGCTGCAGCCCATGCACAATGGGGTCATGAGTCTTATCACCTAGAGCTTTGACTTGCACTACAGTTGGAGGGATAGAGTGACGAGAGAAAGTGTCCAGTAATGTGCAGCTCCAACCGAGGTCTGGAGGGAGAGATGATGTGTGGTTTAGTTTCGTCACTGGGATGTGGAAAAAGATATAGCAGTTATTACAATGCAGTGGACACACACACACACACATATATATGAAGATGTTGGCACTCTGGTTTAATGAAACGAGACAGGAAAACAAATCCATTACAGAATCTGCAAAGTCTGTGATGTTTATCTACGAGATCTCGGTGGTGAAGATCTGTCTCGCTGCCTGTATGTTACATCGTTGGGATGTTGTTTCTTTGAGGCGAATGCTGCTGTAGATTAGAGGGAATTTATGGCTTAATTATTGCAGTATTTATATGAAGAAGTGTCAGCATTAATAAGGAATGGGCCTCACATTCACAGGGGGACACATTGACTGGAGAAGTAGACTGTGCTGATCGGGAGTACTACGATGGAGTTAAGTGCAGTGTCATCTTTGGTCCATCTGAAGTGATGCCTGTAGCCGTTGCCATGGGCTGGCCATCCTGGTCTGGTGGTTTTAGACGACTACATGTGAGCTAGTGTCCTTCATATGTACTATTCTGCGTATGTCTGTAAAAATAACTGTGTCTGTCTACAAAACTTACACAAAGGTGCATCACAATAGTCTTAAATAATGATAGGGTCATATTTGTAAGAGTGAATTTGTGTCACATCCGATGCACACGTGAACAGACGGACTTGCTCAAGGACACTGCAGCTGTCTCCACAACAACAACTCCATTCTGCTGCCCAGTCATTTAACTCACATTAGAATGTGTATTCGAATAATGAATAGAAATTGCAAAAGGAAAGTCAGAGTTGTTGTATTTTTGGAGTGCGCGACTATCATGGCATCCTCTGCCTTTTCATTATGGTGACATGTAAATCAGAACATGTGGGGATGGTACATCAAATTTAGAACAACTGGCACAGAAACATTCATCAAATTGTTGTTGCTATGGAAACAGTGTTCTATGCACCAAAAAAAGGAAAGAAAATCCAAAATGGTTGCGATAGTCAGGCAGGTGAACAATCAGCAGTGTGTGTTTGAATCCAATGCATATTCCATCAATTCAAATCCTTTGAACAGGATTTTTGCTGTTGTGCAGTCGGCGTGTATGACAAGCTCAAAAACTCTGACTTTTTCTTTTTTTAAGTACAAGAACAATGTAGACTACATGCATGCTTTATATAATTCTGCCCTCATTAATAGATACATTTCCAGTTCCCATTATCACAACAGAATAATGGATCCGTCCCAGCGCAGCTTGAGGAGGCTGAAATTATTCATCTCTGAAATTATGGGTTTTTCTTTATTCAGTTTTATTTCTTAGGCTAGATACATTATATTGATACTGTTATTATTTCGAACATTTTTGTTATCTACATCATAGACATTGTTTTATTTGAACTGGTATGTATTCATTTTTGCTTTATTAGGTAAACTTCTGTTCCCATGACGACATCTTATCCTGGTCTGTGGATAGATTATTTGAAGAAGCCATTACGGCTCTCCTCCATGAGATGCATTCAGCCAGTGATCTATTCAGCTTGAGGCCATCAGGACAGCCATTCCCTGCCAGCTGTTGTGACCGACTTTGCTTGTCTGTTTTGGACACATGTGCAAGACCTCCGCTTCAACCCAAAATAATGTGCTAACGTTATTTTGTTCCCTTCACACACAATATTGTTAATTACCCTATAATATTCTATGCATGTCGATGACTGCATCAAGACATTGTTTATAGCAGCTGTTCCTGAGCTGCTCCCCCACTCCAGTTTCCTGTTTGGGACATGAAGCCAAGGCTGCTAATTCATTCACTGTCTGATCGCTGTTATCTCCAGGCTCTACCTCAAATTTTACACAAGAAGGCTGTGGTTACTAACATAGTAATCCCCTGTGTAGACTCATTTTCTATGATTCACTTCTCTTTAAATGTGTCTTCATAGCAGTGTTTATTTAAGTGGTAAACATATTATACAAAGAGATATTTTCTAAATCAATATGCAGCAAAATGGACTTATTTTAAAGTTAAGACTGAGAATAAAACGGGTAGTTTCAAAGCATTTACACATCAGCATGGATTTTTATATCGTCCTCTTATTAAGCAATACGAATGCTGTAAGGACTTCTTTTACTCCTAATGGAGGACGATCTGCTCTGATGTTTACTGTGTGACATTTTAATTTACTGTATACTATTGGTTGTGGGGTGGCCAGTACAGTATTCTTTTTAAATGCAATTTCACCATAATCTCAATTACAGCAAAATGTAAATTTATAAGAGCATTTTACTGGCATTATTGATCAGAATCAATTACTATGAATTAAACATTCCCTTTACTGTTACTTTGATTAGCTATTTTCAAGTGATTCTCTATACAAAGTATACACACTCAATCATTTAGTGAACTAAAATTAAGCAATGAAAACATTCCAAGGAAGAATCATTTAGTAACCAAACATATATTTATGAAAAGGCAACATCAACTGAAATCGTTTTTTGATTACAAACAAATTAGGTGTCTGTTTCAGTTGTAAATTTCAGTGTGCAAAACAACATGGCAGTTATCCTTTTTTCATTCAATTATGTGATAACAGTTATGAACATTTTTATACACTTGTGGGGAATGATGCATGAGAAAAGAACAAAAATCCCACAAACAATATAGAAGCAAAGACATAGAAAGCCAACAAAATGAAAGACTTGAGTGTTCATTCTGGCAAATAAAGAGCGCCCCCTCAGACAAAGTGCTTACAACAACAATCATCTAACACAAAAATGGAAAGACACATATTCTCTTCAAACATTATCAAAATTTGAACAGTGGGAAACCAAGAGGTGTCATACAGTGTATGGAGTAACCTATTAATAAAAAATTCAAAAATCTCCCTGAGTAGAATACACTGTACACATTCAGCATTTCAATATAAGCTGTATTAATTAGAACTTAAAGGAGTCTTAAAATAAATATAAAACAATAAATACAAAATTAAATTAAGAGCAGACCCTGTGCCCTCTAAGAATAGTACTGATCCAAGGTGTGCTCAGATTCTACTGACTGTTACACGGTGACCTTAAAAGGCTAAACTGATCAAATCCAGCAATACCATTTCTTCCCTGGGACAAATGAACATGTTCCCTTTTTGTGTACATTATACCATATTTGCTGGCCAAGAGAAAAAGAACAAAATTACATGAACAGAAAAAGACATTGGGAAATAACTGTGGCTGTACCTGGGTAGTGAGCTTTCACTGGCCAATGAAATTCCACTCGAAGTCAATGAGATTCTTCAGGAGAGTGGAGACATGAGTATTAACTGTGACTGACTTCTTTAGAACGACTCTCCCTGTCCTCTTGGAGATGATCTTGCCTCGACCGGCCTTTGTTCCTCTTTCTGGATTGATTCCAACAAATCGCCTGAAAAACATAGTCTGAGATCAGAGGTTGGATAGACATTAATTCTGCTATATATGAACTGTTCATGAATATGAAATATGTCTTACCTTTGAATGAATTCAAGTGTACAGGCAGCTTCCTCTTGGTAGTGTAGGTTGAAGATATAGTACACTGAAAACAGAGCAGCAAGCCCTGTCACAAATGCTTGTTGGATGCCCTCACAAATGACATGTCCCTCCAGGCTGATCATCCATCGTCCAACTGCCGCCTGCTCTGTTCCACCTGAAACGTGGAATCACGAAGAAGAATTTTAGAAAAAAGCATCTTTACTTGTATGAAATCTCTGTTTGAAAGAACATTCATGCATAATTGAAATACAGACAACTTGAAAAACTCATCTGTACAATATACATTTGATAATCCACTGAATAAATACCGAGCAGTATTAGACGAGGAGTCAGGGGTAGGGTAAGGGCTGCTCTGGTCTGATGAGGACGATGTAGCTACTGGTGATGATGCACTGGACTGTGGGGAGCAGCTTTCAAGTGGTGATGGGCTGGACAGTGTTGTGGGGTTTGGAATAATTTGAAGATCCAGAGTGACCATCTCTGTCTCTGGCAACAAGAAAAATAATGCATTAGTGAATGACTGTCAAATATGGTAACCAGACAAAGTGGCTTGTAGAATTAAAGAAAAACTTTTGCACATGGCCAGAATGTCCCAGCATTAGCTGGGACCTAGCATATATTTCAAGCCTTGTACATCACATTAAGACAAATTTGACTTACCTGATTTAAATGCCTTCAACAGCTTCCGAAGCTGAATAACAGGCAAGAGGTCAGTCGGGTCTTCCTGCTGTACATATTCCAGGTCTTCTTTTGATTCTAAACCTGAACTTTCAAGCCTAGCAATTAGCTGCGATTTAGTCTCTTCAGAGAGATTTGGCAATGCCTTGAGGATGATGCCCAGGATGTCTTCCTCTAAAGTAGACATTGACCTACACTGTGATAAAAGAATGGTGGAGAACTATTAATGCAACGCCATCAACAGTGTATTCAGAGAAGGGATAGTAGTCCAGCAGATTTTCTTGCTTAACACAGCAGTAGCTTTTCTGACTTTGTGTAAGGCAATGAGCACCTAAATCAGGAAGATGCACAGCCAGATATTTCTCAGCAATAAAATGTAAACTTGGCAAATTCTCACAAGTGGCATTGCAAAAATCAACATGACATGTTAACGATGTTGCACCAGACAATCTTGGTCGAATTTGGTCTATTTTATGATGTCTGTACACATGGGATTTAAATGCTGCAAATGTATGAAATGTTAATTTGCAGTTGGGCAGGGCACACTTTAAAGTTGAGTTTGGAATATTTCTATGAATTCTCATGTGCCTAATAAATGCCAACAAAGTGGCACATTGACGAGCACAGACCTGGCATAGCATTTTGAAAGTCAATAACTGCAAAAAAAAAATTGATTACTTGCTTTTACAAGGTAAAAACACGTATTTAAAATTTTCTTTTATGTACTAAATGGCATTTATACTGATTTTAAACAAACCAGTGTATCAGGCAGAATACTACAGTTTTAGCATGAACTTTAAAATATCTGCTGTATTCTGGCTATGTAAGAAACTCTCTGACGATAGACAGTTTTTAAAAATAAAAGTGTGACTGAAATATCAAGTTTAGACTCAAAAGGTCTTCTCTGAGATTGTACATATTACATGCCGACATTCACTATGAACATGAAACGAAAAAAGCACAGCAGTATGAATAGTCTTATTGTGTAGCTAACCAACACTGTCTATATGCTAGCATAAGTAGATCAAATTATAAGGTCAATTCTATTACACCTAAAGTTAATGCTACTAGTGCTGACAATTACAATTTTAACACACAACAAGCTGAAACATTGCTAGCAAGCCTATTGTGTTACTGATGTACTCACCACACCATTGCAGGTTCAGAGGACCACATGTGAGTGCTGCAAGCTAGCTTAGTTGCATTGCTAACCAGTCAGAGTTAGTTTAAAGACAGCAAAAGTAAGCAAACAATACCAATCAAATAAAGTGTATATGAATTTACCGTGTGATTTGCGCATAAAATGCCGGATTTAAATGGATAATCTACAAACACCATGCAGGTCCACAGATTGCTTCTTGTAGTTGCATTCACATGTATCTCCAATAGAAAAACAGTAGAGCTCTGTAATAATGGGATCTCTACAGGGTTGATTCAAGCATCACCCCCAGAATGCAATGGGGTTTACGGTAAACTGCAGTATTTTTAGACAACAAGTAAACCACCAATACATATTTCAGAATGCACTGTTTTCTACAGAACATTACCGTTTTAATGGAAAACTGTTTGTTACTGTGAGAATTTGGCTGTTTTTTTACAGCAATTTGTTACAGTGCAGGTGTATTCTTTATAACCTCCATTATTTTCCAGTTTTGAGACAAAAGTTTGTGTGACATCACAGCAAAAAGTGTACTGAGCACAACACTTGATGACAAGAACTCTAAGACTTACAGACTGCCCTGGATGCTTTAATGCCGAATGGAACTGCTTTGTACTAAATGGGTCTTCCCAGCATTTTGCAGTGTTAACTTTTACAACGTTATCCTAAAAAACACAAACCATGATATCAACCTTTTCGAATATCCATCCCTTCAGTTTCTATAGCTGCCTGTCCTCCATTGCGGGGGTCTCAAGGGGGGGGAGTTGTAGCCAAGTCTCATCATGCTCTGGTAGAGATACAGTGAACCTTCTCGTCATGTCATCTTGTAACACGCATGGAGCAACACATTCACACCTTTGGGTTACTCTGATTTTTCCAGTTCAGTAAGAGGGGTGAACATGCACATTTGGGAGGGGGCGGGGCGCATGGAAAATATTTTGTGTCTCCTGTATTTTAGTTGATTTGTGAGGTAATTCCTTGATGATCATTTATTTGATGCAAACAGTGAAATGGGACTATGTGTTTTTTTTTCAATGGATGTAAATGAGAATGAACCTTATAGACAATACACAATTGCCGTCTTTAGAATCCCCCTCCGTCCCCCCGTCTCCACCAAGCAGGCTGTGTTGAATTACACAGCCAGTGTATATACATGTATTTATTTTTTTAGGATGTATTCTGCACACCACCAGTAACACTGTTTCTATAGCTACACCCCGATATCATGTTTATCTTCGGGACATATTCCAGAGAGAGAGGAAATGAGTCTCGTGCATTATAGGGTCCACCACAGGCATCTTAAATACGATTATGTGACCTGACAGTCTGAGGTCTATCACTGACAGTGATCCATGCGGAGGGAAGGTTGTGATTGTCAGTGCGAGGCTTTCTCTCCGCGCTGCGCCTGAGCCAAGCGCTCAACATGCGGTGCGGGGCTGCGCCGCAGAATCGCTACCGGCAAATTAAGCCTCCTGACGACTCCAGCGTCCAGGCCTGTGCAGACAAAGGAAGACACACATATGCGAGCCACAGAACATGTGTTCGTGTTTGCGACCACGTTTTTTCCCGTATGAATTTTTCATTTTAGAGGAGGTGATGCTGAATATTCCTCACGTTATAGCCCTGTCCTCGCCTTTTATGCGCAACAGTAAGAATTACGCACGATGAGCCAAATCCCTGGGTTATTTTCTCCATTTCAGGAAGTCCTCAATGGTTGTTCCAGCCATGTGCTGCACAGCAGTTGGGATTTATTTTTACAAACTGAATGACTGGTGTCGCTGAATGCATGAAACATTGATGCAGCCGTTCTGTGTGGTCGCAGCTCCTTCATGATGGGGGTGCTTTTAATGTGTAGGTTGCTCATTATCTCCCAGACCATACACCGACGTCGCAATGGAGGGATGAGAGGAGGAGAGAGAGATGGGTGGGGAGGGAGGAGGGCGGCTGCACCACGGCGGAGAGGAGAGAGCTGAAGTCTGGATGCGCGCTAGGGTGGGATACGGTCCCTCCAAGGTCAAGTCAGCTATATTGAATTTTGAGTGTTCCGGTTAGTCTCCTTCAAAATAAATCCCATAAATAAGCACAAGCTTAATACTCACATAGACAGGCTGTAAGAAGAGCTGATATGGCACATAGAGTATGGTGACTTAAAGAAAACAAGAAAAGAGTTATACAGACAAAATTATTGTTTATTTATTCCAAATAGACTAACAAACAGGGAAAACCCCTATAAGTTTGGTATTAACTAACCCAAACAAACCAATATCCACCTATTACGCGCAGCTCTTTGTTTTGGCACATTTAACCGAAGGAGCTCTCAAGTAGTTTTAGCTCTCTAAGCCTGTACTAGAGCTACGTGAAAGAGACAATTGACACTTTCCGTGCCTTATTTTGAAAGGCATGCCTCTCTTTTCCGGTTTGCAGGGGCAAATTTCTTCCGTCTTGACGGAGTTCACAGCTCCAGCAGCAGGGAAACACACCCGTCAGCAGCGCGCACTGGAGACACAAAAAAGGCGCATCGCGGACAAAGGAAATATGGGTGCGCTGAGGAGGATTCACCTCTGCCCGGTCACACGATGGATGAGCCGCTTCTGTTTCATTTACCGGGAGACCAATTAGCCCACCTTAATGAGGTGCTGGGATGCGAGGTACTGCAAGCTAAAAAGGCGGAAGGCTGCGTTTAATCTGTCTGCGGATCCTGTGAGCTTGCAATGGCTGTGGCGGGGATATGCAACCGGATAGGGAATAATGTGCCTTTTTATTTTGTGATATTTTCATTATTTTGTGGCCTTTCTTGCGGACAATTGCGTTATTCTATTCCGGAAGAACTGGAAAATGGGGCACTGGTCGGTGATGTGGCGCATGACTTGGGGCTGGATATTCGAAAGCTCGCCACCCGAAAAATTAAGGTAACCTCCAACAGCGGCAAACGCTATGTGATTGTCAACCCCAAAAACGGGAAATTGCTCGTCAATGAGAGGATCGACAGGGAGGCGCTGTGTGATCTGTCCAGCGCCTGCCTCATTAATCTGGAGGTGCTGGTCGAGAACCCCAGTGAGGTGCACCATGTCGAGGTGGAGATTGTGGACGCCAATGATAACGCGCCGCAGTTCCCCAGAGAGGAGTACCAACTGGAAATCACAGAATCTGCTTTACCGGGGACTCGGTACCCGATTGAAAACGCTCAGGACCCGGACGTCGGGTCCAATTCAGTTCGTATGTATCAGCTCAGCACAAACGACCATTTCGCGCTGGTATCCAACAAACCCTCCCTAAACACAAAGCACATCGAGCTTGTGCTCAAGAAGCCCCTGGATCGTGAACAGACGCCTTACCACCAAATCATTCTAAGTGCTGTGGATGGTGGGACCCCAGAGAAAACAGGCACTGCTAAAATCAATATCCGGGTCCTCGACTCAAATGACAATGTCCCCCTCTTTGACAGCTCAGTGTACAAGGTGAAGCTGTTGGAAAATTCACCCAAAGACACCTTGGTAATCAAGCTGAATGCAAGTGATCTGGACGAGGGCACAAATGGAGAGGTGTATTACTCCTTCAGCAGCTACACTCCAGAGAGAGTGAGGCAGATGTTCAGCATGGACACTAACACGGGAGAGATACGAGTGAGGAGCAATGTTGACTACGAAGAGACCAACTCCTACGAGATGTACATCCAGGCGATGGACAAGGGACCCGGGGCCGTGCCAGCACACTGTAAGGTCGTGGTGGAAGTGGTCGATGTGAATGACAATGTCCCTCAGATAGTGTTGTCATCCCTGTCCAGCCCTGTGAGAGAAGACGCCCGTGCAGACACAGTCGTGGCCCTCATTAGCGTTACCGATCGGGACTCTGGCGCGAACAAGCAGGTGAGCCTGGAGATCCCAGCAGGCCTTCCCTTCAAGATCAAGTCATTCAGAAATTACTACACTCTGGTTACCTCAGCCTTCCTGGACCGTGAGACCACTGATGCCTACAATGTCACTCTGAGTGCCACAGATGGGGGGAACCCTCCCCTCTCCTCCCAAAAGACCATACAGGTGGACGTGGCTGATGTAAATGACAACCCGCCACGATTCGAGCAGACTTCGTACACGGTCTACGTGGGTGAGAACAATGGCCCCGGGGCGTCTTTGTGCACCGTGAAAGCTCAAGATGCCGACATCAAGGAGAACGCGCGCATCACCTACACAGTGCTCAATGACAACAACCATGGCATCCCTGTCACCTCCTATGTGTCTGTGAAGGCCGATACTGGGGAGGCTTATGCCCTGCGAGCCTTCGACTATGAGTCACTGAGAGAGTTTCACTTCCAGGTCAAAGCCCAAGATGGGGGCATTCCTCCGCTCAGCCGCGTCGCCACTGTCTACATCTACATAATGGATCAGAATGACCACGCACCACTGATAGTCAACCCTCCCGGCAATGGCACGCGCTCCTTGGAGACCGTGCAGAAGAACGCGGAGCCCGGTGCCTTGGTGACCAAAGTGGTAGCATACGATGCAGACGCTGGTCCAAATGCCTGGTTGGTGTACTTGCTGGAGACGGCCACCGACCTGGACTTGTTCAAGGTCCACGAACACACCGGTGAGATCAGAACCACGCGGAGGATCCTGGAGGACAACTCCACCTCCTTTGCTCTGACAGTCTTAGTGAAGGACCATGGGCAGCCTGCTCTCTCCTCCACAGCCACCATCAACGTGGCTGTCATGGAGGTGCTGCCCAAGGTGGTCCCTGACCCCAGGAAGATCATCCGACCTCACAGCACCCTGCTCTTCTCCAACGTGACCCTCTACTTGATTGTGGCCTTGAGCGCCACCACCTTTGTGTTCCTGGTCACCGTGGTGGTGCTGGCCATTGTCCGCTGTCACGCCTACTGCACCCAGCCCGGGTCCTGCTCCCCTTGCTGCGTGTCCCAGAAGCCCCCTCCAGACGGCGGGAGCAACAGCGTGAGTGCTGTTCCGCCAGGCGGGCCCGGAGCCGGGGCACAGCCCAACAGCAACGTGATGCTGCGTAGAGACCTTAAAGTGGAGCCTCACTACATCGAAGTGCGGGGGAATGGCTCCCTGACAAAGACTTACTGCTACAAGACCTGCCTGACAGCCACCTCTGGCAGTGACACTTTCATGTTCTACAACACAGGACGTCCCATCAGCGGCACCTGGGGCAGCGGTGCCGACCGCTTCTTCACCAGTGGCAGTGGATTTGTACGCAGACTGAGTATGCCTGATGCCTCACTGCAACTCTGCCCAGAGGTGTGTCATTAACTCTTTATGTTTATCTTTGTCTGCAGATCTAGGAGGTCATGAATCATCATGTTTACATCAACCCCACATTTTAATTAAATGTTATTTAGTTGCAAACAACTATTTGAAGCACATTGTAAAACCACCCACATTATTGCTAGTCAGTTTTTGTGCTGCTGCAGAATGATGATGGTATTCCTGCACGTACCCATTCTCTTTGTGCAGCTCCCAGTTGTACTGTGCAGTAACTCGTTCCAGTTCAGCTCAGCACTCACACTGCATCAGTGTCAGTCCGGATTTCCTTTCAAGGCTCCGGTGTTATTTCTGATGATTCAGAGATTTGAGTTTCAGTTTGAGGTTGTCATCACATCTACACCAGAACAGGTCACGCCCTCCTCACTACTCGCCCCGTTCCCCGTGCATGTGGGCTTGACTTCTGTGCGTGGGTGTGAGAGAGAGTGTGAGTGAGTTAAACTGAAGAGTTACACTGGAGCAGTCGGGGGTTAAGTGACTCGATCTAAACCATTGCAAGACTCGTTGATTAGTTGTTGAAAGGGACTTGAATATACCTAAATATTGTGTCAGAGTTTGTCATTACACCCTAAATGTTTTTCTTTTCCTGCTCTGAAAGGTTGTGCGCCACTTCAGTGACACAGTATCCTCACTAATAAGGACTTCTGGATGTGTGAAACAGTGATTGCCTTCTAAATTAACAAAAAACTATTAATATTGAGGCAATAATGAACCCATACTGCTCTTAGGTGTTGAGTTGGCAGGAACCCAACCCAACAAAATTAAGTCTGGCACATGCCTTTCTTGCCAAAAATAATCAAAATGTGCAGTTCCTAAATACTGAAATCTTGTCTGTTAATTTGCATTCAAGCAATCTGTCTTTGAGTCTAACTTGAACAGATGAATCCGGATTTTGTGGAATAACATTATTTATTGTATTATATCGTGGAAGCAAAGGCTCCTCAAGTTAGTATTTTACCTCTGGATGCATCATCTGAATCATGATGTACCAATCGCTGGTACATTAGTACTAAAATGAGAAAATCTCTCACAGAGACAAGTCTAGCAGTGACTAAATTGAATTAACCTCAAGCCTGTGTTCCTTAGCCCTGCAAATTAGATTTACACACAGAGGCTGGGGCGGCCGGCTGAGAACACTCCGCTCTGAACTGAACTGAGGAACAACATGTGGTTTCTTTATCTGGGACACTTGCTCCAGCAGGTCTGAGACCCCCTGATTTCCCTTCTCAGTGTCCTTGAGATCTGAGGCTGTGACCCACATGATGCTGACAGATTCCAGTGTTTGCTGTGCTACCAATGTTCACAGTCAGTTCACACAGTGCATATGCACGGCGCCAACTCATGAGGAATATCATTATGAAAGGGTCAGGCACAATTAATGCTAATGAAAGATTAGCTCATTAAAAATAGGACTTTTCCCCCCATGAGGTTTCTATGGGTCTTTGAATCTTAAAGGCGTAATCCTGAGACTAGCATGATAAAAAATAGGGCAGCCTGATACAGCCCAAAAAACATCATTCAACACTTCTTAGATACATGTATTTTGGTTGAGAATGCACTTAAATAATTAGCCCCAAAAGAAATCTCTATCATATTGTGAATAATATCTATATGACCTGCAGATTTATTCCTCCACTAAGAAAATAGAGTCGAAAGAAAGATGGAAAAATAATACATTTGTGAGTGATTGTTCTTCCCACTGATCCAAGATAAACCAGAGAATGTGGTTGCCCTAGCGACAATGGATCATCCTTATTTTCAATAAGTTACTAGAGGGCTGATCAGAGTGTCAAACACCTCAGTCCAGGTTCATCAGGAGCAAATAGATTTACTCAAAGTTGTAGACAAACACACACGCAGAAGTCTGTACAAACACCCCAGCACTCAGGGAAAGGGCATGAACCTCCCAGTGCTCCCATTTACAGAGCCACAGAGTGAGAGTCTGTCCAAAAACCCATCAATATGGCTCTCACTCACTGCCCTTTTTAAAGCCCTCAGTTTGGACCTCAATATGTACGCATGCGTGTGTGATTCTGTGCCTGCAACAGGGGGAGACACAACTGCAGTGCTCCCACCACGTACCGAGCTGGGATATGCATGATGATTAATTGATGAGACCATGGCCCAGCCTGGCTCTGCACTGTATGAGAGCAAACTAAACCCACACTCTTCCCTCTCTCTATCTGTCTTTTTCCATCCCCCCACCCTCTCTCTCTCTCTCTCTCTCTCTCTCTCCCTCTATGTCTCTCTCTTGCTCGCTCAGCCAAAAGCCCCGAATGCTGACTGGCGATATTCTGCATCTTTGAGGGCAGGGATGCAGAGGTAAGCACTTTCCATCTTTAACTCTTTTGCAACTTGTGATCATCATGGTAATAAGTTATTAATTCCTGTAGTGTCTACGCCCAGTCTGTGGCACCACAACAGTGACCCTGTGTGTTGCTCTTTTTTCTCGGATGATGCATTAGTGTTCGTGCAAATAGCCATTCCTAAAAAATCGGAAAAAGGCTATTCAACCAAAATGTATCAATCATAAGCAGAAGTGACTGCTAGTGACCCCTCAGCATCTGTTTCAACCTCCTCCTCCTTAAGGAGAAGCCGTTTACTGCTCCCATCAGTGGAGGCACCGCATTCCTCCTCTGCAGTGAAACACTATATAGGCCATCTACATTCTGAACACCGCGTCCCCCAGTTACAGTCTTTAAGCAGGAAGCATGAAGGACAAATGAGCCGACTATGACCTTTCTCAGATTATCAGATGCACACACGCTTCAGTGTCTGCATGTACAAGCGCCCATTGTGCACACGCACAACACATGTACGTGCGTGTATTCGTACACGTCCGTCTGCAGATGAGGGGAGAAGTTGTGAAGTCGGACAGCAGAGGACATTTTAGACACCGCACTCATACTTGTTTATTCACTGAGCATATTTGCAAGCATCTCAAGCTCCATAGAGCCCCATCGCTTGACACAATTATACAAATCGCAACACAGATAGGTCTGAAAACGGACAGATGCACTCTATATTCCAAATATAACACTGGAATAGAATAAAGCTTTGAGAACCCCAGGCAAATGGCCTTACATCTACACATACTGCAGGACCTAGTAGATTGTCCTTTCCCCAACAATAATAGGCCGACTTCTAAAGTTTAGGTTTGAGGTTTATATTGTCGCATTTCAAATGATGTATTTTCAGTGTGCTTGCTCTTAAAAGAATATAACAAATATGAAGAATTCATTAGTTCTGAGTAAGTAAAGCACTACACATGTAAGCTTTCTTGTTAATTACCTTATTCACAAATCAGAGAACACAAATTAAAAGTATGCAACAATTTGAATAAAGTCTGTAATGAAGTGTTTTGCTAATTTGTTATGAAGACAGCTGGAACGTCAGGGCCTAATGAGTTTTTTCCTCCACATCGCTTGTACCGAATTTTAATAATTTCATGCTAACAATGCTCACCGCTCACATGTGCAGTCTACTGCTCCGTCTAACTTTGATTTAATTGGATATTAGTGTTAATTTCTATGGTGCTCAGGGTATCATAATGTGCATCATGTCATCAAGTCACTGTAACACGACATGGTTTAACATAAATCATCACCGCAATTTGCCGCTGTCATCTCTAAAATGGCTGGAACGCACGCAGACCCAGAGACGGCGGCTCACATTAACACTTAACCCGAACGTGCGCGCGCGTGTGTGCTGTAATCTCCCTCACTACACTGCAGCTTGTAGCACCAACAGTACTGACCCACATTCCTGGTGTAGTCGGTTACTGTAGGAAACACCAGTCCTCTCTGTGTGTGTGTCATATCCCCACACATTCAAACTGCCCCTCTGCTTGTGGAAACGCTCGAGACTCACGCTGCTCAGGACATCCATAGCCATTTTATATTCCTGGCAAATCCCTATTTATCACAGCCAGTGTGCTGCAGTTTGAGACAAATTCTGGATGTGCTGCAGCGAGAGGCCCAGGGGGATGGCAGCCTTGGTTTGAAACGTGCATGTGTTTAATATTTACAAATTGTTAAAAAGACACAATCATACACAGTGAGCTTTAGAAGTGGAAGGTAGACTATTAATATTATTTGGACAGAACCAGACTAGTTGTTTCCCTCTGCCTCCATGGGAAATGCGAAGCTCAGCTAATTAGCTGTGGGCTGCAGCTTCACATTGAGTGTGTAGAGAACAGAGTGATACAACTCTCCTCTAACTCTTTGCAAAAAAGTGAATAGAAATATTTTCAAAAATGTCAAATTATTCCCTCTTTTGAACAAAGAAAATATCTTCATGCAAATCTTTATGTTCTTTGTGTACAACCACACAAATCACTCTAAAAACTACAAGTTGTGGTTTTGAATGGAGGTCATGTTGCTCGGCAGCATCACAGGATGATAAGGCGGCAGGAAGTTTTTTTTGGGGACAAACAGCTGTTTCTCCCATTTTGAGTTTTAATGCTAAGCTATGCTAACCATCTGCTCACTGTGGACCTTATTTAACAGAAACTGTGTCACTGGCAAGACTGCAAATAATAAAATAGTGTGTCAACCTTTTCTGAAAAAGTTTAAATATTGAATGATATCACAGACTTTCAAACAAAACTGCAGAGCACATTTGAAATGTGTTTATTTATTATGATACTACTCAGTACATCGTGGCAGAGACATAAATAAATAACATTTTTGTTGTCCATTTGAAGGGAA
This sequence comes from Limanda limanda, assembly GCF_963576545.1. Classification (NCBI taxonomy): domain Eukaryota; kingdom Metazoa; phylum Chordata; class Actinopteri; order Pleuronectiformes; family Pleuronectidae; genus Limanda; species Limanda limanda. The sequence goes on from NC_083649.1 coordinate 19,230,373, forward strand.
AATAAAGGTCATCCAGCGTGCAACATCAGAACTTGGTTTCTCCCATGTAATGGTTTTCTAATTGATTTCCATGAGTCATCACAGAGTGCAAGTGAAAAAACAGGAAGATGAACTGTGTCTGTTTTCACTTTGCCGTCTCTCTGAGTGCTGTCTGCCTACCAGCTGCGTTGAATAAAAAAGTAGAGCTCAGAAAAGTAGACCCTCTAGGTTTTCACATTACGAAAAAACAAACAAATTGAAACTTAAAAATGTGGGTAGGGATTGTAGGATGAATTTTTGTTTCCTGCTTTTTGCACAAATAAAAACAAAGCAATTAAATGGCAGGCAGTTAACGACATGCATTATGTTGTGCATTCCAATTAGATATGTGAATCATTGTCATCTTATGTATGTTGGGAGAAAAACAAACATAAAATACAGTAACACATACACATTTTATACATGTTGCTTTGTAGATGCTTGTAAGATTAATCCTGAAGCTAAAACCTGACAGGTCAAAACCTTGAAGGATCCTAACAGGTGCAGCAGTTTATAGTCTTCATAAATGCAGCCCAGGGTTTTGTGTAGCAGCACTAATGTGAATTCCCATTAGGATGGATATGTGCTCTGCACCATGCTGTGAGCAACCACAATCAATTCCATATCCCTGAGCTGCAGTTTATTTTTTCCCTCTCTTCAAACCTGCAATACCTTAAAACAGGCCAGCGTTATGAATAAGAATAATGTCTTAATGTAGACATTAGCACAGTTCAAGAGGGTTTGTACATAAAAAAGCTTTCACTGCTGCAAAGGCAAGAGTGTAATACGGAAGTTCATATCTAATTATAGAAAGAAATTAATAAAAGTAATATCTTTATTTATATAGCACTTCTCAAAATAGCCATTTTACAAAGAGGACAAAATGAATCAAGAAAACTCAATATCAAGGAAAATTCATACTATCATTTAAATTCTAAGACATCAAATTTTAAAATCAAAGACAACCAATAAAACATCAATTACAAGTTATAAGATAAAATAAACATTGTTAAGTTAAGAGCAAGTTTAGAGATCATCTGTTGGATGAAGAGAAAATAAACAGAGATACATTTTTAAAAAGGAAGTTTTTTATTGGAGCAACTGAATTAAAAGTCCTCTGAATACCTACACTACATTTTAAGTTGGCCACCATCTCCAGTAATATATGAAGAACAGAATGTGGATTTTATGATAAACTAAGATGACTATGACATCAGTTGAGATGATGAAGACACTTATTTATGTATTCTTTATTTAAAAAAAGAAAATTTGTACTGTGTTTAGTCTCAAAGTTCAAACCATACTTGCAAGCATTTCTGTCCCACGTGCAAAACCTTGGCTCCACAGGCTCAGGGATGAAACTAGTATGAACTCACCATTCACCATATTCTAGCAACTGCTCAACACAGCCTGTCACCTCTCATCAAGTTAAATTTTGAGACTGTGGACAGTGGCTGATGCTCCCTGCCTTTGATTGGTCACTTGCGAGAAGTCCTTTGCGCTTGTGGATACTAATCTTTGAGCTTGGAGAGTAGAAACGCTCCCTTACCAGAATGGTTTGGGCTCAAACAGGTGTGAGTTTTGAAACGCGATAAATGTACATTTATTTACATGAATGCAAATGTAAATGCACCCAGGCCCTTTCAATAGTTAAAAAGCACACACCAGTATGAGTAGACAACAGTTGATAAAGGTACATTTGAGTACAGTCCTGATAAAGTAATATCAGTAATGACATTTCTTAATGTTGCCTTTAGAAGATCCAATATGATAAGGACTCTCTAATAAACTGTGGTGCTGAATTCCATTGGTGTGATGCCTTAAAGGGAAAACATCCTGGCTGAATTCAGTGTTCCTCAGTGGGGATGTGCAGTGCCCACTGGCTGCACCTCTAGTTGTTCTATTTGAGGAGCATCTGCTTTTCTTACTCACATGTACTGGTTTGGTGTTTTCACGGCACATCAGTTAAAGGTAATTCATTAGATGACTGAAATCTACTACACCGGGTTTCAAGAGGCAACATCTGAGGGCTGCGTTAGCCTCGGTCTTGTATGCATATTTTTGTATTCGTTGACCCATCAGTGGTTCTGTCATTGTCGCCACATTGTAGGTTTGCTGTTATTTCCCAAACAAGGCTTGACAGATACAGTAGGTGTTAGAAATAGCTGCCAGGAATCCAGGCGCAGCTTTCCATTGCCAGAGTTCACAAAATACTTTCTGCCGATTCCTCTTCCCCAAGGATGGGCACATTTTCTACATTTGTACGTCAGACATTTTGACAAGTGACAGCAGGAAGGTGGTGTAAATAAAATCAATGATGGCAACATTTTATTTAGCTGCTGGTCACCCATGGCTACTTGGCTGTCGAGGCCTGGAACTGTGACTAATACGACTTGAATTCAGTTTGTTAATGCTAGATTACCATGTCAGTTAGAGGCTATCGAGGAAAGCAAATGTCCTTTTTCTTTTTCTTTCGTAATAAGTAAAAAAAAAAATTGTCGTCAGGTCTGTAAATAATTCATTTTGTTTTGATGTGTTGTCTGACTTTGCTGAATGTGTCCTGCGTTTCAGCTCGGTCCACATGGAGGAGTCCTCTGTGATGCAGGGAGCCCAGGGGATGCTCGTCCAGAACTGGCCCACTGTTTCCAGCGCCGCAGGTGAGTGGTTGTGTAGCAGTCAGGATGTGTTAGCTTCACAGATGATGACGAAAAATATGCAAGTAATATATTTTGCCCGTTTTATCTGCAAAAATAATGCTTAAAAAAAATAAATGAGAGTACTGTAAGTCAGATGGACTGAAATGTATTTATGTAATATGCTCTATTATTAGTTGAAACAGATTCTGGGAAACGATTTTGGAGACAGGAGTCTTCTGGTGTCCATTTCTAGTTTTGACCAATCATGTTTGACTAGGCTGTTATCCGCAGGTAAACAGTCCGTGTGAAGAGCAAAAGAGGTGGAACACGCTGACCGAAATACATCGGCTATCAGCCTTTTAAATTGCAGAAAGTTTTTAATATATATTAGCAAAAACAACGTCTGGACCTACAACACCTTCAAAAAGTATTACTCTTTCTGTTTTGTGTTGAAAAACGTAACCAGAAGGTCGGTGGGTTCATTCTGAAGTATCCTTGGCCCTGATGGTGTTTGAATAATGTGACAGACAATCTGCTGTGTATTTAAGCGCTGTATGAATGCCTGTGTAAACGTGACTTGTTCTGTAAAGTGTTGTGAGTGGTCGATAGGACTGATAACGTGCTGTATAAATACAGTCCAATGCTGTACATTCTTGTGTATCATGCAGTTCAGAAATGACAAAAAAAAGAAAACAAGATTAAATACATGAAAACATTGAGACAATCAGTGGAAATGCAGTGATTTGCAGTAGAATGTATTCATTCAAACATAGTACTGAATATGTCCTAAGTAATAAATGGTTAGCTTTGCATAGGAAGCCGTAAAACATGTTAACAGCTCCGTTAAAAAATAAAAGGAACTCAGCCTACTAACACCTCTGAAGCTCCTTAATCAATATGTTTTATCTCATTTCATTGAATCATTATTAATAAAAACTAACCATATAATACCAAGTTGAATCATGAAGTTTTCAGCACTGATTGTTAGTAGATTTCAGAGTTCTTTAAGCATTTTTTTTTTCTTAGTTTTTATCGTTCTCATCACATGAGAATCCATTTCACAGACTGAATCCATTAAGCTGAATGCATCTCAGCTTTGTTTAACTCTTGGATCAGATAATATAATCAAACTGGGGTTTTGACAGAAGTGAACATCAACACGGTCTTGACTAATAGTGTGATGCTCATTCAGAGCTCAGCGGAGAGGCCAAAAGCCTGAAGCCGTCGTGCACAGTCACAGACAAACAACTGTTTGACCTGTGAAAGCAGCTCGCAGCGTGGAGAGGTGCAGACAGAGAAACGTCTGCAACCGGTTTAATTAATGAGAGATGAGTTGTCCAGTGTGGGTGCGAACAGTGAGAATGTGCCGTGGCAAAGCGGCTCGTGCATCATCATTCACAGAAACACTGGCACGAAGCTAACGACTACAAAAAATCTGTTACTGTACGAGACGCTGAGTGGATCTTTTGCGTCGGCTGACTGGAGGACTTTGTTACTAGGGAACATTGTGCTGCCCTCCCTTCTTTGGCCCAGCTGCCGCTCATTGATTTCCTGTCCAGCTGCAGGAATTAGAACATAGGTACAGACTTGAGGGTGACGTTTAACATCACAGTCAATCACTCAGTGAGTCAGTGACAGACCGTATCACTGTCTTCTGCAAACACACTGTGTGCATGTGAAGGCTTTTCTCTCTCTCTCTCTCTCCCAGGGAAATTGTTAGAGATACATGCTGCTGCACCAGTTCCCTGTTTTTCTGTGCCGGTTTGCTGCAGAGAAATGTGACAAACCTGCACGTCTGGTTATGTAAAAGCTCAAATATTGTCACCAAAAAGAATATCCCACCGCAGCCTGAGCATCGGTGCATTGTTGCATCAGGAATTAATTTCGTAGGAGTGGCTCAGCGCTTATATATAGAAATCTACTGGATTTCAGGTTGATCCTCTTGCAGGTTTTTGCCATAATGAAACTATCTCATGTGCTGTGATGCATCTAAATGCAGCACCCTCAAAACTGGGTTTATGTAAGTGACCTGTAGTGCAGATGAGACGTGTGTCTGATGCCGGAGGGGGAGACGAGCTATTATCAGTCATGAGAGAAAGTCATGTGGAGAAAAAAAAAAAAGGAGAGATCCAGTCAAATTAAAAGCAATTTTGAAGAGAGGGATCAGAGGAGATGTACTGGGGGGGGGTAAAAAAAAAAAAGGAAGGTGTGGGGGGATGGAGGAAGAAAGGTTAAGAGGATTGGCAGGTTCCTGCGGTAGTGTTGTTGCTAGGGAACGCCATGTGACCTGTTGCCTGGCAACACTGTCTAACGGAGAGATTGCTGCAGCAGCCGCACCCTCCATCAGCAGGGAGTGGGCGAAGGCAGTTTCCAAGGCAACCGGTCATATCTCTGAATGGGAGATTTAGAGACGGGGGGTGGGGGGTGGGGGGGGTTGAAGGAGCGGGGAGCAGAGCAAGGGACGGGGACACTGCAAGGGCAGGTATTAAGAGGAAAAAGAGGACACGCTGTAATTTAGAGGGAACACTGGATGTGTCTCATGCAGAATAGATGCGACGTGCAGTGTATATTTACACGAGCACCACTGTCAGATTTGAGCAAGTGCTACAAACCACCAGAGGGACTGTTGTAGATGGGAGCGTATCTCGGAACTAGACAGGAAATAACACAGTCTATTTTAAATGTAGGACACCAGGTTACACGAAATGAAGCTTCAAACACCCACATATCTACACCAGGTGTCATGGCAACCTCCTCCTCCCAAGGAGTTTTACTGTCCTGCTTACCAGCAGTTACACCATAATCCGTTTCAGACACGCATCCGCTGTGAAATGTTGGCTAATGTGAAGCCACCGCAGAGTTACAAATAATCCTCCAGGTCAGAGAAACTGTAGCACAGAGGAGGCAGAGCTCCTCGGAAATGTGTCAACTCTTGACATGACCCGCTCCTTATGAATGAACTTTTCACACACATACACACACACATACACAGGCCTCAAATTAATACATGGACCAGGTTTCTTAATTAACAACGTCAGGGTCCCTAATTTGTCACAGCCAGTGCAGAAAGCCCTGGGGTGTCCCAAGACGACGAGACAATATTCACTTGATTAAACGGTACACAGCAACACAACATTTGAGCTCAGATGGTCATGCATAGGCATGTGAAATGCTGCAGCGCCGTCAGGTGCACATAAGCCAAAGATGCACTGCTACGCTGCAAACTGCACAGTGTTACTGCTGTGAAGAAAACCATATTCTATCACAGCTGCTTGTCCAGTAATCGTACGCACATTTCTCTATGAAGCTGATTTTAGACACATTGGGTCCGGCCAATTTTCACATATGAAGAATGCACGCTCACAAAAAGATAAACATTTCCAGAATATTGAGGCGAGGGGAGTGGACCAGGCAGAGGACTGGACATGACGCTGCATTTTGTTTTTTCACATCACATTGACACCTTTGTTGGCCTCTAACGCCAAGAGCTCTTGAATCTCGTTCTTTTTCCATGTCGACATCTTTGTCTGCTTATTCTATGTGTCTGGTGCCTCCTCTTCATCCTGATATATTTTATGCTTTCATCCGGTTTTGATAAAAATGTCATGAGCATGCCCACTCGCTCGCTGTGAATGTTACTGCTTTATTCTCACATGGGCTGGTTCTGTAGGCGCAGTTTGAGACAGGAATCAAGACATAGAAAACTGATTTGCATATGTTTCCTTTGGAGTTAGCGCAGGAAGAGATTCAGTACTGTGGAGAGTAAATAATTAATAAAAGGTCATAAAGTTTTCAGGACACACACACTTTAGATCATAAGGTATTTAGACAGGTTATATAAGTATTTAGACAGGTCTGCAAAAACTTACTTAGAGAATGCACAACTGCAGTAAAGAGATGGTCTGGTTCTGGAACTCTCTTGCAGTGATTGGCATGAATCCACGTTGTCCTTTCAGCGACCTCTACTGCTGTGTGGAGTGCGTCTTTGACAACCCATCTGTGTATGTGCAGCCACATTTCCTCCAAAGTACACGCTCATCCACTGTGGCTTTAAGTTGGAGTTCCTGTAAGTGAGCCGTGGGGGATGGTTGAGTCGACATGTAGGAGAATGAGTGAGACATATAATGGCTTGCTAGCGGCTGCTTTCGCTGCTGCATCCGCTCTGGCATTACCTTGTCATACTGGGACGTTATTAGGTGGAGGAGGTGGTTGAGCCTGGGCTCCTGCCTGCAGGAACACCCGCTTGTGGTGGAGCTTGGTGTTGTTCAGGTTGTCGTCTTCTCGGCGGGGCAGAGTCGAGGTCGGAATCCTGCATTTTGAGACTCTAAGACACTTGTGAGGAGTCTCTGTCACTGTTTGTTTTCTGTCCCTTGTATGCAGTTCTTCTCACCACATTCCGCATACCTTCCTATCTGCCTAAAATGTAAGTTTTACTTTTCTGGCCTGACTTACTTTTACTTCTCTTCTAGCTTCAGTCTCAGCTGTTTTAGCTGCCTTATACAAAAAATTCCCCCAGCTGGAAACCCACATTCTTTCATCCACACTTGTATCTGGCTAGTTCCTTCACATGAAGTTCATGTTAGGAATACTCAGATAAGTTCCATATCCAAATCTTTACATTTTCTTTTACCTATTTAAAAAAATAATTATTTTTAGTGTTAGTTACCTTAAGTTTAATCAATCTCCAAAATGCATTTGTAAGGAGTCATAGGAAACATAGTTATATAAACATCCTTAAAATAAAGTAATACCCCCGATATAATATAGTAAATAGTATTTTACTCTTATAATTACTTGGTCACTGGTAATTTTTCCCTTTTTTTCTTAAAACACCTTCAAATATCCTGCCTGACCAACATACAGTATTATTTCATTCTGTGGTTGTGGTCTTAGCAAACTCTAAGGTACCTCGTCAGTCTACCTTCCAGGTTTCTTCTAAACCTTGGTTAAATATTTACGGGGCTTTCACCCGTCTTGGATCCAATCCCCTGAGACCAACTTCTCCTTAACACAATGTATGCCAGTATGAAATATACTTGAACTTTCAGATTCTCACCAGATAGATCGCAGCAGGTCTCTGCCCCTACATCTCACCCGTCCTTTTGGGCAGGTTGAGGTTGGAAACATAGATATAGACACCAAGTCCAGATGTGCCCAGTCGTGCAATCCCACTTCTGACACCAAATTGTGATGGAAATCAGAAAATACAAGAGGCTGTAACACCAAATTAGTCTTTGAGTATTTTAATAGGGGTTTCCGCAGAAAAGATCAACAAAGGGATCTCAGAGTGAAGATGGAGAACAGTCAAATACAAGGATCTTATAGGAGAACTAAGGCTGTCTCTCCGAGCCAGTTCAAACTGGTTCTGTAGGTGCAGTTTGAGACAGGAATCAATACACAGAAAACCGATTTACATATATTTCCTTTGGAGATAAAGCAGACATAAATTCAGTTCTGTGGAGAGTCAATAAGTAATAAAAAAAGGTCATAAAGTTTTCAGGTCACAACATGTCGGATCATCAACAGTTCAGGTCATAAAAGTATTTAGACAGGTTAGTCAGATGAGACTATAACCATAATTGAAGATACTATGTCCACATACTTTGCTCAAATCGAGATATCTCAGAAATTACTGACTGATTTTCAAAAATATGAAGTTGATATTTATTTTGTTGCAGAGGAGGAATCCATATTTTCTATGAATCTCTCCCTCTGGTGCAGTTTCGATAATGTGCCCTCACTCCCCTCTCATATCCGACAGTGCACGGGAAACGTTATAATCCATAATCTAACAGGCCCAGTGACGGAGCATCAAATCGCCATTAAACAGCAGCTTCAGGTAACAGGAAACGATATGAGAGTTATATAAAATGGAGGTGAATTGTTTACAGCACTGCATCACTGGCTCAATAAGGTCATCCACAGTCTGCCTCAAATATCTCCTTTAAACTCACGGGCTCTCTGTTCAGTTTATTTCAAGCAATCTTCCTCACCCCATTTTTAATAGCGATTGACTGGGACTCATTTCCAACACTGGAACCTCTCTCTGGGATTTAATACCCAGATTAAATACAGACCGACCATACCATCAAATGTCATAATCCTCAGAAACAGACGAGTATTAGAGCATTAGACCACTGACTTGACTAATGGTATCATGGTAATCATGGTAACATCTGACATGGAATAATCATGAAACAAGCTAAATTACCCGAGCCAATTATCTGCAGATTTTCTTTTTACGGACCTAACAAGCTGTAGTTTAAGTGAAATTCCACAAAACTACCAATTTGATGTTCTTCTTTATTAATTTAACAAACACAGCAATTCGCTAATAAGAGGTAACAAGTCGTGCTTTATATCAAATTACACTAAATAAGGAATAAAACACTTTAGAAAACACATTTCTAAATATATAATATTCCTTGACTCCGTTATACCAAATTATACTAAAATTAGAACCCTCATAGGAGATTTAAAAATACACTATAAGACACCAATGACCAACATATGCTATAATTACTTATATTTATAACAGTCAAACAAATCACTGAGAGCCCAGAGGACATGTTTTGGTTTTAAACATTTCACTTTCACTTTCCCATTTTTTTTTTGCTCATGAGAAGACATTGGTCCACTTTCGGCTGCTTCTTCCCATGTCCCCTCGTAGCCTAGATGTTCTCCAGAGAACCGCTGAGTTAGTGGTACAGCCTAGACATGGCTTTATAGTACATGCACCAACTGGGACTGTTATCAGACCAAGTCACTATCCATCTCCAGGGGACCATCTAAAGAAAAAGATATTATTGTTAGTAATGTCTAATTTCATAGGAAATGGCTTTGTTTTATCAGACCATATTCAAATCATTTAATTATAAATTTGTTTTAACAAATGTAGGTTAAAAAACTTTAAAAACCAAAGCCATGATAAATCTGGATTTTCATTCTGACAAAATAGGTTATTTTGTCATGTTCTTGTCTTTCATATGCAAATATCTTAATGTAGGTTAACGTCAGTCCTTTACAGCATCATATCTGCACAAGTTAGTACAGGGCACGATCAATTTGCAGTGAGTCATGGCTCAATAATAAAACAACGGCGGCCTATTAAATGTGTCCAGTCGATACACTGTACAGCTGAGGTCCTGCGTAGCCACTGTATCTATTGACAAGTGCAGCGGTGTCCATTACATCCACTCTTCTTATAATTCATCCTCGAACATGATGAGACTCATTCTCAGAGGGACAGTGTGCATATGAAGACTGTGCATTTTCTGAATACTGTATACTTCCCTGTGGGAGAGTGGTTGGAACCATTTCAACGCTCCCGCAATGTCATAAATAGCCGATAATGAAAAAAAAAAGAAATCAAACAGAATCTTTTTGCATGGTTCTGTGTTTGATCTAAAAAAAATCCAGACGGAAAGTAGGTCAGCGCAGCGGGAACTGGTGTGGGCCTGAGAGCACCATGTCTTCAAACCCACCCACCCCCATCTTTCTTAGTATCTCTCACCCCGTTCGTCTCTCTCTCTCCCTTCCTCCCTCCCTTGCTCTTTCTTTTCTTCTCTCCTCATCTCATCAAAAAATCCTCTGTTAACTTTTTCACCTTAATAGCCGTCATACCGCCACTTTACATAATATTTTGTTCCATATATAGATCCTATCCGCTGATGATGATCTTTTTATATTTCCTTTTCTTTGTTTTTTTTCACAGTTGTTTTCTGGGTTCTTTCTCTGTCATATTCGTACTTGAACACTATTGCATCCCAGTCTCTGGCCTCATATGAGGTTGTAGGATTATGTTGCAACCAAACATCCAAAAATACCAATACGAGTTTAGCGTTCCTGTGCTTTTTAAAGGTTAGTCCCCTCCAGTGTTGCCTCCTGTGGTCTTGGCTGAACTGAAAATATCTACTCCCTGTGGCTATCGCTGCACTGTCAGGCGATCTCTCTGCTCGCTGTTGCTTGAGTTTGATCATTCCTCACATGCCTGTGTCAGATTTAGGAACATCTCAAGTAAGGAACAATGCATGACGAGCAAAGCAGTTATTGTAACATAGATCACATTGCCAGGCTACTGGTAGGATGGGGGATAGAGGGTAAAAAAACTTTTTTCCAGTTAATCTTGATCTTTATTTGAGTCTTTGGATTGGGCCCTTTTTCATCTGTTCCTACTAAAATCTGTGCAGTGATGACGCATTTTTTTCATGTGTTATTCTTGCTCAACAGTTTGGCACATACAGGCATACAAAATACAGATGTGTAATGTTTCAGTCATATTGTATTTGCCAAGGAAAATAAATCCTGAAGTTTCATGCGAAGCAGGTCACAATGGACTAGCTTGTGTAATACCTAGTAAAACAGGATATAACTGTTTTTATGCTTTGACTTGAACGGGTCAAACTAAATCACGTATGTATGTAACTGCATATGCTGGTTGTGTTTACTAAGGCTGATAATTTCTCCTGCTTCCTGTCCTCATGAGTTGGATACCTCTTTTATAAAGTTAGCAATTATATGCAGGTTTTTTTTAAAAGCCAGTAAATGCTGAGTGTTTGTATGTTTTTCAGCAAAGCAAACCAAACAGGCTGGAGCCATAGACTTAAGAGTCACTACATTACATGTAATTTAGATGACGCTTTTATCCAATTAGTGCATTCAACATCTATGAGGGGCTATTAGGGGTTCAGCCCATGCCAAGGACACTTCAGCATCGGCTGGGATTCAAGCTGCCAACCTCCTGGAGGATGACTGCTCTACCCTCTCAGCCACAGCCGCCCGAGTGGTACCAGTATTATCAGAATGCCAAATCGCTCTATTTTACATTATGTCCAACTTCCTCACAGGGAGCAGTGCGGTTATGGTGGTAGTTGAATAAATGTATTGTGTGTATATTTAACAAAATGCCCACTATTTGTTTTCTGTCATATTCTCTGTAGACGGTGATGGTGGAGAGCTGTCACCCCCGGTGGGAGCTGGAGTCGACAGCAACAGCTGGCACTTCAGATACGGCGCCGGGCAGAGCTACGGTCTCCCTCAGCCCATGATGAGGCCCGGAGAGATCCCCCCCGAAGCCTTCATCATCCCCGGATCCCCCGCCATCATTTCCATCCGCCAGGACGCGGGCCCTGTGGACGACAAGGGTGACTTCATAAGCTTCGGCAAGAAGGACGAGTCCAAGAAGAAGAAAAAGAAGAAGAAGGACAAGAAGGACAAGAAGGATAAAGGAAAGGATAGCGGCGACGAATAGAGGAGAAGGAGTGATTTGAAAACAGAGCTACCAACAAACTTTCATCCCAATTCCAGAGCCAGAAAAAAAAATCAAAATGCATATTGTAGAACCGGGGGATTCTCATTGCACCATATTTGCATTGACACTGTACAGTGGCCAAACCCTCATTAGACCAGGCCCGGCTCCCCCGCACCATGCAAACCAGCAAAACAAATGTTCGTCTCCCTTGCTTGGCTCATTTGGTCCACCACTTTGGCCAAAGCTTATGGTAAGCAAATGTTCTTAGAAGATAGATTTCATCGAAAGGCTGGACCAAATTAATACAGAAAGCAATTTATCAGATTAGAATAGCCCTGCTGTGATTCCCACTTTGTAATATGAAACACAAAGACACCTGAGAAGGTGTACGATTTGTATCTGACCATTGTCAGCTGAGGTGGCCCGCGTTGGAGTCTCTGTCTATATGCAGCCCCCCCTTACTTTTTGACTTGCCTAGTTGGAGGTGAAGATGAAGCCAAACTGAGAGAAATGAAACAGAGGCTTTCGTCTTTAGTATTATGGAGGCCTTATGGTCTTTTGTAAAAAAAAAATGAAAAAAATGAAAAAGTAACAACAATACAGTACATGAGATTAGCACCTTTTTAAGAGAACGAGGTGCCTGAGACGAACAGGCCCACTCTCGGATAAAGAGCTCTGTTTCAGTGTAACATAGCACATCGCAGAAGCTGAGGACCTGGACTGGGTTGCACCAACTATGCGCAAGTTTGTTCCCAGGTTAAGGTACAAAATACAGTAGTGGCTGCATAACTGCTGGTTCATTTGCAGTTAGCGAGTTTCTGAATTAGACCGGACTAATGGATACTACTCTACAGCTGTAGCTATGGTTAGAACATTTAGATTTGAGATGAGTAGCTGAGCAGTAAGAGCACTACCATGCTGATGGAAACAAACCACTTTGATTTGTGGTAGATTGGCAGAAAAATTACGATTGATAAATAGATCCCAAACTTGACACTTGAAGGACAATACTAGGATTTCTATGTTTTAGGCCGTTCTCTACAAATCATTTTTAAACACATGTGCTTTCCAAAGCACAACAATTTTGATTTTGGGTAATTCCAATGAGTTTTTACCCCAGTTCCAGGCAGCAAAAGTTGTAGTTTCATCACGTTGATAAATCTCGAGTGCAGCTTAGTTTAAAAACTGCCCTGTACCATCACAATAAGGTAATTGTTGGCAGAACGCCACACAATTAATGGATTACAAACAGTGTGACCAGAACTTGTAAATTTTTTACTACAGATTCTGCTTTAAAAAGGAAAGACTCTTAGTCAGTAATGTCTAATTTGTAGAAAATGGACATAAACGGTCAAAACCACTGGTATAGTCCTTTCGGTTGCAAAGTGGACTGGGATTAGTCAAGAAAAAAAAATAAAGTGTGCGGGAAAATACTCCTGCTTTACTGTTAGTGAGTGCAATTTGTGACTTTGTATCATTTGCACCTGCTTTATTGCTTGCTTAACTACTTAGTTGTTACTTAAGGTTATGTTGTAAGAGATTTTTGTGGTGCTACCGCTTATATTTTAGCAGTGCGTGAATTGGGATCAGTGACTACTCGGGACATAACTAGGGAACCTATACGTGCAGCTGATGCAACCGGCCCCTGACCTTGACTCCTCTCCTGGAATATGGCACAGGTCATCGGGGGGTCTCAATCCCGCCGTGTATCAGCACGCCCAGTCTGACACACGCTGACAACACAAACATCCCACTGACTATCTCTGCCTCTTACCGCACACATGCACACAAGCAAACACACACATATCCCCAGACATACACACATATATACGACTAAATTAACCTAAAAGAAAACCCCCCTCCTCTCTGGAAAGTCCAAAATCCAAGACGAAAGGCCAGTGCCACCCTGAATATGGGAGTGTATTATATGGCTGGGACACAGGAAGGTTGCTTGTCGCTTCGTTTCTGTTCAAGCCTGATCCCCTCTACTTCTGTCTCTGAATGTTAAATAGTCGTTCTTCAAGCCCTGCACCACTGCCTCAACTGCTTCAGTGCTTGTAGGATTCGCTTTGCCCGCTTCCCGTTTTCCTCCCCTCTTCTCCCGCTTCTTCAGATCAACATAGTCGGACGCCATCTTTCAAGTCGCTCTCCCTCGATGAACTGTGCGGCATTAGTGCATTTGCATATTCACCCAGATAGACACACACACACGCACGCACACATACACACACAGACACACACACACACACCCAGAAGTCTTTTGTTCAAGTTCAAGTGAGCTTAGGTGCTTCAGCCTCAGAGTGTCTCTCCTGATCGCCGCTCGCTGACAGCACTGTCATCTTTCGCATTGGTCCTCGCGTGTCACGTTGTAAGGAGTTCTGACGGGTTCTCTCAAACTGTCCCGGATATAATGAGACAGGATGAAGAGGGCGGAAAAAGAGACGGAAAGAAAGAGAAAGAAAGAAAGAAAAGCAGCCATCGTAGTGTTGTGTGTGCTGCTCCAACGTTCACGATCGGGCAAGTCATGCCTCGTTTGCACGCACAGCGGTACTCCAGTCATTCCTGTGTCAGCCATTAGTGACAATTGAGTTACTTGGGTCAAATAAAACCACGCTCAATGGGAAGTGCAGCACTGGGAATGGTGGTCGACTTGGAAAGGGCGGAATCTTATGAGTTAATGGAGGAGAAACACGGTGCTCCACTGAGAGGCATTAACATTTGAAAGGAACAGTTTTAATAGGACTTAAATGATACATTCTTTTGCCCGACCGCTGCACACGAACATTAGAAACGAGGGCTGCTGTGGAAGTGCCGCGTCAAAGAGAAGTCTGCCGATCGACTTTATACGACCCTGACGTTGTGAGATCAGTCACTGGAGGGTGTGCTCCGAAAGTGTACTGGTGGGTAATGGAACCGCATCAAGATGATGGAAAGTGTCGTGAAATCTCGCCTCAGTGTTCCTTTTTATAAAAACCCATCGTGTTACCAGTCACAGTAGGAGTGTATAGGTGCTGCTATCAGGCTCAACCCCACCCCCATGCACACGTTCCCTCCCTGCTCCCCCCCGACCCCGTCCTCCAGGTGTACTTCTGTGCTGTCAGATCACCAAGTGGCTGTTTGCATGTTATAAGCAAAAGGAAACAGATACTATATAGATAATATATATACATAGATATGTTTTTCCACTGCGAAATGCGTATTGGATTACATATACCTCTGATACACATTCTCTAAAGGCGACACACACACACACATGTTGAAAGACCAACAATCATCCATACACACATGAATAAACACATACGTCCATGTACTCTACTGCGAACAGTATTTGTGGAAAAACCTGAAAGAATCACATTTTTTTATCCTGCTGAAAATGAATTTAATCTTATAGATATACATAATGCTATTGTGTTATGCTGAGAAATGCCTTTGTTTTTAGCCCATATGATTTTTTTCATTGTAAGTAAAACTTTAAATTGTGTTAAGCTATGGAACGATGATCAAACAAACACTGTTGTGAAAGTAAATCATTTAATCACCCTCCATATCTATTCTTTGCCCAGTAGAGAAAAAAAAATGTGGAAAAAAACTGAAAAAAAACCACCAAAATATATAAAAAATGGTATTAAAAAAATAAAGTTGATGTATTCTCTGCTTGTGTATAGTGAATGTTCTTCAGTCGCTTGATGTAACACATACCAGGCGACTGTGACAGTGCAGATCTGTTCATAACTTTTTTGTACACCTGCTTCTCATTGTAAAGGTGATAATAGTGATTCTTATGATTTCATCAAACTGGTGATGTGTTTTGTTTATAAGTCACAAATAAAGTTTTTCTTAAATATCTTAAGCTGTGTGGGGTGTGGATTTCATTGCAGCATTAAGGTGATATTTATTTCTGGAGCAATATTAAGTCCAATATTGAGTATGAGATATTTCTATTGTCACATCTACAAGGACACGAGTGGTTTACTCCATGTACAAAACCATAATTGAACAACTTAGGCCATGCTTCAGGGAGGGAACTTTTTTTCAAGCTGATTACTTTTGTCAAGCTTTAGAGAAAGGGGAGGACGTTTTTAAGGCTGATTCGTAAAATACAACCGTTTTAGGAGGAGATTTTGAGAATAAAGTCCTAATATAACAAGAATAAAGTCAAAATTTTAGGCTATGTGTCATGTCAGAAGGGGGGCATCCGAGGATCAGTCTATCTCCTGCATTAAAATGAGGAATGTGGAGTTTTTGTTTCATTATACTTCAAGATGAGATTCACAAATGAAATAATAATTAATCACATCAGCACCAACTTATCACAAGTAAAAGGACTTTGAAAGATTGTGTCTTTTCTAATGAAAGAACCACACAGACTTGGAGGAAATTGCCTCTTTTGTGGAGGTGGTAATGTTAGAGGTCGACTGTGGGGTTATCACTGGTAACATCCAGAACTCGAGTTCTCCTTGTTGCTAATTCCCGAAGAAATATTTCATTTTCCTTTTAATAATGACTTTTAACATTTATTATCATTTACTTTTCTAATTGTTGACTTTGACTTTTATTGTTTTCATCACTAAAATCACAACTTTATTCTTGTTCAATTTCAAATAAGTTTATATACTTATAATAATGTGACTTAGAATACATATATGTTTTCTTTAATATGGCCTTCATACTCCAATATCAATATACTCCAATATCAATCAATATCAGATATAAATTAGAATATGTGTGTAAAAAAGATAAATATCTGTATTCATAAGGGGATGTTAGAAAGTAATGTCTAGTGTCAACACATCTCTTACCATGGTATTTTTCAGTAGATGGAAAACAGATGGTAAAATTTAAGGAGGTGGATCTTCAGCCATGTAACTGACCTCATGACTGAGGAGAAAAAGACAGAGTCAGACTCAGCAGGGATTCAAACACACTAACAGGGTGTTGGAACTTAATCGTTTCCTCCAATGGAACACGGAGTTCTAGTTTTTTAATGTTTTCTAAGAAGCAGGGATCTCTTCATGTCTGCAACAAGGGCTCCATCTGTCTGTGGCCTGGAGAAATCCACCTCCCTCACACCTCCCTAGGTCAGTGATCTCTCCAGTGATACTGCCACCTTCTGGTGAAAGCTAAAACTGGCAGCTGACCCACATTATTCATAGACAGAACAATTAATATTCACTTATTGTACACACATTTGAAGGAGCAGTTTATCATACTTGTTTGTAAGACAAATTATCCCTGTTACAAAACTTTTATTTATGAAACAGTCAATACTGACATGGTCCAAAGACAATTAGCAGAAATGGGACCGTGTGTAACAATAAAAAGATGATAGAGTATTTATCACACACTCTACACATCATTTATAAAAGGAATAAATGATAAAAAATTCAGTTATGTTACATTTCTTTCTGTCTCTTACTTCTTTCTTTAATAATACAACACATCTGGGGGGTAAATAATAAAAACAGAACACACACAGTTTATTCTCTTTAGTTACTGATATGAAGATGATGTAATCCACTATTTGTTATTCCCAATTGTCTCATGTGTCAAACTCCGAACTGGAATCACATTTAAAAAGCTTTGTCTGTTCTGCGGTGATGTCCATCTGCCCCTCGGTGGTCATGTTTATAAATGCAGCTTTGAAACCAAGAGACTTAGTTTTTACATTCAATATTTTAAACTTTACTGAATGTTTTAAACCTGCTTCATCACCACAGCGAACATTCACTTAATTATAAACTAACAATATTATATAAATGGAACTATTAATGTGTTTTCCTTGCAAATGTACTAGGCTATTTTCGGTGGATTCCTTCATGCCAAACTCTCTACAGTCATTATGCCATTTATTAAAATGTACCTCTATGATCTGGCACGATAAAATATAACTATATTTTTGATCTATATGTGATCAGTTTGTCAGCCGTTTCAAAGTGGAGCATAATCTTATGCTGTTGAGAATCTAGTGTCCCTGCAGTGAACATGGTTGTTCCTCGTATTATTCTTTAATGAACCATTAATCTGGTGTTTTTAATTTCAAACAAGCTGAAGTCATGCCTCATTTAAAAATAATTTAATAATCTCCAATTATGTAAGGAACAATAGCTAAATTATGAGTGTATGAGTGAAAACTCTTTGGTATAAGAAATTCAATGTATAAATTGGGGAGGTGTAAATCCCCTTCATTAAACTTATGGGAAATTGTTGCTTATAATTATTATTTATTTATATGAATTAAGAACGATCTAGTTTATTATGAATTCTTTAAGAACTACGCTTGATAAATTATTTTGTTTTTGACTTAATGACCATTAAAGGATGATAATGACACATGTGTTTCTCTTCCTTCTTCACTTAATTGTTAATTCAATGAGACACTGTCTTTGGTGGTTGAGTCTTACTCTGTGCGTGTGTGTGTGTGTGTGTGTGTGTGTGTGTGTGTGTGTGTGTGTGTGTGTGTGTGTGTGTGTGTGTTTGTTTGTGATTGCATTAGTGGTGGGCCATAGGAAGAGCAGCCAAAGCTTGTGCTGGTGCTAATGTGCATCATCGCCTGTGGGCAGGGGGACAACAACTCAAAATAATAACTAAGTGAAAGCAACTGATATCTAATATTTATACACTTTTATAGCAGCTATTCGAACGAATAGAATTGTTTTTTCTTTTTCTTTACAGTGTCAGTAAAACGGTTTTGCCAAGTTATTAAGGCATCACAGCACATTTTCTCTGATACAATATTGTGCAATCACCTTCAGGCGATGGAAGAATTTTTTACACTCACAAAGTCACCGTCGAGTTCCCCAGAGCTGCAGTGATGGAATATCAGTGCAATCTCCTGAACACAGCAGGAACCTGTTACAATGCAGCAACAGTCCATTTATATCATTACTGATTTCTACTGTCAAATGCCACTTAAATAAAATATCTCCCACTTTAATAAACGGTGTGAAAAATGCTATTACCATTTATTCCTGTTGTCATTTACTGAGAGTTACTGATTTAAATAATGATGCTGATTAATTTGCCCAGGCCCCTGCTCGAAAAATGACATGCCCAAAATTAAAAGTGTATATCTCTGCAAATACAGGGTCTATATGAATAATTTTGGTAGCCATATAAAGGTGTATGAGTTGTGAGATTTCTGCAGATGAGTAAGTATCATTATAAATGTCCGTGGATTAGATTAAATGAAGATGGAACACAACATAAATAAAAGATTTCAGGTCTGCCTTAAAATTTTAATTAAATTGTAGCGTGAATAACTTGAAGCCCCTAGTGCAGCTGTAGCCCAAAACCTCTTGTAATCCATAACACAACATCAGAATATTATCTGTGCCACATCTTATTCTAATAAAGTGAAGCAGCGCAAAGTGAGTGAGGTTTTAGTAGAGATATGTACGGCGTAATCTCCAAATGGCTGTTTTGGCACAAACGGTACCATTTGAGATTTCTCTCTATGAAACTCATTTATTTGCACTCATATGTCAATATTAATATTAATTCCATCTGAATACAACTGTTTGCCAAACACACTGGCATAAAAATCGCTACGAAGAGCACAATGGCATCAGAGCTCTCAAGCAACATTATTCGCAGAGGACATTATCTCGGCAATCGATGGGTGACCCCTCTTAAGAAGCATCAGAGCCAATAAAATTGAGGGACAGCCTCTAAATCCATGTAAGCAACACTGTTTGTATACTACAAGGAATCGAATACTAAATATGCAGATTTTCTTTAATCTGAGGCACACAGTCTGGTTCAGTAATTGAATAGCTTAAAGTGGGACATCAGAATAAATAAATTCAAAATACATATCCACTTTCTTTAGATCATGGAGTTAAAAAACAGTTTCCAGTGACAGTGTGTTAGTTTGTCCTGATTGTTGCTTTGGCATAACTTCTCAAAGAGACTCCCCGACTCTCTGCTGCAGCCGAACATGAATTCAATGTGACAGAACTCCCAGCGGAGCAGTTTGACCGGACTTTAGCTTCACTCAGTGCTGTCATTACTGACAGGCTTCTTCACATGTACACATATACACACAGAGAGGTTCAAAATGGAAAATGTAATTCCCTATGCACTGCAGGCAATTTATATTTGATGGAGTTACTGCATTAAGAGCATTTCTATTAGCTATGCATAATTTGTTTTAGGAGTAAAATGTTAAAGGGACCATATTTGAATTATACAACAGGTGAAGCCAAATGCATTTGTTCTATTCAAATAAATGTTGCCCTTTTCATCAACTGCATGCTTTTATCTATTTGTCTATTTATTTTAACCTAGCATACAAATGTTTTCTATTATTTTTGACATTTGTTTTATCTACCAGTGATGAATTAAATACTCAAATCTTTTTTACTTTAGTGAAAAAAGCAACAAAGTTTGAGAAAATTGACTAAGTGAACTTTAGTTGTATGAATACTGCAAGCATTAATTTTGTACTGTAGTCTATTTCAGAATAATGTGTATTTTGTTATAGGAAAATAATAACAGTGATGCATTAATGTGTAGATTGACTGCTGCTGATTTGAATTACTTTATATACTGTCGGGTAACTAATTAATTTCCTCTGGTACCGGCTTATCTCTAACTATTAAAATAACAAAACTAATCCGTTGATTATGTTTTCTTTCACGAATATGAATCCTCATCATAACTGACTCAAATAATTGGGATGGTACAATATATGACTCTGAGT
The DNA here is from genome assembly GCF_963576545.1 of Limanda limanda. Lineage (NCBI taxonomy): Eukaryota > Metazoa > Chordata > Actinopteri > Pleuronectiformes > Pleuronectidae > Limanda > Limanda limanda. The sequence goes on from NC_083649.1 coordinate 19,250,978, forward strand.
AAAGGTATAAATAGGATGGGATAGTCAAGTAAAATACAAACAGAGCAACATTGTGCAGTACTTGCGTCGATGTACTTGGTTACATTCAACGTCTGTTGTTTGCTTTAATCAGTGTGAGTGTAACAAACTATACTGTAGGTGTGTGAGTCTTGTCAGATATACACAACAGTTGTGTACCTTACAGTTTGATAATATTTCACACGGAACAAACCAACCTCAGACCATAAACCCAAAGGCAAGACAGCAGTCATAATGTAGAAATATATTGACAGAAACTGAATTAATAATAAATGACTGTTTATTATTCTACAGTCCAACATAAGAAAGCAGTCAGAGAGAACATACCTCAACCAAGGCCAAACAGTTGTCTTATGAAAGAACATTTAAAATCACTAGTATCTGAATTTTATTTGCATCTGAACCAAAACAGTCATAAATATCTAGATTTTTTTCATCAAGAGCCATGAATTATTCCCTTTGAAATCAACGAAAATGTTGAGAAGTATCAAATCTCGCAATGATAAAGTAACTCCTTGATCCGCCCCCTCATCTTGATAGGCATCAAATTTTAATGGGTTCTTCCCTGACCACACCCTCCCACCAGGTTTCCTGGTAATCCGTCCTGTAGTTTTTCATAATCCTCTAACTAACAAAAAAACAGACAAACCATCTCAGTGGAACAAAACACAAGTGTTTGTTTGACAACTGATCATATTCAGTCCATTTACATTTTAACCTCAACAACTGAACCACTAAAGAACAACCTAGATATGAAAGGAATTATTCCTAATACCAGTGAGAGTCTTCAGATACTTGAATTAATCAGGTTTTAAAACTCAGGATATAAAATTGGGGTTCTTCTGAGGAAATATAGTTTTGGTAAAATTATTTTCCCTTCATTTTCTTAAATTATTATATTTTCCCATCAGACCAGAGTGTTGCATACATTCACAGCTGTCAATCCATTTTCCTGCTTTTTAACTTGCATGATAATTTACACACAGTCCCTACTCCACTGATGCAAGTCACTTCCTCTCTCCCTTTCTCTCTCTCTCTCTCTCTCTCTCTCTCTCTCTCTCTCTCTCTCTCTCTCTCTCTCTCTCTCTTCTCTCTCTCCCTCTCTCCCTTGCTCTCTTTCTCCACCCAGCTGTAGATCAGGATGCATGAATTCCGGGTAGGAGGATAGTGGCTGAAATAGAGAGAGGGAGAGAGAAAGAGAGAGAGGGAAAAAGAGAGAGAGAGAGAGAGGGGGGGGGGGGGGTAAAAAGGCAGGACAGAGTAGGACAGAGTGTGTTGGAGGGCAGCACACAGTAGCACACTGCTGTGTTGTGGTTATGGAGAGAGCATGGGAGCAGCCGAACCAAAACAAAAGAAGAGAAAGGGGGGATACAGTGAGGACACCGCTCTGGTTTTAATGCCTGATCAATGCAGGGCAGATTAGTTTAGAATCTGAGCATTAGAAAAAAAAGAGGAGAGCTCATTTAGTAGCACTGCTTTGCAGGACGAGCTGCCTGCAGACTCCTCTGAGTTTGGACTGAATACCAACAAGGGATTTTTACAGTATGAACTGTCACTCCAAACCTCGAGGACCAGGGGGGACACGAAAACAGAGAGCGGAACAATAGCTTCTGGCATTTGGACTCGCGTAAACAAGACAGCTTGCAGCAGGATCCAATAAACACTCAGGTATGTCTGCTTAATAGAAACACACACACAAACACACAAGACATTGATTCTGCTGAAGACAAAAAAACTGCTCCTTTTGAATTTTGTACTGTATAGTCCTGATCGTTCCTGTGTGCTGTTGCGGGAACGTGTTTATTAATTTAGTTAGCAGTGGGATTTAATGGTGAATTAACACAGCAGGACAGTTGTCACTTAGCGTTATACAGCGACAACAAACATAGGTCACTTTCATGAGCTCATAGTAATATACATGGTATATGGAACAAGAAAAAAATGTGTCCCTGGATGACTAAATGTTCTTTTTTTTTGCAAGTTTGACATCCCCTTATGAAAGCTGTTGGGGGAAGGGGGGGGGGTGGATGAGGAGAAGGAAGCCTTGTCAGAATGTGTTTGCTTTGCTGGACATTTCTGTCATAAATCAAAGCACACACACACACACACGGATAAACACACAAGCACGCACTCACTTTCACACTGGATGTTGTGCTGGACAGTAATGAAATGCCAGACATGCGCGCATTATCGCACTGTTGTCAACTGCTGAGATGGTGTCACGTAAATCATTAAAATGACCTCCTGCACACACACACACAAGTGGCACATGTGAAATCCTGGGTGGTGCACACACACACACACACACACACACACACACACACAACACACACTCACACAAAACTGACGCCCTCTGTGTTCCAGTTAAATGCCCACGAAGCCGTATGAACCCTCCACTGTAGCATCAGTGTATACATTATGGCCTCTTTCCAAGGCGAGCTGAAAGTGGAGGACAGCTGAGTGGAGGCTGCTGGCTCCAGCACGACAGACATCACAATGAGACAGGAGAGAGACAGTTCACCACAGGAGCCATGTGTTGAATTTTACTCCTCAAATAAATTATTCCGTGTGCTGTCAGACATCGAGACGGGATCTCGACAAGTTTGTTTGAAATGCTAATGACACATCTAACTTGTTCTTGCAGCCACAGCCTCCTCTTATCATCAGCACCAACACACCGCCAGTCCCATTTCTTACCCCGTCACATCAGAACTTTGAAAGTGAGAGTGTAATTTTCGCAGCTTGAAATTCAGCAAACAATTTTGACAACCCCAGTTATCTTTTTACTGTGTATTATTTGTAGGCCTGTGAATTGTTTAAATTTGTCCTGCTTACTCATGCATTCTCTTCACAGCACCGTCTCAAAATGCCTCTCACTGTAAACTTGTTCCTCTCTTACTTCTAGAGGGATGTAATGGTGTGGAAACTCTGTCGCTCTCTCAAATTATCCCCCTTTCGAGTCGGTCCGACAAGGGATGGGGAGGCGAGCGGCTGACCTGACGACTCCGGTTCCAGTTTTAGGTGTCCCCGCTCTGGTTGGAGTGCGTGGTTTGAAGACAACAGGAGGAGACAGAACTGGAGGGGCCCTGCTGCAAGCGTGGGGACTTCATTCCAGCATTGGTGTTCAGACGTCCCAAGGGAAAAGCAGACCGCCTACACAGCACAGTGTATTGCTAACCGATACGCTCTCCTCGCCATCAGATAGAATTACCCAAACATCCAACAGCTGTATTACCAGCGAAACGGAGTACAAGGAGATAATACTGCTAACAAAGAGTTACAAGGAGAAAAGGGCTATTTTGAAACAGAAATGTGGGGAATCCAAGACGAAAAAGGAAGTGACTTTCAAAGCACTTGGAGGTGAGGCCTCTAAGGATGTGGCCTGCAGTCAGAGGAACAGTAGTGGGACCTATTGCTACGCCAGGGCAATCAAGACGAACCCGCACTTTGCAAGGAATGCAACCAGTGTCAGGCCTAAATACACCAATGGCAGCGTGGTGGATTCAGAGGCGATCGGTGGAATCAGCGTCGATAGCGATGACACTAAGCCAGTGAACGGTGCCCCCTCTCGTGGAAGGGACCAAAACAAAGTGCAAAGTCAGAATGCAGAGCAGTCTGGGAGGACGGCACTGTTTTCTGCTGCCCAACATTTTGGGATGCCACGCAAAATATGCATCCTTTGCGGTGGGAGACAGACTGTGACCGCAGGGGCTGCCACTTTTGGGGAGAAAAGCCCTGCTGCTGACGATTGCCCATTAAAGTCAGCCCTCACCACGCTTTCAACTACCACGCTTTTCCAGATGCCCCATACTGAGGGAGACATAGACCTCAAGGCAACGCAGCATCAAACCCCTGACAACAGCACAGACAGAGTCCATCCACAAATATTATATATTAACGAAGAACTGAGGTATAGAAAAACACCACATCCGGCATGTCCAGTACACTCTAGAGGCAATCTGGTCCCTTTGTCATGTGCACATGCTGCTGCTGATACAAAATCCCTTACCCTATCCCAACCCACAACCGTCCTACAAGCTAAAACCATCACAAAAGCAACTGTGGAAATAAGAAAGGATGATGCAAGTTTAAAATCCTTAGCAAAACCGACACAGGACGGTAAGATCCCCCGCCCGACGAGTCTCATGCTGACTCCACATTTGGTCACGGCTACCAAACCCAACGACCCGCATTCACACACTTATCCTAAGCTCGTCAAGATACCGCAACACAACTCTATACAATGGAATGGGCCTCAAAAAGTGTGCGTATCTGTGCATGCTACACCTAAAAAGACTCTGTTGCCAGCTTCCCATTCATACACTACAGCCGTGGGACCTGGAAACACCTCCGACACTCACACCACAACCACGACCTTTAACACTGCACTGATGTCCTCAAAAATTGCACCTACTAAAGCTGCTAATGCTGAGGATGAAATTAAACTGTGGCAATCAACGCACACGACTCGAGTGAACGCGGCAACAAATACAACTGATAGCCCGCATATGTCTCCAAAATGTCCGACCCTATCTAAAGCAAGGGAGGCAACAGACAATGTTGATAAAGGAGACGCGAGTGTACGACATTGGGCTGCAGGTCCGCCATCTACTTCACACAACCCAGCTCAGAAACCACAAGAAAATCCATCGTTAAAGGTTAACGTTAGCCCACCTGCACGACCTCATTTCACTCAAACACCCCAGAGCACTTTGTATCATAACCCTGCTTCAGATCAAACTAGCCATACAACCATTATGCGGGACGCTAAATCTGAGGCAAGACAATTTCACCCGATTCAACCTATGTCCTCAAATTCTGAGCCTACAATTCATGAACCCACAGCGTCAGTTAACACTACAGCAGGTGAAACTGGACCCCCACATTCAAGACCTCGGTTTCCTTCAGGTGCCGGTTCACCATCTACACATCACAAGACTGTATTTAAAAGCATTGCCCTCAAGAACTACTCAGTCAGCATGAAAAATGTACCGTCCACAGCCAGCTCCTCATCAGCGGCATTGACAGAAAGACAAAGAAACGTCTGTGTATCAAGCACAACTATGCTTCAACCAGCAGACACAAAACAAGAAGAACTTTGTCGTAACGAAGCGTCACGCAAAAATAAACCCGGTCATGCAACTGCAGCCAATGAAAACTCTGCTTTCTGTGGCGTTTCCAATCAGGAACACAAGTCCAAAACAACTCTGCTTACATTATCTAGGCCACTGAATGTGTCAAAAAGCCATAACAGAGGCAGTGATGTGAGCGCCCACAATTCTGAATCAATAATGAATCCCAACGCTAAATCACAAACTGATAGGAACAAACTTGGTGGTAATCTAAGCAACGAATTTGTGTCGCATGAGTCAAAACGGCAGGAAAATTCAAATCTATCACAGGTCACTAAGCTTCAGAATCACATTTCCTTAATTAAGTCAAACAGCATTTGTCTGCAGGGCTGCATAAACACAGAACAGCAAAGGGTTGCGCAAGGATACACAAAAACAGAGCACGAGGGACGCTGTGCTCCTGTCCCACCAGTAGAAAGAGCCCAGGAGACAGATTCAAACGCAGAACATTTGGCCTTGGGTGTATCACCCAGGCATGCAAATATAAAGCTTAAATCCCATGCAGATAAACAGACACATTCCACTTCTGTCACAGCACAAACTAACTTCATTAGCTCATCGACGGCAAACACTAGAGGACATGCTGACCCCAACCCCTCCTCTCCTGTCCATCGGAACTCTAATGCAGATACATCGTCACTTCTGCAAGCTCATGCAGATCTTCCTGTCCCTGAACCAGCCCCATTGAAAAGCCAGGAAGATATTTGTGCACACACAGGCCCTGGTTGTTACACCATATTGCAGGCGTCAAAAATGCACTTGGTATCCCATCCCCGCCCCCAGTCCCGCGAGGCAGAGGCAATCGCCAGAGCGGATTCGAACTCGAGCCCTGCTCCCCCCCGGCCCTGCCCGGTGGAGTCCAGCCTGGCTCACTCCCACCCGGCTGATGGAGCCATGTTGCTTCCCAGCTCCCCCCAGTGCTGCAAATCAGCAGCCCTACAGCAGAAGCTGGAGACGGTGGAGGCCAGCCTGGCAGCCAACAAGGACAGGATCACTACTCTGCTTAACATTATCCATGACCTCGAAACATGCCACACTCCCACTAGCGGGTAAGAGCAGGCGTTGGTGTGTGTCTTTGTGTGCGTGTGTGTGTGTGTTTGTGCGCAGGTTATGCTGTACATTGTGAGGACCAATTTGACATTTAGACCTTAGCTATAGGTCAGATTTTTTCCCCCCATATTAACACCCACATTAACTTGAAGTGACAAATCATGGAGGCAAATCGTATATGCAATCGCTGCACCTCAACTATGCTGCATCAGGTGATTGGAAAATGGTTGAAAATGAACAAAACTAAATTTGTTGGAGATGTAGTTGATGGTTTATGTTTTATTTCATTTAGATGCAGCAAATTGTCTGTGATTTTATTGCATTTTTTGAAGACACTGAACAACCACCCACACTGGTTCAACCAATGTGGGTAAACTTCATAAGACACATTCATTACATAAACTATGATATAAGGCAAAACAGATACTATTGGAAGGCCACCACACCGTGAAGACATTATAAAGTTGTTGTTTTTTCGGTCCATAATTATGCTTTCCTATCTTGACGATGCAAATCTGTAACTTTGCAAGTTTGCAAACAGGTTTGCGGACGTGCACCTCCGTGTGACAGGAACCTACTCGGGCATTTCAGCAGGGCACGTCTCGGAGAGATTTATTTAGCCGGGTAACTCTTCTGGGACAAATAACAGGAATTAAAACGGCCCTCTGGCAATGTGCCTCCGTCAGTCATTTTCATCCAGCGTAATACGCTAATAAGTTGTGACTGCCTCTGCGGTCATGTTTCAGAATAACCAACTCCTAATAAGCGACATAATGCTTGTTATACAGCTCATCACTGCCATCAGCGACAGTCTGAATGATTAGCAGACAGAGAGGATGAGCGGGGAGAATATCAAACAGCGGATCTAGAGCAACGGGTGCTTTGGATGTTTATTACCTTACACACTTCAGTTTACTTTTGTTTATTTCAGTCGGCGAGCCTTCAAAACTGGAAAGGACCTGAAGAACTGCTCGAGCTGCCAGAAAACTGCTTGTATAATCTACAGGTGAGATAACAGTGACATCCAGGGTCTTGTCTTTAAGCACTGCATTGAACTGTGAGTGATCAGAGGAGTTCCAGAATTCAACCCTTGCCCAAAAAGAGTTATGGCTACAGAATATAAATTCTATGAATACATCATGTGTTATCACATTGAGCTATTATATGGTGTTGATTATAGGGAGGTTCCATTTGATAAAGTTGAAAATTAGTTTGGGTTGAAAACGTTCCCATGAGAGCTATTTTCTGAGAGGAGATTAATAAAATATTAGAAGGAAATTAATTTTTCAGGCTCAAACTTGATAGACATTTTATAATTGCTACTGGGTGATTCTTCACTTCACTCGGACAAAAATAAATGTACCGTGAAATCAATTTGAATAAAGTCAGAAAAAGCTGTTTAGACTTTTACTGTTTCTTCTCACTTGTTTCTTCATTACTTTTCCTAATAAACTTTGTGACATGTGCCGCTGCAGAGTCAAGTCAGTGTACTCAAGGACAAATTCAACATTTGATTTACAGTTTCAGAAAAACACAACAAGGTTAGGCCAACTTGCAATTTCAGCTGGCAAGCAGTTTCCCACCGTCCTGCTCACTTCACTTCACAGAAAATGAATGACTTACAGTTTGGGCAGCTCCCCAAATGAAAAGCTGTGCGTTGCTCATTTGTTTCTTGCTCAGAATACATAGAGAGATTACATTTTGCTCTCTGAGCACACCATAAATCTTTTGGAACAGCTGTCAAATTGAAGCACTTAACTGCATGTGACTCAATCCTTTTCACACGACAGATTTATGGAGATTACAGAGGACTTTTCTCAAATTCAGGCAAGCAAAAAGGAATAGTTCCTGCCTACACAGCCTGTATAATGGATTCAGCGTACGTTTGCTTACAAGGTGGTTTGATTTCATGTCAAATATTTTAGCAGATGGAGTGAGCTGAAAGAGCTCAGTAGTAACTTCAAATGAAAGATTAAGCATTTTGATATTTGCACATCCTGAAGCAATTTTAAAGAAGACTCATCTAAAATCCACCTTTTGAGAATACAAATAAAAGAAAATGAATGATATAGACACATTTTCCGATGGTGGTCTGAGAAAAAACTTTTCAAATGAAGAAGTAGTGTATTAAAGTGTAGCATGCAAGAGTCCTCCAATATGCTGCCTTTGGTCTAGGTTTGCACCAATTAGATGAAATGTTGCATCAGTTTGAGGCGACAGAAATATAAAAATCTCAACAATACTGTGTGTCGAAAGGAGGCTAAAGGAGGCCAGGAAATCTAAAAGTCTTCTCATCATCTTTCTTTTTTTGGGGGCGGGAGAGGGAGCCTCATGCCCCACAAAGGAAAACCTAAAATGGTGTTTATCTTGAAATATTCAGAACATTCCCCCCTTGATCCACTTATTTTCAAAACCGCTTTTGCATGACAAAAAGATGTTACGTAAGTTGATTTGCTGACTGGTGTGTGTGTGCGTGTGTGCCTGTTGGCATCTGATCCTTAAAGGCCAAGTGCATGAGAAGAACCCCCACTCCCCCGGAATAAAAGACGTGTATGTACCTTCAGAGAAAAATGATACCCTGCTGGGGGAATGTCTTTCTGCCCTAACCAATCAACCACTTTGAAATCTGACAAGCACAGAGCTTCCCACGGCTTGAGTGATACCGCAAAAAGCAAAGGGAAGTGTAGCGACACAGTTTACAGTGATGTGTGGGAGAAATGAGCTGGTGAAATGCAGACCTCACACAAGGAAGAACTCATTTGCATTATTTGGCAAGTATGTACTCTGCGGAATGTTCGCACAACGGGGCCTGACCTAACTCCGGAGTTTGCCTTTCACGAATCAAGAAGGAGGTTCTCTGGTTTACAACAACACAGAGATCTCAGGAGCATTTAGATGATCGGTTGCAAAGCATGAAGGAGGGATGTATAAATACTGCTGATCACGTGTTTTTGTTTATAGCATATTCATATCGGCGTCGGTGCATATCACCAAAAAGTCTCGAACCTCACGTTTGTGTCCATCGTGTGTTGTGTGTCAATGCTTGGCACTCTCTGAGTGAATCCTCCAGATAATCATCTGCTGTATTCTCACATGGTCTCAGACATAATCCAGAGGTTTTTCTAAGGAGGTTGACAAAAGAAACTCTTGAAAATGTCGGCAGCAACTGATTTGGACATTTGCGTTCTCACCTAAAGCTTTTCAGTTTTCAGGAGATTATCTGGAGTCTAGTTCATGTCTGAAAGCAGCTTTTGATAACTGTTATTTCTTACGTTATTTGGATGTTTTAGTAATGTTGAGTTGCATGTCTGTTGTGTCCAGTGTGGAGTACGACTTCAGGCAGCAGGAGAGATGCTTCATGGAGGTTCTGAATCGATCGGCGGGGGGAAACAATGCTTTCTCCATGCATCTGTCCCCGCATCTGAACTTCAGCCTTCTCAGAAAAGTCATCATTAAGAACTTAACCAAGTCACGAGTGAAAAGCAAAAAGCTGTGCAAGACTCTCTTCAAATGGCTGCCCAGGAAAATCCAGCAGGTGTAGCTCTCTTCACAACAGCCTGGTGCTGTTTGACAGCCATTAGCCTGTGTCCCAAGTGACCAGCAGAAGCCTCTGCAGTGGACTTTCATGATTCGCCTCCTCCTCACAGAATGGGATTACTCTGAATTAAGGTTCTTGCCCGGTGGAGTTCCACTCCCCTGCACACTGTCAATGCTTATAAGCAGGATTTTGTCTAAAACGTGTTCCTTCTCTTAGTGACCTTCACCATCAACCCCAAAGGCTTTCTATACATCACTTTTGAAAAATGTAAGGTTCATTTGTTCTCAGCTTGGCTGCTTGAAGAATTAATGACTCACCACGGCCTCAGATTTAATTTAAATTTCCGAATGAGAACCTGTTCTCTTAAGACTGTTATGATTGATGCACTACGAGTTTCCCCGAGAAGATATTTCTCCTTCAACTGTCCCCTAACCCACTTCTCCTTAGAATAAATGTGTGAGATGAATCAAGTTTTTGAAATGATTTATTAAATGCATCTGAATTTACTGACAGTTGTTTGTCTGTAAATCTGTTTGTCTATCCAGAACTTTGTTTAAACTGTGACTGTTAAACAGAGCTCTATCCGTTTATGAAGGAAATAAACACAATTTTCAGCTAAGAAAAAGGGCTTTTGTGCATCTTTCACCGCTGCAAACTGGTCATCAGGGTGCAGGAAGTAGAGAAACGCTCATTATGCTTTGGCCAATTGTGTCGATGGTCTCCAAATCCCCGAACAATATCAACTTCACAAAGGGTTTCTAAGTAAAACAATGATGTGACGAATGGCTGCAATGAAGCATGAGTCGCAATCACAGCGTTTATGTGAACATGGACACACACACACACACACACACTCACTCTCTCACACACACACACACGCACCCACATACAGGGACATGCAACGCAAACCAGAGCATCCACAAACCTTGGACAGTTTCAATGAAGCTTTCATAAATTATCAATGTTAAGGGAGATGCAGAAAAACTTAGGATAGAAAGTTCACGGTTTGAGTAATGAATGTTTGAACAGTCAAGCATAAATAACAGTAAGTCAAGCACAGACTGTGACATTACGCTTTGAGCCGACTCTAACTCAGGAAAGCTTTAATTAAAAACACCTCTAAGAAGAAATAATACCGAGTGAAAATGAAATTCTTTTAACAATGGCACTAGAGGGAAATAACAGCCTTCTAGCCTCATGGGGGGAGCACAGCTCTGCCACTAAGATGAATTTAACAACTGTCGACTGGAAATTATAACGCGTGCACAGTTGCAATGTTCAGTTAATGACCAAAATTCTAATTATTTCAGCTACGCAACTGCAACCTATAAAGATATGTCACAAATACAAAGGGAAAGCATTGTGAAATATTCATTTTCGATACAGTAAAACCAGAAGAATACCAACAAATGTTGTTTTCATAATGTCTTTAAATTTATAGCGACACAAAATAAGTTCATGTCACTTGAAAGAGAACTCAACTGGATTTAAACATTGTGTGTAAACATCAAGTTTGTTTACTGTTGCATATGAGATATGAGAGCCACAGAAGTTTTTTTGTAACACGAGAGAGTGTGAGGCAAATGTGATCCATTGCTGATCCGAGCTGGGGACTACATGTTTTTAAAGGTATGGTTGGTAAGTTGTTGAGACACTTTTTTGCCATGTCCTAATTCACCCCTTAGCCCGACCACTACACTTGACACTACCACATTGTTTTGCGTCTGGCCTTGAAGGGGGAGTGTCGTCCCATTGTGATGTCGGGTTAGTGGCCATGTAGCCCTTCAAACACCCCTTCAACCATAGCGTATTCAGGACCCCCTTAAAAACGGGATATACCGAAATTCCCAAAAGCCCCCAAAAATTATGAAATCCTGCAAAATAAACAAAAAAAACAGTGTTTGTGGCCCTTGAAGGACTATTATAAAGTTGACTAATCATTTCAAGTGTAGTCCGCTGTAACCAACTGGCATATGATAATGCATTATAGATAATATAGGCACTAGATACTGAAAGTGGACAATAAGTAAACAAAAACGAAATGATGGTTGCACTGATTCTTTTTTTTGTTCTTTTACTGTCCAACAAGTCAAACAATGTTGAAATATGAGATTACAATTCTATATCAGTGCAGGACTTTTTCAACATTATTGGCGAATTAGTAGGCATGCACGTGTCATACAGTTGTTGTAATGGGCCGATAAGCAGTGTCAGTTAAACACAAACTGTTTTCCTTAACTCAAGCTAGAAGTGACACGTCAAATGTGGGTCAAAACTGTATCTATGTGGAATGTTCTCCTGTCACAGAATTAACGTCAGAGAGACACTGCCACAATACTTACAAACAGGGACATAGTTAAAACTTATAATGGGGATTAACAGATTGCAGCCAGGCTAGTTTATGCAGAGGACTCCAAACTCTCTACTTGAAGGTTCTGGTAAGATTCTGCGGTTCTCTCAGATTGGTTCTGCTAGACACTGTATGGATTTAACAGGACTGCACTGAGCCCGACAGCCAAAGACAAATAGGTCCATAAAAAAAAAAAATAATAAACAGACCAGACCACATTTTGCATTTATATGATCAGAGAATCCCCCAGTGACTGAAACTACTTGTCCCTTTATGTGACGATAAAAGTCTCAAATTGCTAAATGGTTAAACAAGAAGTCTCACAATATCACATCTAAGCTTCTCTGGAATTCACCTAATGACTGTCTTTCAGTTATGTACTCAAACCATTGTATTGCTACTTTTGAAGTGTGGCAACTGGGTATATAGCTGCAGACAGATACTGAGGGAAAATTACAGAATCAATACCAACATGTCTGTTATGCCTCAGGAGATAATTCAGCACCAGTCAGGCAATGAGCTGCTGTGCTGGTGCTCTTCAGACGTCACACTTCACACTCCTCTAAATAACTGCAAAGGAACCTGTTTAATGGTTCAGTAAGTAGCAATGGTTCAATTTTCCCTTTAAGTCCAACTTTATTTAAAGTTGAATGTTGCCTATTTAAAAACACATTATTCTGCATGTACTGTCTCGTAAAGTCAAACCTTGCAGTCTCCAGATTTGGTCATGATCATAACGCTATATAGTTATAGTATATTAAATGTTTCACAACCCTTCGGACCAGTTTTAGTTTTAATGTTTTATATTTTCTGTAACGGTTTTCATGAAAATTAAAAATTAATTGGAAGAATCCTCCGGCTACAATGATTCAAGCTTCCTGTCTTGGAATTTTCCTCTGATAGTCACACATATGTACAAAATAGATATAGTGTTGTTCTTTCTTAAAGTTTTCGTGTGTACGATTTAGGGACATCTACTGGTGAAGTTGCATGTTGCAGCTCACCTCAACCTTCCCTTCGAAACATGAAAGAGAACCTGTGGTAGTCTTCAGTTGTCATAAAAACTCAAAAGGTGTTAAGTTTGTCCAGTTTGGGCTACTATCATAAAAAACATGGCAGCCCCCGTAGAGAGGACCCACTCCTGGTGTAAATATCTAAATATAAAATGGCCCATTCTAGGGTAAAGAAAACAATTCGTACAGTTTAGTTGATTACATGATTTCTTGTGAAAACATAGCTAGAATTATTAGATATTCAATTTCTGCCTTTGAGCTAGACTTAGTTGTCTAAGTGTAGTCTTTTCATGACTTTTCCTAGCACATGCCGATTATAAAGACAGTATTTTCCCCGTTTGGAAATTACATTGCAAAATAACCTAATATGTAGCCAGTATGACCCCAGTTAAAAGTGTAAGACAGCTGTAAATATGCACGTGTGAATACTACATATATCTTAAAACAAACATAAAATGTTCTCCTATGATGGCAGTTCAATTTGCTGCCTATGGTGAAAAGCAATGCCCATGAAATCAGGAGCACAAATCAAGCCCTGTCAGGCCCATTATGAGGGAACAAATAAAGCCTGTTAGGTGAAAAGCTTCAATCTCCATCAAGTGACATTGCTGATATGTACTCTGTTCCTAGTGACTCCCTCTAAGGTGAAAGAATTACTTCGGCTGCCAACACCACTGAAAGTGACGCCACAGTATGCAGCTCTCTGCAGCCTTCAGCCACTTTCAGCTCATTATTTTGGTTCACTGGTCCGTCTGGTTGAGGTCCAACGACTTTCACCAGCCCCTGCAATATGAAAAACTGGGGGCAGCTGCCAGCTCACAAGCTCAAACATGTTGTGTCCTACCTGTGCAATGAAAGGTGCCAGAGCACTGCAGCAAGGCTTTTCCTGGTTTTCAAAACAGGACTTAAGGGTGAGATGAATTATGACAGGGGATATTCTCATAGACACTGTTTGAGCAGAGTTGAGGGTCCTGGGACAATGGTGGCCAAGCTATCTCCAACCTCTGAGCCCATCAGCTGTCTTCTGATTACAAATTAACCTCTGTGGCTCGTTTCCTTTTATCACACAAGTCAAACATCTGTCCACACAAAATACAGGTGTTGGTGTTTTGGGCCCAGACGGAATTTTGGCTAGTCTTTATCAAAACTTTTGGCCCATGGCTTAAAGTAAGGTAAAAAGCCAGTAGACGAAGCATGTCAATGTGTTCCCCTTCATTTTGCTCTCCGCACATTTACCTGCGGGCAACCAAAGCCATCTCAATCGTGATTGGTCAAAATTACAAATGGTAACTGGAGGGCTTCCTTACAATACTGTTAGTTAGCCACTCTTGGAGCTCATTGTGTTAAATTAAAAGCTAGGAGATCACCATTACAATTCATTGTGGTTTGAATGTATACGTTTCCTAAGGCTAATAGCGGAAATATAAACTTTTTGCTATATTATATACAGGCTTTTCACGTTCTTACCAATTATAACGTCACTTTTTTCTGGCACCTGCATTATTCATCTGTCAGTTGATTTTGTCAGTTGTTTCAGTAACTACTGGACAGACTGCTATGAAAGATGTAAATGGCCATTATGTGGTCCCTAGAGGATGAAAGCTGCCCACTTTGGTGATCCCAAATAAATGCTGTTATCATGGAAAACTGATTATGCTAATTTTACTTAGTGCAAACTGAAAGCGTGCCACAAACACACAAGCTATCCCGGAGGGTCCACTGGTGCTGATTTGCATTTTTTTGCATTTCTGAACCACCATAAGCTGTATGTAGCGCCGATGATTCATGCATGCTTTTAATCCAGTAAAACATATGCTAATCATTCGAAAATGCAATACAGCGTAAAATGTAACGATAGCAGCAAGAGTAATAAATGGCTATTTACCCAAAATGCCCTTTACCAGAAAGGGATCCTCTATTTGAAATTTAGGCAGCAGAGAGATATTATTTCTGAAACTCCTCAAGTGGCATAATTGGACTGAAGTGGAGACTCTGAGCTAAAGGTAGAAATATTTGTTTGAATAAATAATGCCTGAATTTAAGTTCTGTCCACCTCATGTTGGGCAGTTTCAAAGGATTCATTTCTGCTGCAGTACTTTTCTCCACAGGCAGCCTGCTGTGCACTGACAGTCATTTTCCCTAGACGGAATTTCTGTCCAAATTGGCCTGTTAGTTGTCTTTCCATCACAGTGAACAGTGAATGGCTACAACTACAGCATATGTAGATTTTTATTTCTGTTGCCAACATGATCCAGTTTCTAATCCGTTGTAATGTTTGTTAACAATGAGTGTGAGAACGAGTGTCACTTTTTTCCCCCTTTAAATTAGCTTCGTCAGTGTCATTGTAATGTTTCACACAATGAGATGCACTATCATCTTCAACCTTGCTGTGACACCAAGGATGTTTATTGTTTAATCCCACCTCTCCATGTGGGGGGCAAAAAAAACCTCAAGGATTTTTAACAATAGAAGGACACAGAGTTCTCTTTTGTTTGGTAAAAAAAAAGAAAAAAGAAATGTCCTGTGAATACCAATGTGATGCTTTTATGCAAATTGTGATCTCTGTCGGTGTGAATGACCACCTCTGGGGAAAGAGCTGCCTTCTTGTAAGCCAAATATGCTTATAGCCAATATATCACCAAGAAGCAAATATGCTTGTAGCCTAATACATCATCTTATTCAGGACTCTACATTCATCTTCTGTCGTATAAAATTATGAGACACTAAATACACTGAATATATCCTGCTATCAAACTTGAACCTGTGCTAGACTTTAGTTTATAGTTAAAAATACATCATTTTAAATACATTTTACACAGAAACAGTAACAATTACTCACACTTACAGATGCTGAGTAATGTTGCTTTTGACACATGTCATATAAATGTGACAAAAGTTAAAGATTTATGGGGGGGAAAAAACACACATTCAGCAAAGGAGTGTGTCAGACCTACATGTTGTTTACAAATCTCAACAAACCTTGGTGCTGGTTGGTCAGACTAACAGGTTGCACTGTGGGATTCTGTTGCATCTTCACCTTCACCTCCTTAACAGAGGGTTATGGACAAAACTCATATTGAGACTCTCAGGATGCCAAGTCTGCAGCTGCTGCTGAAACTATGTGGACTGCATCATCATGGTGAACTTATTTATCTCTATTTTATCCCTGTCAATTATTATTGCATTTATTTACTTATAAAGGCAAAGAGGGTTGTTTGCTTGGTAAGCTGATGGGTGTTAAGAAATTAGAAATGGTTTCATAAATTACTGTATTTATATTGCAACTGAACTACTGTATAATGTAAAAAATGTTTTATGCTTCCATAATTAAGTACCAACTCCCATTAATCTTAGGATACTAGATTTTTCTTGTGAATGTACTTTATCATATTTACACCCCTATTAGCCTAAACAAATTACACTATTCAAGGGAATTTAGAGTTCACAAAAAGGTTAATTAAAGTCAAATTTTATATTTGCAAAGAATCAGAAATAGCTTGATACCAATGCTAGTAAAAGTGACACCAAGTAAAGCATTGAAAATAAAACAATTTTTAAACAGTCATAAAAAAAAATTATATAATAAATGTGTGGCAGAAATTTGAGCATGACCACCCAAGAATTATATTACAACTAGAAAAAACTGAATTAGGTTAAATCAGGGGGATGCGGTACGATTGAAGTAGGTTTTAAGGTTTGAATTAAAGGATACTGACTTAGCCTGCTGTATTTTTATTATGGTGTCAAAACACCGACACTTCATAAAGTATGTGGTTCTCTGGGCTGTGGATTTATATAGAAATACGTGTTGAGTGATCTGATGTGACACGGTTAATTTGTGTTGGTGTTAAACAGTTTTTAAGCTACAATGTGGTCACGTGCAATACAATGTTAAACCAATTACATCATGAGATAAATTAATAGGTTCTTTTTTCGGCACCAGCACAGTTTAGATTTAGAGGTGTATGTCTTCCTGTATAGTGGTCCTATGAAATTAAGTCAAATATAAGACTCATTTTCAATCATTGAATATGACTAAATAGTGGCTTGCTATCAAACCATCACAAAAACAGTCTTTATTTGTCTGTTCTGGACAGTTAATATGCAACTAAACTAAATACAGAATCATGAGGCGGTCAGGATGACCTGAGACCAAAGTACGGTCGTCAAAAAAAAAAAAAAATATGCTTACATTAGGAATTTTGACCTCATTGGATAAAAGCTGTTGTGTGAATGTGGCCAAACATTCAACAGCTTCTTACGCAGAGGATTTCAGTTCCCATGTCAGTATTTGTTTGTCTGTTTACTTCCGTTTTTTAAAATTCATATTCTTTTTTCTGCCGTTGTATCCACCAAATATTAACACCCCTCTCCTTGAAGCTTTGCTTCCGGTTGGATTCACAGACAGAGACTAATGAGTCATTTTGACGCGAGGACAGGCTGGCAGTGGTCCTTTGGGGACGCGGAGGGGTTGAGGAGGGCAGATTAGGGTCTGCGCTCACTCCTCCTCTCAGGGTCGAGCGTCCTCCGGGGCAGGGGGGGGGGACTTTAGAGGAGCAGTAATGCGTTGAGATGGGAGAGATTGGCTTCCCCGGGGATTTAGATGTAATATGACAGAGCACATTGGAAGGGGAAGGCGAGGGCGCTGACTGCATTTCCCACAAGAGAGCAGGGGATCGCCTCTGGCGTTCATATGGCCTTGAACGTGGTGAAATTTGGCTTGATAATTCCATGTACCACAAACAGCAATTTCTACTCCTACTCCCATTATGGTCCCCGACTTCACTTTGTCATGTTCAACATGGTGTGGCACTATTTTAGAAAGAATGACAAAGCGTTGATATAGAACTTCCACTGGAGGAGATAACCTTGTTTTCCTCAAGAGACAAACAATATAAGGATCACACATGTAGTACTTTGTCCAGAAACTCCTTGGAAACTTTGAATAATGTGAGGAAAAACACACATTTATCTGGTCATCAGTTCCTTTACTGCCCCAAGGTGGACGATTCATTAGGCAGACAAGGATCTGGACAGGCAGAGATACCACACACATACTGTACAAACACACATAAGGCAAGCAAATGATGTACAATACATCAACAATACGAAAATGTGAAATTTAACACCATTAGATAAATAAAGAGTGCAAAATCCATCAGCTGCAGTGGAGCTGTGTCTGCTGTTTCTAGCATATGCTCCCGACTCCATCATGATTTCAACGCTATTTTCCCAAGATCTTAAAGCTACAATGCAACATTTTTATGAAAACAAGACTAATCCTACAGCAAATGTATTATGTCATAGTAGCTGTTATTTTAAAGCTTTGTGTAAAGTTGCATTACAGGAAGTTTTCTTTGTAAAAAAATCTAAACAAACTTAAGCCTACTTCCTTTAATGTTAATGTTTCACATTTGATATGGTGTTGTCTTTATATTATCTGAAAAACTGCGTTAATACTGATAACTGTGATCATTTTGGTATCTGTTATCGTGAGTTTTAGATACCAAATATGACTTTTGATTTTCACTCTTGTAGATGTTTCAGTGTCTTACATGTTTTCTTTGTATCTAAAATTAAAAATCTCGCCTCAATTACAACAGAACTTTATGCTCATTGCCAGAAAAAGAATTACCACCAAATGATGACTCAACCACCCAATTAGAAACTTCAAGTGAAAATGTCTGTTTGAAGTTATAGAAATGAAAGAACGTTTCATTCGCTACAGTCGGTTTTTATTTTTATTTTGATCTAGACGACAGCTTTGATGACAGGAGACAGGGCGGGTTCGGAGGTGCGGAAACACAAAGCAGGTCAGATCAGCAGCCTTGAAACCAGCGAGGAGCAGCTTGTTAGTCAGAAACATCACTTGAGGCTCCCTCGCATCTTGTTAGCGCGCCCATGTGGAGGAGGATGATTGGCAGCCGACGCAGCTGGAAGTTGGTTTTAATTCCTGTTATTGGCCGAGAGGAGTCATATTCCTACGGCCCGGGATAATCTAACACAGCTTGGTCTCCTGTGTCGGCACAGATGAACACATTTTTCACCAGTAGCTTTACAGAGTATCATTGGTGTACAAACAACACCATCCTTATGAAGGTCATTCGAGTTAACTGTAAAGTAAAAGCTGGAGCCCTGGGTGGGTTCATATTGCCATATATTTCCCATACGGACATATGTAGATGTTACACAGTGTAAACCTACAGCATTACAGGTAAAAGTACAAACAAAATTAATTTAAAGATTTTGTTATATGATTTCACCCGTATTATGAAAAAAATATCTTTGGAGGATTGTTGGTCAAAAAGAATCAAGCACTATCATACATAAAGCAAAGTTAATGACACCTACAATACTGTTTTAAAGTGTAGATTCTGTATAATTCAGTTACTGTATAAACAATATATTATTTATTCTATAAGCACCTGGATTTTGGTCTCTTATTAAAAACGTTGCTTCTTATAGTTCTCACTTATAGTTCAATAGCTGGGACCAAACTGCAGTATCCATTTATGTCCAGCAGATGGAAGAAAAGAGTTGTTTTGATTTACAACACTGTCACATTCAACAGTTTCCTCGGTGAAAACCATGGAAACTGTATCACGCTGTAATAATAATAATTTTTCATTACTAAGACAAACACCCGCATATGTTTGTATCAGAACAATCCAATATGAGTTTTGATCAGATTTATTTGTGTCGGTTCTTGTGATTGTGAGAAGGGATGTTTCTCTTTTGGCTGATGATGTAAGTAATGACTTTGAGATTTAACTTGTCGCCACTTATCTGATTCATTGATTGGAATAAATAGATTTTCCCTAGTACTGCAAAAGGTTTGTTCATGTAGCGTAACAGCAAACACTCTCTTTCCATCGTCATATTGCTAATGCCTATGTTGCTCCTCACTGAAGTCATTTGTCTCTGTTACCCTCGCTGACCAGCTCCGTTATATGGGGCATATTGCAGCTGCTATTTCTAGATGAACAAATATTCTTACCCGGCTCAGTGATTCTCTGGCCTTTCCCTCCTCCACAAACACACAGCTTTATGGCTCCCAGTTGGATTCAGGATATTAACATTCCAATCAACATCCACACTGATCTTCCTGTCTGCCGTCTTTTTATAACTCATCCATTAAGAGAAACAATGTTTTTTAGTTTTTTTTTTAAAGGATGTTTAGTTTGAGAAACACACAGCAAAAGTATGTGGCTACTGTGCATGTGACTCCAGAGCCAGATGCCATTCACTGAACTGCCTGAGGAGACTTTTGAAGTGTGATGACTTTCTCCCACATAAATCCAAACATTAGTGCGGCTGAGTGACACAACCTCCGAGTTAATCCTGTTATTGTTTAATCTCTTTAGTCTGCATGATTAAACCTTCCTTTAATTCTTAACTGGTTCTCATTCAAGGAAAGGGAGCTACTTTTGCCTGCTCGGAATAAGTGAACTGTAAACTTTAATTTAAAAGAAACCATTGACAAATATTTTGGACGAGGATTTTTACTGCAATGGCGGAGGACACATTGACACATCAAACCTTGACCGAGTTGATGATCTATAGAGCCTCACAATCAGTGGCGGTTCGTCATACAGGGCGCTGGGGCGCCGCCCACCCTACAATTTTGAGATGAAAAAAATAAAAATAAAAAATGACATGTCAAAAAACATTATATATCAAATAATTTAATAAGAAATGTACTGTTTTAAAGCGTTAAATGTGTGCCGGAGACCGTAAGCCCCTGTCAAAACCACTTAATATATTATATTTGGTAATATATTTGCCATTCATTATCACTGAGAGAGAAGCCACTCCTCCCTGTGGGCGCCGGGCAAGTGGAAGTCTATGGAAGCCAACAAAAGGGGCAGGAACATTTGAGCAAGGACAGCTTCTCAATGGCGGATGACAGTTCGAGCCATGGGCGCACTTCACTTGCGCCTACTGCCAATGAAAGGGTTTCTTATACATCATGCTGACAGGACTGTCCAATCAGAGACCTTATCACTGATCTACAGGAGCTGCATAGTTAGCAGATACTTTTAATCTGCACGGAGGTGCAGCTCCGTTCCCGGAGCACTGAGTGAGACAGGTAGAGGACAGACAGTGGACAGATAGAATCATTGTTGTTTACTGTGTCGTGTGTGTAGTTTTATCGATCAGTAATAATCAGCTGAAATTTTTAACCACATGTTAACGTGCATGGGGACGTGCTCCTCCGGGACCGTCCCCGGGGACGTCCCGGTCTCGGTCCCCGGGGACGTCCCGGTCTCGGTCCGGGGACCGGGACCGGGACCGGAGCACCTCCCGGAGCACCGGAGCACCTCCCCGGGGAGGTCCGGGACCGGGCCGGGACCGTCCCCGGGGACGTCCCGGCGACCGGAGCACCTCCCGGAGCACCGGGTGCACCTCCCTCCGGTGCTCCGGAGACCGCGACGTCCCCGGGGACCGGGACGTCCCCGGGGACGGACCGGAGGTCCCCCGAGCACCCCGGAGTTTTTTTTTTCTCATTGCGGTGGGCTATTTAAACCGCGCCGCCCAAGTGCGCCCCCCCCAAAAAAAATGTCACCAGCCGCCACTGCTCACAATAGTTGAGATATTAAAGCAATATTTCACACATGTAAGGGCAGTACAGTTTCTGTGGGTAATGCAAACTTATGTGGTTTAGAAAGTTTGTTTGTATCGAAGTCCAGTAGAATGTTGTACCCAATCTGGCTAAATGTAGTATTTACATGTTTTAGGTCGTCAGGCTTCCTCTTCTCAGCTTGTAGATTGGATATAATTCAAATCCGGTTCCACATATTTCACTTCCTCGTTAGTATAGTGGATAGTATCCCCGCCTGTCACGCGGGAGACCGGGGTTCAATTCCCCGACGGGGAGAAGACGGTTTTTTTTCAAAATGGATGGCAGGATTAGGAAGAAGACCGACCAGATCATTAACATTAAAGGGACTCTTACCTTTGTTGCATTTTTACACTTTTTTTGGATAAGGTTAAATTGGTATTAATAAGGTAATGACACTCTAAAATGCAAGACAGACCCACCAGGAGTAAAAACAAACAATTATTTCACTCTCATAATATTTAGTGAAAACTTCAACCAATAAAATTCTTCGGACCGAAGGACCTTATTGGCCGACAGACCTGTCTGTTTGCTGCATGGACATGCAGGTTTTCCGTCTGCTTCTTGTGGCGCATTCGGGCCCGCGTCATCAATGTATATAACTTACCGGTGCTTCTGAATCCGAATCCATTGCTTTGGTAAACAAAAACTCAGGTGCGTGCGCGGAGGCAGTCGGTTGTTAGTCTGCTTGTAAATAAAGTTTCTTCAAAAAAACACCGCGGATGGGAACGAGGGGGTGGGGCATTGGAGGAAGGCGGGATGATTTGAATGTGCTGTAATTCTCAAATGCAACAAAGGTAAGAGTCCCTTTAAAGACCCATTTCACGCAAGGCATAAACTGTTCTGCCTAATGCTGTATGGTCGACGGTACCGCAGCATCTGGGCCCACACCACCAGACTCAGAGACAGTTTCATCCCCCATTAGACTTTTAAACTCCTCCAATCTGCAATAACTCCACTAAACTAGCACCTTAGCATATTTTCACTATTGTACCTAATTGCACTATTGTTTTTTCTTCAGGTGTATATATATATTTGCTGTGTCTTGAGAAAGCTGCTTGTTGTACTCAAAAACTTCCCTGAAGAGCTTTTACTTTAACCAAGATAATTTCCCCTTGTAACTTTTTGTGCAGCTGATAAAGATGAAACTTAGCAAGCAGGCTAACACAAGAGGAGCAGTCTTTACTTCCTTAGTCAGAGCCAGGAGAGCGTGTTGGTTCAGGTGTCATCAGCGCCACCTACTGGTTTAATATATACCATGCATGCACCAGCCTATGCCAAGTATCTCATCCAGTTTATCAGCTGTAAATACACTGACTGTGTGGGGCTCCCACTTATTACACACACTGGCTTTTCATTTACTAAAAAAACTAAAAAGAACATTCCTTTTGTTCCGTGTCTCTTAAAGCATGACACTCCGCATCCACTTCCTGTTTATCGACAGCTGCCATGTAACCGCGTGTTTCCTTCCCCCTTCCCTCACCTGACAGTCACAACAGATTTGTCTACAATACCATTACCATCATATCATCAGTACTTTTACCATCATCTTGCCAATGCACCTTATCTACCTATTTTATTGTATTTTTATCTTGTGCTTCTGTTTTTTTATTCTTTCTACCTTTTAATTTTATTCTATTGTATTGTATTGTATTTAATTGTATTCAAATATACCGGCTGCTATGACAACTTAATTTCCCTTCGGGGATGAATAAAGTACTCTATCTATCTATCTATCTATCTACCTTAACTTCTGACCTACATTATTACTCTTGACTAGCAATTGGTTATTTTTAACATTCATAATTCAAGGTTTTCTAAGTCCTCCTCAAAATTGTATAAATTTATGGAGACAATAACCCATATCGTTAAAAAAAGGCAAACAAACACTGTCATTATTATTCATCATATTTAGATTTAGTTATTTTATATTTTTTCTTATTATACTATATATTTGAAAAACTGCGTTAATACTGATTACCGTGATCATTTTGCTATCTGCTATTGTAAGTTTTAGTAAGTTTTAAATACCAAATATGACTTTTGATTTTCACACTTGTAGTTGTTTTCTCTGTAAAAAATCTCCTCAATTACATCAAAACCCAAATGATGACTCAATCACCCGATTACAAAATTCAAGTGAAAATGCATTGTTGACACTTCCTCGTTAGTATAGTGGATAGTATCCCCGCCTGTCACGCGGGAGACCGGGGTACTTCCTTAGTCAGAGCCAGGAGAGCATGTTGGTTCAGGTGTCATCAGTGCCACCTACTGGTTTTATATATACCATGCATGCACCAGCCTATGCCAAGTATCTCATCCAGTTTATCAGCTGTAAATACACTGACTGTGTGGGGCTCCCACTTATTACACACACTGGCTTTTCATTTACTAAAAAAACTAAAAAGAACATTCCTTTTGTTCCGTGTCTCTTAAAGCATGACACTCCGCATCCACTTCCTGTGTATCGACAGCTGCCATGTAACCGCGTGTTTCCTTCCCCCTTCCCTCACCTGACAGTCACAACAGATTTGTCTACCTTAACTTCTGACCTACATCATTACTCTTGACTAGCAATTGGTTATTTTTAACATTCATAATTCAAGGATCTATTTCGACCTCCCTCAGACCGTCACCACGGTCTTAACACGAATGATGTCCTCATCTCCCTATCCTCGAGACCAAATATCAACAATGTCACGTGAGTGACCTTAAGGGGGCTGGGCTCACCGCCCATAAAGCTCCCCGGTGAGCGCGGCCGCCTCCTCTTTTCTTCACTCGCCTCATCCGAGACCGACAGGTAAGTAAGATATTTTGGGACTCCACTTTTATCAATCCGACACTTTTGTGCAGGCGCCTTGTGTCCCTGAGGATTGTTTGTGGTTTTCCCCTTCTCTAAAAGTGAGGCAGAGGGCTACACTGCATGTGTTAAGCTCTGCTCTTTGTTTCAGGCAGCTTAATTAGCTGCACCTGGCACTAACTACTCATGTTCACAGCTTTGGGTAAGTATTGTTTATCTCGTGCTGTTTGTGTCCATACAGAGTTTGTTCTCTTACAGGAGTGAGTAGAAAAGTTGGGAAGCTTAATCAATAAATAATCTATCCCTTAAAACTGATTTGGATCGGGGGTGCCCTCCCCTCCTCACCCGGTAACTCGCTGTCCGCAGGGAGTGGGGTTTCTCCAACTCCCCCTCGTGCGTTCGCGCACAGTGAGTGGAGGTGAGTTAAAGCCAACCTTTTCACGTTTATTTGCCTTTCAAAAATGAATAAATAAACCGTGTTTGAGGCCAGGTAGTGTCCCCTTTTCACCTCTGTGCGCAGCAGGTGGGATTGTTTGCCTGTGTTCCCTGTATAAAATACAGTTGGTTATTGGTTATCACCCTTTGTAGGTGCTATTTTGTTTCCCTTAAAGCCCTGTTCGCAGTGGCTGGGATGTTGTTCTCTCTCCACCCCCCCACCCCCCTTGAAAAAGGCACCCCGTAACTCGCTGTCCGCAGGGAGTGGGGGTTCTCCAACTCCCCCTCGTGCGTTCGCGCACAATGAGTGGAGGTGAGTTAAAGCCAACCTTTTCACGTTTATTTGCCTTTCAAAAATGAATAAATAAACCGTGTTTGAGGCCAGGTAGTGTCCCCTTTTCGCCTCTGTGCGCAGCAGGTGGGATTGTTTGCCTGTGTTCCCTGTATAAAATACAGTTGGTTATTGGTTATCACCCTTTGTAGGTGCTATTTTGTTTCCCTTAAAGCCCTGTTCGCAGTGGCTGGGATGTTGTTCTCTCTCCACCCCCCCACCCCCCTTGTTTTCTGCCATTGCAGGCATACAGTGGGCATTTTCAGGTGAATTAGTTATTTCACCCTTCCTTCGTTTTATGTGATATTGGCCAGCTGTGATTAGCCTGTTTATAAGATCCCCTTTACCAGCTATCCGTAGCTGCTGGGCGCTATTGTTTATATATTTATTCTTAAATCACAAAAGTAACACAGAAATGTCCTCACATTTGTGCCATTATTGCCGGGGTATCATGGATCCCCGAGATGGCCACCGTGAATGCCCGACTTGTTTGGGCATGGCACATTTAATGGATGATATTGAGAACCCCTGTGTGGCAGCAGTGGAACTGCCTGTGGAGGAGCATGTTAAAAGAGCCAGATGGGTGGAGCAGTCTGTTCGTGCTGGGGCCGTGCAGCCTCTACCAGCCAAACTAAATGAAAGGGGACACACCTCAAGGAAAGCCCCCCGAAAACGTGGGCATGAGCACACCCCTGTTCGCAGGCGGGACTCAAGCGAGACACAGGCTCCAAAACCTTCACAGAACCCAGCTGGTCAGCATGATGACACTCAGCTGCAAATCCTAGCGGCCATACGTGGTCTGTCAGACAGGTTGGGTAGAGTTGAGGCCCAGTACCCGGCCACAACAGCTAGGGCATCGAGGCATGGGCACTCCTCCCCGGACAGGTTACCCTCCTATCAGGAGGAGAATGTGGTTCACCCTGACATTCTCTCTCTCTATGCTCAAAATTCCCTTTTTGAAAGTGATGGGCAGTCTGAGGGTGCTGCTGGGCTAAAACAGCCTAAATCCACACAATGTGAGGGGGCGTCCAACCTCAGCAACATGGGTGAAAGTGAGCCTTCACCCATGGACGTCATCTCAAGGGTTTCAAGTGCGGCAAAAATTGTGGGGCTCAATGTTCCAACTGAGGCTCCTGCTCCAATGGATGGGATTTGGGCCGGCATCACTCAGACCAAGCAATCAGTTACTGTACCTGTGGCTGGTGACTATTTGCACATGCTCAGGAAAGCATGGAACATCCCAAGTGGGGCACCTCAGTTCAATGCAGGTTGCCGGAGACTGACTAAGAATCAGTATGCTCCTGAAACAGGTATGGGGGATATGCCTCCAGTTGAGCGGGAGATGGCAGCCTTAACATCTCTGGGTCCAGAGCGGGTAACCACCAATCCACGCTGTCCCCTGAAAGAGTGTGATAAGTCAGACCGACTGGTGTCTCGGACTTATAATGCAGCCACACGAGCAGCCCGCTCGGGCAATGCACTCGCCATTTTATTGGCAGCTCTTAGGAGAACAGCCAACCCAGAGGACCAGGACACCATGAGCCTGATAGACTCTGCCCTGGTCACTCATTCCCAGTTAACAAGGGACATTGGTGCAGCTATGTCATCTGCCATGGTAGCTCGGAGGCAGATCTGGTTGGCACAGACAACTCTTCCCGAGAATATCAGGAAAGAACTGACCAATATGCCAGTCGTGCCGGCACATGTTTTTCATCCTGACTCCCAGGGTGTGTTAGATAAGGCTGAACAGTCTCGGCGTACCAGAGAGTCAGTACAGCGCACTTTCAGAGGGGCTGCGTCTACCAGGTATAAACTTAGGGGCTCCCAGCCTCCCCACCGATCATCATCCTGGGCCCGTAAGGAGCCATGGGTGAATGACAGGCGACAGGCTACAGGATTCACAGCCTCTGGTGACTCCAAACAGCCTTCACAAAGTCGACGTGGGTTCTATCCCCGTTTTTCGACTAGAGGTGCTCCCCAGAGGAGGCGCCCCCCCAGAGGTCAAGGACCTCGGGGAGGTACAGCCTAGGGGTGGGGGGACACCTGCCGAACTTCATTCTCGGCTATGCCTGGACAGCTGGGAAGAAACTGTGTCAGACCCATGGGTGCTTGCTACAGTATCAAAGGGGTACAGAATTCAGTTTCGGCGGCGGCCCCCCCCTTACTCCAGGATCCGCATGACGATTGTCACGGACCCAGTCCAGGCTCAAATCCTGGCACAGGAAATTTTAACCCTTCTGCAGAAGGATGCAATTATGAAAGTAGATCCAGACGAACAGCTCACTGGCTTCTACTCCACGTATTTCCTCGTGCCGAAAAAAGATGGCGGAATACGTCCCATCTTGGACCTAAGGCGATTAAACGCCTTCATAAAGGTACTTCCTTTCAAGATGCTGACCACGGGTCAGATCTTAGAATCTATCGAAAGAGGAGAGTGGTTCACCTCGATAGACCTGGAAGACGCGTACTTCCATGTGCCCATCTGTCCAAACCACAGACCTTTTCTTCGGTTTGCATTCCAGGGGCAAGCCTATCAGTTCAAGGTCCTGCCATTTGGCCTTTCCCTCTCACCAAGGGTGTTCACCAGAGTGGTTGGGGCGGCCTTGTCTCCTCTCCAGTTGTCAGGAGTAAAAATCTTTCCCTACCTGGACGACTGGCTGATTTGTGCTCCATCTCTTGGCCAAGTTGTAGAGGATACCCAGAGGGTGTTGTCGCATGTACGGTCCTTGGGTTTCAAGGTAAATGTGACGAAAAGCAACCTCGAGCCAAGGCAGCAGGTGATTTTTCTGGGACTTTGCTTGAATTCCCTTACAATGTCTGCATCCCTCACATCTCAGAGGGTGAGGAAGATTCTAGTCTTCCGGAAACGATTCCGTCTCGGCAGGCAGCTACAATTTATCAGCTTTCAGAGGATGCTGGGGATGATTTCAGCCGCAGCAGCTGTTGTTCCTCTGGGCCTCCTCAGGGCCAGGCCAATTCAGAGGTGGCTGAATGCCTTCAAGCTCAACCCGAAGCTGGACAGACACGTGAAACTTCGTGTGACACGCACATGTCTCCAAGCCTTACGCCCATGGGCAGACCGGGTGCTCTTGCTCCAAGGAGTCCCCCTTGGGAACATTCCCTCGAGGAGGACAGTGGTGACGACAGATGCTTCCCTCACAGGTTGGGGAGCAGTCTGGGAAGGCAGAATGGTGCGTGGCCCGTGGATACCCCCTTGGGGTGGCGAACACATCAATGTTCTGGAGTTGAGAGCGGTTCACCTTGCTCTGAAGGCTCTCCTTTCCTCCATCCAGGGCAGGCATGTCTTGATAAGGACAGACAGCACTTCAACTGTGTATCATATAAATCACCAGGGAGGCACAAGGTCCCTGCGTTGCCTCCAGGTGGCACAGAAACTTCTGTTTTGGGCTTTTCAGCATCTGGCTTCACTCAAAGCAATCTTTATCCCAGGGATTGTAAATCGAGCAGCAGACCTCTTGTCCAGGACTGGTCCTCTCCCAGGAGAATGGAGACTTCATCCAGAGGTTGTATCCCTCCTATGGAGTCGGTTTGGCACGGCTCAGGCCGATCTATTCGCATCAGCAGAGACAACCCACTGCAGGATGTGGTTCTCTCTGGAAAACCAGGGAGGTCCCCTAGGCCTAGATGCACTATCTCAAGAATGGCCGGAAGGGTTGTTGTACGCTTTTCCTCCATTCCCTCTGATTCCCCAGGTACTCAACCGGGTTGCCTCGGGCCACTACGAGGTGCTGTTAATAGCCCCCAGGTGGCCAGGGAGGCATTGGTTCCCAACGCTCCTTCGCCTGGTTCACGGTCAACCATGGGCCCTGCCAGTCAGGGCAGACCTCCTCTCACAGGCAGAAGCTCAGATATGGCACCCCAGATCAGACATCCTGCAGCTTTGGGCTTGGCCCCTTCTCAGTACCTCTCTCAAAGGTTAGATGAGGCTGTCCTTAGGACCATAGACAATGCCCGGGCTCCCTCCACTCGGGCTAACTATGGCCATAAATGGAGTGTGTTTTCTACATGGTGTCGCAACAGACAGGAAAATCCAGCCGCTTGTCCTATTGAGCTGATTCTCCGTTTCCTTCAGTCACTTTTGGACTCTAACAGGGCACCTAGCACCATTAAGGTATACACTGCCGCAATCTCTTTCTTCCATGAGACAGTGGGAGATGTTACAGTTGGTAGACACCCTCTAGTGTCTCAGTTCATTAAGGGAGCACACCGCCTGCGACCAAGCAGGGCTCCCAGGGCTCCATCATGGCAACTCCCCTTGGTATTACGGTCCCTGATGCAGTCTCCCTTTGAACCCATAGGGCAATCCAGCCTTAAGTCTCTATCTTACAAAACAGCTTTCCTCCTGGCTATATGCTCTGCCAAAAGGGTGAGTGAATTGCATGCTCTGTCTATAAGTGACGATTGTCTAAGATGGAGGGCAGGTGACTCAGGTGTGTCTCTCTGGCCAAACCCCTCGTTTTTGCCTAAGGTCATAAACCATCAGACGGTAAATCAGGTGATCGAGATCAGCACTTTTCAACCTGATCCGGCTCTACTACAGGAGGAAGCCGACCTGCCTATGTTGTGCCCAGTAAGGGCACTGAAGGCTTATATTGCACGCACAAAGTCTCTGAGGGGCTCATACTCTCAGTTATTTGTCTGTTTTGGAGGTAAAAAAGTCGGCCACCCTGTGTCTAAACAGTGTTTGTCCCATTGGATCGTTAATACTATCGCTGAGGCCTATTCTGGACAGAACATACCAGTCCCAGATTCCTTGGTAGCTCATTCCACCAGGAGTATGGCCACTTCTTGGGCTGCTTTAAAGGGGGTCCCTCTTTCAGAAATATGTGCAGCAGCAACATGGACTGCACATTCTGTAGATTCTACAGGGTCAATGTGGCTTCCCCCACACCATTGGCTTCCGCAGTGCTGCTCTCAGCTGCTGGGCGAGGATGTGAGGCGATAGAGTCCTCCGTTCTTCGCGACCCTGATGATACTAGTCATCCGTGTTAAGACCGTGGTGACGGTCTGAGGGAGGTCGAAATAGATCGTAAGTTATGACCATAACTATGGATCTATGAGACCGACCGATGACCGTCACCCTCTTTTGTCACTCAGAACGGGCTGAGGCGTTCAGACAAGGAGGAGGCGGCCGCGCTCACCGGGGAGCTTTATGGGCGGTGAGCCCAGCCCCCTTAAGGTCACTCACGTGACATTGTTGATATTTGGTCTCGAGGATAGGGAGATGAGGACATCATTCGTGTTAAGACCGTGGTGACGGTCATCGGTTGGTCTCATAGATCCATAGTTATGGTCATAACTTACGTTTTCTAAGTCCTCCTCAAAATTGTATAAATTTATGGAGACAATAACCCATATCGTAAAAAAAAGGCAAACAAACACTGTCATTATTATTCATCATATTTAGATTTAGTTATTTTATATTTTTTCTTATTATACTATATATTTGAAAAACTGCGTTAATACTGATTACCGTGATCATTTTGCTATCTGCTATTGTAAGTTTTAGTAAGTTTTAAATACCAAATATGACTTTTGATTTTCACACTTGTAGTTGTTTTCTCTGTAAAAAATGTATTGTTGACACTTCCTCGTTAGTATAGTGGATAGTATCCCCGCCTGTCACGCGGGAGACCGGGGTTCAATTCCCCGACGGGGAGTACACGATACTTTTCAACAAAAATGCCAGGATTTTGAAGAAGACCAACCAGATCATTAAAGTCCCCTTTCACCCAACGCAAAAACTGTTTTGCAAATATTATATATATTATATTATATTTTCTATTTAAAATGTTTGTTATTCTATTTTGTCTTGTTTTATTCTATATTTTTTTGTGCTTGTTAATATTCAGAGCATTGCTGGAAGAGAGCCTGTGACCCAAACCTTTCATTGCCAGCGACTGCTTACTGTAATTGACAACATTGACGCTGTACACAAATGTGTTGTATTCACAACATCTCAACTCCTCTTTCCAACATTTGCATCCTATCAAAGAGAAAACAAAATGGACCAGGTGTGACAGACGTATGAATAAATTAAAATGTCCCTCTATCATAAAAGTGCCTCGTCTCAATTGGCCGTGGGGAGTTATGCACTTGTGAGGGAATAACAAAAGTGCAACATTTGAAAAGTTGACATTAAAAGCTACTATTTAGATGTTTCGTTTTTTTAACGTCATAAGCTAAATAATTGACTAATTATGTAGATTGATTTATTAGTAATGACTTCAGGAACTCAATACAAATAGTCACAAATACTTATGGACAGACGATATATATTTATACGTGTTGAGTGAAATTAAGAATTTTTAGACGTTTTTTAAATTTGTTATTTAGTGTGTATTTGTTTTTCACTTCAATCCTAATTATTCTCTTTGTTTTTCCAGTAACTTTGGATGTATATCCTTGGTAGAGACAGTTTTTATGTGCATATATCCTATACTGAAAAGTCATACAAATTTTTTTTTTCCTGACTTGAGATGGAGTTAAAAATAATTTTCTTAGCCAGGAAAAAAACTGTCAGATTCTTTCCGACACCACATGTCACACAAATAGTAAACAATGCTGTTATGAGTATTGTTTTAATGATGAGTACGTCATAGGCCATAGCTTCCCCGCTCGTACACTAGAGGGGGTGATAAGTGTGTTTGTCGGCATATTTCTATGAGAGGAGGGAGGGAGGGAGGAGAGAAAGAAAGAGCGTGAGAAACACAGTAAGTAAGTTCACACACACACATAAGGAGGCTCTGAGGAAACACAGGAAGACATCAGTGATGTGGGAATAGCGTCAGGACCTAATGCACATTCAACAAAAACCACCTGAGGTGAGTCAACATCTTTATTTTTTATGTGGAGAATTTCGACTGAATAATTTAATTTCACTGAGATGAAGCTTCATACAAGAGCTGAGGCTCATTATATAGATGTGTGTATGTGTTGCTTGACGATTCATACCTGAGTTATTTTCTTTGGATGCACATTCACAGAAGGTTAGCAGGTAGGTAGATGGGTGGTTTAGTCTGGACTGTGCAGCACTATGCTGTTTGTTTTGCATTTCTGAAAGTTATTTGGACATTAATATACGTTCGTGTTTGAGATAAGATGTAGTTTAAATGTCGTTGTTGTGCATATTAGTATCTTATCATAAGTTTTAACCCAAAGTGTGGGTGCCAGGTTTGAACATACAGTTATGCTGAATGGAGAGTTTACCTTAAGCTAGGGTTTTCTTGTTTATCGTCTCATACGGCAAATCTTTGTTTTATATATCTTTATTTATAGGTATATTAAAATAATATTATAATTTTGTGTATTTCCAAACCCAGTTCAGATAAAGCCCTTTCCTTTACTCCGTGTGTGTGCTATAGTACAAGAGCTTAAGGCAAAGATACGAGTACACTATACATCAATCATGTAACTGGCCACAGAGGATTTACCATATACTGCTCTGAGCAGTTTTACTGTTCACGTTGTTACATGATTCATTAATATTACTCTGCCACCACCTTTTGTCCTTCTGGGCCGGATGTATTGCCACAGTGTTATCTCACACTGTTGACTCATACAACTCACCGGCGACACTTAAATTGCTGCTCAATGCTCTGGAGTTTTTCAGACCCCCTGACCGGCGCGGGCTGATATATTCGTTTGATATTGCAGAGAGCTAAGCAGAAACCTGTCTTTATTAGATATGCAGATGCATTTCTCATATGTACAACTAAGACACCCATCTATGCTCTCACCGCAGAGATTGTCTGCCATCTGTTCTGGTCTTGGGATCATACTCGAAGTCTTCTGTATTTATGATGCTTTTATACTTTTAAATCATAAATATATATATGTGTGTGTAGTGGCTCATATGGAAAGTGCCAAATGAGTCTTTAAATATGCTGTGTATTACTAGCACGTGACAACATACATTTTATAACACTTTCTCCTCATGCAAAATATAGAGCTGATTATTGAATGTCTCTGGAAAACAAACATTGAATTAATTATGCAATGGTCTCAGGTTCTCATCATGGTGCGGCAGTGTTATGTTTCATCATCTGGTACCACACAGCAGCAACAGAGCAGAATGATGTGCAGAGGATCATTTGCTTTGCTTTTATTTGAGCTTCAAATTAGAAATATTCTCTGGCTCTTCATGGCCTGCATGTGAAACCTGCTGCTTTGGCCTTGTAGCACCGAGCTAGAGCAACAGGAGGACTGGGGACCCGGCTCCATCTAAACTGTGAACAAAGTCGCCATGGAAACGAGAAGTGTTGAGCCCTGAGGTGGAATCTATTGACTTCATTTAAATGATCAAAACCTTGAAAGTCTCCCCCTGGATGATCAGGCAGAGCTGAAACCATGGTTATAGTTTGACAAATTAACAGATTGCTTTAGGAATCGTCATTTGAGATGAGCTATTCAAAAATTATACACAGCCACTTAATCAATATACACATTTGTTATCATTATTAAATGCATTGTAGCCATTGTTCATGTCTTACAACATGGCGGAGGAATTCAGTCAGTAACAAATAAGAGAAGCAGGAATGTTGGAATGTTCTAATACTTCTTAAACTATTATACGTGTGTAGAAATACAAAATACTGCAGAAAATGGAGAAACCGTTTCCAGGAAGCAAATAATTAGAGCAATTGATTAGATTAACAAATGAAAAAATGGATTGGATTAACTCAGTAAATCCGTTTTGAAGTGTGCTTGCTGCGGTAGTCAAAACAAATATATAGTGATGGTTCTTTTTGATTCATACTTCATCAAAGTTTTAAATTTTAGAAATGGTTATTTTAACAAGTCCACTGTTTTCGACGTAACTCTACATTGGTGGTTCTTAATGTTGTCATACTTCATCCATTATTAGATCTGAGTCACAGTAATTGTCGGAAAACAAAAGATAAAGCAGATCCTGAAGGAAGCGGAAATCAATACTTTTGCTGCTGTTTACGGTTACTGTTAATTAGATTTTCTTTTTTTATTCTGGATTGAGGCGCCATGGAGCGGCTTGGTGGTACAGAGGGCAGGATCTGTTTCACCCCACAACAAGAGGGTTCCCTGTTCAATTCCCACTTTGGCCCTGGCTGCAGTCGGAAAGTCAAAAATAATCTAATTTCCTAACAAGTTTTCCTGGAACCTGATTGAGTTAGGAAAAGAAAAAATCTGACCCTACTTACACACTGTGATTGTATTTATAACAGAAGAAGGTGAAGTGTGCTGTACGCCAACAATTCAGGAAATGTTTCCTGTTAAAAACTAAACGACATATACTAATGAAAGATGTTTTCAGTTCATACAAAGGAAACTGAAATGTTGAAAGGATATAATAACATGAAGAATATACATGAAAACAAATTAACATGGGTGGAGAAAATGCTTATGTATGTGCATTTGACTATCAGGGGATTAAAAATAACCTATATTTGTAGATAGTTCTAATGATGATAATTTGAATTATAAATTCAATATGCTTCTCGTTCACTGTGACTCCTGACTGGACAGATATAGATGTCTGTTTGTCTGGTGGTTAGCAGGATTACGCAAAAACTACCGGTCAGATTGCGACAAAACTTGGTAGAAGGAAGAGTCAGGGAAGAACCCATTACAGGAGGCAGATCCAGGAAATTTAACATCCTGAGATTATAACATTTACCTTGATTAAGTGAACTACTGGGCTTTGGTGAAAAGATCCACTAGAGGGCTATTCTAGTTTGTTTCTGTATGTTGGCCCTGTGATTCGCTATCAACCTGTCCAGGCTGTGCACCGCGTCATGTCTGCTGGGATTGGCTCCAGCTCCTTCCTCCTCAAAGGGAAATTGGCAATGATAATGGATGGATTTGATGACATTTACAACATAATAATATATTGTGGTACACAGAGGTATATTAATAACATAGTTATTAAAGCCATGTCTGCTTCCTGTTGTAAAGACGTAGTTGGTGAATTAAAAACAACACCTCCGGCGGAGTTTTTCTGGCATTCCTGTGGAGGTTGGGGACATTGAGCCGGAGTGGGCGGTGTTCAAAGCCTCCATTGCTGAAGCTGCGGCGGCTAGCTGTGGCCTCAGGGTCTTAGGTTCCTCAAGGGGCGGTAACCCTCGGACACCGTGGTGGACACCGGTGGTCAGGGAAGCCATCCGATTGAAGAAGGAGGCCTTCCGGGATATGATATCCTGGAGGACTCCTGACTCGGTTGCAGGGTACCGACAGGCCCGAAGGGCTGCAGCTGCTGCCGTGTCGGAGGCTAAGCAGCGGGTGTGGGAGAAGTTCGGAGAGGTCATGGAGAAGGACTTTCGGTCGGCACCAAAGTGTTTCTGGAAGACTATCCGGCACCTCAGGAGGGGGAAACGGGGAACCATCCAAGCTGTGTACAGTAAGGATGGGACTCTGTTGACCTCAACTGAGGAGGTCGTCGGACGTTGGAAGGAAAACTTTGAGGAACTCCTGAATCCGAATAACACGCCCTCTATGTTGGAGGCAGAGCTCGAGGTTGATGGTGTTTCGTCGTCAATTTCCCTGGTGGAGGTCACTGAGGTAGTCAAACATCTCCGCAGTGGCAAAGCCCCAGGGATTTATGAGATCCAGCCAGAAATGCTAAAGGCTCTGGGTGTTGAGGGGCTGTCATGGTTGACACGCCTATTCAACATCGCGTGGGAGTCGGGTACAGTGCCAAAGGAGTGGCAAACCGGGGTGGTGGTTCCCCTGTTCAAAAAGGGGGACCAGAGAGTGTGTACCAATTATCGGGGTATCACACTTCTCAGCCTCCCTGGTAAAGTCTACTCCAAGGTGCTGGAAAGGAGGGTTCGGCCGATCGTCGAACCTCAGATTGAAGAGGAACAATGCGGTTTTCGCCCCGGACGTGGAACTACGGACCAGCTCTTCACTCTCGCAAGGATCCTGGAGGGGGCCTGGGAGTATGCCCATCCGGTCCACTTGTGTTTTGTGGATTTGGAGAAGGCGTATGACCGGGTCCCCCGGGAGAAACTGTGGGAGGTGCTGCGGGAGTATGGGGTAAGGGGGTCTCTCCTCAGGGCCATCCAATCCCTGTACTCCCAAAGCGAGAGCTGTGTTCGGGTCCTCGGCAGCCAGTCAGTTTCGTTCTCAGTGGGTGCTGGTCTCCGCCAGGGCTGCGCCTTGTCACCAATCCTGTTTGTGATATACATGGACAGGATATCGAGGCGTAGTCGTGGTGGGGAGGGGTTGCAGTTTGGTGGTCTGAGGATCTCGTCACTGCTTTTTGCGGATGATGTGGTCCTCATTGGATCATCGGCTTGTGACCTTCAGCACTCACTGGATCGGCTGGCGGCCGAGTGTGAAGCGGCTGGGATGAGGATCAGCACCGCTAAATCTGAGGCCATGACTCTTAGCAGGAAACCGATGGATTGCTTACTCCGGGTAGGAAATGAGTCCTTAGCCCAAGTGAAGGAGTTCAAGTACCTCGGGGTCTTGTTCGCGAGTGAGGGTACTATGGAGCGTGAGATTGGCCGGAGAATCGGAGCAGCGGGGGCGGTATTGCTTTACCGCACCGTTGTAACGAAAAGAGAGCTGAGCCGCAAGGCAAAGCTCTCGATCTACCGGTCGATCTTCGTTCCTATCCTCACCTATGGTCATGAGGGCTGGGTGATGACCGAAAGGACGAGATCGCGGGTACAAGCGGCCGAGATGAGTTTTCTCAGAAGGGTGGCTGGCGTCTCCCTTAGAGATAGGGTGAGAAGCTCAGTCATCCGTGAGGGACTCGGATTAGAGCCGCTGCTCCTTTACTTAGAAAGGAGTCAGCTGAGGTGGTTCGGGCATCTGGTAAGGATGCCCACTGGGCGCCTCCCTTGGGAGGTGTTTCAGGCACGTCCAGTGGGGAGGAGACCTCAGGGAAGACCCAGGACTAGGTGGAGAGATTATATCTCAACACTGGCCTGGGAACGCCTCGGGATCCCCCCGTCAGAGCTGGTCAATGTGGCCCGGGAAAGGGAAGTCTGGGGCCCCCTGCTTGAGCTGCTCCCCCCGCGACCCGACCCCGGATAAGCGGATGACGATGAGATGAGATGATGAGACATACAGCGTGTATACAAGCAACACGTGAGACACAGAATGACATCAGTGAATTATATAAGTGCATATTAGTTTAACTGGATTATTATTGAATCTGCATTTATCACTGTATCCTTGGTGCAAGAAGGATCAGCTGTGGCATAGAAAGAGCATCTCACAAAAAATCCAGGTTATTCATAGGGAAAATAGTTTTTTTATATAAATTATATACATTTAAGATTAGATTTGAGTGACATCTGAAGATTCAAATCCATCATTTTAAACAATTGGTGTTTTTGATTGTCTGTAACAATTGAGAAGTGGTCAAATTACATGTCAGGGTTGAATGCATGGGAACCTTCTTCTGGTTTTAGATTCATGGGTTTTCTTAAAGCGTTCAGTTTTGTTTACTTTACTCCTCTGACAGAATGTTTTATGTGTGTTTTTAAGATCTTGTCGTATAATGGCCTGAGAGTCATGCACATCATAGGGCAGTCGTGCTTATAGAGGTTGGTTTCTCAGTGTGGTTTTTCTTTTGTATTTACAGGGACCATTCCCCTCCAATATATGTCCATACAAAGGTATACATTCTTTATTTCTCTCTTTGTAGTTGACCAGCCTGGTAGAGTGTCAAAAATATATGGACCACGACGCCACTTACTGCCAAAGTCCTTCAGGAACATAGTTTAATGTATAACCTACGGAATATAAATTAACTATGCCTCATGAAAAACAAGAATTACCTGCTGTACCATGAGAGGAATCAGGGAATGTCAATGAATCTGGTCAAGTGTTTGAATGAACATCAGTAGATAGATGTGCTTTCACCCCTGTCCATTTGTTTGTTTGTTGGTTGGTCAACAGATTTCCAGAAACCTTTGTGGAAAGATGACATTGTGCAAAGAAAGACAACATTTTGGACAGCCGGACAATGCTGTTGTTGTTTCTTCATCACGAAATGATTCAGTGATGATGAAAAATATCAGGCTTTTTACGGTAGGGCAGAGAAACCTGTAACTACAACATATGTGTAGCTGAGGTTATGTGGATTCAGAGGGGAATCAACACTTTGTCTCAATAGTTTTAGAACTATGTCCAAACGAATATGACTTGGTTCAGGTGTTAAGGGGTCTATTTGGCCTAATTTGCGAAGCTATGAGCTCTACTGAATACCATTCTATTTTTAACATGTAAACTGATTAGGGGGTTTATACTACATGGTAATGAGCTGGAAATGAAGGGCAAGAATGTCGCTGTTGTTTCGCTTAACTTGGCAGATGTATTGAAACTTAAGGGTATTAAAATGAGGTACAGTATGTCCATAAGAGGGTGAAAGCTGCGTGTACTGTGTGAGTGCTGACGTGAATATCAACTCTGTGTTGTATTTTAATAGTTTCTGGTATTATGACTTTACATGTGCATCAGGCAAGTTTATTTGGAATTCCACAACAAGGCAATTCAAAGTGCTCCACATAAAAACACAACATGCACAGCATTTAAAAAGAAATCATTAGTTTAAAATGAGTCAAATACAGAATAGAAAATAAAGACATTTTTAATTATTTGATTTGTTATAAGGCCATGGCAAACCAGCTTACCTGCAGTCCTCTGATCTTAGTCAGGAAGCTGCATTTAGGTAATTTCATTAAATGACAGGAGGAGAAGTCCTTTTCTTTTAAAACAGACAGGTCACGTGCTTTATGAAGCAAATTGTGGTTTTTAAATTGATTATACAAATATTTGATTGATTAAATGATAAAATGCTTTTTATTGGTAAAGTGTAAATTATTCAGATGATGACAGTTCTTCTTCTTTTTCACCAGGGACATCTTTGCCTCAGAAATGGCTGGGAAGTGCTGTGAGCTCAGTGATCTACTTCTGAAAAGTTTGAAGATACTTGGATGAAGCAGTTATTACTTCTTCTTTTTTACTGGGATTCGAACAGTAGCAGTGTTTCTGCGGCCGGGTGCCTGAGGAGGAGCAGGAGGAGGAAGGCACCATGATCTCCACAGCCCTCCGGGGGCTCGTCCTGGTGCTGTTCATCATTCTGACCATCAGTGGGAACATGCTGGTGTGTTTGGCTGTCGGGCTCAGCCGTAGACTGTGGTGTATCGCCAACTGCTTCGTGGTGGCGCTGGCACTGACGGATCTGCTGCTGGGCCTGCTGGTGCTGCCCCTGACTGCTACAGTGGAGCTGCGTGGCGGGAAGTGGCCCTTCGGGGGAGCCCTGTGTAACATCTACCTCTCGCTGGACGTCATGCTGTGTGCCTCCTCCATCCTGACCCTGATGGCGATCAGCGTGGACCGATACCTGGCCATTTCAGCTCCGCTCAGCTACTCCCGGAGGGTCACCCCTCTGAGGGTGACGCTGGCCCTCATCGCCATCTGGGCCGTGTCGCTGGCCGTGTCCTTTGTGCCCATCCACCTGGGCTTGAACACGGTGGACTACAAAGTGCAGCACGTGGACTGGGGCCTGGGGGATGAGGACAAAGAGGGACGCTACTGCCAGTTTGAATGGAATAACAACTACGTTCTTATTTATGCCTTCGGCTCATTTTACCTGCCTCTGCTGCTTATGAGTGGAATGTATCTTTGCATATTCAGAGTGGCACGAGAACAGGTCAGTGTTTATTATCATTCTGTAAAACATGCTGAGGGGAGATGTGAAAGGTCATAACTCAATGCAGTGCATAACCTTTTTCATCAGACTGAGGCTAAAATAAATTTGTGATTTCGTATTAGTGATAAAACCTAAACATATGATTCACATACTTTCGTGTTCCTAAACCTTCTCTCCATCGTTCTGTCCAGGTGCGGCGTATTCGTGCTGCCACGCCGTCATCTCCACGCACAACCACGACCGCAGCCATAGCCCACGAGCACAAAGCCACAGTGACCCTGGCAGCAGTGCTGGGGGCCTTCATCATCTGCTGGTTCCCTTACTTCACTTTCTTAATCTGCATGGGCATAAAGGAAAAGACAAACCCTCCCAACACGCTTCACTCTGTGATCCTGTGGCTGGGCTACTTTAATTCGGCCCTGAACCCCATCCTGTACCCAGCCTTCAACAGGGATTTCCGCAGGGCCTACGGTGACCTGCTTCGCTGCAGGGGACATTCTCGCAGAAAACTACTGTTCACACGCTTGTTTGTGCCTAAAAGTCTGAACTTTACTAACGTACAGAAAGTGGAGAAACATACGGACAAAGTTATGAAAGAAAATGAGGGGAAGAGCCTCACGCTTCTCGAGAGAAACGGTATCCCTGATGAGCCGTGGTGAAATGGTTTACTGTAGACCTGCAGGTACTGTAAATACAAAGGCCGTACTACTCACAGTACAAGCCTAGCTGAGCATTTTTGGTGTTTAGTGTATAGTGCCAAAGGTGACACAGTTCATGTAAAACCCAATACACAACATCATGAGTGTTTAAGTGTATAAGCTGAATAAAAGCTTGTGTGTAATATAATAGGTGGCCAATATTTTCTTGATGACTTTTTTAGTAAAGAAAAGTCACAGTTCTGAAGTGTCTGCTTATTAGAATGTATAAAAAGCAAATTGTAGCCAGAGCACAGCAGAGTGGAATGAATGGGTGACTCAGTAAATGTACCAGCGAACTGCGCAGAGGTTAAAATGTTGCAAATTGTTTATTTTGCTCGGGTCCCAGCACTGCAGTTAAAGTGAATTCCTGGACTTTTCGACACATTAACTGAAACTAAATAGAACATCCATTCTTCAAAATAAAGGTGTATTTTTTTGTTATTTATGAGTGCAACATGGTCCATGGTTGTTGCACTGATTAAAACACATAATATATAGTATAGCTGCTCATGTCTTTTTCCATATGGACACACTTGCACATCATCAGATACATTAAACCAACCAAACCTCCTTCAATACAACCTCACTAGTTGTATGTACATGTTACCAGGATTATTGTCAGACGCAGTGTTGACTAAAGACATACGCATAAAACAAATTCAGATTTATAAATAACAGTGGGGTCCAATTTGTAATGCTACTTTGGTGAACGATTGAACTTAATCCCACATTGATCAGGGGGGAAGTCAGGATGTACGACTTGTGGCAACTTCTTCAGAAAAATATCATGTACAGCTGAAAGGTAACTGAAAGTTAAAAGCACACTTTAAATGCTTTTATTTATTTTTGCATATTAATTTACACATCAGTAATGTATTGCATAAGGCAGAATGATAAAATGTATTTAAGTTTAGTTTAGTTTGTAAAAAAAAAAAAATGGTGTCATTTGATTTCTAAATTGTTTGTATCTATTGATAATTTATAAATATTTTAATAAATATTATGTACAGTATATTTATACATTTGATTTGTATTCTTTGAATTTTGAACAATGGCATATCAAAATATGGGTGTACGTGTTATATATATGGTAAAGACAGTAATAGAAGACAGAAATAGATGCTACTGAGATTATTATTCACCAGTAAACGGTCTGAAACTGGATGGAATCAAACATTAGCAATAGGGACATATGCAGGTCCATTGATACATATGATTAAAATGCAGAAGAATAATTTTAACTGAGGAGAATGGATTTTGTAATTTCGTTGGGAATCACTTTCGGTACTGACTTCAGACATAACATGAGCTGGAATCCATCAGAGGAGCCTCAGTGACTGGTTTTATTTACATGGAAAACCAAAGTAAAAGAGATTGGGATGTTGACACCCTGCTGTTACTACTGTACAGTGGGAAACATCACATCACTGTTGGCAAAGTGACTTTCCTGAGTCTCCATCGTTCTGTAATGTCAGTGAAAAGACTCCAGGAAATCTCTCCGAGCCAAGAAGTAAGTGCAGCGCATGATTAACCACAACAGACTGTTGTCTCTGCGCTGACCTGGACCTTCTGCCTCATGGCTCCACTAACAAGAACTCAGAGTTATGAGAGTGGTTTTAATTTCCATGCAGGACAAATAAAAGATTAACTTTCGCAGACACACTGTGAATTTGCCTTATATCACGATGCCAAGTGATGCGATGTATTAAATAAAAGTCCTTATCCTTACAGACAAGACACCATTTAAACCTGATGGTGCTTTTAGTGTTGTTTTTATATTGACACTACACACACAATATTCAATATTATTAATTTTTTGGATATACACATGTTACAATGAATTAAAGAGCATTCCCTTTACAAAAAAAAAATCAAACGGTATTTAAAAATGTCTTTGTTGGTTGTCACAAAAAATAGAAAAAAACATATTTCCATATATTATGTGCGTAGTGCATATAAAAACTGCTAAAAATGCTTTTCACAACGCCTACTTAAATTATTAAAACATAAAAATAAAGTAAAAAATTATGTTAATTTGAATGCATGTATTAGCTCTACGTATTTAAACTTGATCAAACTGGGTTATGTGCTTATGCAAATGTTTGGTATTGAACAGAGCACTGCAGCTGAACCTGGACTGATTGTGGGAAAAAAAACAAGAACAAACAAAAACACAATATGATAAAGGGGTTTCCCCCTAAGATTATCAAGTTATTACTTTGCTTTACATTGTCATAATGTATGAATGATAAAATACAATTTAAACACTAACCTTTTGACAGACAAGCAGATCAACAGAGGGAACATGGAGCGTGCGTCATCACACTGTTTCCAAGTGTGTTAATCTAATACTGTGATTTTTCCATTATGTAAAAGACCCAGGCTGCCGTCTGTGAGTCATTTTCATTTGGGTTATCTCAGTTTACTCTCACATTATCTATATAACCTATGTCACAATTCTTCAGCAATAAAATAAACAAAGTCCCACCTGCTGCACAGTGGGCATAATGTG
This sequence comes from Limanda limanda, assembly GCF_963576545.1. Classification (NCBI taxonomy): domain Eukaryota; kingdom Metazoa; phylum Chordata; class Actinopteri; order Pleuronectiformes; family Pleuronectidae; genus Limanda; species Limanda limanda. The sequence goes on from NC_083649.1 coordinate 19,294,140, forward strand.
TTTATGTCAATGTGTCTGTAATTAAGGTACCATTGTTTTGGTGAGAGTGTGAGAGTGTGTGTGTGTGTGTGTGTGTGTGTGTGTGTGTGTGTGTGTGTGTGTGTGTGTGAGAGAGAGTAATCGGTTATTTATGGCTGAGCACAGAGCCAGGTGTTTACAGTGCAAGCAGGGTCGAGTGAGGGTGAGCGTTGATACTGAATCAGTGTGATAATAGTATGAGGCTTTGTTCACCTTGAGGGTGGCTGTGGTGTAGTGGATAGAGCGGGTTGTCCACTTGCCAAAGGGTTAGTTTGATCCCTGGCTCCTCCATCCTTAGGCAAGACACTGAACCGCCCATGATGGCTGTGTGAGGGATATATGATAGAGCACAAAGGGGTTGCACATAGATGCACTGTATAAATGTATGGGTGTATGGCAAAACTATGAAGCACTTTGAGTGGTAGTCAAGCATAGAAAGCACAATATATTAACACAGACTAATTACCTTTTGTACACTATGTACCATTAACAGGAGAATATAATCAATAAGCATCATGCAAAGGAAAAAAAACAGAAAACAGCAGTGGTAACCTGAGCTAAACTTAATAAACAGATGTATTTATTCACTGAATACATAATATGTATAGCCAGGCCTTTGACCAGCCTTGTTTACTGAACAAACTTTTGTTTTCATTATGTAGCTTTAACATTTCAAAAAACATAGTTAATTTTACTTAATATTCTACAGATTCATGACTTTACTTAGGATGTACCCTGCAAGAAAAAACGCATCATGCTGTTGTTGGTGTCTGAGCCCTTCAGCTGCAGGACACTGTTATGTACAATCGATTGTAATATGATATATGCTTTTAAAAGCACTCTGATAAAGGTATTAGACTATAGCAGCAGTAGCCATAGTGTATCTCTTTGTCTGTGAATGCAGAAAACCAAACAAGACCAAATGAATCTGTTGATGCAGATGACAAAAGAAAAACATATTGAATATTTTGTACTACTTATGTATTTATCTACTTTGTGGAGATGTTGCTATGTCACCAAGGATACTACATTTTGGTTTTAGTTCAAGTCATTCATGAATGAACATCGGCCTGACCAACAACTTAGGATCTGGGAACCAAGAGGGGCAAGAATTAAAATATTTAATCATGAAAATGGTGAAGACATGAAGCCTGGTTTCCTTTGTCTGCCTTCAGAGGAACGAGAATGTGCACTGATGTGTGTCATGCTCTGAACACAGAGGCAAATGACTGACAAAAAGCTCACTGTTGCCAACAAATTCTGTAACAGTGGTTATAGACTACTACTGCTGGGCCAGTGGCACATCGGGGAAGCTCCTCGGCAACCGACTGGAGAAACCTTTGAAATGGAAAAGTGGAGAAACAAAGGAGTATTACTCCAGGGGCCGCAGACCCTGAACAAGCCCAGAGCTTTGGGTTGAGGTAGTTTGTGAGAGCCCTGTCTTGATGATCTGTCATTTGCAGTGGAGGAGACCCTGGGCCCACAGCCCCTGAGTGGGTATATCTGGCCAAGGTGGGGCTCAAGATTTTAAGTGGTTCATTTCCACTGACTGATAGATCATGTGAACATTTTTTAGTGAGTGTTCTCACAAAGATATGCAGCCCAGCCTGAGGTGTCACTATGGGGTCAGAACTGGAGCTTCCATCAAATAGAACAGGATGGTATTTGATGGTATTTATATTTCCACCAGATGGCAGTATAAAACTGGATTTGCAGAGAAATGTTCTTCTCAAGGCCTTTTTTCCTCAATCACAATAGAATGCATAGCCTCAAGGCAAAAGTAAACATGTTGACAGTGGTGGATTATTCTGATCATTCAGATTATAATAAAAGGATAAAAGGAAACAGAGAGAATAGGAGACAAGATCCACTGACGATAAAGTAATTGTAGGAAAATGTCATTAAAATTTTAGGACTTGGAGTTTAAGAAGTCTTTATTATTCATTTGATCCTAGTCAAGTCACAAAGAAATGGAAGCGTAGTAAGCTTTGACATTTTGGAGATTTTTGAAAAAGTTCTGAAAACCCTTTACATTTAATAAAAGTGTAATTTAAGGAGTTAGTGGAGGTGAAGTTTAAGGTTAAATACTCCTCACCTCTGGGGGCATTCAGGTTATGTAAAGATGCATTAAATGGATTTGGATTTGGATTTGTATTTATATAGCGCTTTTCTAGTCTGATGAAGACCACTCAAAGCGCTTTACAGTACAGTTTCACATTCACCCATTCACACACACATTCATACAGTGCATCTACTCGCAGCACTTTGTTATTCTATGGGGGGCTATTGAGGGTTCAGCATCTTGCCCAAGGACGCTTCGGCATGCAGATGGTTCAGACTGGGGATCGAACCGCCGACCTTCAGGTTGGAGGACGACCACTCTACCCCTCAGCCACAGCCGCCCATTAAAGCTCTCTTTTAAAAAAGCCAGTGTTTGGCACATAGACAAAGACGGACGACCTAACAGCTACTTAAAAGTAAAGTCAAAGTCTCTTGATCGCCCCCTTGTGGCTGGCTGCCATATAGATTGTAAACCCTGCTTCCTCCATGTGATTTCATTATCTGAAGAAAATCACTTAAATAATTTGGATTTTTGGAAGATGTACACGTGTCAAATTTGTTTTAACGGATTGATCAGAAATTACTCTGGTCACTTGTCAGTGTCCGCTCGGTTTGTGCATCTAAAGTATATATATATACTTCTTATCATAGGAATGTGATAAACGTTTTCACATCAGCAGCTGAGTAGGAGGTGAGGTGGGCAGTGAGGTTGAGAAGATTTAATAAATATTCTCTCCTTCTCTGGTTTTCTCTACAGACATTTGCGCCTGCATTGAAGGGCCTTGAATATACCGTCTTTGTATGTAACTGACGGCTGGCTGGTGTCTGTGAAGTCACACGTCCTAATTGTACCCAGTGGACCTGAACAGGGGCAGCAGCTGCTATGGATAATTAAACAAATTTCTTCTGCAGACTGCACGGGAGCTAGTTCTGTGGAGCTTTGCCAGTTGGTCGGAAGTAACAGGAGCGCGGTTAAATCACGTTTTGAATTTTATTACAGTGGCTGGTGCCGTATGAGTGTCAGGTCTCAGCTTGCTTGTCTTTAAGCTCAAACTGTGGTGCATATCTTTGCCTTCAACTCTGCTGCCACAAAGTCTTGCAAAAGTAACAGATACTTTGCAAAACTTTTCAGTTTGAGAACAGAGCTCAACGGTTTCACTTTCATATGTTAGAATGCTTTGTCTCAAAACCCTGCGCTTGCACTCGAATAACCCCTGCTTGTGCTTAGATTTGTTGTCTATCGCAGCGCTTGCACTCAGATTTCCTGCGCTCCCGCCACAGCTCTTCTCCTCGTGCTCTTGCCACTTCTGTGTGTGCGTGAAACGTCTGCTCTCAGATTTCTCCTCTGCGCTCAGATTTCTACACTGCTCTTGTATTTTGTCAAAGAGTCAAATTCCCCCACCAATAGAATGCCAGGTGTAGTGTAGTGTAGTGTGGGTGTGTTAGCTTTACTACAAGGTGTTGTTTTTTTTCCCTCAAGCACACCAATGGGAAGCCTGGTTTTGAGTAAAATGTGCAACATTGACTGACGCCATGAAATAATTGATCCACACATTTGAATTGCAGTAAGTTCGTGCTGCCTTAGTTTTTCATTGTGTAGTGACCATGTTAGCTGTATATTACAGATAAACTTCCCTTTCTAACATGATGTGTGTGCCCTTATGTTGCTATAATTTCGATTATTGTGTTCCGACTGAAACCCGACATGTAGGTTTTGTCTCTTCCTACATTCAATTTAATCTAAATTAATTTTGTGTTTTCAGCAGGCACATGTCCCTGTGTGTGGGTTGAGTAATACTGTCTTACAAAAGCAACTGTTGGCACGTCGGCCTCACGGTTGCAGAGACCTCAGCTCCGCGGCCTCCCACCATACTTGTCACCTCTCATCGTTCCGTGTGCAGATTACTTTTCTAAAAAGAAGCTGCAGGAGCAGGTTTGTGTGAGCGCACTCAGTGCAGAGGCTCGATGAATGCGGAAGGCAACTCATGAGCTGTGTGCTGAGTGTGTGTGTGTGGGGGGGGGGGGTCAGCTTTGTGGCTGCCTGTTTTCTTTCTAAAAGCACTGAGCAGTCGACCCTGGAGAAATCCAAGGCTTTTCTCAACAGGCTTATGCAAATGAGTGAATGAACTGTGGGTATGGCTCCCAAAGCGAAGCAGCTACTATGATTAAAGACATGTAGCTTTTGCTTGATTATTTCTTAAAGAACTCCTTCTTGTTTCTTCTACTCAGCTTCACTATGGCAACAACAATTTCTGAAAGCAAGTGCCAAAGGATTTTTTTTTTCCAAATTCAAATACCATGGATACTGGACTTTTTCATGTCGGCTAACGGCCCTTAATTTATTTTTTTCTCTCTACTTACCTTCTTTTTTTGGGCTTTACTATTAATATTAGGGCTGGGCAAGTTAACTCGTTTGAATCGAGTTAACTCAAGTGATGAGTTAACTCGATTAATTATTTTATCTCGCATTAACTCAGGTTTGATTATTTATTGTTTTATTGTGAAAGTCAGGCTTTTATTTTGTGAAAGTCTGTTGCTGACTGCTGCGGAACAGGAAAAAAGAAAATAATTGGCGGATAAACAACCATGGATAAGGGTACGGAGCTTTTACATGGCCATTTTCATTTTAAAGTTCTTCTAGACGGCGGAGTCGACAGAACCAAAGTAATTTGTAGCCACTGCCAAGGTGAATTTTCTTATCACCGGAGCACTTCCAGTCTAAAATATCACCTAAATGCAAAACACACAGTTGATATCAGCAAATCACTCAACGAAACAGCGAGCGGAGCGAGGCTTCGGCAGACTACGTTAGACACAGGGAGGAGTATACATTTTTCATTACGAAGAGGATAACATTAATGCCCTGGCAGTGGCATTGAGCTTTAATTTTGTATTTGCTTTGATAACATTGTTAAGTTGAGATTTACACTGAATATTTTATTTAACTGCTACTGTATTAAATGCTGATGTTAAAAGTGTTTGCACAACAAATGTTATGGCACTTTCGTTCATATGGCAGAACATTGAAAATAAAATTGCGCTATACACTACTTTTTAATTCATTATTGGATTTTGCGTATACAAATGCGATTAATCGTGATTAATCAGGGAAATCATGCGATTAATCGCGATTAAAAATTTTAATCGTTGCCCAGCCCTAATTAATATAAAAACAAATGTGGCAGGATATTGTTGCCAACATGATCATCAAGTGTGATATAGCTATATAGTTACATCCTTCTCCAATTCTATCAAAAACATTAGTTATTTGAGACTCAAACTATCATAAGTGGTTCGACGATAGAGTTGTAAAACTGAAAATTTGTTTTTGGTACTTTTTCCTTTTGTTTAGTTTTTCCAGTATCTCTAATTGTTTTGTTTATGTATGTGGATTTCTTTTTATCACATTTATGTATATATATTGTTTTAAGGGTTTATTTCTTTTTTGTCATCAAATCACAGTGGATCTGTTATGATGAAATATCAAATGGATACCCTAGGACATATGTACTGATGGATGTATATTATGTTTGTAGGAGGCAAACAGGCTCAGGATCAATATGTAATATGCTTAATTATATAATGACATGTAAATGCTTTGGGTGAAGCTTGCGACTGTACATGTTTGTTGACACTGCTAATGGTTTCTATAGAGAGTGGATATGGTTGCATAGAGTAAGTGGTTGAGCAAATGGAAATGTCTTCTATTACACTCTGGTGCACAGAGTGTGATACATGTGTCATATTCAAGTACAGCTTTAATGTACATGGACTTTGCTTGAATATTTGATGCAGCCGAACAGTTCAGCTGTATTACATTCCAGGGAGATACAAACAAAGCGTTTGAGATACAGTGCATTGTGTTTGTTAACAGTTTAGACCTCTGTCATATAATAAATGTTGTTCGAGTCCACTGTACTAAACTATATTAAACTTAAAAACTAGCTCAATTCTCAACAATCTAATAAAGTTATTAATTTGTTTGATACTTTTGACACCAAGTGCATTTTGAATGCAGGACTTTTCTTTATATGTCTGGTAGTACTTCAATTGTATTTTTAAATACTTCGATAGAGATACAAATTATAGATGTCTATATGTCTTTTCATTCTTCTTCCCTCATCCTTACCCACATCTCTTCATTGTCTATCAATCATTCCTATACCACATCCCTTCATCCTTCTTTCCTCAGCCAGCCACATCCCTTCTTGCATGTCATTGTATGCATTATCATGAAGGGGCCTGTAATAAGCTCAGCTGGATTGATGGCTGACACAGAAACAAACTGAGTCTACCTGCATCTTCCCAGATCAGACACATTTTCACCTCAACCCCTTCTCTCAACCTCCATTCAATATTCCTCAACATCAAATATATCAGTTTCCATTCAAACCTTTAAATCACATATTGTTGTCAGTGTGCTGACGATGAAAAGCTGCTTTTTCACTGGTTCAATTCCCTCATTAACATTTATAATTTAACAGTGATTGCTAATCCTGTACATACTCATATTGTTCTTGACAGTGAGGCCATGCTGCTATTTTTACTCCACCACTTTGTGAGTAAAGTGCTCCTCCCCTGGGTTCGGAACAGGATCGTGCCGACAACCACCTCAAGTCACGAAAGCTGTAAGCCACGTTATTTCTCTTGCTTTTTTTGTATACTTTGTTTTATGTAACAGATTCATGACATTTAGGCAAGAACTACACTGCGTGTAACAGTGAGACTTCCTAAAATGCCACGGCGGCAGTGAGGGGATGAGCCTTTGAACATTAAATATGGACAAGACAGGGGGTGAGCAGGAGGAAATAGACAGGGGAAGCACTGTGTCATGCTCTCCCGGAGCATCTCCCCCAGTTCAGTGGAGTGAGCAACAAAAAGCTTCGTCTCCTTGAGCAAACCGTGGGCTTATGTAACCTGATTTGACCTGCTGGTTTCGTGACGGAGCTGTCTTCAGATACCGTATGAGAATCTGACACAGAGCCTCCGGTTCTCTTTCAAACACGATACCCTCTCGGTTCTCTCATCACCATGGCGACAAAACTATTTACTCAGAATAACAGATGTACTTACCCAGTAGAGATGGACTGATAATAATGGCAGTGATTAATTAACTAATGTGGAAAGAGACTCCTTCTCAAATCATTTCTGGCGTTTCCTTCTCTTTTTTGCTTTTTTTTCTATTTATGTCCATGAATATATTCCATCACATTACATTACATTTCATTTAGCTGATGCTTTTATCCAAAGCGACTTACAATAAGTGCATTCAACCATGAGGGTACAAACCCAGAACAACAAGAATCAAGAAAGTACAATTTTCTTCAAGAAAGCCAAACTACAGAGTGCTACGTGTAGGTTTGTTTAAACTTTTATTCAAGGAACAGTCGGTATAGGTGTGTTTTAATAAGTTAGCAATATACTCAAATATAGGTCAACTTAATTTATAGTAGGAGCATATATTTAAATAATTTATTCATCCATAAATTAGTCACTTGATGCACTGCAATATGAAAATGGTTGTATCAACTTAAAATATAGTGTAACTTGTTAACTGTACGTTGAACCTAACAAAATGGCTAACTTTGTCTTTGAAATAACTTAAATCAGTTTGATTTTACTGAATGTTTTTTAAGTTGGTTTGCATTAATTTACAAAAACAAAAAAATACGTTGTGAAAAACAAAAATGAAACTTAAATAAACATAATAATTATAGTAAAACAAAAAAGACTGAAATAGATAGATAAATAATGAATTGATAAAGACATAGTTTCTGATGATTCGCCATAACTTCTTGCAAGAGGAGATGGTGATAAATATTACTGCTGTAGACAGAGACATATTTAATAATGTATTCCATAAGTATACTCAGATATGGATTTTCATAGGTTATTAATGTATGTATATAGATATAGATATAAAGAGAGAGAGAGAGAGAGAGAGAGAGAAAAAGAGAGAGCATTTATAAACTAAACTACGTCGTATAAAAATGCATATTCTAATCTTTTATTTGAACTCTCTATAAACTTACTTTAATTTGAGACAGAATATTGCATTAATGTACAATTGTAAAACCAGAATTCTGAATACCATCAGCAAAAATTGACCTCATACGAACAAAGTGATACAGTTGAAGTGGAAAAAACATATCACAGTAAGTGAATGCAGCCTTGAATTTTCTTTTCTGAGGCAGAGTCAAGATGTACTGATTCAATACAGGTTCTTTTTCAATATGACTTCTTGCAAGATATCATATTATAATAATACCCTGTGATAATGTCTATGGATTGTAAAGTAAAACGCTGCAGGTTACATGAACTTAAGAAATACATTTGCCACAAAGATGTGGGCTCCAGCTATAAACCATGAACCATCAACTTTAACCTGTTCCTTTTTATCTCCTTTTCATGGTGTGTGGAATTGTATAAAGGCTCTGGAATACGGTAGAAGAAATAGCTTGAGACAGCCTGAGAGTGAAGAGGCACCAATGTACGACAGGAGGAGGGAACAGAGAGGAGAGAGGGCGGGTACGCGGTGGTGGTTGCTCTCTGCAGTACAGATCTGCTGAGAGCGCCAGAGCAGAGCTTCTCCACAGACCACAGCTGCAGGGCTCCCACTGCAGAGAACAGGAGGAAACATACATGCTGGGAGGAAGGAACTGATACCTCTCAAGACTACAAGAGAGAAGAAGAGACAAAGAGCTAGGGGAAGAAACGGTTGATCAGAAGAAAAACACCAGGAGGAGGAGAGAAAGAAGTGGACAAGGTTTTGCTGCTTGTTTCTTGGACATTCAATAATTTATCATCTGACTCATTTTGCCTTGTGGAACACAACTTTGCTTTTTTTTGTTGTTGTTTAACGTACAGGACGGTGTTTTTCCTCCAACCTCTCCAACTATCTGATTCCTTTGGGCAGTTCCAGCAATACCTGCTTCTAAACTTCACCGATGTGCGTGTGATTTTGTGTCTTTGGGCGTGCGAGCACCTTATTCTGACTGAGTGAGAGAAACGAGTGACTTCAGAGGTAGATGTGGAAGTGAATACACACCGTTTTGTTTTTAATCTCCAGTTGAAAGCTTTACTTTGATCAACTATCCCAATTCTTTTTCACCTTCACCTTCATCATGACGTATTTCACAACAACTACTGAGAAAGACTCCTCTTCGCTTTAAGGATTGTGCTCCACACTATAGAAACTTACATCCTGAAGGAGCATCTGCAAGTTCAACCCTTTTTTTTTCTTTAATACACTGGAGGAAGCATTTTTGTCTGTGGTGAAGCCCCGGCCCCATCTGCCCCATCGGCCCCTGCCTCTACCTCAGGATGGCTGGCTGTACCAGACGCTGCAGGCAGGGGGTGCTCAAGTTAATCCAGTCCCTGCAGAGATTGGTCTCAGGCACCCTTGTAAAAGGTACTGTGGCTTTTTACCCTGACACCCTTTCACTCAGATGTTCATATACACACTTCCCATCTTGTGATTTGATACGATATGATATATGTGAGAGGACTGCAGCTAACCTTAAATAAATTACAAGTCTCTGCTGGTACAATCTACTGGTGTTGTCATATAGCGCAATACTGCGGGTCACTGGTGCAGCCGAGTGGACAAGGTCAGGACTCAATTAAGAAAAAGTTGTAAAGTTTCCTTTGAGATTCTGCTGCACGTCGACATGATTGCATCACTTCATTTCTGCAGATTTAGCTCCTCTCCTGTTCTACCACATATCAACAGTGCTTTCCTGGATTCAGATCTTGTGACTGTGGGAAAGTCACTGAAATTCAGCTTGACCCAACTATTGCTGGGATACGGTGAATTGTAATGCTGGGAATAGCCAGTAGAAGATGGGTTAACTGTGGCCCTGACTTATAATGGGTCAGGGTTGTGGTTATTAGGTTTGCTGACTGTGCAGGCCAGGGTCAGCAACAACTCTCACATTGATCGGTTGTGAGAGGGCCAAACTGTGCCAAGAAAATAGTTCCCGTCATCACCACCGACAGGTAGGTTGGGTCCGTGGATTCATGCTGTTGATGGCAAATTCCTTTCAAGGATTTCCGACTTGGATTTTGGCTGAGAGAGAATAACTGAAAATGCTTTTTGAAATTGTGAGTCAGTCTCCGTTTTTTAAAGCACCAAAGAGGTAATTAAAACAAAAGTTATTGGAAAATAAGCCCTTGAACTAACATCAGTGTAATAAAAACAAACTGAAATGACAGAAACCGAAATTGTATTTGCTTTGACAGAAAGTGGTGCCGACCAAAGACTGTATACAGATGGACGGCACGACAGCTCCCCAAAAGGGAAGCCAAAGCATCAATTGACTCCTGGTGGCAGGCTTGAGTATAGGTCATAAACCCCGCCTCCTCCATGTTAGTGGATGGGGCATGGGCCAAAGTGAATTGTCAAAGTAATTTTTCACAAAGCTGGTAATTTACATTGATGAATGTTTAAGTGTTCATTTTTCATTTAAGTTTGGTTTTAAATAGTTATTTGATGATCATAATACGGGCTAAACCATCAACGATTCACTATTGGTCGAGCAAGTGCATGGGCGGGGCCTCGATGCCGCATCTTCATCCCCTGATCACTACTGCACAGACTCTGGCTCTAAATTACTTCTTCGAGGAGAAAATCTTTATATACAGTCTGGTACAAACAAACTCACATCTAACGCATCAACCTTTTAGTTTGTGTGTGTGTGTGGGGGGTGAGTTGCTCTATGCAGTGAGTTCTCGCAATTCATTACGTCATGTACTGACACATTTAAGATCTGGATGATAAGGACATGTCCGCATCATCTGTATGAACCTCTTAAACATCATTTGTGAGACACCCTCAGCCTCTCTTCAGGTTCATGTTTGTTTGTGTTAATGGCCTGAAGTCCGACTTTCTCCTCTTGACCTCTTCACCCTGAGGTTGAAAGTCTCTTTTCACCTGAGCAGCAAAAGTATAACTGCTGAGTCAGAGTGTGGCTGAGTGTCAGTCTTGACTGATAAAACACTGCAGAAACCCCATCATGTCTTAAAATGTGAAAATGTACACACACACACACACATATAGCCACACATACACACACTGCTCCAATACACATAGTCACCAGTTGCTAACTTCACATTCAGAAACATTTGGGTCATGTCACTATATAGCTGCAAATGATTTGCAGTCATATCCACTGCCAGGAACTGATTTCTTACAGGGCACAGCAGTCTAAGCGCAGATAAGGGCAAACCACCTTCAACAGAGAAAACTGCCAGGAAAACACATACATGCAGGGCCGTCACATTGTTTATTCAAAGGCAGTTAGGTAAGGTGGGCAGGGAGGTGGCAGGTCCTGTTCCATTGGTGGATGAGGGGGGAGTGAGTGGAACTGGCAGGCAGGTGAGGAGATGGAAAGCAGGCAAGCAAAACGCTACTGCAGGAGTTAACTGAGAACTTAAATACCCTATTCAAGAGGTTTACTCTAATGAGGTGAGCAGATGATCTGGCCAAGAGTGGATGAAAGGTGCAGGGTTTAAATACACTGCAGGGTAGACTGTAGATGAGAAGCAGGTGCACAGCAAGGAGGAGGAGGTGGAGGTGGAGAAGCTTAACCAGGTAATGAGGAGGCAGGACTGGAGACTGATCAGCTACGATGCTGCAACCATGGCCGTTCCATTATTTCCAGTGTAGCAAGCGATTTTGAAGAGGAAAGCTGAACCTGTTTTATTTTTAATGATCCTACTCACGCATTGCCTAGTTTCTGTCAAAAACATGAAACATGAATGCAACTGACAGGAGCAGCAATATCACCGCTTCACATGTGAAGTTTTCACTGTTTCATCTTCATACCGAGGAAAGGACCAAACTCTCGGACAATTGACACTTTGTTATGACTGTTCAAATCTATTTCACCTATAGTTCACTTCTGGTAATTGTCCAGTATTTATAATATATTGCATCATGCATTTTGCATCTGTTATTTAAAAGAATAAAAACCACAGAAAGGAAAGTGCAGTGAAAGCAGCTGAGAGTGAAACTACAGTAGACACTCTGAACAGGAGAAGTTGTCTACTGTGCTATTCTGAAAGTAATGCTGCCTACTCATGGCTGCACGGGTTGACAATCTAGGTCATGTAACGCATCTGTAATATCAAAAAACTGAGGGACTGTGCACCCGCCATCCTTTTATATTACAAATTATAATCTTTCTTTACTTGCTGCAAAGTGACTCGTTTTAAATAATTTTGACTAATTACCAAAGTAAAATACCTTTAGAAGGAGAAAGAAGGAAACTGCTCTTCACCGTGCCCTCCGCCTCTCTGACGTTATTTGTGGACGGCTGCAGGTTTGTCCTCTGTGTTCTCAGAGGATGAGCAGTTTGTGAAATGAAGTGTGAATTTTATTGAACGTCTGGTCTCTTCACCCCCTAAATGTTTTTTGTGCTTTGCTGATCACAGTTCATGGGCCTGACCTGTTACTTAAGGATAAGATGGATTTGGCAGCACAGTGGCCATATCTTTATTTTACACTATAATTCAATTTCACTGAGTTTATATCTTCTGGTGAAAATATCAAGTTAGAAATTGTGTAAAATAGGGCCCATTGACATTATTCAAAGTTGCATAACGTGAAAAGATATGTGTATAGTTGTTTAACTAAGCAACAGTACACAGTGTGATGTGCAGTTTGTGTTTCAAAGTGGGAATTGTGCTATTGTAGCTTCCTGTTGTAATGTATCTCTGATAAAGCTCAGATTACCTTGCTCAAGCTTTTATTTTTATTTCATTTAAAATGGATTGACACACAAACAGGAAAGCTTACAATACATTAAATATAAAAGTCCAAAAAGGCCTCAAGAAGCAACCTGAAAAATATATAAACTAACATAAACATAAATGAAAGATATTATATAGATATGCATAAGATATCATATATTTATTTTAAGGCTTCTGTGTTTTATTGTGTCATAACGTACTCATGGCAGTGTGATTGTTTCCATAAATGCAAAGAAACCCATTAAGAACAAAGCCATTAGAATTCCATCTGAAAAGTAAACTATTATGACAATTAGATGTATAATGTGAGGATATAAAGGCTCAAATAGTAATTTCTGTTCCCCATGAATATAAGAAGTTTGAGTTAAACAGCAGCCTATTAGAAAATCAATATGTACATCTATGTTTTTTTAACCCAATGTTCATGCCTGCAGATTAATGATGAATGAAGTCTAATGTAAAAAAAAACATGTCAAATGTTTCATACCCAAATTCTATGATGTTCGATAACTAGTTCACATGCTGAAAGATCAGGGTGTATAACCCAAGCTTGCAAGTTCTTGTTTATGTTTGGATCATATAGATTGAGCCCTTAATCCGTGTTCAAAGTACATTTTTACTATGTTCTAAACCAGAAATAAACATCAACAATTTATGCATGATTTATGTTATAAACATTCCATTTAATTGCAGTGGTCTTGTAAAGCAATATGCACCATGGACACTTTTACGTAGGCGCTGGGCACATACAAGACAGATTCAAACTGAAAGGGTTCTCAGTAGAGCAGTGTAGAGTGTAAACCTCCTCCAAGGCCAAACAGTCCTCTTGTTTTCTGATAATCTGTGAATCATTCTTGAAGAAAGTGGTGAAAATATCAAACAACAAAAAGCCCAACCTTGCAGATTTTCACGGAAATCTGTGTGGTAGTTTCTGCATAATTTTGCCGACAAACAAATCAACAAACCAACTGAGAGGGATGAAAACATCACCTCCTTGGCTGAGGTAACAACAGAATAGAGAGGAGTTGATCTCACACTGTAGGAGTAGAGTGTGAGACATGGCCTTTGTTCTGTCAGTGTGCAGTGGTTGCATTCCTGATAAAAAAACCTTTCTTTGCACCTTTAATCCTAATCGTGTCTCCGAACATCATCTCTGCACATTGCAGCAGCTATTGTATATGCATGGAAGAAGACGTGAAAATATGCACACACATGCATATTCAGTTTAGCACACGCGAGCTCTGTCAGGTAAGCCCCTCATCTCCAGCACAAATGTATCTGTAGTAGCTTGGTTTGTCGTGCACACTTGCCTGCACACACTTACAGTACATGCATATACATGAAGAGGGAAACTCTAGTTAAGAGTTGCTTGTTAACCTTAAAAAGGCTATTCTTACAAACTCAGCAACATGCACTGCATATGCATATCCTATTAGTCATTATTCTGACCTTTTCACTTCTGTTTCACATTGTTGCTTTGAGAAATAGAGTTATGTTAGTGGAGAGAGATTCGTAATGATCTGTAAGAATATAACCAACTGAAATGTAATGAGAAACCATTTTTGTGGGGTTGTCTGTGTTTAACGAATCTTATTCTGGTTCAAATCCCAGCTTGGCCGTGGTCGTTCTGTGTGAAGTTTGCATGTTTTCTCCGGATGCTCCGGCTTCCTCCCACAGTCAAACACATATAAACGCAGATTCAGGCCTGGTTGAATGGAGACTCTAAACTGTACGTTGGTGTAATGTGAGAGTGAATGATTGTTTTTCCTGTGATACATTGGCGACCTGTTCAGGGTGTGTCCCATCTCTCACCCAATGTCAGCTGAGATTGGGAAGTATAGTAGATAATGGAGGGAGGGATGGAGGGAATGATGGAGGGAGGGACAATAGGACAAATTGAAAAAAAGTGTTTTTGGATTGGATTTCTCCTCTGCATTTGGATATTTTTCTTCTGTGGTCGGATTTTGTCAGAATGAGTTAGCGTGTAGCGTTAACGTAGTGTTGACAATGAAATGATCTTGCCCCCAAAAAGAAAAATAGTAAAAGCTCTATGAAACATAGCTTTTAGAGGCTAATCTCACTAAATATAAGCAAGATGTAGGTACATTGTGCTTCATTACCACATGAATAACACACTGTGTAAGTGCATTGACTGTATCTTCTCCACATGTGCTGTCACAATAGCTTTGGGATTTTTGGAAAAACGCTAGAATCGTTTAACTAGGGCTGGGCGATATGCAAAAAATCTTACCATGTATCACATATCAGTCAGTATCGATATATACAACGATATAAATCAAATTACGATTTTGGTAATTTTGTTTTAATTGTCTTTGTGGGAACATGCTTTTGTCAGACTTTAAGCCACAGTATCTCCACACTACCGACCCTTCTTCTCAACGATGACCTTGTCTTGGGCTGTGTCCTGTAACTCTATTCCAGCCACATGATTGGTCGGGGGCAGCGCTATTGTGATTATCATTGTATGTACGTGTTGGCTGTCCAATCATGGATGGAATTAATTATTTCGACGTTGTATCGATCATGTCGAGGAAAAGTTATTTTGCGATAACTATCTTCATCATTTTGTCGCCCAGCCCTATGTTTAAATTTAAAATTGGGATTTGCAACCTTACCTTAATGTTTGTTTGACCCAAAAGTTATTTTGCTCAATGCACCATCTTTCCTGTCGACTCATCGGAAACAGCAGGAGCGAAAGGTGAAGGCAGGAACCCACTCATCCGGACTCGTGCTGCACCTGTCTCTCGCTATTACAAGTCACATGTGTCCTCTAAGTGCATAACCTTGCAGCAGGAGTCACAGCGTCCCACACTGCAGAGGGAGGTTCATAACTCAACTCCTGCACTACCACCATAAATTTAATGTTCTGACCAAAACTAAGGCAGAATATGTCCCTTGCGCTTTGCTGCATTTGTGAACCGTCCTTCCCCCAAATCTCTCCTTTCACTCTCTCTCTCCCTTTCTTTCTTTCTGCGGCTGTAAAAGCAGCACGAGGAGCTGACAGTATGTGTCCCTGCTTTTAATTTTTTACATCACCTCACTACAGTCTTTTATGTAACCGCCTCCTTCTAGATTTATTTTTACCTCTTGCCTCCTGTATCTCCCTGTGCCTTATTCCACACAGTAATTCTTTCCACCCTCGTTGTTTTACTGTACTGACACAGAATCCCCTGTTGATACTGTACAGGTGAGACTGTTTGATGCAGTGGACACTGTGTTGACAGCTGAGTTGTGTGGTACTGAACTAAAGATTCTGCCCAGATCTCCATGTTGTTGCAGTTTGTTAATTTTCCCCATGTTGTATTTAGTCCAGAGAAAAATGTGCTGTAAAGGCACAAACAGCTGGTTTATAAGTAAGACTATGCTCTGCTGCCACCTGCTGTTCAAAGACTCACACTACAAGCTAATGATTAGGGAGTGAGAGCTGGATAAGTGCTCTGCAGCTCTGTCTGCACAGTGTTTCCTCAGTGTGCTTACTCAGAACTTGCTGGCTTTTCCCTCTGTGCTCTGTGTGGCTTAGGAGAAGCAGGAGGGGGGGGGGTTGTCCACAAACCAAAAGGTTGGTGGTTTGATCCCCTTCTCCTCCATTCTGCATTGTATTGTTAAAAGCTTTCAGTGGTCGATAAGACTGAAAAGCAAAGTGCTATATAAATACTGTGCATTTATAATTTTCCATTTACATATAATCACATCGAGTCACTGGTATATTTTTTCAGAGAGTATATGTGTTGTTTTGAGCACGTAGGTGCAAACGTTTGTAGACAGTGTGGGGAGATAAAAGTACATTTTATATTCAATATTGAATATGTTTAATTTCAATGTATCATATTTGGTTATTTTTAATACAAAAAACGTAATAGAATTAGAGATTTATTTTGAACTATCCTATTCACATATCCCACTACTGATAAAAATGTATTTGTAATGATACATATTTAAAAATGGTCAATTATTATATTATTTTGTCCAACCAAAAATTTCACAATAGAAAACAAGGAAAAGTAGCCCTAGATGGTGACTTATATATTTATTTTATCTGTGAATTTTCTTTATTTATCAGTTTGTAATGGTGGTGCAGTGGTTTGCAGTGTGGTCGCACAAACATAAGTTCTGAGTTTGAACCATGGGCCCTATATTTCCCTCCCACTGTCCAAAGACAAGCAGATTACATTATTTGGTCATTCAAGGTCACGTGTATTACTGAGCTGCATTGACCCAAATGCAAGCAAAACCAGGAAGTGCAGAAAATCCAAGAAATCCAAATAGGTCATCTCACGAAGGAGACAGAGACCAAATACGGAGTTAGAGATAAGGAGGCACAGGTGAAACACGCTAGAGAGGAGGCAGAAAACCAGACAAAAGCAGGACAACACACAAGGCAAATCATTTCAAAGTAAGACAGGAACAAATATAATCAAAAACCAAACAATTGAAGAACAATCAACCATCAATACAGAAATTAGTCCCAAAAAAAAGTTCACAAAAGTCTTTAAAAGTCTTATACTGGAACATAATCTAGGCTCTTTGTTGCTCCTAGCTGTCAGTGTGAATTGTTGTATGTCAGCCTTGTGATACGCTGGGGACCTGGCGACCTGGACAAATAATACAGATGGATGAATTCATTTACTTGGTTTTTAATGTTGATATTAGCTTCAGTGATTCATCTATGACTTTCATTTATATGTTAAAACTAAGTCACGCAACTTTACAGGTAAATCCAGACTCGTTCCATGTCAGGGACCACATGTTGGAGAGAGATATAACATTTTTATAAACCTGTAGCCTTCCACATTGATTCATCCTGCTGCCCCTCTCTCTCTCTCTCTCTCTCACTCGTTGCCATCTCTCCTAATGCAAATAGTTCACATATGGAGTGTGCGGATGATAGAGAAATGTTAAGGTGAAGAAGAGAGTTGTGGAGACCTAATGAATCGAATGCAAACTCTTGTATAAACAAAGAAACAATGCTCAGCCCTGAAAGACCCAGCTCCTGTCAGAGAGGAAGGAGAGATCATTTACACTTTACTTCAAACTATAAACCTTTACTTCTTATTGAAAGAATGGTTTAGGTCAGATGTTCTCTGAAGGAAGTACTCAAACGTTTTACTGAAGTAAATAAAAAATGTACTGAGCTAAAAGTGCAACATTAGCTTTTCTACTTGAGTAGAAGTAACTACGTGCTTGTAAATATATTTTTAGAATAAAAAACACTTGCTGAGCGTAGCCTATTCCCTAATATATACTACATCATCATGGCTGAGTCTCTTCCAAAAGGGGTTTCCTCAGTGATGCTGCTGCTGCACTCGGATCTTAATTAGCAAAAAAATATATAAAAAAATGTATGTGTAACATAAAGTAATGATTTATAAAAATATAGTGGCACAGAGTATTACAGATATTTGTTGTTATAAGTAGAAGACAATCTATGCTCCTACTCTAAGCCTGGTTGATTGGAGAAAATCTATCTACCGAAGTAAAGAAAAGATACAAGAAAAATATACTTTAGTACAGAAACCAAATAAATGTACTACATCCCATCACAGATTTCTTCACCTCTACCGGAATAATGAAATGAATGAAAGATGATCAAATAGAGTGAAAGGATGTAAGAAATCCAGATGTCATGCATCACGCCTGACACACTTTTCACTTTTCTGATGGGAGCTGACGTGTGAAGCTCAAGCACTTGGGACAAGAAAATGAAAGGATTATGAAGTCAGACTGCAGCGCAGTGCCCTCGATGCATGTCACAGTACAGAGTGATTCTGTGCAGGAAGGCAGTTCCAGATGGCACACATCTGTCACATCTTGGATAACATGGGATTTCTTCTTCTTTCTGTGTGTGTTTGGGAATGTGTGTATATTTCTGTCATAGGGAGACAAATTTCAGATTAAATACCAACAAGACTTTTGATTATGTAACCTTCACATAGTGTTATGTAACTTTACTGGCTTAGCTATGTGTTAATAGGTTCAATAAATGAGTTTAATAGTATGGTCAAGGAGCAATTATATTTATTAAGGTCTATTTAAGTTTTAATAGGTTGACATTTTAATATATATTTACTATTAATGTTGTCAAATATGTCAACAGACAAGTTAAAATGCCAAGAACCCCTATAAATAAGACACATGAGAGTGGTTTTGGTTGAAAGGAAACTTGGAGCCTTGATTTAAACTAAACACACCCAAAATATCGTCCTAGTTACTCATTTGTATGTATTTACTGACATTTGAAGAGACAAGTCTGACCATCCACTCCAGCCTAGTGAGTGATTTGATGTTTGCACCATTCCAGCAACAGTGTGGATACCACTTCAACTACAAAAAGCTGTTATTGCAACTTCATGGCTTCTCGTACAACAACCAATGGCACTTAATGACATCACCACAAGGTCAACCTTACGTTGCCACCAGCATTGTGTCCATGCTCACATTTTTCACATGGTTCTCATCTTCTATCAGTTTAACTCACTTGATGCCTGCTGCTGTTGCTGGCTGTGGAATTAATTATTTATATAATACTCATTTAAAACTGAATTAGAATATAGAGATAAATTAAATTTTCATCTTGTTGTGATGACACTTATGTCCATATGAAGTTGATCTGAAGAAAACCCTTGGACAGGTACGTCAAAGAAAAAATTTAGAAAACGGCCTGAAATGCCACTAAATCCAAAATGGCGGGCTTCCTGTAGGGTTTTTCCCATTGCACATCAAGACTTTTTTTTTGTCTAGTCCTGATACACCTGCTACGATTTTTTTTGGGCTAATTACTTTTTGGAGTTTTGAATTTCCTGCAAACTTTGGTAAGAATTTGAGCATGCCTAGGCCCTGAAAAAGCCCAAAAGGGAAATACAAATCCTTCTAAATACAACAGGGCCTCCCACCGTAGGTGCTCGGGCCCTAATTAAAAATTTTACAGTTACAGTTAATGTTTTAACAAGATAACTTATCATTAAAACACAAACATTTTCACATTATAACATAACTCATCAAATTTTAATGTTACAACGTATTATTGTTCAAACCTAAAACTAACAACGAGAGTTGTTTAACATGAAAACTTTTAGGTTTCAAAAATATGCTATCACATTACAATGTGAAAACGTACTGTCAAAACAAAACCTTCCACGTTACAACACATCCAAAATTATAACGTTATAACATATTATTGCTAGAACATAAATCTATGAGAGTTATGTTATTACTTTAAGTGGTATGTGCTAACAGTAAATTTTCATATTACACCCTTCATTTCTATACGTTTTTTAAATTAGTTATCCTGTCACAATGTGTACCAACAATAATCTTCTGAAAATGGTAGATTTAAGATTATATATTTTTAAAATATACACCACTACAATTCATAAACATAAAGGATATGAATATAACATACAAAACATTATTTGCACATTAATGCCTTCATGAA
This sequence comes from Limanda limanda, assembly GCF_963576545.1. Classification (NCBI taxonomy): domain Eukaryota; kingdom Metazoa; phylum Chordata; class Actinopteri; order Pleuronectiformes; family Pleuronectidae; genus Limanda; species Limanda limanda. Next base: position 19,314,424 of record NC_083649.1, read on the forward strand.
GTCCAATCTTACTATTGAGTTCCACAGACAAGGTACAACAATATAAAAGATGTAGGCACAATACTTTCCTCCATTTGTAATTATATGTTTTGGTATAGATAAACATATCAACTTTATATGTTGTGTCCTGCTGATTTCCGCATATTATACCAAATATAAAAGATGTGAGAAACAACCCTGTTGAATTCCACTGTACAGTAAAACTAAACTAGTGTCAGAAAGTGTAAAGAACCAGGAATCCTTGAGACAGATCTCTTGTAATAAGATGTAGTTTAGGCCACTTAACATTTATCTCAGTGCAAAATACTGAACCTGTGATCTGCTCCAAACAGTGGAGGCCTTGGACTGTAATCCTTAGAGTAGTGTGATGTGTAGAGACACTTCTTTAGTCTTTAATATATAAATCCAGCTGAGCTGTGACATGAAAGAATGACACAACAGATTCTGTATATATGCAGTTGTTTATTTCAATATTTCAACCATCGAAACACTTGATAAAATACTTGAATTAAAACCAACACCACATTATAACAGTAAACTTTACCATTCTTAAATAAAATTATCAGACAATAAGAATAGCTAGAAACACTTCACTGTGTACGTACATTTGTTGTTCTGTGAGGCCACCGTGACCTTTAACTACCAGATTCTAACCAGTTCATCCTTGAGTCCAAGTGAATGTTTCTACCGAATTTAAAGAAGTTCCCACTTGGCGTTCATGGGTTTCATGTTCTCGAGAATGGGACGGATGGACTAGTGAGTTTGAGGTACAGGTGTAATGATGAGAGGGGCGGAGTTTCTTCCATTATCATTTGGCTGAGGACAAAAGTATGGATAAAGTTTCTCTGTAAAACTGCAGCCTGTGATACAACCGATGCGTGATTTAGAGTCTACATTGTAAAAAGACACCTCACCTTTGTTGTAGTCTACAAATACGCCCAACTTCTGAAGCTCTTCTTTCAATATTTCAGGTATTGAGTCAGATGTTATATATTTGCCCTCAACTAATAAACAGGTCCAATATCCATTTTCAACTGAAGCACGTGCTGCGTTCTTTCTATCCACCGACTCCCTGATCACGCCAACAACCCAACGTATCTTTCCTTTCACCTGCACCTCAAAGTAAAACTTCCCCGTCGTGAATCCCTCTTTTGCCAAAACCTGACAAAGTGCATGAAATCTCTTTGGATTGTCGGTAACTTTGTACTTTTCCATGTTGTCTTCTACTGTAACTTGTTTTCCGTCTTCGCTTATGACAAGTGAGTACTTTGCAGTGTCGGGGTCAAGGGTCAAGACGACCGCGTGCTCTCTCATTCTTTTCATTCTGATCTCAGGAATCTCTTCCATTATTTCATTGACTCTCAGTTTCAGCTGAGTCAGGTCTCCTCGCGTTGCCTGGAAAGACAGGTCAGGGCCGAGATCTGTGTCGGGGCAGCTCTTGTGTGGAGGTTTGGACAAGGTCGGGAAGCTCTGGAGGAAACGATAGTGATCTTCTGAATGTGACAGATGTTCCAGCTGACTGCTTCGGCTCTTGAGCTCAGTGACTTCCCTCCTCAGTTCTTTGAGAAACTCTTCACCCTTTTGCTTTATTGCACTGTGCCTCTGCTCTATCACCTCAAGTAGCTCGGCCTGGCTGGCCTGAATGGACTGGATCAACTCGGTGAACACCTGCACGGTGGCTTTTTCCTCTTTTTCAAAATCTACCTGGCTGACATAGAGTATGTTTTCAACCTTCGCTATCTTCTCAATCCGTGTCTGTAGCAGCTTCTGGATATTTGCCTGGGCCTCGTCTTTTGTTGCTGCCACTTTTTCATATTGCTCCTCCAGGGGGACGGCGTTGTGACCCTTGTGATCGGCTTTCAAACACAGGACACAAATGAAGGTCTGCTCCTTCAAGCAGTACAGCTCTGTCATCTTGTTGTGTGTCTTGCACATCCTGTCGTCGAGATTCTTCACTGGCTCTAATAATGTGTGACCTTTTAGCCGAGCAACTCTCCGATGCGGCTCCAGGTGTGACTCACAGAAAGAAGTCAGACACGTCAGGCAAGATTTAACAGCCTTTTCTTTTATCTCAGAGCAGATGTCACAAAGAACGTCAACCTCCAGAAGCTGTGGGCCTGGAGTCGAGGCTTTGACTTGGACCGACTTCTTAAACTCATCAGCTAACTCTGAGATGAAAGTGTTGACTCGGAGTTCAGGTCTTTTGGAGAATTTTTGCTTGCACATCGGACACTGGCAAGTATCCCCGCTGTCCCAGTACGTGTTGATACATGTGCTGCAGAAGTTGTGTCCACACTGGATCGTGACTGGGTCTGTGAACACGTCCAGACAGATGGAACACAGTAACCTCTCCTCTGACAGCAGAGAGCTGGCCGATGCCATATCTGGACAAAAACATGTTGGCAGTTATGACTCATATCTGTGCTGAATAATCTGTTAGATTTAATGGAAGATTTTAATTTACCTGTGAAGTTTGCGAGGTTTAAAAGCAGCAGCTTGAAGTGTCGAGCAAACTGTAACTTTCCTCGTTGAGTTTCATTTCAGCATGATGACGCTGGTGAGGGCCCCTCCCCTGCTGCGCTGCTCCACTTCCTGGCTTCGTTTAACTCTTTCCACGCTGCTCACATTGGAAACTCACATTTCGCCCCCTCCTCCTCCTCATGCAGCGCTGAGGGCCAAATGGCTGCAGCCACTTCTCCTCTGACCCACAGCATCAGACAAACAGGTAATGACGCTGTGTGAGCAGTCCCCCGACGTTGTTTGGTGATATATTAACCACAACATTAGCACTTCTCGTTCCCTGCTAGTAACAAAATGCTTAACAAGTACAAAAATACAAAAAAATGAAGTTGATACGATGAAAGCCCTGGTACAAGTACATCAAAGTAAAAATGTGGAATATGGCCAAAATTGCCACTAAATGCACAATAGCAGGCTTCCTGTGGTGTTTTTCCAATTGCACCTGAGACTTTTTTGTTTGTCTGGTCATGATACACCTGTGTATTGATTTTTGTGAAGATCGGTCAATGTGAACATGTTCCGGGGGTCTCGGGGGCACTGTTGAGCCATTTTGCGACGGCCATTGAAAATTCCTCCAGAATGCGTACATTTTCACCACTTTCTATCTTTCTGCAAATTTTGGTAAGAATTTGAGCATGGTAAAGCCCTCAAAAAGCCAATTCATTTGCCTGAATAATAATAATAATAATCCTTACAATTTCAATAGGGCCTCACCTGACCTTTGATCAGTGCTCGGGCCCTAATTAGCTGGGGACAGCTTATGCTTTTTGGGACAAAAGTGTCCCTGGTGATAGTTAGGATTAGGGCAACAGGGTGTGGGTCAGACTTTTCATGTGGAATGGAAGAGGATGTAATGAAAAAACTTGGGTAAACTGAGGGGAGATTGTTTGAATTAAATTAAAGTGTAATTAATATTTTGTAGAAAAATTTAAGGAAATGGCTAAATGAGATGCATGTGGGTTAAAGGATCTGTAGGGGTGAAAGTATATTTTTAAATTTTTTTATTTGATTCATGTGACTGTATTAGAATGGGAGAAAATAAATCCAAAAAGAAAAAGTGGTATGTAAAACACTTTGTGTGTTTATTAGAATTATCCATTATTATTAAATTATTAAAATTACGTTATAATTAATCCGTACAAAACAAGTTCTTACCTCAACTACACATTTGCAGCCACAGGACGACTTTATCCCTAACCTTGATCGTGAACAATTCATGCCAAACCCTAACCTGACCCCGTAACCTTAACCTTAACTTCAGAAATGATGTTTTGCCTCATTAGGATCAGGCTTTGGTCTCCATGAGGTCCACTGGTCCCGACAACATCTGTGTTTATGCTGGAAAAGACTTAACAGGACATTATATTGATTTCATGGAGAGTAACTAACCTTAATCCTTCTGGCATAACCATTTAACCTTAAAATAACCCTTAACTTAATAACCTGAAATGAAAAATGTACTTAAACTCAACATTTCTTTACCTCAAAATATAATGATTCACATTACGAGGACTTATTCTCTCCCCATTCAAACAGCATTCATTAGGCCAGGCTTAACTATGAGGTAATAAATATGCAATTTTTGAATGACTACAGAGTTCAAGCTTTTAAACCCCTGATGTAACAAATCTTATGTCTGATTTTTCTTTACAGTACTGTTATGCCACTTTACTCCTTTGACATGGCTGCTCTTGTAACGGCTCATGCTAAGGGGTTGAACGCAATTTTTGAGAAACAAGAACGCTGAAACAGCATTTTTGTTTTCTAAAAGGCAGCGCATAAATGTTTTAAACCAAGAGAGGAGCCGTCACTTACATACATATAGACGGAGCGATGCAGAGAGAGCATTTACATTTCTGGTCTGCGGCCAGTGGCATACTTAAAAAGACATTCCCATCTTCTTTGTGTTCCACTCACCTCACACAGACCATAGCGATTACTTTTATAGGAGCATCCCAGACACATTTTATCATCAGCATCTGTTTACAGCTTTGAGTAATATTGTTTAAGCAGAAAACAACAGTTATAAACAATTACCTCTGTTTCCAACAGCCCTGTCTGATTCTGACTACTGAGCACTCACAGTCGTACCATGAATATTCATTGACACATAATGTTCTTGTTTGTACCACAGTAATTCTCCATTTTCCACATTATGAGAGACGGTAAAGATTGGGCTCACACACACACACACACACACACACACACACAGACAAATTGGCAACCTATACATATATCTACATGCTCATTATGGTACAGATGATGCTTGGCAAGGCAGGGGACTAATTTGAAATGTTAACGGACTAAAGGCACCGTTAGCACATCGTGCCGGGTATGTGTACTTGTGTTAGTGGAAGTGAAAAGACAGGTCAGGATTCAGAGCAGAAAATAAGGATGAAAGGTTGAATTGTGGAGCTCTGAGATGTGTCAGCTTTAAATGAATGTCCTTTATCTGATACCATTCACCTGTCACTGTTGTTATTATTGAATTAGTTACCAGCACTCCCCCATAACACGAGGGCATGAGCAGGAAGGGAGCTAGAAAGAGGGGGGGGAAAGGCTGACAGATGAGTAGAGTGAGGCACAGAAGAGAGGGAGTGGCGCAGAAAGGCAGGAGCAGCTTGTGTGTTAGGAGAGAGCGATCAGAAACCAAGAGAATCAGCTCAAAGACGAGAAGCGTCCTCCAGTGAAAGATCTGAAGCCGGTGAGGAGATACAACAGGGGCAAAGCTCCTTTAAGATACAGAGCGGCGGAGGCAGATGAAGACAGGACGAAGACAGGACAACTAAATCCTGAAAAAAACAGCGGACTGTTACTCTCTGGGTTGTTGGCCAGGGCTGGTTTCCACGGTGACAACATGGGTGCAGTGGTGGGCACTTTGACCATGCAAACCAAGCAGAGGACAACGTCCAGAGGTACGTCGACACTGGTCAGAGAGAGAGATGGAGGGAAGACAAAAGAGCCACGGAAAGACAGATTAAACTGAGAGAAAAAGAAAGAAAGAAAACAGTCTCAACATAATAATTAAGACCAATTGTTGTGTGTTTGTAATTGTCTTTTTCTGTGTTGTTTAAAAGCACATTTAAAAAAAACATTAACATACATGTAACCAGTTGATACCAAACTGAATGTCAATCTAAAGTGCTGTAACCAACAGCAACAATGCAACATTTTATATCTTAAGTATAAAAAAAAAAAAAAAAAAACACAATTTTTTTACTATGAAAATATCTCCTCAAGGGAAGAGGCATCAGGATTGTGATGAAGAGATTCAATTCGTCCACTGACACTGAGCTGTGAGGTAGAGCGTGTGCTGTGGTCATGATGGAGAGATTACAGTATGTCACGGAGTAGGATGTCCTTGAGAACCACAGCAAAATCACTGACCCTGACTCTATCATTATGTGTGTGTGTGTGTGTCTCTGTGTGTGTGTGTGTATGTGTGTGTGTGTTTGTTGTTTGTATGCATGGGTGCCTGTTGGACGTGATTGGCGAGCGAGCGAGCAAATGCGAAACGGGAGGCAAACGGAGGGGTCCAGGCGAGAGAGTGCAAATTAACAGGCAGCTCACATATCATACCTCCCTGGCCTTATGCTTGAGAAGCCTGTTGTCATGGAGACTGGGTTGTCGGGGGGGCATGATAGGAGAGGGTGAACCATACTCAGCCAGAATGAATGATGAATTTATAGCAGCGTGAGATAGAGCTAAAATAGATGAGGCAGCAAACACAGCAATTACTCTCTGACACCGTTACAAGGGGAAGCCGATGCTCTGTGTTTGTTTTTACTCGTCCTTGCTCTTGGGGGAGAAAAAGATGCACAGGGGTCAACTTGTTTCTTTTTTTATCTCCATTAATGTTTGTGTTACGGTGCCAAGCGTGGAGAGGTATATGGCAAGATTCCCAGGAAGAAAAATAAGTACGGCAACGCAGGAAAGTGGTTAGAAGGGAAGATCAAAGCCTGATACAAGTAACAACGTGTCTGTTAGATATAAAATAGTATACTGCAAACCCTTATGTGAAGAACGAGCCTTAATTGTTTTTTAAATGAAAAGATTTCTATCTGGGTGTATCATTGGCCACCAGGTAAAGACTGCAGCTTCAGAATCAAAACATAAGTTTCTATGTCACAGAATAAAGTCCCTGCCATTAGCTCAAAGTATGAAAGCATCAACTGGCATCGTCTCATGTAGAGAAAAATATTGTGAGATATACAAGCAGTAGTTTGACTTTTTGGGGAAGTATATTTATTCAGATTAGCTCGGATTAAGACCAGAAATAAGTGGAATCAGCCTGGCACTGTTGATATATCTCAAAATCGACTTAGTGACTGTCAGGGAATCTGTGACTTACATCGTTTGATGCCTTTAATATGCAGGAATATGTTTCTTATGTGTCTGGTGTTTTGGGTTGGAAGTTGCGATCATGACTCTGGTAAACCTTGAGAGTTCGTGGTGGGTCGGACATGATTTATGGAGACCTACACTGTTCTCTGTTCCCTCCTATTTCCTATAAACACTGAAATGCATTTATTGTACTTCAGGGATTTTGGTTTGACTGCTCGCGGGCACGTTGGACCAAGAATCTTCATTGCCAACAGAGCTATGTAGTAAATCAAGTAAATTAAATGTATTCACCACCGAGTTTAAGAAGAAGATTTTTCTTCGTCAGGACGAGACTAGCGCCATGTGCACAATTTTTTCTTGTCTGAACACAAATTTGTGATATTGGGCCAAATAAGTAAATACAATTTGACATAGGAACGTCCATGAATTAATTGGATCAAAAAAAGATCATATTATAAGGGTTAGTAGTTAGGTATTAATTACTGAGCTTTAATCATGCTTGAAGTTGGATTTTGTTTCCTTATGACAGAGTCAGACCAGCTGTTCCCCCGTTTGCAGTATATCTTCTCAGCTAAACAAGGAAGGTGTCACTTCACCATACAGTGAGTGTAAGGTCAATCTTAATTAACTCTCAACAAGAAAGCAGATAAGAGCCCAGTACTTCAAGGTGAGGTAGCAAATACATCTTTGACTGCATGGACACCAATATTCAACTATTGACCCTATTCTGAATAAGACATTATTTTGATTAGGGTGTTTACATAAGTTGCTTATCGCATTGTGCGACTATGACTCAGGTCATTGGGTCTTCTGTCATCATGTCCGTCAACATTCCACAGGTTTTAAACCACCAGCCTGAAATGGCTTAATGTAAGACGCTATCCCTTTTATCTTTAAATCTTTGTAACACCCAGGACTTGTTTCATCAAGCAGTTGGTAGCTGCAGTTTGTTGATGTCGCAAAATGCAGTGAAATCTCCAATAGGACGTTCTTATAAAATTAAGACGTATATATGTCTAAGGTAGGAATGTTCCACATATTATTTTGATAATTGCTTATTCCAAGTATGCGCTTATTTGGTTTAAGGCGATCAGAAAATACTGTCAACATGGAAGGGTCTTATTGAGCCTTAATCAGGGTCTTTTGTAAAGCAGAATTTTTTACCAGCAAAGTTGTGTTCATGCAAGTTGCTGTCCACTACCACCCCTTTTATTAACTTCCCTTATGTCTGTGTTGTTCTGAAAACCAACATGTCGTTAACAGTCTGAAAAAACACCTTGGCTCTGGCGTAGCTTGGGGCGGGCCTTCGCGGCCACACACCAGATGAGCACGCTGAATCCAATCTGTTCCAGGAGCGGGGGGGGCCCGCGGCGCTGGTGTTTTGTTGTCGACAGAGCTGTAACAGAGCTGTCGAAAAGCAGCACCTGACACACTCCTCTCATTATCTCCTTCATGTCATGGCGTGACACTTCCCTTCTGGCTCGTGTTGATGAGTGTTTGTGTGCAGAGCAGCTGTTGCACCATTTACATCAGGACTCCTGCCTTCAACACTGGAGAGAATCTGTATCATACCTTTGTTTTAATCAGAATTAACTGGTGGGATCCTAAGCTTGTTGCCATTAGGGTTTCAATTAAACCACAAATTCAAATACACTTCTCGTGTGCTTGTTTTTCACTTAATCCCACCTAATTTCCTACTTTCTCTTTGGAGGAAAGCAAAGTGTTCCGGGCACAAAGAATACACAGCACCTTTGCTTTTGTTTTTTCAGTCATGTGATGATGTTTTCATTCCCAGGGCCAAAAATAAATGTAGAAATTGTGTTTGACACCTTTTATTTCCCCTCCTCATCGAGTTCACCTAATTTACTTAGCTCTGCTCTCATTTATCATGTCTATCCATCTCCATGACTACAACCGTCAAGAAGATTGCACCAGGAGCTCAGAGGAAGATGGAGGAGGGATTGAGAGAAAGCAATTGACGTATGATTAGATGATTAGTGTCAGTAAGCACTGTATTGAAAACAACATATCTCTAAATCTGTTGGGATTTAATAATATTCTGATTGAAATGGCTGCTAAGGAATCTGTCTGTTTGGGTATTAACATTTGGAAGATATTAAATTATGTCATTATTTCTAAATAAGCATAAAGCTGACGCTTCAGAGAGAACAAACATTGTTGAGATATCAAGAGATATTCATACCACATAGAGAAATTTGCGTCTAACAATAACATTACCATCATATCATCAGTACTATTACCATCATCTTGCCACTGCACCTGATGTACCTATTTATCTTGTGTTTCTGTTTTTATTCTTTCTACCTCAATATTTTGTTTTTATTCTATTGTATTGTTTTTTTATTGTATTCAAATATACCGGCTGCTATGACGACTTAATTTCCCTTCGGGAATGAATAAAGTAATCTATCTATCTATCTACCTATCTATCTTTATAGATAGAATGTGTCTAAATTCAAGTTTTTTGAATATATATGTGGAATATATCTATAATTATTCTAATTATGTCAAATTATCTCTAAATAATGGTAAAGCTATAGAGAAGCATCAGAGAGAACAAAGCTGTGCTTCTGATACTTGAGACCAATGTGCATGGATTGAATCTTGAACAATCACAGTAATTATTCCCCCACAAGGAAACAAATTAATCGAATTGCATCCTACTGTACAGAAATGATTGTTGCATTAGGTTCCGGCTGCATCAGGCGTCTGGGAACTGCTAAAGAGCGGATGATGGCTCCCAAGTTCAGATTAAGATGGTCTCTGGCAGGTGATGCATGATTCAGGAGACAGTTTCAGTGTCAAGGATTAATCCTGACACCTGAATGAGTCATCGCCGAAATCCAACTCGCAGGAGTATTACATTATATTTAATCTGCAGCTTTTCGTTTTTTTCCTTTTTAAGGTTGACTGAGCCGCGGCCATGCGGACACAGCTGGCCTCGCATGCATGTGAACATCTGTCAAATCATCGATGCTTCGCTGGTCAGCTGCGACAGTGGATTTAATGGGGTTTTGATTTATTATAGGAATTCGTCCAAGGATAAATCATAGTATATCATTTGTTCTCTAGGAGATGAAGATATAATGCTTATATATCTCAGGGCCCAGTTTGGATTTAAAGGCGACCACAGACCAAGTGTAAATCTGCAGCTCGGCCTCACCAATATAAGAGTTGACACTTTCATTTCATTTCTTCATCATCTGCGGTCTGTATGAGCACAAGTGTTTTCCAGCAAGGGTCATGTGGCTGTTTCCTCTCAGACAGTGTGTGTGCGTGTGTGTGTGTGTGTGTGTGTGTGTGTGTGTGTGTGTGTGTGTGTGTGTGTGTGTGTGTGTGTGTGTGGACTGTGTAGACTGTGTGCACGCAGCCAGATGTCAGTGATTTTAGTGCTGCCCCAAGGCTTGAGACAGTCACAGTGACGAAACCTTGCCCACAGCACAACCATGACTCTTCACATCATTAACCATCATCTCTCTCCACAGCGCCCGACACTTAGCACTGTGTTGCCATTAATAAAGTCCCTCAACTCCTACGGGGGGATCTATTTGTCGAGCACACGCACTTCCTCTCGATTCCACTTTTGTCTCCCTATCTACCTTTTTGGCCACTTCACTCGCCTGTGTTTCTGCTGCCTAATAAATTTCTTGATACATGTTTCCTGCCGGGTTAAAATTTTTTAGCTCTGCTGAGTTTTCACTTTCCTGCTTATTACAGTTTTTAAAGGTTGGGAAGAGCACATGTTTAACAAAGATTAAAGATGTCGTGACATGTTTCTGAGTTATAAATATCTCCTGCTATTTCTATTTCGCCCTCTCTCTCCTCTGTAGATAGCATCGATGATGAGCTGGAGATGACGATGGTGTCTCACAGACCAGAGGGTCTCGAGCAACTGGAGGCCCAGACCAACTTCTCCAAACAGGAGCTGCAGATCCTCTATCGTGGATTCAAGAATGTAATCACTCACTCTTGGATATGATAAGGCGATAGCGTTTGAGATTACACACAAAGGAAAATGTTCTCGTGGTGTTAAATGAAAAGTCTGGTGATAACAAAGGTCACAGAGATTCGTCATCTAGCAACCATGAATGTCTGTACATCATTTTAATCCATCTAATATGTCAATCTAAACCAAGACAAACATCCACAAAGCATTATTTGCCTCATATGACTGAAAATTCTGACAAAACATTTCTAACCTTACACTGGAATGTAGTACTTCAAGTTACAAGACTAACTGCCATCACAAGAGGGAAACACAGAGATGAAATACTGAAGTAAGAGACAATGAGACAAAGGTGTGACACATTAGGTTTCAGGCATAGGAAGCAGGACACAAGTGAAAGACCAGAGGAGAGCTAAAAAAAAAACAGCAAACGAGCCAACAAACCAGGAATGAGAAAAAAGTATCTTAACTTAGCTCAAGGAGTGAACAACCAATACGCAAATCCAAAAAAACTAACTCAAGGAAAACAGAGTAAAAGTCCATAAAACCAAAAAGCTATGTCTCTGCATTTGAAGGCCGATGAAGGCGCGACTTGACTGTCTCATTTTGAAAACCTCTTCAAATTTCCCCAACAAATGCGTCCATCTATCCCCGAGAAGCGAAGGCTCCAACGGTCGTATATCCTTTCTGGCTCGACATATCCCAGGATTCATTACATGTCAGTGATGAATATTTTTCAAAAATGAAAGGAGCGCCGGCAAAAGCCTAGATGTCCGATGCTTGAGTATCACGCTTCAGCTCAACTCAAAAGTTAAAGATTATCAAGTTTAAAAAACAAGGATTATTCAAACTGTGTGTCTAATGTCTACTCAGTTGCTAAGGAACAGTGATAAGGGCAGAACATTTCAGTTTGGCCTTCACGGTTTATCTCTCCCACGACTGAAGGATGCTGCCCCTGAATTGAGACACAGCCGAAGAGTTCAACTAAATGTCCAATGTCTGAATAAAAAAAAATTGCTATGAATGAACACCAGAACTATTTACCTTTTGCAGCAGCTAAAAAAGGTTAATTTGTGTCAGAGTAACATTAAAATATAATGTGATAAACAAAAGGTGTATGCCAGTGCTGGCTAAAGGGTCAAGTCACTTAGAATAAATAATTGTGGGCGACTAACAAACAGGAAAAAGTATAAAAGTTACTGAATAATAATTGTATCTTCTCCTCCACAGGAATGTCCGAGCGGAATGGTGAATGAGGAGACATTTAAACACATTTATGCACAGTTCTTCCCTCATGGAGGTAAAGTCCTATGCTCTTGACCTTTCTTTGCTCTGTGAAGCTTTTGGAGAACAGAAAACCTCTCACCTTTATGTTTCTTGTGGCTTTCAGACGCAAGCATGTATGCACATTATCTTTTTAATGCATTCGACACTACAAACAATGGATCCATTAAATTTAAGGTAAGAAAAATTAGTTACCGTACGTCCATGTGCTGTGATGTTTTGAGAAGCTGGTTCCATTCCGTCCCTCTGTCCTTTTCTGTCGCTGCCAGGACTTTGTCATGGGCTTGTCTACACTGCTGCGGGGGACTCTGAGGGAAAAGCTGGAGTGGACGTTTCACCTGTATGACATTAACAATGATGGATACATAAACAGAGAGGTGAGACCGCGTTGTCACAGCGTAAACTGGGTTTCGTCTCTGTGTCCCGCCGTTATGTCAACCATTCTTCTTTTCTTTCAGGAGATGACTGAGATTGTGAGGGCCATTTATAACATGATGGGAAAGTACACCTACCCTGCACTGAAAGGGGATGTCCCACAGCAGCACGTGGACGCCTTCTTTCAGGTTCAAAATGAAGTTAATCTTTGAAATATCATATATTTGTGAACAGTGACAGGTTATTGTCTCTCATCACACTCCAGTTCCTTCTGTTATGAACCTGTCTGCCTTTTTTTGTGTGTCATTATAAGTCCATGGTATTTCGTTTCTGTAGCAAAATGACACTCTGCCTCAACAGCAGAATTACAACTCATTGAATTTACACTTTGGAAAAGATTCACATTTTGTTCTGTCACATTGTTTTTCCAGAAAATGGACAAAAACAAAGATGGAGTGGTGACTTTAGAGGAGTTTGTTATAGCCTGTCAGGAGGTACGTATTGTCCTTCGTCTGTGATTCCCTTCATTTCCTATGTAGCAACAAGGAAAACACTATTTAACCATGTGCTGCCAACTTTAAAGAATCAATATTTAGTTACACTGAGGACTCTTCCAAGTAATAGTCATTTGTTATGTAAAAACACATCACATCTAATAGACGTTCATTCTTGATCTTTGAGAAAAAGTAAACACAAAATAATCTACTTAACTCAAACATTCACTTACCGGCTTTTGGAGCTGTGGAGCACATCTCATTGTCTTCATTAAGTGAATGGATCACACAGTATTTCCACTCATTTCAAATTGGAATTTAATGCACATTTACATTATAAAAACATTATGTACATGATAAAAATGTTGTTTTATGTTTAAAATATATATAATTATACAGTTAAAAAAACATTCAACTCACACACAATTAGCAACTAGCTATCAGTCCTTACTTTTATCACATTATATATTACTTTATTACCTTAATGTCGTTGTAATATGTATAACGGGTGGGACAACAAAACCTGTAGCATCTTGAATCTTGAATATATCATGTTCATATTTGCAAGTTTAAATGAAGATCAAATGACGTGTGTAATGGAAAAATTATTACATATCATGACACAACAAGCAATTATCAATTCTGGATGTTTAATTCAAACCGTCTGCGGACGGTTTACAAAGGTCAAGTCACGACAACAGACTTGACCTCAATGGCACAGAGCTCAAACATCACGGTGACAGATATGAGGGCAATGGCAATGAGCTCTCAAAAGTACACTCCATTTATACAATCAGATCCCTCCTCTCCACAGTAAAATACATTTGTCCAATCAGCTTCTCTCCATGTCGTTACAGGAAAACCAGACATTGGTCTCTGGCGGTCTCTTTGAAGTTTGAACAAGATGCTAAACGCATCTTGTTCCAGACCCTGTGAGTTTCTCAGAGATCTCCTGTCTCTGCAGGTCACACCTATTAGCCTTTGAAGCTCCCTGCTGCAGAAGACTTAATTGGCCCCTGTTGAGAAACCTTTTGTTCACACTAGACTGAGAAGGCCACGTCTATAAGGCCCTTCAAGAGTATTATGCATAGTGTTAACTTGAGCTAAACTCTGACTATGAGTCTTGAACCACCAAAATACATCTTTCAGTAAACTTCTTTCTATATAAATGTAATCTGTTCCATTTAACCATGTCTAAATACAAAATTCCCATCACAATTCCTCCCTTTTTATCAATCTGGGATCAACATCTTTATAACATCTCATCATTTAGATTGGGAATTTTCCAGGATATGTGAATTAAAGAAGTAACACTAGTCTTAGTGCAAAAACAATACAACAGAGTTACACAATTGAAAATGATCAGTTTCTACAAACTTCAATAACGTATTTTACAATTATTAACATGATGATCATCATATTATCAAAATGTTCACTGTATTGGTGCCACACTTCGTCCTGATCGTGTGTCGAACACCTCCTTGTTGAAGAACATCTTGTTTCAGAGACATCTTGTATGCTCTGACTTTGATGATCAGAAATTTGATGTTGTTCCTGCCAAGCATTCGTGAGCAGGGAAACCATCTCTTTTCCCTTGAATGCTTCTCAGTCGTATAATCATGTGTTGCTGATCTCCTGTTGGTGCGGTTGTGTTCAGCGTGTAGCTCTTCAAATGTGTTGACTCTCCTTGCAACACCTAAAAATTTCAGACTGAAGCTCACACACTGGCACAAAGCACTTCCCGTCCTGTAGATCCACCCCTGGCTCTGGAAATCCTCCTGCGTTGGCCCTCATCTCCAGGTTGACCTCTGCGACCTTCCTGTCATCTGTGTTGAGAGGCATTTGGCTTGCACTCGTTCCATCGACGTCGTCTTCCTCTTCCATCCGCACGTCCTTAAGCACAATCCAGTCTCCTGGTTTCAGGTCACGCAGTCCTCTCTCCATGGATTTAGATAGAATCTCCTCGTCTGCCCTTGTCAGCGGACATCCTTTTGAAATCTTCCATCATGGAATGAGTTCTCCGAACAGTATCTGTTTCACCGCTGGAGAATCCTGTTTAGATGTTTGGGAAACACTTCTGCTTGCATAGAAATCATGTCATAAAACAAAACAGTATTTATTTATTTCCCTAACCTACTTTATTTAACTTAATCTTTATTAAACCTCTCTATAAATGATTAAACCGTTTGTTTTGAGGTGGATGTCAATCTTGTAGAATCTGGATGTCCTTATTTTATTTGTAACTCAAATTACATAACTCTGTTAAAAAAGTTTTATTGAATATTATTTAGAGTGTTTCTTGTGTACACCCAATAACCCAATTCATCTATATCCAGCATATGTTACTCCTCTCTCTTGACACACTGACTCCAGTCATGTGTCAATCCAACCTAATGAGAAAACGTACACAGGTTGAACAAAATCATCCATATCCCACATCAAAAGTCCATCGACCACCAAACAAAACACAGTCTATCAAGACTACTTAATTCCTAAACTAATAAACCCAAATCTGCATTCTAAAAAAAATTTAGTTTGATGTAGTCTTGCTAACCGCTCCTGTAACCCACATTAAATGTCAGTGTTAAGAATCATTCAAATGCCTTCCATGTCCTCTACAGACTGCATACTGTTTGCAACCAGTAACACAGTCAAGGCAAGACAATGGTGTGAAGTCAATCTCATGAATTTCTTCTTCAGCCCAAATCACATGCAGAACCCCCATGCAAACAAGCTATCAGTGTAAATCTTGACACTCTCGCCACTAGCATATTTGCATCTCTTTGGTCCATGCATGTGATGATGGGGACGGTTTTCCTTTGTTTCAAACAGAGTCGTAAAACCCCTCTGTCATTCGTTATCACACTGTGATGCTGAAAACCTGTCATCAAACACTTCAGTTTCACAGTAATCAGCTGTTAACCATTTAAATCTGCTCTACTGATAAAGTTAAGAATTTCCTAGTTAAAAACTTTCTATTTGTAAATAGTAATGTCTATCATCCAAAACAATACTGTATCATAGCTGAACCTCCTAGCTGTTGAAAAGTGAATGTTATTTTCTCAAGCAAATATCATTGTTACAGCATATGACACTAGTAGAGTCTTATTTCAAAGTATCACACATATCACATTACTCTGTTCTCTCAGAAGCTGCCATTGCTCTGAGACTTGCTTGAAACTTTGCATCTGTTGCTTTTCCCCTAAAGGAAAAAGTTTTTCTGTTTAAACAAAAGATTACTCATATTCCACAAGAAGATTTCAGATATTCTTTTCTATTGCGTCTGCTCTTCTGATCAGACCAAAATCATATATGTGTCCGTTTCACAAACATGATAGTACCTGTTATCAACTCAGAAAAATCAATAATGTTTACAACAAACTAAAAATGTCATTCAATTACATCAAAGAAATACATTTTCATGCAGAAATGTGTTCAGAAACCCCAATGTGATTTAGCATGAAAGAAAATCGTTTGCGATTAACTTTAAACCTTCCTTTTTAAAATCTTTTAATTTGATTAAATGTATTTTCTTTTCTTATAGCCAATGTATCTATCAAAAACTACTGAGACAACACCGTATTTACTATTGTAAATGCAACCAAACTTATTTTATCCTTAATTTACTTACTATATAACCTTTTAAACTAAATTTGTCTTACCAAGTGTTTAGATAAATCTAAGTAAATACCATTTGTGCTCTAATTTGATCTCTCCCCTTGCTCTTTGCAAGAGGATGTTAATTTAGAGGTGAGAAATTTGTCTCGGATCATCCATTGATACGCTTGTGTCAGATCCCCCTTTCTCGTTTAAATAAATGCAGATGTTATTCAACTCTGTCTTCCACTACTGCCCTGCTGTTTTAAAATTTAGCATACTATTCTATCTTCCCCCTAAATTTTACCCAGCAGTAAAGTGACAACAGAGATAAATGTTTGTCTTGCATTTAGCCTCTAACCACATTATTAAACCCCAATGATAAAAATGGATCTATCTACAACTTTGCATATGTTTTTCTATCATTATGAGCTATATAACATTCATTCTAAGAGTAATATCACACTATTTACACATATTTACTGGTGCTTTTAGTTCCTGAACCTAAAAATAGATTTAATTTGTGTGTTTTTAGCAATTAGTTTTATTGATTTCTAATTTAACTATAATAATGTTAACCATATGCTTTATGTGTAACATTAATTCACATGGTGTCTGCAGCTGTGTTCTTACTTATATGAAGTTTTGTTGAACTTCTCTCTCTCCATCATGGTCTGCTCTTGATGGCTGCTCTGTCTCCATGATCTCCCTCTCAGTGGAAATGTATCCAGATCAGAACCTATTTGGAGAGACTGATACCTGGAGATTATTTCGGTTACTTCCTTCTGTATACTGTCTCTTATGTTGACTTCAGTCAACCAACACTCAAATGCTCTCCAGTCTGGCACAAATAGCTCCACATCTCTCCCTCTTGTTGCTTCTTTGCTTCGTTCTTGTTCAATGAGCAATTTGATCTTAAGTTGCTTCAACTGATTTAAAGTTATGTTCCCTGTGTTTGGAAAATCATAGTTTTTTACCCACAAGCCAAACTGTGTAACACTATAATGACCATACTTCAGAACCATATCTTGAACTGTAGGAGAAGAAATCTGTGATAAATTCATCTCTGTAATGGTTGTTTATCAATTTAAACTCTGATTTATTCAGTAGAATACGAATCTTTTGGGAATTTAAGTTCTGCTGATATGGAAAAGACCCTAATGTTTCAGAATTAATTTCTAAAGCCAATATTTTCCTATTTCTTAAAAAACGTCTATTTTCAAATTCGTTTTAAGATTGATCTGAATCTTTTTCTTTTTCTTTTGATATAAGCCTTTAAAACTTACACATATATCCCAAATATGATTGAAATTATACTCACCTTATTCCAGTGTTGAGAATTCCAAGAAATCCTCTCTCACTCACTCCTCACTTTTTCTTTTTCAGCTGTAATTCTCAGATTAGTCTCATCAAATCATGCATGTTACTTGTATCAAATCATCAACATTTGTGTAACGTTGATAGTAACCTTTCACCTTCAAAACACTTTTTAAGAGACAATGAGAAAAACCCCTTCAGTTATAATATTGCCACTGTAATCACCTCTTGTAATTACTAAGTTTTAATTTTAATTCCTCTAATACAATTCTAAAACTCTGCATGAATCAAATCGCCTTAGAGAAAACTTAATTTCACATTTCTCTTAAACAAGACACATGCAGGTATAAAATGTATGGGAATTTATCAGATTTTTCAACAGATAGCTATGCTGAGACGATACAGACCTGGCCTAGGTCTCTCTGTCACAGCTTTTCCTCCATTTCAAAATAATAATACTATTATATATTTATATTCTACTCTTCTGCTTGTTTACAATAACTATGAGCATGCCGCAGCGCCCAATATTAAAGTAATTTAGCATTAAACTCTTTCGCTAAACCCTGTTTAACATTTTGATCTTTTTTTGAAAAGAATCTTAACCTATTAAGCTTATTGTGAATCCTACACCGGTCTCTAAGACCTCCTTAATGTATACTCGTCAGTAACTCACTTCCCTGAATGAGTGAATTTCTTTGGACCTTTTTCCTTAAAAGATCTAAAAACAAGAATTATACTTTACCAGAATGAAACTGCTTGCCTGTCCCAGTCGGTTCTTTAGCCCACCTCAGTGAGCACTCCGGATTCTCAGAACATCAGGCCCACTGAAATAATAAAGGTTTAGTTCCAAACGTACTGCCCCGGCGCAATTACCTACCCTCAGCACCGAGAGCCAGAGTCGCTCACGTGGATGTCACTGCCAACAACAGCCAAATGTAATGGAAAAATTATTACATATCATGACACAACAAGCAATTATCAATTCTGGATGTTTAATTCAAACCGTCTGCGGACGGTTTACAAAGGTCAAGTCACGACAACAGACTTGACCTCAATGGCACAGAGCTCAAACATCACGGTGACAGATATGAGGGCAATGGCAATGAGCTCTCAAAAGTACACTCCATTTATACAATCAGATCCCTCCTCTCCACAGTAAAATACATTTGTCCAATCAGCTTCTCTCCATGTCGTTACAGGAAAACCAGACATTGGTCTCTGGCGGTCTCTTTGAAGTTTGAACAAGATGCTAAACGCATCTTGTTCCAGACCCTGTGAGTTTCTCAGAGATCTCCTGTCTCTGCAGGTCACACCTATTAGCCTTTGAAGCTCCCTGCTGCAGAAGACTTAATTGGCCCCTGTTGAGAAACCTTTTGTTCACACTAGACTGAGAAGGCCACGTCTATAAGGCCCTTCAAGAGTATTATGCATAGTGTTAACTTGAGCTAAACTCTGACTATGAGTCTTGAACCACCAAAATACATCTTTCAGTAAACTTCTTTCTATATAAATGTAATCTGTTCCATTTAACCATGTCTAAATACAAAATTCCCATCACACGTGATACATCAACGAAAATA
Organism: Limanda limanda; assembly: GCF_963576545.1. Lineage (NCBI taxonomy): Eukaryota > Metazoa > Chordata > Actinopteri > Pleuronectiformes > Pleuronectidae > Limanda > Limanda limanda. Next base: position 19,333,902 of record NC_083649.1, read on the forward strand.
GAATTAAACATTAAAACATGAACCCCTCCTCCAGACACAGTCCTGTTCAACGGCCAAAGAGAAATGAATGATTTTGTTGACTATATTTATATCTTCTGTCTGAAGTGCAGTGTGAGTCAACATAATTCTGTCATGGTGACTCGTCTTCACTCTCTGCAGGATGAGACCATGATGAGATCCATGCAGCTGTTTGAGAACGTGATGTAGGCCTGAGACGATGGGAGACGCAGACGTGGCCAACGAAAAGGGCTCGGTGTGAGTGCGTGTGTGCGGATGCATATGTGCAATGCATCCGGTCCCTCCTCCTCCCCCCCCACCTCATCCAGCTGTCGTCTGGATACACACAGCCGGAGAAAAACCTTGCACCGACGTGGATAAAGGGACTGGACTGGAATGCTTTTAAACAGAAGGCCTTCCTATGGAGTTCCACCACACAATACAATACAGAGTGGCTGAGAGGCCTCGGACATAAACACATCACTCTTCTTGATCCTGTCTGGAAGATTGAAGATTGACCTGTTGCAGATAAAGATGTATTACAAGGCTGCTCCCGACCAGCAAAAAGCTATTTGTTCAACCAGCAGAACTATTTGTTTCTTTGTTTTTGTGGCCAAAAAATAAATGCATGCTTTTGCAAGAGCTTCTGATTTATCTTCAAATCTTTAGCCATGAGGACTTTAGCCATGAGTGATATGGCATATTTCTAATGTCATGTATTGGTTCCACCGCTGCAGTGACCTCCCTGTACTGTTTGTTTTGGCCTGGCTGTTGCTTGCCTGCTGAGTCAAATCAATGCTTGTTGTTACGTGTCTGTCTAAAGCTTTCGGTAGAAAATCGCTCAATTTTGAAAGCAGCACATTTCGTGGAGTCTTTTTTGGTGCGTGAGTGCGTCTGCCCATCTCTGTTTGATCTAAGGTTTTAGTGAAAAAGAAGGAAAGAAGAAATGGATCCATTCTTTTATATTTTCACCTGCTGTTTTGCTTCTTGTGAAGAAATCGATGTGTGGTCTAATAAAAGGTATTGTGTAAAAATGTTTAAACATTCGATGACAATGTGCAATTCTAAGATGTTAAATAATAATGAAGAATCTTAAATCAGAAAACCAATGACTTACTTTTGCACTTGGAGACGGCAACAGGGATGTGAATAACATATATTTGTATGTCATACCGATCTCTCGGAGGTGGTTGATGGATGTAATCCTGCCTAGAGAAAAGTCGTGAGAAAGTTGCAGGGAACCACGACTGATAGTCAACTTTGGAATGTGATACTTGGACGATGCTGAGAATGGCTCCATCTGTAAATGTGAACAGGTTGCGCTGTGAACAGGTTCCCCTCCTACCAAATCTGTGATGTCACGCTGATGTAGACAGGCGCCTGCAGACTGTTGCAGCTCCATGCAGATGGTATTCTGTGAGTCACTGTACCTCTGAAAGCACGACTGTGATAGAAAACTCACAAGGCTATAGTAGTTTAAGCTTTGAAGTATTAAATGCTGTTCTTTTCTCCATCGGTGGAGCAGCTCTTTGCTTAAGATACGTCTGCAAGACATCACAGCCCCCCCCCCCCCCCCCCGCAGATCTCTTGATACCTAGGTTGGAGCAGAGTTGTTATATCTCACAATCTTAATGATGCTAAGCCATAAAATAATAAATATGTAAATTCTCAAACTGAGTTCTTTCCTTTGTGCAAACGTGTATGGTTGTGTGTCCATTGGTCTATTACCACGTGCATTTGTTCTAGAAAATTGAATGCTGATACTTCTGTAGAGGGATTACTTTTACTAGTCTGAATGGTTTGACAGATGGGCCATTCTACCGAATTGGTTCAAAGTCATGTTGGAAATATTTTTAAATGTTTTATGTTTTATTCCCAAAGCTTTGTCTGTACATATATTGTACCATATCTAAAGTACACATATCTAGTAAAATAACTGTCAATTTTGATACTGTGTTGGAATTTTTATCCTCTCCCAAATATTGTCACTAGCGAAAAATAGAAATACACTATAGTAAAAAAGTATTATTATTAACCTGTTAAGATTGTGTTTCCTTCCTTTCTCTGAAGAGTATTTTTAAAAATATTTCTTGGAGGTTTTCACAATTAAATCAATAAAAAGGAAATTTTTACTAAATTTCAAAGTTCAATTTATAGAATTCATCAAAATCTAAATGCAATATTTCTTTGTAAAATGCATAATACTGATCATATTGATTCTAGAGTTGATGATTGATGAAATTGAACATACATTAAACCAATCAGTATCATAACATTTTGTTGATAACTCAATAAACTTTATTTTTTTCAAAAACATCTAGTGTTCGGTAATGACTGCACTGTTTTGGTAGTGACCACAGTATTTTGTTTGCAAGGTTGTATCATATTTCCTCAACCTTATTGCTTAATCTTAACTCATAACATGCTTTAGGTTGGGAATATTAAAAACACAAAGGTTTGTGGTCAATAGAATCATATTATTCTAGTTAGCTAGAATTGTCACTACCGAAAAAGTCACTACCAAAACATATGGTAAAGTTTCGGTAGTGACATGATCATTTCGGTAGTAACAAAATGGAATGGTAAGTAGTTCAATCCCATCATTTTGAAATTAATGTGTTATATGGACTAAATGGTAAACATGTAGATAATGCTGATTTCTATTTAAACATTACAATATGTTTTGGTAGTGACTGTTTCGGTAGTGACAATTCTAGCTAACTTTGAGCAAAACTAAAGAATGCTAGCAAGCACATGGCTAGTATACACATCTTTGAAGAGGTGTACACACATAAAAACATAATACTTTGCATAAAACCCAAAAAAGTTTACCTAATTGAAGAGAATATGTGTTCGGTAATGACAATTCTTAAGGTTACACGCTGATTTTCAGACATTGGAACACATTTATATCAAAAGTATGGGATTTAGCTACTTCCCATTCAGCCATGAGGGACAGGGATGCAGTGTCACTGCCTGGTCAAAAATGCAGGGGTGTGGCTAAAAACCAGGCTCAGCCAATGGACTAAAACTCTTGTGTTTCGGTAGTGACATGAAAACTGGGGACATGATTTTTTGAGTATAGTTTTTTAATTTAAAAATTAAACCCACAATAAATCTAAATCTTCCAAGTTCTGTTTAAACTTAATCTTAAAGATCCTTGAAAGAAGATCATTGAAAAAAATCTAAAAAATGTAAAAAGTGTACTTCCCAATAGAAAGTACCCTATAAATGATGATTTTTTTATATATTTAGCCTATCCCTATCTCATTTAATGTCTTGGGTTTAAATAGACCATAACATAGTCTTAGTAAATATAAATGTCTGAATACTTCATTGTATTTTAAATATGTTTTTCTTGTTGGGGGACCCACATATGAAAATTGTGTGAATTATTGTAGTCCCCCTATCACAATTTATGAAGTCTCCACTGACAGGTTTTCCTTTAATTAAATTTAATCCATATATCTGTACACATTAATGTCTGGTCAGCTATTCAAAGACAAAGCCTGCCAAGCCATTGTAAAGGAAATATAACAATTGACCATAATAAAATGTTTATTTCCCCTTTGATTGATCATGTTTGAATCACTACACATTGTAACCTTGTAGTTCCTCTCTCTTTGATCATTACAATGTTTTTGTAGTGACTAAATGCATTTCGTCTGCTTCCTCTCTCTTTGATCATTTACAATGTTTTCTTGTAATATCTAAATGCATTCATCTGATTGTTTTCTTAGATCCTGCTTTCCTGTAGAAACTGAATGTTTATTCGTTTGATTGTTCTCTTTGATCCTGCTGCTCTTCCTGTAATAACTGAATGCATATTCGTCTGACTGTTCTCTTCTCAACTGCTGCTCTTCCTGTAACCTAATTTCCTCTAGACAATGTCTCTTTGATCATTTGTTTTCTATAGCCACTAAATGGATATTGCCTTGATTGCCTCTTCTAGACATTGTTGTATTTGTGTGATCGAAGGATCTCAGCCTTCCTGTTGACAGCCCCCTCCAGAATGGGAGGGTTTAGCCAAAATGTATAAAAGACCGTGAACTGTATCTATCTGTGTGCATTACTACAACTAAACCCTGTGGTGTGCACCATGCTCTGAGCATTAAAGTGTGACAATACTGTAAGAGAGGTTTGAGTCTCGTTTCCTCGTTGGTAGTGGGATTATTGTGGAAATTGCCACGACACCATAAAACCCCATATGTATGCAGTCTACGAACAGAGATTCAAACGGGATGAAGCAGTTGCATTTACTCTCAAATACTCGACCTTTTTCAGGTAATAAATTTCCTGTGAGGAACAGAGCATATATCTGCCGAGGCCTATACAGTCCCCCTATTAAACCACATTTAAAGTTTACATTTTTATTTGGATCTGCACCAAATTGCACACACTCATAAATATCAGTCCCTCAAACATGTCAGATTTTATTTTTCATTAAGATCTATGAATCAAGGAAAATGTGTATGTGTTCTTGTGTGCTCTTTGTTGAGCAAAAATAGTGTGACTGATAGAAACTGCAGTAAAAAGTGGTCAATCTAATCCATCTACAGTATTTATCCATCTATCTGTCTGTCTGCCTAACTATGTCTAGATAGATAGATAGATAGATAGATAGATAGATAGATAGATAGATAGATAGATAGATAGATAGATAGATAGATAGATAGATAGATAGATAGATAGATAGATAGATAGATAGATAGATAGATAGATAGATAGATAGATAGATAGATAGATAGATAGATAGATAGAATAATAAAAAGCTATCAGATACTACAGTACATATTATATATAAGTGCACATGTGGACTGTGCAGTGGCTTTCACATACATCCGCCCGCAGGGTGTCGCTGTGAGTCTCCGGCCTCTGCACTCAGCGGCAGCCGAGGAAGACAGGAGGCGGGACACGTGGGTTGGCTGATTAGCTGTAACTAGTAGCGGTAGTAGTCGATTAGTCCTCCACCTCCAACCAGCAGCACCTGATCAGCTCTATATCAGCATCCACATCCACAATGAACGGGTTAGACGAGGAAACCATGGCGCCACAGACGTTCCTATACGGTGAGGATAATGTGTGTCTGTGTTTTGTTAGAGAGAGAGAGAAAGCGTGTCCTCATTTGACTCCTGCTGCGAACACACACACACACACACAGTGAGAACACGTGGATTTCAACTACGCATGTTTCTGTAACACGTCTGGTCCTGTTGTCATTTTAACACATGTGTGATATTAACACATGTGCTAATAGGCCGTGTCAGTATGGTGTGTAGCCGCAGGTTCGCTGAGTCCCGCTCAACAACGCGGTCGAACACGTGTTCGATATCAACATGGCGGCGCCCGTCTCTCGTCCACACTGTTGATATTCCACACGTTTCTCTCCACCAGACTCTAAAACCTGTGTCTGTGGTTTTATCTAAGTGTTCGTGTGATCGAGGTCGAGCTCGGGCTGAAGTACGAGCTGATGGTTTTTGGCTCGTCAGGTGAAAAGCATCTCAACGTGGCTGAAACTCGCGAGGACCACGTTGACGTCTCCTCTCAAACGTCACTTTCTTTTAGCTTTGACTCGATCCAGTCAGTGAAATCAGTGTTCAACCACCGAGTCAAATCTCAAAGCTGCAGGAGTATTGGTTTGGCTCGATCATCTCCCAGTGTGACCTTATAGGATGGGTTTTAACCAGAGGAGAATAATACGATTATAATATAACATACTATATGTTTTTAAAACATCTGCCTTGTTATCAATCTTTTCCAAGCCTTGTTTAAAATGTAGTATTTAATTTAAATAAGTAAATCAGGAACGTCATTTTGACAATTGTCTCCCAGGAGGAATATAGAGTTATTGGAGACACGTGCTGACACTGATGTATAGCAAAGTACTCATTATACCTTTACTTATCTTAAAATGTTATGTCCTTCCATTAGAAATATATTTCCTGTGAATTGAACTAGATGTATATGTAACTTTAAAAGCAGAGTCCAATTAAATGGTGTTTATATGCCATTGTTAAAACAGTAAAAACGTATTTATCATGAAGCATCTTCAGTCTAACACAGTTGAATTTTCACCACACATAGTTTCCTGTGAAACGATTTTAAAGATTTTTCTCCTAACTTCCTTTTGCCTGGGCCATGTGGGGATGTTCATGATCAGTCATTTGTATGGCGCCCCCTGTGTGCACTGGCAATACAGCACCTTACACTCTCCTACAGAAAAGTTTTTAAGCCCGTGACTAATCCATCAGATTCATGTGCCTCCACTTTCTGCTGTTGGGAAACTTGGTGTTCATTCATTAACTATTATTTGAAATCTTTGTAACAGGCTGTGTGCTGGAAGCTGGAAAAGAAGTGTTGTTCAATCCTGAGGATGACGACTTTGAGCACCAGCTAGATCTGAGGATGGTAAGTACCCATCCAATAAGGGAGACTTTTATAAGAACGAACAAACTAGAATGACACTCGGTAGAGCGCACCCGTCTGCTAAGGTTCAACATGAATTAATTAAAACCATTAATAATTCCCTGGGAAAACCGAGAAGACAGAAACTCTCTATCTCACAATGATAAAGGAATTTAAAGGATCCATCATATGCCATTTTTACCACAAGTTGATATGGTTCCTTGGGCCTTAATGAATATCTGTAACATATTTTGGTCAAAATACCACAAGAATCATTTAAAACCGCACCATTTTTACCCTGTCTAAAACAGCCCTCCTCAGATTGACCTGTTTTGAGTTTGTAGACTTAACCTGCAACTGTTTTGCAAATTGGTAAATTCTCGAAACGATTATTTAAGAAAATATAATTTTTTCCGCCTATTTTTAAGTATTCTGAAGAACTAGCTTTTTTTCTTGATTTGATGAAGGTCAACGACCCTGTCTTGTCGTCTAGAATATTGCGAGGGCCATTTTTGTAGACCAGTCAAAGAAATAAATAAAATGTTGTGTACGGCTGCACTCTGTGGTTTTTTTTTATACAAACAGCTCTGTTTTCTAATGTATCAACAATTGATGCCCATAATGCAATATCCAAAATGAGAGGGTGGTACTTAAGAAGATTACTTTAACACTTGATGAATATCAGATGGGCTCTGAACATAAACTCACAGTCCGTTCTTGTCGTCTTTAGGCCTGCGTGGACCCCGCCACAAAAGACGTACTTCACATGGTGGAGGTGGAAGGACAAGACGCAGAGGGTCAGAAGATTAAGGCAGCACTGGTTTCACTGAAGCCCTCAACCCTGCCCAGCGTGAGTCAACGCCTTGTTTGCGTTTATGTACAGACGCACTAAACAAACTCAACTGGGTTGGGAGGGGGAATAATGTATATTAAAAAATCTGAATTCTCGTTGCAGGTTTGTCTTGGTGGTTTCACAATCACACCTCCAGCAGTTTTCCGTCTCAAGGCCGGATCTGGTCCAATCCATATCAGTGGACAGCACCTCGTCAGTGAGTATTTGTGACAACTATGTCAGGGTGTGATTAGGAACGTGCACAACTAAACCATTCCTCACCACTCCATCTATTCTTTTGTGTCTAAAGTGATGGAATCTGAGCAGTCTTTTGATGAAGACGATGATTTAGAGGAGGAGGAGGAAGAAGAGGAAGTCCCAACATCAAAGAAGAGACCTGCTTCCTCTCCTGCGGTCAAGTCTCAGGTTTGTTTGACAACTTCATCATTGTAGCTTCAGTTTCAAATCTGCCTCAGTTGAAATGACCACAACTCGTTTTACCTCCTTCCAGAAAAAGACGAAAATGGAGATTGAGGAGGAAGATGACGATGACGAAGATGATGATGATGAGTGAGTGTCAGGGTTTCACATATTGACATTATGGCCAAATCCATTACAAACACGATGTGGTGCGGTATCAAAGATTAAAAACTTAGTTTTTGCTTGGGATAATAACACTTTATATCAGAAAGTTTCATCATCAGATATTTTTTTATATACATTGTGCCTGAACAGCTTGACCCCTGGCATCAATTTAAGATTTTGGATCAAGCACTCAAAGTTTCTAACTGCACGTTGAAGTCACTCCTCCTGGAACATTCAGCTGATTCAGCTCCTTGAGGCCAACAGGTGTAACTGATATCAAGAGCTTCACTTTCATCAGTTTGTAGGTTCCATCTTTTCTGTTCATACCACTAGCAATGATAACAGCAAGTAAAGCATCTTTCAGCTTTTATTAACAGAAGCTGACTGTTGTTTCATGACTGACCTTTTCACTAAACTTGGTTGTCTTTGTTCATGACTGCATTAATGGGATTTAACTTTCCAATGAATCTGTTAAGACGGTGATACTTAATTAGTTTGTGCATGTTTTCTCTCAATGAAAACAAAACGTAAATCTGAGTTACCTGTGACAGGTTGTGTTGCAGCACTGGAGACAATAATTTGGACTGGCTCCGTTTCAAAAATGTTTGTTAAAGAAAACAGTTTACATTGAAGGGTATCTTGTCATGTGTACAGAGGATATTGTAGCCTCCTACATATGAACCACAACCACTTTAGAGAACTTCTCAAACATAGACTTTTTATAACGGGTCAGACATTTAAGTGTGACTGTAATTTTGCAGTGATTTTAATTTTTTTAACCTGATTGTTTTTTCTGTCTTTCAGTGATGATGAGGATGATGACGAGAGCGAGGAGGAAGAATCGCCTGTTAAGGTAAATTAACAGATTTTTAAAGTCGCTTACAGCAGCTGAATAAACCGAAGTGTTCTCCCATTAAAGCTGCATGTTGTCCTTTTAAAGGCCAAGCCAGCACCATCCAAAAAAAAGGCCCCTGCTCAGAATGGCAAGAGTCCCAAACCCACTCCAGCTAAGAAACAGGTAACGGTTCGTACAAACTAACTTCTTATTAGCCACTGAATAGTTTGTGTCTTATGTAAGAAATGTTTTATGTTCTCAGCAGGATAAGACTCCTAAAGGCAAAGGTGCCAGGTCACCTAAAACGCCAACAACTCCAAAAGTAATTCTCACAGTTCCTGAGATTAAAGCCAAGATTATGGAGGCAGTTAGCAAGGTTGGTGTCTTATCCTTTTTTTATTAAAATTATACTTGTGTCATTACTGCTTGTAAAAGTGTTGAATTTAAATCCGTTCATTGTTTTCTTACAGGGAGTGACATTACCCAAAGCTCAGCCCAAGTTTGAGAACTTCGTGAAGCACGGTTACAGAGTCTCTGAAGCCAAGGTATAGTACTGAGTTAAAGTTGCTTTAAATTCTTCTTCCCTACTTATTAGGAGCCCACTTGTTAACATTAATATATTTGGCATAACTACTGCTCCTCACTCCTATCATTTAATTTTTTCAATAGAGTAATTATAAACTATTTATTTAGAACTATTCACCAACAGAGTAATAATGTTTGTCATAAAATCTAGGTGCAAAGATGGCAAATCGTAGAAAAACCACAGATCCCTTGGACACAGTTGTTAACTATCCAGTGTGTTCTGCTATATAGTCCATGTAGTTGTTCTTTCCACCAGGGACCCATCAAATATTTAATTCTCACTGGAAGAAAACTAATTAAATACCCTAAATTATTTGATTGTGCAGATTTGGATTTGATTTTATATTGCCAACTCAACTCAGAGTTAATAGCCTTTTTTTAATATGTTTATTTTATTGTTTTTCCCTTAGGATGTTGCGGATCTGTGGAAGTGGAGACAGACGGTGGCGGATGCTAAATAACAGCCTACACAACAGTTTTATTGTCTCTTTTTATGACTCGTTAATATCGTCGCATCTCTATAGTCAAACTCAGCCCCTTCCCGTCATGAATCCATTCAAAGTCTAATCCAGCCTGCGTCTGCCCTCCTGCATGAAGAGACTGTACAGTTAGTGATGTGGCTGGCGAGCGTGCACGGTGATGTTCACGTTTCCACCTCCATGTTACTCACCGGGGCACAGATATTATTTGGTTTGTTGAATAAACCCTGGGAGAAGAGACGTACAAATTTGCATCTTTGTAGATGTGTAAATAAATTTCTCTGCAGATAAACAATTGTTTGTGGCAGCATTGCATGCAAAAACAATGAAAAAACATTTCATTACACCTAAAATGACAGACTTGAAACTGGGCAGTTCAAAATAACTTCTTTTCATTCAGTAAAACATCAGCTTTGGTGAATTGCCACCAAGCACTTCAATGAAAACTGCACTTTTTGAAATGTTTTGATTGTTTATGCTGCTGTGAGACTCCTGTGGTAAAGACGCCTTCGCTTGCTTTTTTTTTTTGTTAGAAGATTTTGTCTGAATTCAAAGGTTCTTGCCTTTTTTCTACATTTTACCGTCCATCCATGGTTCACCATTTGGTTTAAAGCTCCAATCAACCTTTTAGAGCCAAGAGAAATAAGCAGCACCTTCCACCTCTGCTCTCTTGGTCTCTGCCATGACTACCGATGTCCAACAGGCTATAAGTATTTGCTCATCGGGTGACAGATTGCATGAAAGAGTTTTGTTTTGATTTTTGCATTGCTAAATCTTTTCAAACCAGATGGGGAGATGTTCTTTACAAAAAAAAAATGCCTTTATAATTCAGTCCATTTCACTTGATCGTTTGAAGTTGAATTGATGGTATAAATATTTGTGCATTTCGCCTGTTAGAAGCAGCTCATTCCATGTTTGCAAAAAAGTAATGCGTTTGTTTGATTTTAATATGCTGTGGGTGTAGGCTCGCCGTCAATGAGATTGATTAAATAAAGGACCTGGCTTAATTACAATTCTGTTTCTGTGCAGCGAGAATAAAAAGCTGTGGACACGTTGAAGACAAATCTGTTGATCATTTTACTAAACGCCTCGTTAAAATTTCAAGAAGTTCCAATTCAACTTTTGATCCATCCAGTACGTTGACGTTTGGATTATATATGGGAAGGTCCACGTACATCTTTTGAGATGCTATATACAGAATTGCTTAAGTGTTGTCCAGTTGCATGTAGACAGAAGGCAACAGAATTTGTAGTTTGAGAACCACGTGGACAATTGTGGTGTAGATAATGTAATGATATTCCACAAAGAACACATGAAATTAGTCCATCTTAAATTATTTGTATTGCCTTTGAGCTTGTATTAAAACTTGTATGATTAGTCCTCTGAGCTGTGAGTATGTTTAGGGCTTTAAAGGCTTCCAGTACTTATCCCTTATTAAGTAACATGTTCTCTCAGGTTTAGGTTAGCCTACTGCAGTTCAAGGGAGAGTAGCAGAGCAAGTCAGTTACAACCCAGTTAACCCAGTTTCCCTTAATGCATCATGCTGTGTCACATATAACTATAACCTAGGAATGATGAAAATAAATAAGACTGGTTCCTTATCATTAGGTTTTAGGTTATACTGTAACCTTTAACATTCCCTTACAAAGAAATGTTCACAATCTATTACAGACTGGCACACAGTGTTAATGTGCAGGATCAGAAACTGCAGGTGTTTACCCATTGAAGAACAACTAAAGATGTGTTTGAGAGGATTTATTTCATTTTATTACCCTTGTGAATATTATAGTACTGTAAAAACAATTTGCTCAATAAATTCAGAGAGACTGATATGCATGTGTTCAGGACCTCTCTGACTACCTACATACTGAATGGCAAACATTTTTACTGGATAGTTTTGGAGATCTTTCAAAGTAAAGTCCAACATTTTCACTGTGGAATAGATCATTTCAGGATTTTCACTGTAGAAAATAGATCACTTCAGGATACTTCAGAATCAGAAGGTATTTATTGCCAAGTAGGTTTACACCTACCTGGAATTTGCTCTGGTTGTTGGTGCATACAATGAACATAGAAACATAAAAACACAATAAATACAACACACATAAGAAGAGCTTCTGATTCTGACTCTGATTCTGAAGTGTTTTTCCTCAGTAAAAAGAATTTCACAAAGATAATAATGCCTTTCTTTGCATAGGACTTTTAAAAACACTTGTTACAAAGTGCTTCAAAAAGAAGACAATAAATACCCAATCAAATTTGGTGCAGATTCTGATCAGGTGGGTTAGATCATTAGACATTTTTTATTTCCTTTATTTGACGTTGTGAGAGATTATTTTCAATGATTTCTCTGTTAAGGGGAATGATATTTATGAGTGTAAGCGACTTGGAGCAGATCTGAATAAACGTCAGTTAGTACTTAAAATAATTGTCATAAAGGGACTGTTGGGCCTTGTAAGTGTGTGTGCTCTCTGAGAGCCATTCTAGTTAATATCAAGGACAGTTATTTTCCTAGACAGTATCTTTCCCTATTGCAATATTGTCTATCGTGGTGTTTTTATATATTTACATTTGCCTAATTAAAATCAGTATATAGGCACAATTTGCAATTTTTTTGTGTAACAATAGAGTTATCACAATATAGATACAACCGCAGTGTTAAATAAGGAGAACATTTTCTCTGAGTTTTTATGACAGTGTAAGAGACTTTTGGAAGAAACCATTAGAAACCATGGAGAGGCGGTGGACTCGTGGCAGAAACTTGGACTATGGGCAGAAAAGGTCTCTGGTTCGTCTCTGGTTCGACTCCACGGAGAAACAACAAAAAGACGAACCTGGATTGATCTGTCCAAAAATCCAAGAGGATTCTCCCTACCCTGTCTAGTGCCCCTGAGCAAGGCACCTTACTCCCCCAGCATCTGCTCCCTGGGCGCCGTACATGGCTGCTCACGTTCTGTGTGTCCTGCACCAGATGGGTTAAAAGCAGAGGTTAAATTTCCCTCCTTGCATGAGTGTGCTTGTGCATGTCTGTGCATGTGTTTGGGACAAATAAATGTATCTTAATCTTAATTAGCTTCACGCCCTTTGTGATCTGGTCGGACAGGAAAGAGTAATGATTCATGAGTGGCAGGCAGAATGAGAATAAAGGAAAGGCTGAGTCTAATAAATCACAAGTGTCCTAACCCAACCTGAAGACACAGGACGACAAAGTGAGTGGAGATGAGACACTGAAAAAACAGGGGAACAAGGGGAATTCAAACACTGCTCTGTGATGTAGTACTATAACCCACATTGTGCAAAATCTTTAAAATGCTTTTGAGAGAAAAGTGCATCATATTAATGTGTCCATGCGCTTCATATATATATATTCACTTGATGTCCAACTAAAAACCATAACCTGTATCTACCACAAGGTGGCAATAAAACCAAAGCAACTTTCATTTTGTTTTCAATATAAAGCTGAGTCTCATTCGCTCACAGGAACATGGCTTCCAGCCAGAGTGCGGATGTGAGGATATCAGACTCCTGCCTGAATATGATTTGATGTCTGCTCAATTTCTAAATGCCAATAAACCCTGGAGAAAATCTGTTATGACGTAATGTTAAGACTGTCAGCTGTTTGAGTTCCAGAATGAGTTGTTTGTGGATCTGTTTTCTTCAGCATTATATCATGGACCAAAATTACATTATGCATTAAAGGGATTTCTGTGTAATGCATCAGACTGAGTGCAATATATAAATACCTCAAGTCTCCATAGTCGACCGTTAAGCCTTTTGGTCACCAAGGTGAAATTTGATGCATGTACTTATTGTAGCCTCTTATTTAAATTTTCAACTGCAATACACACCTCCAAATTAACTTAAAATAGATTTTATAATTAGTTTATTGTAAATCAGGCCAGATTCAAATATTTTTCTGTAAAGCTCCTTGAGTGGCATGGTGTACGAAATAAGGTTAACTCTTGAATTAAGTTCCAAAACCGATAACAGTGTTTTCACTTTTATTTTATGTACAACAAAAAGACAAGAAAACACACAACAAACCACATGTTACAAAGTTTTAAAAACTGCGAATTTGATGAGTGCAGCGATAGTTATAGTAAATAAAATTAAAAAAAACATTTTACACAAACAGTAGTCATTGCAGAACGAGTTGAGAAATGGTTCACATCATTTGTCACGCTGTTTGATATTGGCAATAAAATGGAATCAGATGGTTGCAATTTATATATTTAAAGTTTCACTGCTGCATTTTGATTAAAAAAATTAGTCTGAACTTGTAAATGATTGTCTTGTTCATATAAAAGAGGGCACCAACATGGGAATAAATGGGAGCACATTGTTAGGCATGTAGCCTACACAGAGATAAAATGGCTGTAGAGTTCACCACTGACGTATCTGATCTCTGGTCAGTGCATGGAAACTATTTTCCTAACACATTGCATGCTCCAATAATGCAGAGCACACTAGCATGCAGCATGTGAAAATATGTACTGAATACCAGTTGAACAACTTAGATTGTTACAGGCGGCAGCTGGATTGTGTCACTCTGCAGTTCCAGACAAGGCAAAGACAGTGAGCGCTTTCTTAGAAGTAAACTGCTAATACATTTAAAAACTTGAATGAGTCTGTTAAAATAATATTTCAGTAACATCACAGGGTAGCCTTGAAGAAACTAAAATACAAAATAAAAACAAACCGGTACTGATCGCCGCCTGCTGGATACATATTTTTCGATGTTAAAATCTCAGAGTTGGTCAAAGACAAGTGTCAAAGTGTCCTTTCAAACGTATTCCTTGCTGCTCGGGGGTCTGGAGATGGGATACTTCGGTGTGGATTTGCCCCGTGGGCAAGACGCTGCCAGCATGGCACCTCCTATTACGGCCAGGAAAGCTCCAGCCCATGCGATGAAGATGGCAGACCCAAACTCGTACCTTGAAAAAGAGATTTACAAGCATTAAAAAAAATAAAAAATCAAAGCATTTCAACCCAAAAGGGATAGAAGGGATAGACTAGCATGTTTGGACGCAATACATTCTGCTGAAAATGCAACCTGGCCCAGTTAAACTTGGCAAATGTCATTAAATGAAAAAACAGGACAAGCGCTAGGGGTGTTCAAAGTGACCAATCAAAGGAGGTGAACATAAGCCACTGTCCCCAAGCGGACGATGTCAGTGTTGAGCAGTTGTTAGTGTGAAGGGAAGTGCTCAGCACTTTGCTCCCAGAACCACTGATGTTACTTTAGAGCAAAAATGCTAACTTGTGAATATACCTTTCCACTCAGGGATTCTGCTCTGCTTTTTTATGTGTGCGAATTTTGAGACTAAATAACCGCACAGAGTACACAAGAACAAACATGTTGCCATTGACTTACTTGGTATTGACAGGGGTGAAAGGGTTGTAGAAGGCCGTGATGATGTCGTGAGCGTACCAAGAGCAGGCAACAACGGAACACAAAGCTGTAAGAGTGAAGAACATTAGTACTGAAGCGCTTACAAATCCAGGGATTAAATAAAAACAGGAAATTATTAAATGCCTTCTTACATCCAATCAGGACGATGATGCCTCCAGTCATGGCAATCTTGGACTTTCGCGCTTTGTCATCTCCTCCACAGTTGGTGCACTTCATTCCCATGACTGCTACACCGAGACCAGCCAGCGAAACGATGATGGCAACGATCATGAGGGCGCGGGTTGCCTGGAGGGCACCTGGAAAGGAGGGCGGGAGACGGTTATTCGGACAAATATCAAACAACAACAGTCAGTGCATTGTGCCGGGGTGTGGCAAGAAAAACACAATTATTGGCATTCGAGTTCAAATCTACAATGATTTGTGACGACGACACTTGTATCTAAAAGCCTTAATATTGTTGCAGAGTCGCTTTCATGCGCCTATAAACAGTCAGTGTTTGTGTGTAACAGACTAGCTTCTGTCTCTTGGGTCTCTTCGCCGCTCCCTTTGACAACGCACCACAGAAACTGGCTCGAACAGGAAGGCCAAAGAAACTGCAGCAGGGGGAGGAGGAGGAGGGGGGGGGTAGAGGGGAGTGGGTGTGTGGGTTTGCAATGCGAGCAAGACAGAAACAGGTTTAACCAGGTTTCAGGTTTCATTACAAGGAAGACACTCCCAATTTCAGGTGCACACAGGCCGCTTTTCAGCAGGTGGAGGTATTCGAAATCGAAGCTACGCTAGAATGTGAAGAATGTCCAAATGTGGCTTTTAAATGCAAAAGCAGCAGTTCAGGGGTTTCGTTGATATAAACATTTTTCCAACCGTTGTCTTATGTTTTCAAAACTACATGTGTGGGTTAGCAGATCCTGAGCAGGTATTTTCTGAGTAGTGAGTCATTATTTGTGCACTTGCTCCATATCTTTACTAAAGCTTTACTCACACAATGTTTATCAAAGTTGGTTTGTGTTCATGTTTGAAGAGGCGATAAAGACTCATTGTGCTGTAGATATTCTATCAGATGTTTTGATAAGCAAGAGAAAAAAGAGCATATTAACAAAAAAACGACACTATTTGGGGAAAATGGCCATTTTGTGAGCTACGCCACCACAGCCAACATGTTCTTTAGAGTAGTAAATGTTGATAAACAAATATGTTGAATCAAGAAGAACCTGTATACAAAACGGTAAAAAGGCACGTTATGCCTGAGGGCTCTCTACTAGTCAACTGAATTTGAAACCAACCAACCGTCGTGCTACTAGTGACCCATTTAAACACTGGTTTTACAATAGCAGACAGGAAGATAAAGAGCTATAAACACAGTTGATGTTCTATGCACTTTTTTCTTTTTGGTTCCTGGCCCACAATGAGTGTGCACTTAAAGTTAAATTCTACTACTGCCTACTGCCCCTGAACCACCCACACTACCACATAAGCAGGAAGCAAGGCCGACTGAACTCATTTAAACTTCCCATTATGAGTTGTGATCAAACATTTAGATTAATTCAACTAAATGCTACATGCAATATATTGTATTAAGACATTGTGAAAGAAAGTTGAATATTTTCGACTCCTAAACGAATGCAACGAACGAAGGGTTGTGGCCTGCAGGCCGGAGATAAAGCAAATGTCTGTTGAGGGGGGGGGGGGGCTGTGTTGACTATACAGTGATCCATACTGGTATTGGTTAACCTCCACCTGCGTAATCTAAGTCCCACAATGAGGTTAGCCACACATGCAGGAGGAGGGAGAGGAGGAGGGGTGGTGGCTTTACTGGTTACAGGACAATCATTGTCCAGGTGTAAGAGTCGTACACCCATTTCCACATAAAAGAGGAAATGGGTTCAAATTGAACATTAGACTATATTTAAAAGACGATATCGTGCAGTGACATGAAGCCGATCTGCTGCTCTGTGAAGGTGAGGCCCGGTTGTGCGGCTTCATCAAAGTTAGCTGCACTTTCAGAGTGAATATAAAGGGGAGTTAATATGTGACAGAACCGGTTAGTCAGAGCCACAGTGAACTGGTGCGACTCTACCACCAACTGTAGAAAATGGCCTCAAGAACAACACGTTACTGCAGAGTCTCTGTGGCCTGCCACACGCTAACTGGAGGCACACCTCATACAGGAAGCAGTTTAAAGAAATATGAAAGCAAATTAAAAAGGGATACAAAATTACCCTGAGTAAAAAGTAATAGATTAAACGAGTCTGAAGGGCAAACAATTTAAAAATAAAAAAACTGTATGAAAGCTAAAAACAATAAGTTGAGGGAGTGAAATAATTTGAATGTGTAGAATAAACACAATGAGAACTTAAGAGTTTGAACTAGAGACTTTGGTCTTTAAAATCTGCCATGATACGTTTCTCTTAGACAGAACATGTAAGGCGGTGAAGGCGCTTATTCAACAGGCCTGTCCACGACCTACAGTCTCCGTTTGGGACTTTCTGCTCCACAGGACACAACTCATTGAAAACAACCTGACCGAGGGGAGTGACTCACCGTTGAGCTGCAGAATGGAGTCGTACACTTTGCACTGGATCTGCCCGGTGCTCTGGAAGGCGCAGGTCATCCACAGCCCCTCGTACATGGCCACCGCCGTGATGATGTTGTCCCCGGCATAGGAGGACATCTTCCACTGCGGCAGAATGGTCCCAGCGATCAGTCCGATGATTCCCACCAGCGCCAGGGCGAAGCCCAGCATCTGCAGCCCGGAATTTGCCATTTTCCTCTTCTTCTTCTTC
Organism: Limanda limanda; assembly: GCF_963576545.1. NCBI lineage: Eukaryota > Metazoa > Chordata > Actinopteri > Pleuronectiformes > Pleuronectidae > Limanda > Limanda limanda. Next base: position 19,351,813 of record NC_083649.1, read on the forward strand.
TTCTTCTTCGAAAGGGAGTCGCTCACCTGCTGTGAAGGTACAAACCCCCCACTCCTATCTGGCTGTAGTTTAAGTCGCTCGGCTGCTCACTGGCTCGCTTGTTTACTTTAAGTAGGTTTAGTTTCTGCTCGTCTCTCTGAATCAAGTTAAAAGTTCAAGATGGTTTTTTGTTCTCTTCCTCTCGGGAGCTCCTTGCGCACCTGTTCCTCTGCCGCACCTTGAATGGTGAGGAAGCAGCGGGGACGAGCTTTTTTAGGCGGTTTCTGTTGCTGGTGGGCGGGGACGCGCACGTAGTTTCGACTCATCAGGTCGTGGCGTCGAACACCTGAGGTTTCGTGATGTCAGGGTTGACTGAAACTGAACCACTCGAGACGCCGTACACTCAGATACGTGTTCATCCCACACAGCCTATGGTTCATCATAACAACAAGCAAAACTCACACCGATGTCAACAATAATAACTTCATTTATACTGCACCTGCCAAAACAGCCGTCATTCTTTAATAGTATACTATTTATAGTATGTACATCAATAATAAAAAACAATAACTTCAGTTAATATCTACTTAAATATAGTTTATAGTTTATAGTTAATTTGATTTTAAATGATTATGCTATAGAGACAATACTATTTCATAATGCTTGTAAAACTGTGTGGAGTATTTCTTAAATGTGTCACTAAATATCTTATTATTTCCAAAAGGGCTGAGCGTAAAACAGTATCAATAATTATCACAGTTAAATGTCCATTAAAACCAATAACAAAATGTGTTGATATATGGTTATTATGCGTTATATAACACACAATTGATCGCCCTCAGGTTTGTAAAACGTCTCGCTGGTTGTCAAGTGTTTGTCAGTCTCTGTTCACAGATACGAGGTTTAAAACCGCGACCTTCACCTAGGAGCAAAAATCTGTATTTAAACGAAACAAGAATAATAATGTGGCATTAATTGTGATAATTTTTGATATCAACTGATATAAAGGTTTTTATCTTTATCTTTTATCCTGTCATTTTTGATCATACCGTCCTGGTAAAATATTTTCCAAATAAAAGTGGACACTTGAGCCAGTATTAGTAATGTACTGTAATGACTGTGAGATATACAGTAAGGAGAAAAAGTTAAAAGATTTTAAACTACACATTATTTTTCAACAGTTAACAATTACAAAAAAAAGTATATGCCAACAATATTAATGACGCAGTACATATTATATAAAGGCTATTATAAGTTTAACCATAAGATAGAGACCAACAAGTGTTTTTAATGCTTTTATCTGTAGTACATGCATTTTCATAAATACAGCATCATCAGCTATCCATGATTTCTTTATTTTGCTGCAGGCCAGTTATATTGCAGGTAAGCAGAGGCATATTACCCTGTTGCCCTAAAAAGAAGTGGAGCTGCACAGAAGACCAACATAAACAATTGTGTAGAATGGGAAGTTACATTAACATAAACGAAAGTGGGATCTTAACTTTTCGTATAAATACAACATAAAAATAAATAAATTACATAAAAGGTTTTATTTCTGGGCGAAACACTGCATGATTGCAAAATAGTTTTAAGTAAACTAAGCATTGTGCTCATGTGAACTACTGATCTCAGACTTATAGGCTATTTTTAACTCAAACTGAGCAATAAGTATTTAACAGGTATCCACTACATGTAAGCAAACTCCTTACAAACAAAACTGAAAATGTATAGGCCATTTGGATAAATTATGTATTTAATAATAATTTAATTCACTTAAAACCTAAAACGATCTATTACTCCATATTACCTATTTTGTCTTAAAGTTAAATTTGAAGATTTAATGCAAATATTACATATGCATAAATCTTACATTTTGTCAAACACATCAAATTTGTTTTTATCTTCAGTATAGTTCAGCGGAGGTGAACTGAACTACACTCTGCCATGTAGGAGGTACATTTTAAAGTGAGGGAAATGAACAAACGGCAGCAGGGTTGGCTCACGGACACTGGAACACAATTCAGAAGCTGAATGTAATCTAAAGTTCAAGCTTCAGTTTTGAGTTTAAATTCGGTATATTGATGAATTATGTTTACATGACAGCATACAATACATCCAATTCATAATCAGTTTATGTAGGAGTACCGTAGAGTACAAAACAAAACTATCACTACATTACTTGGGATGCAGATTATGAGTCACGGTTTCCTGCTGATCCCTGATACTCCACTCACTAGTGAATGTATGCCTGAAATGAATGAAACACAGACCACTTCCTTATGCAGGTTCTCTCCATTACATTTGCTCTGTGGTCAGGACAATGAGCAATGTGTCTGTTACAATCAGGTCCCACTTCTTACTGTGTTCATTGTCCTTTACTCAACACTTCCCCAAACACTTTTATGGTCTATAGCAGTAAAACACAGGAAAAGAGCAGAACTTCTTCTTCTTCAATCTTTACTGTAAATAATAAATCGGTTTTGTTACCAGTATATTCCATTTGTTCATAGTCTGCCTTTCCTTATTACTATATATATGTGAGCTAATGAAGGCACCTCTATTCTCACTGCAACAACATATTATGCGATTTACACAAGGGGGAGCTCCGAGAAGAATTCCCGGAAGCTCACACCTAGAGCTTTCATTTCAGTAGCACTGTAACCTGAGGGCGAAGTGAAAAAAGATTACGTCACTGGGCTATTAATATGACAACACAAGAGCAAACAAGGAAAACTTGGCACTTTGGCACTTTTTAGTCAGATAGTGATAAAAAAAATTCTCTTATTTCTGATTTGCTCAGATTTTGTGCCCTAGAATTGTCTTTTCAAATTAAGTCTTTGTTAAATGTTTAACTGTGTAACACGGTTAATGTCAATCTAGTTGTGGTGTGTATGTAAGAATCATTTATTGTGTGCTGTACGGGTAAATTATGGGGGCAATGTTAGCCTCTATTTTACAGTGGGAATTAATTCAGTTATTTTAACCAGTCAAAACAGTTTTTTATTGTCAAATGCTACTGTCTTTGAAAACTTTAATCAGAAACAATTTGCATACACAAGCCTTTTCAACAAAGGCGTGTGAATTTCTCACACTCGTTCTACATGCATGAGCACGTCTAAATGTACTTAAGTTCGGGTTTTGAATTAATATGAGACTTGCACAACAAGGACCATATTTAGATTGATACCGACAGTCACTCTCTGAGTCATAATAGAGGTAGGACACTGGAATTACGCTGGAAAGATGTTTTTTACTTGTCACATGTTTCTTGGCCAATCAGATGACTCATCTGAGGACGAAACAGATGACACTGACTCAAACCATTTCCGTGTTTGTACCGATTCTCAAGGCGTGTCCGCACAGGTCTTTGTTTATACTACTGTTAAAGGTAAATCTTGAGTTTCAAAGAAACATTTAACAGGAGACTTATTTTCATAGTCTGGACTGTAACACTTGAACTGACAGGGCCAGCAATCAGAGGAGTAGTAGAGGATGTTAAAAGTACAAATAAATAGATAAAAGTATACTCAAGTAAAGGGTAAAAGTACATTAAAACAAGTATTAAAGTAAAAAATACTTGCAAACTGTAGATTTTTCCTTAATGCAACATCGAACTACATCATTACCCCTACCTACTGTATACAGACTCTGTCATATTAATAAATAATTCTGCAGCTGATGCTTCTAAAAACACTCTGCATTCTCATTGTAATTAATGGCTGAGTCTCGGTGGTGGCCTGTTCTGAATCTTTTTCAGGGGTTTCTTCTTCAGTTGTGATGCTGCTACTGCAAGAGGCGGGGTCTAATGTTATAATATTTTTACCTGCCCACTCTGATTGGATCATTTGACCAACTCCCCTCTCATTATTTATTACTTTGAAAAATATTTAAAAAAACAAAACAATGTGAACATGTAGATGCAGTGCGTCGTGTAGTAAAAAGTACAGATATTTGCATATATATTTAATGGATTAAATGTGAAGAGTACCTAGAAAATGACTAGGTACAGTAACAAAGTAAATATACATTCCACTACATCTAAAGAACATTTGTTTTTAGGGAGGATTATGTACTGTATGTGTATTGGCAATGTCACTTTGTAAAATAATCAATCTTTTCCCCCTTAAAAATTAAAGTTATTACCTACTTCAAAGTCCCCCACCTAATTTCTTTGATATTTGAGTCATGATTTTTAGCTTAATAGATTTTTTGCTATGATCATTCTACTCATACCTCATCACTTCACTCTGGTAAATTAATGAGTATCCTTTCCCCCTTTGTGCATGTGGTACCCATACAGTCAGTGGTGGTACCGTCATTGTAGGAAGCAGGATATAGGAGGAAAGTTTACATTAGAGATGAAAGCAACTCTGAAATACATTGCTGCCACCTACTGGTTAATGTGAACAAGGGCCCAGGCAGCAAACAGCCATTTTAGCTCCTGCTCAGTGGCTGTAACAGAAGCATCAGCACTTTAGGATATTTACTCCTGTGCATTTTATGCACTTATGTCAACAGTGCATGGTTACCGTATTATTGTCTTGTTTGAAATAATAACAACAATAAAAGAAGATTTAACAGAACAATGTTATACTGTATTGGAGGCAATATTAAAAAGGAGTGAGTGTATTTTTTTAATTTATTTTCAGTTAGCATAAAAGAAAAAAACCTCACCATCCATCCCAGATGATGGTTTCCAGGTTTGTTTTATGAGCAACATAGTCCACTACCTATTGTAGAAGACGATTGAAATCATGCACATGCAGAAACCCAGTGCAATTCGGAGCCTGCCGCTGTGCTTCATTGTGCGATTGGTATTTAAAGTCTGTAACAATTCTTCATTAAAATGTCTGAAAATTACCTGGTTTATGTTATTATTGTTATTATGTTGACCGGTTTACTTACATTATCCAAAATGTTACCAGCAATGTTCAAACCCAAAGAAATTTGTTAATTTTATTAAAGGCAATAGGATGCTTTATTTCGGTGGCCTTTTAGTGTTGTGTTGTATCTGCTTCACCTCTGGCTTTGCTCGTCTCTGCAGTAACTCCTGAACTATGTATGACAAAGAAAACTCACACTGTTAGCGGGTTAGTCAGTTGGTTGTTTTTTCCTTGACCTGTTTCTATTGGTCACTCGTACTGGATCTGGAATATTCATTGTGGTTTGCTGCATAGATCAACAACTCACATGATCCCACGTTGCCTCACAACAAACTGTTTTTTTTTATTGTTTCGACTACGAGACTCCTTTTGGCCGAAGTTATATATTGAACGTTTAATAAGAAAATGTTTATTGTAAATGGTCCTTCTCATGGCAAACATGTTTCTGTAATTAGCCTAAGCCATGACAACATGTAATCAATAACAAATTAATTTAATCCTTATATTTTATACAATAGCTTCTCACTGTTATCTTTTAGTAGGAATTATTGATACTGAGGCAACATTTTTCATATTTCTTAACTTCCCTCACTTGCACTTCTGGTGACTTTGTTAATCGCTTCGCGGTTATTTCCCCTCCATCTGATGCTGGTGTTAGTCAATGAAAGATCCGTAGAATTGCGTGAAGCGAGGATAACACTGTCAGTCAGTCATTGCTCAGAAAACCAAAATTAACATGCACATTCACATAAAACCTCCAAGGTTGAGATTTTCCCACATTTGTTCACATTTAGCATGTATAGACGCCTGTAACGGAAACATGCGCACGCTGAGGGTAATTGGCTCCTCAAGCTATCGTGAGAACAACATTTGGCTTAATGCTTTAATCCTTATTTGCTGCATTAAGAAATATAAAGCTCCATTCAGTCTGAGTGCCGACTGCTCCGCTCTGTGTGGGTTTACTGAGAATAATCTTATATAAATGCATGCGTCATGCTTCCATGAGATTTGAGATGCCCCAGTAAAGCTCAGGGAGGATCAGAGTGTGGGAGAGAGGGCTGTCTGACCCTGACCGGGGTCACGTCACACAGGGGAACGGGTTGTGAAAGTCAGTGACAGCCCAGAGCGCACCATAATCTGCCAGATCAGATGCTGCTCGACTCAGCTTGTTCCAGAGATCGACTCGTAGCTTAATTATCCCTTTCTGTGGGATATGAGCCCTTATCCATTTACCATGGTTATCACGGAGATATTGTGATGCCTAATTGACTGCTGGGTTGTGTATGAGAAATAATTGCGACTATTTATCCATCTGATAGGTTTTGGTTAAAAATAATCTTGGATCTTTGAAAAGAGAAGCTGATTCTTTAGGAGATCAGACAGTTTTTCAGTTGGTTCTTCTCAGACCAGATAAATATCTTCCGTTTGTCTGGGCTGGATGTGTCTGAAGTTTGTTTTCATGTTTTTCAACTCTGCATTTACGTCATCAACATAGTGTCCGCCTTATAAGATGTTTGTATGTTTAGCAAAATGTTAAGTAAGCATTTGCAGCTTTCACTTTCACTGTGACGTGCTCAGGTATTTGAGAAATTGTTCCTCCACCAAGGAGGTTTTGCTTTCGCCCCTGTCCATTTGTCTGTTTGTTGGTTGGTTTGTATTGATTGTAAGAAAGATTACATGAAGACTACTGGAAAGATTACTACCAAACAGAAGGATGCAGAATGAGTCGAGGAAGAACCCATTCAGTTTTGGTCTGGAACCGGATCATGGGGCAGAAACAAAATGTTTTATGTCAATTTGTTTAACCTTACGTTTTCCAATTATTTCTCTGACAATAATTTATGGGGGGAAATCTGGCATATTTAGTAAACTGATAACTGGTGTTGAATTTGGTGAGGCGGATTTCATCAGCAGAGCTATTAAAGTTTGTCTTTAAAGAGGGAACCTTGATTTCCGTCTTTGTTTTATTTACCAAATCGAAATCAATGTATTTTTTCTTTTTTCTCTTCTAGACAAATGCTTCTAAAACACATGATGCATAAATCCCAAAATAATGAAGTTCTTTAATTCCATCACACTGCAGTGGCTTATAGAGAGGGTCTTCCATTAATCAGGTTTGATGGCTCCTTGGGCAAATGCTGAACCCCACATGGGCCCTGATAGCTGTGCTGACAGTGTAGAAATGGTATGTGAATGGGTGAATGCAACTTGTGGGCTGTAAAAGTATTTGAGTGGTTTATAATAATTGAAAAGTTATATATAAATAGTGTCCATTTTACCATTTCTATTCACACTCTCTCTTTCTCTCTCAACCAGATGTGCTCTCAGGAACCAACATTTAATTTCAAATTGGCACTCTATAGTGTCAAAGCTATTTAGTTCTGAGTTTGGTCCCAAACGCAATTTAACTTGTGAGCAGTAGTGTCAAAGGCCTTTTCAAATTTAAAGATAGCTTATATTCTTCTTCATATGGCAGACGATTTTTACTCTGCTGCCTTTATTAATTCCAACATGTCTTGCTATTTGCTCTGAAGGCCCATTGGTCATTGTCCAGGAAGTTATAACCTCCTGCTCAATAAACATTCAAATCTCCCATTAGTTATATTTTGTACATGTTTTCAAACATGTCTGGAGATATTTAAATTGGGGCGTTATCTTTTTTCATTTCATCTCAATTCATCTGAGTTTAACAATCTTTTACCAAATCTTCACTGCGTTTGAAATAGTTTGATATAGTTTTAGTATTATTCCACCAAAGATGACAGTCCTCCTGAGGAAACAGGCAAAATCTATTAAAGTGCACATTTTATAATTGTTTGCACGGTTTGCATTATAAACCACGTAAAGAGGCTTTAGGCAGAGTTCCTCGTCTTAATGGTCTGGGGGGCAAAACTTTTTCTCTCCTTGTGGAACTTGTGACTAATGAGACGAATGTGTGAGCGAGAGCAGAGGGTGGAATAGTTCACTGCAGAGGTGGTGAGGATCCTTCCTAATCCCACTGGCTCTGGTTCTGCTCGTTCTCATACCGAGGTCGGGCAGAGTGGTAGTATTCAGTTGGGGGTATAAGCCCATTACTGAGACACTTGCACAGGACAGTGAATGCACACTCCTGCTTTGGCCTCCAGGCTTCTCCTGGTTCCCAGGCGATTCGTACCAGACAGGGGTCTCTCACAATCTTCTGGGGCCTGTTTGAGGGGGCTTCACAAACCTCTCCTCACCTATTTTCCCTCCACATTTACATAGAAAGGAGAGCACACTGCTGTTCTGGTGGAGGATGAAAAGCACTGAGCCGCGGGGACGCCCCACTTCTCAAATGGTTACAGCCCTTATATACAGTCTATGGTTCCAGCACATAATGTAACGTCCTCGGTTTGAGGAAGCTTACATCTGCCTGCACGCTTCTTTCTGTGCTAGCAGCCTGCATAGGACCCAAATATCTTACATGCAGCTCAGTGGAAGCCCTGCATATGTGTTAAGTGCCTAAAGTTTGCAGACTGACTCATCAAAGATACCTTTCCTGTGGGACTGGTACTGTGGGCGTTTTTATTACCACGCTGATGAAGTTAATTCCTTAATTATACCAGCTACAAGCTTAGCTGAGCCAGGGTTTTCAATAGACTGTCTTCAACCGTCTAAATGAAATATGTTGTGCTTTTTTTTTTTAAAGATTCTTTGCACCACAAATTTGGAATGAGCTGCAACATACTCTCAAGCGTGATACCCTGACTCCAAAGGTTAAGGTTAAGAATCTATAGTTTTAACCGTCATTGTTTTTAACTTGTATCACCAGTAATGTAATCAAGTGTTCCAGGAAAATGAGCTCTTGATCTCAATGGGACTTATCTATTTAAATAAAGGTTTTGAATGGAAACAGTGCGGAAGTAGTTTGTAACTTGCGTCATCTGTTTAATTGTACATTGAACAGAAGCGTAGCGTGCTCTTTCTGTCTTCGCCTCAGGGTGGCGCTCTCTCACACACACACACCTGTATCCTGTCAGTCAGATTTTGGGTTGCGGGGCTACCTGCCCTGAAGATAGTGGGAAAACGCAACAGAGACATTATCAGAGGAAGAACAAGCCCAACTACAACCCGAGAGGATGGAGGAAACCCCCGGGGAACCAGAGGGAGTAAATACGCAGAGTGGCCTGGAGGCATGGAGCTTCTTTGACCCTGCTAACACATAGGGACACTACAGAAGAAAGCAGCTAGCTTAACTTTACTTGAGTTCACCAAGTAAACTTCTCACTGCACAGAGGGAATGCAAAGAAGCAGCAGCTGGAGGGAGGTAAGACAGTTTCCTCTGCTGTCTGCTAACCTGTATGTCTTACTCTTCACATAATACTGTCTTTGGCACATGTTGCATTAGCATTGCAACAGGTTGTTTGGCCAGTGTCAGGCCATGTCAGGTTTGGATGCTAAATATCAATTTTAATCTCAGCTGACCTGATTCTCCCCTAAAAGCCCCTGTCCTGTCTTATTTTGAAATAAACCAGTCCCTTAGTAACACTAATAATACTTACTAAGTAATACTAACAATACATATGACAATTTGTTAAGAGGTTTTGTTTTGTAAGCCTTTTTTATGCTTGCACAAGGACCACTTTTCAAAATATATTCAGTGATGCTCGGTTTCCTCAAAGCTACAGAGCAAACAGTAAACAAGGATTGACTTAAATGTGCATCTTTTCTGAATCAGGACATGTGCATGGATGTTGGACATAAATTTCGCAACTTACAGTGGCCCTTTGTTGCCCCTGACTTAAAAGCACCCATGACCACTTGCTCCTGTTAATTATTGTTAAAAAAAAATCCTTAAGATTTTCTTGTCTCTTGTCCATGTAAACTCCCACTGTCTCTATGTAATGTTTCAAGAGATGTTACTGTAGAAAATTCAAGGGGAAGTCAGGTCATTTTTCATTATAGCTCTCAAATCTGGCTCATAAATATGAATTATTATTATTTTTTAAAAATCTGTGGAGGTCCAGAGACTGGTGTCGCCACGAAAATTCTGATTAACCTTTCAAGGATTATTTTAAAATAACATTTTATATGTGCAGGTGTTATAATGCTATGTAGCTGACCTTCCCTTTTAAATCTCTTTAAAAAAGTTATTGCTGGAAAATAGCATACATTTTCCACAGGCTACTGGCATCAAGTGTTCTATGCACGTCTTTCATCTGTTGTTGATCACACCTCTATCATCCACCTCGGGGAGTTGAGAGTTCGTGTTCGACCTGTAAAGACTAGTAAAAATTCTAAATATACAGCCAACCTAAGCGAACAATCATGGCGGCGTGTGTAAGTATTTTGGGGTCTACAGTGTACATGGCACAGTACCATTCAATAGTGACGGATTCGTAATATTTGTATCATGCAGCTGCCACATCACAAATCTGTGGGTTCACCTGTTAGCAGCAGTTGGAGGCACCTCAGACAAGCGGAGCAACGTCAAGTGGTCAACCTTGTGTGACTGCCTCGTGTGTGTGTGTGTGTGTGTGTGTGTGTGTGTGTGTGTGTGTGTGTGTGTGTGTGTGTGTGTGTGTGTGTGTGTGTGTGTGTGTGTGTGTGTGTGTGTGTGTGTGTGTGTGTGTGTGTGTGTGTGTGTGTGTGTGTGTGTGGGAGGGGTTATTTGAATATATTCAAACTAGAAACTGTGTGTCAGTGAAAAACTGTGTGAAAAACTCACAGCCCTATTATTCACACAATTCCACACAACAAAACTATTCCATCAAAGATAGGGAAAAGAGAGACTGGGCTGTAGGTTCAGTCTGCCACCACTGGGACCTGCCAAGCCACCGGTTGAATGGCTCCTCGAGTCATTTGGTTTAAAACACTGACATAGCAGTCATAGCTTCAACTTGGACAAAGTAACTTCTTAACAATACCTTCTTGAATATGTATTTCTGTGACATATATTTTCCACCAGCATAGGTGACAAATGGAATGGAGGATGGACAAATAGATGATTAATAGCATCTTGACACACAACATCTTTAAATAAATCTGAAAAAGAAGACAAAGCACGGCTTACAATCATACAAATATATGTTATTTTATTGGATAATATTCCAGAATAAGACTTCTCCCTTCAATTCATGTAGGAGGTATCGTAGAAATGTACACAGGTCTGATGGCAAACACAGAGCGAGGGTGAATCCAGGGCTTGATACTGAGAGGGAGTCGTCCTTAAAGAGCCAAATGACGGTGACGTATGCATGCTTTGCAAAAAAATAAATCCCCATGTCAGTCCAGACGATTAGTAATTATTGCGGCCACTGATTGCCTTTGTGGCCTGCAAATCCTGATTGTAGTTCGTTAACCTTGCGGAATTTGTCACCACTCCTTGAGCGCTGCAGGCCGTTAGCTCTCATTGCATATTGCAGGTCTTCTTCTCCTGCTGTGCTGCTGTGGTCAAAAAAAGTCATTATGTTCCTGCTGCTTCATTTGGCTCTCTTTGTAAGGAGTCCAGCATACGTCCAAATCCCTGGTAACACTCGGGAGCTGCCTGAGGATTCAGGCCTTCTCTCTGTGGCTCGTCAGTGCCAGGGCCCATTTTTATTTATGGCTTCTTTTTTTTTTCAAAGTTTCTCTCTTTTCTTTTTTTCGGAAGACAAGAAGATTGGCTTGAAAGAAATCCAAGTCCTTAACAGTAAGAGAGAGAGAGAGAGAGAGAGGTTGGGGGAGCTTTCTGGAAGACTTGCGTGACCGTAACTCGAGAGACCACCAAGGTCAGTGTGTGGCTACGAGAGGACACATGTTGGCTGTAGATGCTGCTGATGTCATGCCGTTTCCACTCCAACGCATCGCATCTTTCACAAACAAAAAAATCAGGTGCACAGTGGGATTCCGTTTCGGCTGAAGTTCACTCAGGAGACCGGTGTGGATATAAATGTCCACCAAAGGAAAAAAACACACACACCAAAGGGAGGAACATTCAGGGAGGAGGCATGACATGGCAGAATTAAAAATACAATACAAAAACATCAACAACGATTATTTAAGTACATTTCTGAGCAAAAGAAAATAGACCTGACATCCGATATACAGCGTATTATTGACACAACACACATGTAAACTGGCAGCATTTTGAACATTTAGGTCATCCAGATAGGTTTTGATGTCTGCAAGTATACTGCCATGTTGTATGGGAATCAAGGGGAACACTCTTTTACATGTAACGCATCCACTCACATCAACAGGAGAAATATCAGCCCGCAGGAGCAAAACATACACATACAAAATAAATGGCTTCTGCGCTGTGCCCTTTAAAAAAAAGCATCTGCTTATTTGATAAGACAAACAGTGTTGCAGCCAAGACTCAACCTGGTCAGTCAGTATTTAATCAGTATCTAACACTGAACAACATTGAGCATTGCACATTTACATTTAGCAATGCGATTTAAGGACATATTAATACTCTATATTTTGATGGGGTTTGCAATAATCGGTTGTCATAGAATTAGATTTATATTTTTTTACCGGATTAATCTTTCTTTTTTTTTTTTTTTACCCTTGATTTAAGTGTGTTACCTTTTAGCTCCCAACTTCTTCCATTAGAGGGAGCTAGTTATACATAGATTTTCCCTGTTTGACGACACACCTTTCAGTAGACATGTTTTAATTACTAATGATACAACCAATAAAAACAGTGATAGAAAGCTGTTTAATCACATTTGTCTGCAGTTCAGCTCATTTTTTTAATCGGAAATAATTTAAAATTCATTCATATTCCTAAAACAGAAACAAAAGGCTCCATAGAAAATAACTTGAGATGCATAGCTCAGGATGGTTGCATTTCACAGATGCTACTGTGTGGTATTGTTGCTGCGCTCAGTGCGATCAAAATGTGTTATTGGTTCTTAATAATACACCTGAAACCAAATGGTACCAGTATTTTTTCCAGAGATTTCCCCTGGATGTTGGTTCCTTGTGCAGTCCAATGGAAGCTTAAACACAGGTGACCACTGAGCTGCAGTTGAATATTCATTATTGCCTGTTAGTCCCACTAATGGGGATGAATTGATTCCCTGGTTGTATACGACCATAACCATTATAAGAACCTCCTTGTGACTTCACATTGAAATGCATTAGGCAATGCCCGGTGCTTGTAAGGTGCAACGTGCCTCCAGTTTTCCAATGAGTTAAGGTCTTTGCAGAACAAGTCCGTATTATTCATGCATTTTTTAAATCTGCCATCCAATAAAGATCGTCACGCACAGGACAAAGAAAATGTCATCTGCTGATCGAGGAGCTGTGGAATTATCCTTATCACTTCCAAGTCCATTTCAGGATGTCAGTGGTCCAGTTTAATACAGTACCAGCACTGAGACTGCATATTAAAACGAAACAAATCAATTTCTGTGATCGAATTGATCCCGCACACCTCAAACAAAGTCTCTGGAATCGCTTTTGACAGATGCAAAAATTCCGGCAAAATTAATCAGTTCCAAAAACTTAAACGACTGTGATGTATTTATTTGTGAATGTGCAACGAATTGAAAAGAAACAATTTGGACTTGATGTGCAAAGACCTTTTCTTTCCTCGCAGTCTTATATTTGGGGAGATGGTTTATGTCTATGCACCTGCACTACCTTTACGGACCTGTATGGACAGTGTGGCTGCTGCAATTCACAGCGTTTCAAACAAGAAGAAGCTATTTGTCCAGGGCCCAGTGTCAAGGCCTCAAGAAATAAGCAAAACCCTTTCCTTCTGTTGTCGTCGAGTTGGCGTCTCCTTTTTCTGTTTTTAGTTTACAGATCCTTATCAAACAACAGCTCTCCGAGTTCATTATGAAGAAATAGATTTCCCTGTCTCCGGCTGACCTTGGGGAGATTTTCGCACCTATCCCAGGGTTGCTGTTCTCTCGTTTATGTTTTATTGAGTCTATCGATCACTGTTTCAGTCTCATGCCCTTTCTTTTTCTCCTTGCCTCTGTCTTGTCTTACCTGACTCTTAATCACAGATACACACACACACACACTCAGACCTTATAAACACACTCTAAGTATACACCCACGTAGGCGACAGTGTTTAAAAGCAAGTTGAAATCAAATATTGGGCTATGGGTAAAGAGATGTGTGTAGGAAAGGGATTACAACTTTAAATCTCTTAGGTGTGGGCACACATAATACATCAGCTTTTTTTATGCTCCATGGTAACACCCACTGTCGAGACCTGACGTCACATACATGTTTTCCCACTGGCAAGTGGAGGACTTTCTGACTCCTTCAATCAGCAAAACAAAGGTCATTTTAGTTTCTGTTCTACTCCTTTGCTACCTCTTTCTCTGTGGACCTGCGGCTGCCATCTTCTCACATGACTTTTACATTCAAGAGCGTCACTTAACAACTGCATTCTGTTTGCTTTTATTGCACCTTCATTGCTTTCTAAGTCTGTCTCACATTCATTGTACAAACTCTGTTTACCACCTCCTGTTTACATTCTACCTCTACTTTACTGTTTCACATTCAATGTCAGACTACTTCTACTCATCAGACTACTTAACGTTACTCTCATCTCGGTTCTACTTGCAGTATCACTGTCCGACCTCTTACTGTGGCATTCTTTAGCATCAGGACATTAAAGACTGGCTTTTTTGGAGGATTTTAAAGGTCTATGGAGGAATTTTGATCTGCAGGAAGGTACCTATTCATTTCTTTCTTTAACATATTTTCTTTGACTTCGCAAAGAAGGATTTTATGAATCTTGAGGGAGAACAATCAGGCATGTTTAGGGGACTAATATTTTCTTAATGTCCAGATCTAAATAAATATATGGATCTAGTGAATTTAAATGTGGTTTCATTTAGTCCAGGGCTACAGTTAATTATATAAATATTATATAGATGAAAAACAAAAGTGAAAGTAAGAATTAGTCACAGCCCAAAGGAGATAATGCCATGATGTCTTATTTTGGCTTGCAAAATTTCCTTGCTGTCACTTTGTCACTGCTTTGCACCTCCAAGTACTTATGGAGTGAACTTATGATCAACTCCGGAGTGGCACGAAGGAGCTTCAGATGGAATACACAAACACTGAAGACTGTGGGAGTACTGGCTGCTAAAATAAGCCCATAACGTTGTATGCTACACGCTGTGCTCACGCTTTGATATCATACAGTAGTTAGTAACGCACAGTTAGAAACCGTAGCAGGATGTACCAAATCCACCGGGGAGAGGGGGAGTTGGCTCATCAAAAATAGATTTGTAATTCTACAATGCAAAATCAGCTACAAGGACAAAATATCTAAAATTGAAGCGAACGATTTTCCCCCTGGAAAAACCCAGAAAATTAAAAGGCGTAGTTGAAAAAAATGCTAAAGCCCTCCAACAAATTTCCTCCATAGACCCCCTTTCATAAATAGCGCACAGTGCCTTACATGCCCCTTTGTCTCGCGTTCATTATCATATCTTCATGCTGCACATAAAACCCTGCCAGGAATCTTGCTTACTTCACTGCAGAAATTCCTTATCAACATTCCTCAAGAATACACCTGCTAATCCCTCACTCTCACTAAATAACTGCCTCCGTGTGCTGACCTCTTTACGATTCAACGCACAATTTCAGACTTCCTTTCCGCTCTCAGTACAGCACATTCACCAAGCCACCGTTTCACCTCCTGTAACCCATCTTTCACCCTTAAAATGAGATAACCTCCCTGCTGCATTGAGGCTGAGTTTGAGCTCCCATAATGAGCATTGCTCCGGCATCAACACGGCTTTTCCTGACATAGCGAGGGACTGCTACTGCTGTTGTTGGTGGTATCCATGCGCATTCACTTTGACGGAACATTGTGGTGACATTTTTTTTCCCCTCAATGGCTTAGCAGAGCCGACAGCACCCGGCAGCCGACAGCGCTGAAATAACCTGACAGCTCCCATTTAGTAGCCTCAGCTTCCGTCAGGCCATGGCTTATTTTGTCTAACAGTCGTCCCTGCTTGAAAAACCCAGTGTAAATAAAAACACAAGGTAATTGCATCTAAATAAATATGTTAACTTAAGGAATTATTTAAAAGGGATGTCGTCGTCTCCCCCCCCCCCCCCCCCCCCCCCCCACCATGTATATCCCACTCACAGACATATGTCAATGACAGTGTTGGGTCCTGATTCAAACCATATACAGAAAGATGAACTTCATGACACTAAAGTGGCTGGCTGCAGTATAGTTTATGAACCCCACATCCTCCATATCAGTGGGTGGGACATGTACCAAAATAAAAAGTCAAATTACGCATTAAATCTTTCCAAAAGATGGTTTCTGTCAATTTAGGATGGTCTTTTCACCCAGATTTATTTCCAACTTTTAATTAGTTGTTTAACGAAAATCTAATTATTGAGATCTTAGACTCACTCCCCATTGGTCAACAGTTTTTCCCCATAAATTCACAGTATCATATTGACCCAAAACGTGTTTTACACTTCTCATAATGACACAAGAGATCTACCCTTTTCTCGTGTGCTACCTCAAGCTACAGTGTGCTCACGCTATGGTTCATAACGGATTTACTTTCCGTGCAGACAATCAGACCTCATAGCTTCAGCTGCAGCTGAGGCATGCGATGCAGTTCTTTCTCTCACGTGAGGACTTTCAGTCTTTTGTCTGTGTACCTGTCCCCTGGTATCATCTGTGCATGACCCCTGTCATGACTCCTGTTACCGTCATAGATTTAATTAATTCTGTGGGAAACACTGGTCAAGGAGGTTTATTGATGGGATTTTGCAGATCTATCCCCTGATTTCTACTGTGCCGTCTCTGGCTCCAAATGTGCTTGGGTATATCATTTTTTGGTTTCAGGATTGTGGCAGGAAGTGATAACCCAGCAGGCCATGTTTAAATACAGTCTGTGAAGCAAAAAGGCAGAGGTTACACCTGTGTCTAACCTCTACATGCATGGGCTCATTCACACAAAGAATCTTCCAGGGGCGTCCACACCACAGAAGACATCATCGGGGTTAAAACACAATCACACAGAGACATTCGCTCAGACAACTGCATTTTTGAGGGAGATTCTTCCAAGGTGAATTGATAAAGCTAGTGCGTGGATAAGCTGCAAGACATCCTCGGAATAACAAGTGCTCCAGCGCAGAGGCTCCTCTGGCTTTGATGTTTGGCTTCAAACCTGGCTTTATGCTGACAGCAGATGCTGAGTGAAGTATACACTACAGCTCCTTCTTCAGGTGACTGAGTTCAGAAGCACCCTGGGTTTTAAAACATGACCCACTTGCTCATTTGTTGCCTTTGATGAGATGGTGCCTTGATAAGTGGCTCTCACTCATTCACGAAACTGACTATTATTTCTTTCCTAGTAGAATAATCTGTTGCCTTGTTGGTACAAATATTGCACAGGCCTTTTGATCCTATTACTATGAATCTGGATTAAGACATTAAGACCAAGACATTTAAAATCTATTTTATGGCTCATCTTTCCTGGAAGAATTATTATTTAATGTATTTCATAATTTTGCAGGCAGCACCTCTCTTGTTAGCTTCATGAAATATTCACTACATAATTTCCAACCTTATCGCCACTGTTCCGTTGTCTTGTTGTTTTTGTTCTTATCGTGTTAATCGTGTTTTACAGTTACCATATCCATGACTTTTTCCATCTGGCTGACATTAATCCAAAATAGTTAGAAAGGTTCAAACCCAAAAACAAAACTAAAACAAAAATTAACCCTATTAGTTTGAATGTCATAATCTTAATTTTCTGTTCACAATCTCTCATCCACTCATCTTGCTCCGCTGACCTGACCGGACCCAGGCTTCCTGCAGATATCTTTCCCCCTCTGGGCTGTTTAATCTCACTGAGCTTTAGTTGACCTTGGTGATTAGCTTAGCTGGTCGGCAGATGGTGGGTGGAAAAGCTGGCGGCGCCACACTGTCCCCAACTTTACGGCTCAAGAGGGGGCCCATGGGTGAGGATTATGGCGCAGAGTCTGCGCTGGAAGTGCGCGAGCTGTGAATATACAGTACAATAGAGCCGACGGGTGGGTAGGCGTGTGTGTGAGAAAAGATGGAATTGTCAGCGGGACAAAGATGTTGGAGTATGACAGAGAAATGAAGGAGACTGTGCATAAAGAAGTCATAGGGGGCAGAGAACAGTGGAAGGGGGAGGTGGTAGTAGTTCCGGCTGGGGCGCTGGACTTTTCTTTCTGTGGGGAAAGGTGAGGGGGGGACTCCTCTCTCAGGCCTTCTCGGCTGCTGATGGACGGCTGACCCTTTGTCCCTCAGCATCATGTAGTGCACTTCAGGAACGTGGTGGCCATTCCCTCAGCCACCCTCAGCATATTTTAGTGACTGTGTTCCAAGTGTCACTGCTCTCTGTCCCACCCTCCGTCTCCTGTGCTATGAGGCGTCAGCCTTGGGGGCTTCTTTCCGTCCATTCTTCAGAGAAGGCTTGAGAGAAGGCGAATCAGACGTCTTGACCGTCTTTCGAGGAGGGCTCACCGGTTCAGCGGCGAGCTCATGTAGAGACGGCTCCTTATACATCGCAACTGTGAGACAAAGACAGACGCTGTAGGTTAGTAATCAAGGAGTTGATTAAAGGAGACGTATTATGCTTTTTCATTGTGTTATGGTTTTTTTGTGTGTTAGAGATTTAAGTTGAAGTTTAAAAGCCCAAAGTCTGCAGTAAAGTGAGATCCTCTACCCCTCAGAAAACTCTTCTCGATCAGTTATGCAGCTGACACTTCCTGCATATCATGATGCCACGTTGCATCACGTTGACCTACATTTGCATAATGCACACCTAGCGGCTACTTTTGCCCGCCGCATAACAATGCCAGGTAAAGCGAGAGCAGAGGTCAACATTTTCCACACGTGCAGGAGGGGGGTTGACCAGCTCCACAGAGTGGGCCATTAGCCAATCAAAGCAGACTGGGCTTTATTGGGAGGGGGGACATTAAACAGACAGGCACTAAAATTAAGCTCTTCAGATAAAGGCTGAAAAGAGGAGCTACAGAAATGAACTGTGTTGGGAAAGTGATGCATTTTCTGAACATTAAAACGTGTACACTTTTTAAAGTTAAATTAAAATGATGAGCCTGAAAATTAGTATAATCTGTCACCTTTAATAACAGAGAGAAACAGATTAAAATTGTGCTCAAGTGGCATAACGGACACTAACCCTCTATAACTTTAGGCAGGAAGTGTGCAGCTCCTTTGTTCTTCTTTACCCGGTTGCCTTTCATGACCTGGCCGTCACGATTGATACCGATATACCAGGAGCGGCCAGACTGGGTCTGGCGGTACAGCATGGAGGAGTATGTAACATAGTAGTTCTCAAACACGCTCTCCTTGAACTTACACTCTGGAGTGAAGTGCTCCTGGAAAGCAGAGGGGGGAGAGGTGCATTCGTATTACAAACAAACGAAGAATAATGTTCAAATGTCACAAGCAAACCTTTTTACAGGAAGTACATGGAAACAGGCAGTGAAATACATTAATGAGGTGACTTTTTTCCTGAGGGAAAGGATGGATATAATTATATCTGGACTTGTGTGTCTTTTAAAAGCATGAACATTCCTGGTCCTTGGGGAACAACAAGACAGAGCATACAATATGATGAACAACATAATTAACATCCCGCAAGGAAAAGAGAAGGGAAGATGAAAGCACTGAAATAATGACACCTATACACTAACATGCCAATAAATAAAATCCACACACATACAGTTCATTACATACTGTACATACATATGACTAATTCTGACATCAAACTGTTTACTGCTTCAGTGGCAAGTTCAGAAAATAGACCTGCCTATAATAAAGAAAAAAAGAAAGCCCTGAAGATGAACAATATAAGAATAATCTTTTGGGTGCAACATGCATGTGTGTAAGACTACATTTATCAGTATTGACTTAAAGATTCTCATATTTTGTTGTTTTGCTTAGGAAAACATTATGGTCTAATCTAAATCAGGGAACTCAACCATTGTGGTTAAAATAAGGTTATGGAACAATCATGGTCATGCTTAAAAAGTCGCCTTCATAAACATGTTGTTTTTTGGCACTAACTCAAACACCCGATCCCATCCTCATGATCAATGGGATGGAAAATTATAATATTCCAATATAAATATCTGAAATTGGTCTTCTGACCGTGAAACATTTTTTAAAAAATTCACATGATTTGACAATCTGAAAGATAGAAGAAATGGACAAGAAAAAAAAAGAATATGTTAAAAAGTACATTGAAAGTACAGATGATTTTATGAGTTGAGAATAGGACTGCAGTATCTAGTAGAATGTATTGGTTAATAAACAAGATCTTAATCAGGGTGTAAAAAGGTTTATCGGAAAAATGTCTGTTGATAGAAAATGATTAGGGGTTTTAACTAAATATCACTTGATTTCAAGGCATCACAAAAAAGGGCGAGAACTATGCACTGAAAGAAAGAGAATGATCCCTTTTAATATAGACTACGTTCACCTCCTGTCAATCGTCCACAACTGCCTAAATCAAAATAGACATTAGAAAATCTAATTATCCCAACCTGGATCAAATCCAACAGTTCAGCTAGTAGTTGTAATTGATAACGTTCTCACAGCACGACCCCTCCCTCTCTGTCCTCACCATAAGAACTACTGAACCCTGCATAATGTTAACGGCTGATATTAACCAATACCGACAGATATACATCTCTCTTAGTCTCCATCAGGGTCTCGGCAGGGTCCTTCCCCTGTCAGAGAGCAAAGCCAATCTGCCGGATTGATTAAGTGGGAGCAGCAGGGCAGAAATGGCTGAGTGGAGGATTTCTCCGAGACTCGGGATGACAGAACAGGGCCAAAGGATCAAAATTTGGCATAGACGAGCTTTAATAAAGTGCCAAAGGTAGATTGAGAAGGTGTAGGAGACCTCTAGTTTCACACTTATCGCAGATCATCACCTTTCTCCTTCGCAGGGAGGCGTCATCTTTAGCTGAAACGACAATTACTCCCTCCCACCCCCCCCCCCCTCTGCTCCGCCACAGTTTATGCCAGTGTAACTGCGTTCTTAGATCTCTAAAAACAAACACACAACAAGCCCCTACTTAATGCCACAAACTTTTTCTTTCATCGCCACCACATCACAGAGCTATTTTAAGATCCTCTGACTGGTTTGATATCTTCTGCTGTGCTAACACAAAGAGGATGGATCGATAGATGATCCGCTTCATTCATTATTAATCAGGGCAGAGAGCAAGAGGGGTGGGAAGTGTGGGAGACAGAAGGAGAAAGGTAGGAGAGACAGGAAAGGAGAGTGGGAGATCACTCGGAGAGGACAGAGAGGTTGCTGGGTAATAAGGAGATTAGTGAGGAGGAGAGAGGGAGAGTGATGCTTCTTTGCATCTCCCCCAGGGCCAAAACACTGCATGGCCACGACCAGGGCTTTAGTTGCCGGCACCCCATGATCTGACACTTGTGTCCCTCTGGGAAGAGAAACCATCAATCCAGTAAAATACCCGTCAGCTCAACCTCTGAAATGACACTAGCGATAACCCCTCTTCCAAGTCCTCCTATAATTACCCTTCATTATCAGTCCCCTGGAATTAGCCTAATGATAGAACGCATAACTTCTGTATTTCATCCAAGCAGTCTCTAAAGGTCTGGAGAGAACATTTAACAGAGGATAGACAATGAAATAAATGTCCTTATAATAAAGAGAGTTTTTGTAGTAACTAAACTCAATGGTCAATGGGCCTGCCCCTAACTTGATAGAAAAATGATTGTTTAACCAGCTTTTCCCAAAGAATCTATGGCAACAACTGTGACAGATACACAGACTAAAGAGTGAAAGCTAAGTTCTAGTGTGAGATATAGAACTGCAATGCATGCCACAACCGCAGAAACTATGAGGTCTGACTGTCTGCATGAGTAGCGGAAGAAATTAGAATATGGCAGACGGTCATAGTCTAGATGATTTAATAGGAAACACTGCTTTAAGAATCCCGTCTCTGGACCTGACCTTGAGGTAACCTCCAGACCTCCTGCAGAACCACAGGGACAACCCAGCGTGCTCTCACTGAGGACATCACCCCAGCCATCACATTTACCTTTGAAGTAGAATAATTGCTGGAGATGCGTTTGAGTGTCGCACATTTTTAAGAGTGATTTCACATCTCCACCTAAACGACAGCAGCTCAGACTTAAAATTAAATAAAAACCTCCTTCTCCATGACTTTTTGAAAGACCTGGGCAGCTTCCCCTTCCATTTGTCTCAAGCCAAAATTGAATTTTAAACGAAAGCATACGAGAAAGGTAATAAGTAGAGTCCGTGCCGAGAATCCTCAAGATGGGAAGAACCTTTTTATGATGTAGAGTGCGGTCCCAACTTCCCCCCCGCCCACACACACAGCGCCTCCCTCCCCTACCCTCGTGCCTGATTACATCTCTTCTACCTGCTTCAGGAAGCTCCTCCATGCCACCATATACTGGGATTGCACTCCTATAAGAACGGTGAGTTCTGATAACCCACACTCTAGCACTCACCGGGCAGAGTTTCTCCAAATCTGACTAATGTCTCTCACTGCATATAATTAGGATGTAAGAACAGGAATGATAGTTGTGACTAAAAGGATAGAGAATCCATGAATAAAATGTAATATCTTGTTTACTTTCATTTCATCATGAGTACACAAGCATGAAATCAGAAATAATGCCCCTGAAAATGAAACTCCCTTTCTGAAATTCACCAAAAATATTTTTAGCATTTCTGACATGCAGCTATTTGCAGTCCCCTGTTTGGCCACCAGAGGTCACAGTGCCATCTATTGACTGTCCCATCAACTCCTTGGGTAATCTGTGGGAAGATGTGAAATCTGCCCAGCTGCAGTAATCCCACCATATTCCCACTGCACTGCATTACTGCTGCAGCGAGCCGCCGAAATGTAAAGCCCATGCACAGCAATCCTCTGATGCACATGCACATAATCTGTGTGCATGAGTGTTTCCAGTGCAGGGCGACCATGTTGCTGATGTTGACGAGCCAGATGTAGATGCACAATGACACGCCACGTTACGTAAGTCGATAGGGCACAGACGTGCTTATTAAGAGGGCTTTGCGGGGGATGAGACTGGCAGTTAATACTGTCTAACACCACATGTGTATGGCATGTCTCTGATGCTTTATGATAGCCCAGGGAAGCATGATACTCGCATGACAAGAGCATGAGTGGATGATAATGTGCCGGGACTCTTGCCCCTGGTGAGTTGATTGACAGCTTGAAGGCTCCTGTCAATATAAAGCAGCTGACAGAGGAGTGGTAGCTGACGTCCCCTCTCTTCGACCCTCAGTGGCAGAGGTGACCGGCTGCACGCGGCGTCTGCTTTTAATTTTCTGGGACACCGAATAATAGTGATTGATTATGTGTCATCGTCAGCACCGCCATTATATCTGTGCACATCACAAGAGCTACACTCTAAAACATCCCCAATTTTTTTAAAGGAGAGAGCTGGTACGAGGTAGATGACAAGTCTGTGAGAATGAATAGGTTTTGCCCTTCCTTAGTGCTCCTTATTGGCTTCCCAGCAAAAAGTCTCCTTTTATTCTTCAACAATTCTGCACCTCATCTCTTTTTTTTGTCTTGCTTTGTCCATTCTCTCAGCCACTCTCCCTAATGTCCAGGTTTCCTGCTGTCCGTTGATAAAAGGGATGTTATCTGGCCACTGGTGTTGTCCTGCATCTCAATGCAGTCCTCAGTCTGCGATGACAATCCCTTTCATACCCTCTATTCTCGCACGCGCTCATGCACAAGTGTCACAGGGCTACACGTAAATTTTCCTATATACTCCAGAGTTGACAGCCGTGTGACAAACATGGTGAACCTATGTCCAATTGAAAAAAGGTCGTTCTAGATGTCACTGTGAATGTTGGAGTCTTTGCTCCCTGTATCCTGGAGGCCATGGTTTGCTTTTAAGTTCATAAGTTGTGATCAACAAGAGCTCGTTCACAAAGGCAGCGACAACAGATTCCCCAATTTGGTAATTTTGAACTTTCTATTCTAAACAGGCCGGTTTAGAACAGGCACTGTTATTGTTTAATTATTTATTATTTAAAATTACAGATCTGAAATAAATGAATTTTGGATTTTGGTGTTTGTCAATAACACTTAAATCCAATTATATTGAATTGAATTTCCAATAAGACACTGAATAGTAGTATTGCCGCACACATGACGAATTGGAACTATATACTGTTTAAGATGTCTTTATTTTGCTGTTGATCGACAAATCAATGAATCATCCAACCATTGCAGCTTGGCACTACAGAAGCACTCCACTTGCACTCTGCTCTCACAAATAATCTTTGAACATTCATTTGTGACAGGTGATCGGATCTGCTGGCGGCAACGTTTATCATTTTAACCAGTGAAAGTGACGGACATCACCGAGTGAGAAATGAGAAGCTGCTACCAGAATGTTTTCTACACTGCTCTATGCTAATAAGAAAGATCCATTAGTGTACTTGTATCTTTACAATCTGTTTGTCTGAGCACAGTCACTCACTGGTGCACCCAAATTATTTTTTTCTCAAGTCACACACTCTAATTTTCACTCTGGTATGCAGCGTAGTGCTCGCTCTGTTCAGGCAGCTGTGGTAATGGAGAGCAGCTCTTAGGGGAGCAAAGAAAAAATACAGTAGATAAAGAAAGGACTAGATTTGATCAGCTTTGAACGTTAATCATGGTCACAGACATTTAGAGTGTAAAATGATTGAAATAAGAAAAGCTCATGTCTAAACTTAAACTGGCACAAAAATGTGAAACTTGTCAATAGTCATGTCAGTCTCCTTCCACACACACACGCACACACACACTGTGTCTGTTTCTATGAGGAGTTTTCCAGAGCACATAGATTATAAAATGGGGGCAAGAATGAGCCAAACTCTATTTTTGTATCAGGATCAGCCATTTCCTGTTTTTACCTACAGGTAGTGAGGCTTGTGAGATTTATGTTTGAGACAAGGGAGCAGTGAACTTCCTCTGCTTGTTGCAGAGCCGTCCCAACAACCCCATCACTTGTGTGTGTGTTGTGTGTGTGTGGCAGGAGAGAGGGATTCAAGAGAAAACTGTCAGCTTTCTTTCTTTCTTTATTAGGATCCCCATTAGCACCAACATAACGTTGGCTGTTTTTCAGAAGGGT
This sequence comes from Limanda limanda, assembly GCF_963576545.1. Lineage (NCBI taxonomy): Eukaryota > Metazoa > Chordata > Actinopteri > Pleuronectiformes > Pleuronectidae > Limanda > Limanda limanda. The sequence continues at coordinate 19,376,797 of NC_083649.1, forward strand.
CCACAACACATAAACAAGCAGTAACCATGAAAGACTCAACAAACAAAAACAGCTCATCTCATTGAACTAACAGTGATGTGAATATTACAGTGTCTGAGATGTCTCACACAAGCGCACTAATGGAAAAATACAAATAGCAAAAACAGAAACAAACACAAAGGAAGTAAGTGACAACGGATGTTGACAATGAAATGAGCAAAGTCACGTTATGTGGTCAAGTTAGGGATGTTTGAGTCGAGCCAACATTTGTGAAGACCAGTCCAGCCGCCATTTAAAATGAGATGCTTGTACATTTGAGTAGTACAGGTGCTTCAAGCCCCTCAAAAAGATAAGCATCAAACTTGACCACAGAATGTAACCCTGCTCGTTTCATTGTCGTTTCTGTTGTTCACCTTCGTTGTGGTTGTCTGTTCGCCTTGCGTCTTTCGCAGTTGTCTTATCACAACCACCGCAACAGAAATTGTCACCTTTTAACGGTCAAGGTCAAACACAGAATTAGTTTGATCAATTTTAGTTCTCAAAGAATTTAAAATAAACCTGACTGTTTTTCATTCAAATAAATTAATAATAATTGCAATCACAAATCTGTGTCTCAATGACCTTCTATTTATCCATCCTGCTCTTTAACTCATTTAATCCCATGAAAAACCACAGAAAACATGCTTTCATGAGAAAGCAACATAATAACCGTCAGTAAGCAGAAGCAGAGGCAGTTTATACCAGAAGATGATAAAATGGCTGGAGGGAAGCAATGAGTCTCTCTGTCAGTCACCTCGGTTTCTCTGAGACTGACAGTGATGTGCTTATTTATCATAAGTGAAAACATTCCTAGTCGTTGACATGCACTCGCTTGGCTTGCTTTTAAATGTAACTGCGAATATGAACATGCCCTAACATTGCAGACATATGGATAAAGGACCATTTCACGCCATTTGCACTCCCTGGTACTCCAGCAAATTAGAACATCACACACACTATAGAGAATAAAACAAGGCCATAAAACCAAACATCCATAATATTGTACAAGAAGGCAGCTGTTATACAGGACCTATTACAAATCCTTCCTGTAAATGTGTGTGTGTGTGTGTCATGGAGAGGAAACTCTGTGAAAGAGGTCAGCATGGGATTCACTGCAGCTATTGACTGCTGCTGAGGAAATCCCTTTTCCTTGCTGTTCACAGAGGCGAGGCACCGGAGTCTAATGCATGCTAATCAAGGGCTCAGAAGATAATAGCAGATGGTGTTTTTTCCATAAATCAAGCTTTAACTCACACATGTACAGACAATGCTCGATCCTTTATATCTCATATGCCATATTGCCGATTTTGCATACAATTTTCCATACGCTCTGTTGAAAGCAGCACCCAAATATCCACAGAAGAGACTTATTTAAATCATTTATCTCACAGCGCTGACATTTATTCTTGCATGTGTGCAGTAAACTGTGCAATAGTGACATCCTCTTGGTATTTTATTTTCATTTATGCAAAACTGGGGAAAACCTTCAAATACACTTCATCCAACTTACAGGTACTCTGGCGTGGTATACAGATGCTGTTATTTATAGAACACATGTCTAACTTTATTACTCTATTGCTGTTATCTTTTACAGAACTGGAAAGATAACAGTAAGATAAGAATAGTAAAAGGTCCCTGTAATAACCACTTATTATTCACCATGTCACGTAGCCATGGTTTGGTGATTTGTTTCTGATAACATGTAAATGTGTAAATGTGATGTGGTCAGACTACATGGTTTGATACTGTGACACCTTGAAGTTTGGTTCTTGGTTTAAAAAGGAAAGTCTGTGAACCGAATTGAATCTTCTTCTAGGACCCTCAACTAAACCGCAAGTCTAACTCGGTGCCAGATGATTTTTACAATTTGATTTGTTTTTCGTTTCAATAAAGCAGACTAATACAGACATTCACGGGTGGTGTGGGTACCCCATCATGGCAAATCATTTCCATTTTAGCAACGTGTCTTCAAAGTTAAAGGACATCATTCCTTTTGTATTTATAATACTTTGTATTGGGCTGAATTGCAGAGCTTTTATTTTAAAAAGCTGTGAACTTCACTAAGATTGTGATAATTCCTTAAAAGACCTCTGAAATAGCGGATGTACAATGTATGAAAAACACCAGTTATGTAAATCAGTCAAACTTATGTGAAAGATACTTGTGAACAGTAATAAAGTATATTCAGTTCTATTTTATGAAAAACATTGTCTATAGATTCTTCATTGCAGATAAACCAGGAAGGACGAACACAACATTTTATAACTTCACTCTGCACCTTAGACTGTTTATTTAAAGCTCTGCAAACAACAAACACACAATCAAAAGTGACGGTATATTGTAGAACTGTTTGACGAGGAATCACTAATGACGAGTAATTATTCTGAAGTAGCTGCTGAGCAGGTTTAGAAAAACACCGAACTAGAAATTATAATACCGGCAACATAAGCATGCTAAAGAAATGTTAAAAAGCACTGTCCAAGGTGCTGATCCGACTTGTTCCCCTCAAACTGCTACATGCTCTGTCCATGGTGCTGATTAGACTGCACACTAGAACTACCATGTGTCCAGGAGCTAATGGTTATTGAAGAGAATTCTTGCTGCTAATAAAGCAGCCTATCTCCCCGTTTAAGTTGTAGATTTCATCTCATTTGCAACTTAACTGAATGAAGCCCTTATGGCTACTTACTAATACCCTTCTGACACTTTATTTGGCATAATTGAAATTATGCATAGGGCTAATGAAGTGCTTTGCAGAATTAAATATATGAGAAAAAAACAAGTTGTGATACTAACACTGTGCCATGGGTATTACACTTCAAAGAGGTTCTCCATCTCTCTTTTCAGCCTCCTGCTACTGCTTCATCTGTGTTTTCTACCTTTGTAATATTATCTAATCTAATCGACCGAAAAGTCACCTGAGACTAATATATGTTGATCTAATTAATCAATCGCAACAGTTGGTATCTGCAACTGATTGCCTCTCTATTTGCCTGCAACATCAGAGACACATAATCTAATGCATTAATTAATGAATAACTGCAGAACTAAAACCTGACCAGACACAGTCATTATGTCAACATGCTTTCTCTCATCTAGTCTTGTTTTGCCCCTAAAGGCACCTCGCAGCTTTATATTTAGCATATGCATCAAAGGTTAATGAAAGTAAAATAAGTTTACAGGGCTGTAAAAACTTTAAATATACAAACCTAAACCATCAAACACAAGATAAAAAACACCACAATGTGCATAACTGCCACTATTAAACTTGTCTTCAACAAATTAATTTATATTATTAATAGTTAATCCAGATTATGCTAAATCTCGATTGTTGGACAGAAGTAATAGTCCATGATATATTTTCTCCATATTTAAGAATAGTTAAGAGGAAAAGGTCCCCAACACATTCAGAAGACGATGAAAAAAAAATACATCTTCAGTTAATTTAAGCAACACTTATTTTTGCAGGACAACTATTTCCAATCATCTGTCCTGATCCCAAACAGTCAACACTTCCTGCAGTCAGAGACCTCAGAACAGCCCCAGACATATTCATCTTTAAAACCCCTGCTGTCTCTCTTCCTCCCTGCTTGTCTCTCCTATACTAACTGGAAAAGTCATGCAGGTAGTCTATTACGTTGTCTATCTTTTACACCTCATCTCTCTGTGTATCACCTTTCTCTTTTAAACTTTTCTCTCTCCCATTCATGTAAACCCGCATACAAAACCAAAATGCATGCACCTCTTTGCTTTGATAATAACTTCATCCATAGGTTTTGGCTGATGTTGCTCTCCCTGGAAATTATAAAAATATCTGATTGAAAATTAGCACATCTTTGCAGATTCACACTCGCTGGTTGTGGCAGGGCCGCCCACCTTCAATCACAGGGTGTTGTCCTTTCTAAATATATATAAATTTCATTATGTAGAAACATCCCAAACGCTTGAATATTGGTAAGCATTGGCCCTGCAATGTCCAAGACAATTTGACACCCTAGGTGGCATCTTGAGCCAAGTTTAACCAATAAATGTGGATCTATTTATAAATTTGTTAATACATTTTATATTAAAACCAACATTTTAATATATAATATAATATACGTAATAACAGTGTGCAGTTTTACTCTAACTATCTTTATTTTCCCTTTTTGGTTCTTAGGTTCAGATATATGTACACCACATACTGTATATACACATAATACAAACTGTAGGTTATTTTAAACAGGTTAAATACTGTTATAGCAGTATGACACTTAGTCAGTACACTCAATATCACCCATATAAATATGAGGAGCACTACTATACCGTTGAAATGAAGATGAGAAATGTAAACAGAAGGCTTCTGTCACAACCTGCATGCTTAGTTATGAGAGCAACCATATTCATGTTTTTGATCTGGTGTTACGATGGTTGATGAAATGACAATTAGCTTCTTGTATACACACACACATACCGAGGTGTAGAGGTATCCTTCACTATTCATGGCGAGGTACAGCCCTGTCTTTGCCCCCTGGATCGCCACGATCCGCAGTCCCACTGGAATCAAGTTGAACTGTGCTAAATTGGGGAATAAAGTAGGAAGGAGAGAGAGAGAGTACAGCAAAGAGAGAGAGAGCGGGACGGAGAGAGAAAATAGAAAGTCAAGAGAAGATTGTGAAATCAAACGGCAATACTGAAGCTGTAGCGGGTTGACCGGCTGCAGCATCCCTGCCGCCTGCTATAGCGCTCTTAAAGCCAAACGCTGTGACCTCTCAGAGTTTATGTTTGTGTAAACACAACACCATGTCACCTTCACTGTGCTTTACACTGCCTCTAAACCTGGGTAATAATGGAGATGCTCTGCCACACCAAATAGAGCCTAGAGCAAAGACAGTTAAAAGTGGGCCAGTGAAGGATAATGTAGGTTGTAGAATGGATACAAAAATGTAAATTCTTTTAAATACAGTTTGAAAAAGGGCTTATGTCTGAGTGTGGTCAAATCGGAAACACAACGAAATGATACCCGAAAAGAACACTATTTTCTGGTCTGAAAACCAAATTTAGACAGCTAAAGGTCACGGTGAACATTCATCTCAGCTACTCAGAAGCACTTTAAACTCAAAGTTGTAGATTCAGTTACAGTTTAGATGGATCTTAGGGAGGAGAACCAAGCATTTCTGAGGGTGAGCAAGGACACGTTAAATTAGCAGTTTTGACGTGATGTTCCTTCCCATTAAATGACAAAAATAACATTACAAATTGGAGCAAATTTGACAGATGAGCTGACAATACCCTAATTTCAGCTGCAGGGATATAGTACAGTGCGTCTGTTTAGCTCACTGAATAGAGGGCAGCACTTTGCCAAAGCTGGATTTTGTGCTCCCAGTGAGGGTATCAGCTGCCCCAAACTCAAGCAGAAAACTGAGTGTTCCCCTGCTTAGTTCCTCTAACTGCTGCTATAGAGACTAGACTGTGAATAATTTGATTAAAAATGTCAGAAAACGACCACTAGCAAAGACATGGAGCCTACAGACAGAAACACTCACAAAATGAGCTGCTTTCATCCCTTGTGCTGTCCATGGTGCCGTCAGGCTGCATCTGCAGGTAGTATCCGTGTTGGCTGTATAGCCGGGTAACAATGCCTTTCAGCTGCGGCTCTGCAGGGGAGCACAGGAGAACAACATTGTACTTGACAGGTTTTTGCGGTGAGATGTCAAGAGCAGAAATTATGTTCACAGAACCTGGAAAAGTAAAGGGTTAGTCAAACATCTCTGAGTTTAAAGCATAGACTGTAAATTAAGATGGAGGACACGTCTCCAACTCCTCTCATTGTCCAAAAATGAAGGCAAAATATACTGAATAAGGGTGGTTTGTGCTTTTGACTTAATTTGGAGCCAGAGTCTTTGCAGTGGAACCGATACACATGCTCAACAAGTCAGTGGATCATGATGTTTTTATAGCATCAAATGACCAACTGAAGCCAAACTTACTGGAAAAATTTGAATTTGAACATTTATCAGTGTGATAAAAAACTACCTTAACCTACATAAACCATCTTGAGCAAAAGTTATTTGACGGGTACTTTGACTTTTTGGTTTGGTCCATGTCCCGTGTGCTAACATGGAGGGCAGGGTTTATGACCTGTACTTCAGGCAACCACCAGCGTGCAGATGAGGTTTGTTGAAGAGGTTTGAAGTTCGATAATGTTTTATGTGTATAAATGTAGGTTTATGTGTAACTATTGGATAGATTGTAGTGTAGTGTAAACATACACTACATGTTGTCATTGTGAGCGTGTTAACAAGCTAATGCTAGCATTTAGCAAAGATCAGTGCAATGCTTAAGTCCAGCTAGCATGGCTGTGTTAAAGGGATAGTTTACCCAGAAATGACACCACACAAGCAGTATAGAGGCAGGTTATGTTTTTTTTCTGTTGTTTTGTTGCTTCTGAAGATAGGTCACTAATGACTTCAATTGTATTCGATTCGGCTGCAACACTGTTTACCCCTGAGACTCCATAAGTGTTTTGTGAGATCCAACACTTCACCTACCCCTCCATCGGCATAGGGATGAGTAGATAATAAGTAAATCTTCATTTCTGGGTGAGCTTTCCTTTTAAACAGGTCTAGATACATTACATATAAGGCTTTTTAACTCACACTCTTCTGCTCTTTTATTCCAACCATATAGACAACAAAAGCAGATATGACCTTGCACACTTTAAAGTCACGAGAAAAGCCTATTGGGCATAGGTCTAATGGCGCAAAGGAGAATGATGCCTGGCAAAACAGGTAATGATTGATTCCTTGACATCAATACCATAATAGAGGAACACTTATCCATTCTTATACACACTTAACGATTCTGCAGAAAAAAACTGAATACATCCATATATGTTGTGTATTTGATGTTAGAATGAGAGAATGGCAAGCGGAGAGAAAAGATAAAGATATTTAGCACTAAAATGAGGGTTCAGGCTTTCATTATTCAATAGCAATTTCCTAGTTAATAAGTGAATTGCCCATTGTTGGGCTAATTCATATAACACTGGGCCTATATAGCGTACAGTGAATCTGAAATGCTGTTGCAGTCAGCAATTCAGCAAAGTGGTGAATAAAGAGCATGTATAACTTAAGCAAACACATCTGTCCACAGTCGTGTTACCAGTATTTTCAGTGAGCGATGGGGCCATCACAGGGTGAAGTCAAGTGAAAGAGCAACTCTGTCTCCCGCTAAATAAAATATATATAATCAAGGGGCCTCTGTGGTGGTGGAAGAGAGGGGAGGGAAGGTGAAGAGAACGGTTGAATGTTTCATGAGTGGAGTCCCTGCAGCCTACTTTGCGTTCATTTAAGAAACAGACAGAATCCTCGCATGCAGAAGCTCTCAGGCATCACCAGTGCCCCACTTAGTTCGGTCAGGCCCAGCGAAGTGACCAGTCTCCTTCAATGCAGCATTAATGAGAGCCATGAGACGTGGACGGAGGAGCGATTTATAAAGCGGGCCTCCCGGAGGAGCGCTGGGCCATCGGGGAGTTCCCCCTCCACTCAACTCCACCCTTGCCCTCGCGCACGCCCTCCAGGGAGGGACTGAGGGCACTGCGCAATCTACCTGTCGTCTCCGGACTAGCACGGGGAGCAGGAGAGTGGCAGAGGATGCAGGAACAAGATCTGTAGGACAATTTCCCACAGGAAGTGTGCCAGGGTTGAAACATCAGTGGAAGTGTGACCTACTCCCATTGTTCCATGCATATACATCTGCAGCACTCACCCACCCTCTCTCTTTCAAAGCTGCTTGTCAAAACATTTCAGTATCTTGTGCTCTTGCAACTTCTTCCTCCTCTTCTTTTCTCCCCTTTTCCATTTCATATCCTTTGAGTTATGCACGCTTTCATCCCACCTAATAACATCATACATCATCCAATCAGAGCGGGAAAGCCGTTCATTACTTGTCCCCACAGATGCGAAAGAAAGGGATGAGAGAGGGAGAGGGAAAGAAAGGGGGAATGGTTGAGCAGAGGCACAGCGAGAAAACAGTGAATGAGATGACACTGTCATTTCATTAAGAGCGACGGTTGTACGTGCTCGGGAAACAAAAAACACATTCGGGCAGAAACTCAATAGACAGCTTTTGCAATATGGCTGCAATCAAAACCCCCTTGCTCTGTGTCAGGGACACTAAAACTAATGTTTCACTTAGCGGATCCGGCTCCGACTTCAAGCGGCTCATCCCACCATCCCACCGCACGATAAATTCTGGTCCCAAATAATGAAAGTGTGCTCCGAGCAAAACCCAGAACAGTCGAGTTTTATTGCAACTGCATCAGAGATAACAAGACTTTTCTTCTTTGGACTCTCGGCACCTTATTATCATACAAATATTCACATTTGAACTAATAAGGCACAAATTCATATTTTTTAAGTTTAACACTCTAGAAGTCTGTGTATATTATTCTGCTACTTTGGACAACACTGGTTTTACCTTGAACATTGGTTGATTGTCACAGTTGTTTTTTTTTTAAAAACCAAAGTGTCACATTTTCTTGATTGGAATCTTCTAAATGTAAAGTTTTATGCTTATGAACTAGGGCTGCACCAATCGATTATTTTTTCAGAGATTAATCTAGCGATAATGTTTCTGATTAATCTAATCCATTAATTGTTATTCCGGAACAAAAAAACGCCCAGTGTGAACAGCTAATCAGCCTATGACAGTCCCATAACAAAATATCTCCAAAATAAAATCAGTGCAAGAGTTTGTCCCAATTAAGTAAAAGGAATATATCAATCTACATTTAGCTGGCCAGCAACTAAATAAATGCAAACCAAAGTCAAATCCAAGTAACTTTCTCGAGGAATATCAAAACACTGTGTAAATTCAATAATACTACATTTAATAAATAAATAAAGTGCTTTATTTTAGATCAAAACATCTATTTATTTTGGTTTGAGTTTCCCCTTTGCCTTTTTTTAAATATAAAACATCATTACACATATAAGCAATCTCGAAATATTAACAACTAAACAGCTTTAACTTTCCTCTTTGTTCCCACTTCCTCTTAATCCAGTGAGAGAAGTAAACCTACTACCGTAAATGCAAGAAAAGATGGGGGCAAAAACAGAAAAAGTCTGGCAAAGTCTAATAACAGGTCTGAGTCCGTATAGACTGCCGTCCGACGATTGGGGATCTATGTTAGATGATCGTGGGCGTTTTTTCTGCTTCAGCTTGCTCTTCAGGTGAGTCCTTGCTTTGACTGTGAGCAGCCAACTTCCATATGACACGATTTACATAATCTGAGACGTCGATGCGTCGCCTCAGCCCTATCATGTATTCAAGATTTTTTTTTTTAAGACTGTTGGCTTGACAAAACAAGACGTTTGAAGATGTGACCTTGGGCTTCTGGTTTTGGGGGAAGGTCAAATTCCGTTGACAGCATATCGCACTAACATCAGTCACAATGGAGAGACATGGACATCTAGTCATAATCAAACAAATTGCTTAACTTGGAGATTTGCCAGTTATGTTTGGCATATCGGGAACATGAGGGGACTTTTTCCACATCTTGCAAGAGCATATTCATTTGGAAGCCTGTTAGGTGGTCATATTCTTTGTCGTCCCACAAACATAAACTCGGAGAGGTCAGATCATTTGGGTTGGAGAAAGCTATCGCATGTGGCAGTGACATTGCAGCCATTCAGCTCGCTACATCTTCAGCATTGCAGTTTGATTTCATAATCTGCTCTGACTCTATTTTTTCTCTCGCTCTGTCTTTGCCATACCTTATCTTTCTCCTTCCTACTTTATTCCTCACTCATTTCACAGGCTACATATTGACATAATCATAATTTTTCACACAATTATTATTAGCAACAATTTGATCAGCAGCTGCATTTGCCTGTACAAATAATAATACATGTAGGTTTGACTCTCCTGAGATACATGATGACATCATCTGCTGTATGACTGATTTAATAAGACATTATTCTTGATTTTAGTTCTGGCAGCTTTGAAGAATTGTGATCTTATGGAAGAAAGACGTGTAAAACTAAAATATTTAAATTCCTAAAGATATTTTATGCCTTTCTGTCCGTATTTGCGTCGGCCATAAACTCGTGAGGCTCCTCTTCTTGCCTCTAATAGTTCAGTGCTGCATCAAGGCTTTTAACAACATGCAAATTAACAAAACTGTGCATAATCATAACACTGACTCAACTCGGTGTCATCAAATAGCAGAGATGCACTACATCCCCATGTGTATTGTGCCAACTGCTCCCCTCTCAATGTTATGACAGCACGTGTCTGCATAATGCAGTCGCACACACAAACACACACACGCTAACAGACACTCACCAGACACCATTTTTCTCTGCCTTTGTCGTTAATGTTGCGGTATGGAGGTATTGGGATATATACATCAGGGCTCCAACAGTACATGTTACATTGTCACCTGTGTAACATATAGCTTTCATCATCTTCATTCCTTCATCATCAAATACAGAGTGAAATGTAGTACACATCACACCAAGGTCAGATTTGCCTTTTGAAGGATTTGGAGAATACATCTCTCCTACAAACAAGACCCACCACTGAAGATTTGTGCAAACCTGGATATTCTTTGCCCTTTAAAAATGTAAAAGGCACATTCATTTTCCTTTGCTTAGGAGGTTTTCACCCTTTAACTTTTTTGTTGTTGGTGTCTTGTAAGCTAAATTAAGGAAAAACTACAAAACGGATTACCGAAAAACTTAGATGAAGGATGTGGTAGGGGTCGGGGAATAACTCATTAAATCTTTCTGCGGCTCTGGATCAGGAGGCAGATTTTTTTGGCTGTTGGGCCTTGGCGTAGGTATGCACTCTGCTGAGCCATGTTGCGGTTTACATCCACATCTGTCTAGACTAACAAGACATATGTAAATGTGATAAAGGAATTTAAGAAAAGGTATTGTGGATGGTTTCATACTAAGCAAAGGAGGGATTGAGTGATGGCTAAAACCATGTTTTGTAAGGTCACAGTGACCTTGGAAAAATGTAAGAAATTCCATCCAGGCTTTATTGAGGTTACAGGTTTATTATGCAGACGGATGGAAAGATGTACAAATTGAGTTATTAAAGCACTGAATACCTCTTTGATAAAGATGGGGAACTTGCAAGAGATACATTTTTAAAAAGAACGACAAAACCCTGACTTTTAGAAGTCTATCTTCTAATTACAGAAATCTGTCTGTCTATCTGTCTGGTGGAAAGCATAACTTGAGAACTGTTCATCTGAGAGTGCTGATCTCTGTCATGGCAACAACATTCATTGAGTCAATTATTCTTTGGCTATTTGGCTCTTTACTTTATATAAGTTTTACTTTGAAGAGTTGTGAACCTTGATTCGAAGATTGTGTCGATTGCTTAACAGGGCTCTGAAATAGCCGACATGCCATGTATGAAAAATGACACCTGTTAAATAAATCATTCAGACGTGCATATAAGAAACACACATGGGCAGTGATGAAGCAAATTTAGTATTTTATGTAAAATATTGTCCATAAAACAGTTGCAAGACATTTTATCGATAATAGGTCACTTTTACAATTTCATTTAGAAATCTCCAACCAACATAACCACAGGCCAATCAAAAAGCCAACTCCAAACAGACAGGTTTAGAATGTACATTAGTATGAACACATTAGTAATTCTAAACTACACAAGTAACACCAACAACACTTAACAAAATTTCATGCATAAAAGTGCTGCAGTGCCAGTGGCCCCTTTTAAACTTATCTGCTTGTGTCCGTGCCTCATAAGAGTGTGCATGCATTACAAAGCATGCCAACTTCCCCCCCCTGTCCTTCATAAGCCCTGGAGAAGTACACTGACAGACACTGACACACTGTGACAGCAGTCTACCTCTGGTTGGATTAGCAAAGCACACAGAGTTGGTCACGAGCAGAGAGCGCATGTAGCCTCGACTGCTCCACAGGGGTAAACAGAAAAAGAAAAACTCTCCAGACTCAAAGGTCATGTTTGCTGATTTGGTTATGTTAAAGCGTGCTTGTATTCAAACAGTATATCGCAGGGGGCCAAAGGCAATCATAGGCTTAAATAATGTATAAATGCATTGTTTGCATGTGGAGCATAAATTCACCGGTTGAAAGTACCTGAGTACTTCTACTTAAGTTGTGTACTACGATGTAGTATTAACATTTAATTTGTTCTTCTAATGCACAACACCAGAGGGAAATATTGTACTGCATTCATCTGACAGCTGTAGTTACTTTTCAGATTATAGTTTCGCAAAAAAACAAAAATATAATAAGCTTAGAAAATTACATGCTTTGATACAGATTAAATCAGCGGCTCAATCTTTTTTTAGCCTGTGACCCATTACACAAAAAAGCATGTGTGTCTAGCTGAGGCCTATTATCACATTTCAGATGTCTGAGATCTTAGCAGTTCCACTTAAACGACTGTTAAAGGCACACAAAAGTAAAACTCTCTGATACTTTACAAGATCAGAGAAGATCCAAGGTATAAAATAAATGCATGTAGAAGAACTTCATTTTTTCTTCATTTTTTTTTATCAACTCATGAGCCCCCAGATCTATTTAGTAGTCTTTGAAGTGACTCCGTTGGGAGCCAGTGGCCTAAAGTTTCAACTTCTACACAAAGAAGTAACTGACTGGGGTAAATCTAACACTTACGACAGTGAAATGCTATTCACATTTACATCTTTGCCACAGTCTTAACAATAATTATGTCACATAATGATTTATATCAGTCATAGAGAACGATTCTCTATTGAACAAATACTTCAGATACTTTTAGACTTATTTGAAAATACCTTCCACACAGTGTGAATCATACCTATTACTGATATGTCTGTAAGGTGCTTTCTCTATTGCTGTAGAGAACATGATATACCCTCATGTAGTGCATGTGGTAAAAATGACTTTGTTCATTAGTGCATCGTTTGACAACATTATTTTACCATTTTACATGCACTCACAGATACAGCCAAAGATTTTGAAATCTGCTATTTTAAAGATGTTAGTAAAAAATCTCAGTGTAAGGGACTCAGTTTAATGCCTCTTGCAAAGTGGGTGAGATGCTGTATCATCAAGAAAAACGTTTGTTTTGCTAAATCTGTGGTCAGATCGTATGACTGTGTATAAACATGATTCTTACCATTTGTATTCTATCATCTCTCTGGGGAGGTGCATCCCAAGCTCAGCATAGCCTGTACATTATCTCTCAGCCTGAGCACGACTAAATCTGCCTTGGCAGAACTTTCCAATAAATATGCCAGAAACACAACCTGCAGCCTCGACTGTCCTGAGTATTTCCCGTGGAGAGGAGGCGTGTGACTACATTCATCACTCTGGGGACACATGTGGGCTTGAGTGACAGAAAACATTCCCTGATCCAGGTCAGTGGAGTGTGGTTCAAAGGGAGCTCGCTGTCTGTGTATGTACATCCGCACACAGGTGTTGTCAGCACAGCCAACAACATGTCGACTCATCAGCAGGCCATTTCATTCCAACTGACCTCTCCACACCAAGAACAAAGCAGGTGTGTAGATATAGAGGGCTTTAAGGCTTTAAGGCTTTAATAGATGGTGTATGTGTTGTGAGCTGTTAGTTACATTTTCTTCTCATCTGATGCTGAAAATTGCCAGTTGCTCAAAGATGCATAAAGTAAAATTCAAAACCAAGCCGTTATTCGATGAACCAATACAAGGGGGTGTTTCTTTTTGTTCTGTAAGTGTTATACATTTTGCAAAAGCATCAGACAGAGTCACAGGAGCATTTTGTTTATTAAATTGGGTTTGTCTCTAATCCCAGCCGTAGCCGCAGCTCGGTCTTCACAGGGATGCCCCTCATCAATTTTCATTTGGTGCTGATAATCATTTCAAAATACCATGGGGGAGTCCGCATCCTAGACCTACAGTAAAACCATTCACACAGCAATTATGTATGTGTCTGTATAAATGAGGTCAGTGCACATAAGAACCCAAGGTAATCACTTCATGCATCACGGCTGCTATCAAGGACATTTAAACCCTTAGCTGCGTTGTAATTGCTCTGGAAAAATAAGCGTTGGTTGAGGTTTATCGCTTATCAGCGTAGTGTATAGCTATAGGTGTTGGTTATCATTACACTAATGTATTTATCTGGCCTGATTTGAGCTCAGTATGTCGCTTGCTGATCTCCCTCCTGCCGCGCTGCTCTTGATAAGGGTGGAGGTAATTACTGGGGGCCTGCATGACTGAGCAGCCAAGGGCATTTCTTCTCCGGATCCGACCAAACCAAACAACAGGGGTTTTCCTCAGCTTATATTTTCAGGACTCCCTGACTCCCCCCGTTTTCTCCCATCATGCTCGCTTTCACTTTCAGTCGCTCTCTATGTCTCCCCTCTCGCTCTTTGTGTATGCATGCATGCATGCGCCTAGATGCATGTGCACTGCATGCATGCATGCATGCAAGAAAGTGGGATTCTGTCTCTTGTGTGGTGTGACTCTGCTTCTAATAAAAGGAGAACATGGTTCCTTTTTTTCTCCTTTCCTAAACTGGGCCATGTGCTCCACAGTGCTGCTAGTAATTATCAATCTTGTGGGAAGATAGAGGGCGAGAGGAGAGGAGTGAGGAGGAAAGAAAGTCATAAACGCTGGTTAACAGCATGTAGGCAAGACTGAATGTTTCACATTTTTCCAGTAATAAAGGAGGAAAGGATGGGGAGAGCAAAAGAAAAGGGCAACGTTAGAACGAGAGAAGGACACAAAGATATAGAGTGTGACAAGCATGAGAGGGAGGGAGAGGAGATAGGGGAAGACAGCTTGAAAAAGGATGATGTAGAGGAGGACGAAGAGGGATCGCGGGACAGGGGGCGAGGTTAAAAAAGGAATGAGAGGGAATGAGGTGCATCATGTCACCTGCAACTCCAACAACGGCCTCTTAATTTACATCCAAGGCTCCATAAATCATTTCTCGTGACAATGGCAGCGGTTCACCTAAGTGAAAGCGATTTAGTGCCGCTTATTAAAGGCACTGACAGGAGCATGTCAAACACGGGCAGAAGCAAATAGGACTCGCACTGCCTCCCTGGCACACCTTCAGTATTCACATATGTGAATCATTAACATGTGACAGGAACATATCAGTGGCAGTTAACAACATGCCAAGCACAGGGGGATTGAGAGTGATGTGGTGTGGCCTCGGAGCCTCATCAATAACATAGTGTACTATACAGAGGCACAGGATCATGACCACTGTGCCGAACAGCTCCCCAACACACCTCAACTATCCTTTTTTATTCTCATGGACCCTCCAGCAAGGACACAAATAGGCCCTTTAATATATTCGGAACAAACAAACACAAACATTCCTCTACATTCCCAGAGGGGTCCGGACCTCTGTCAGATCGTGTGATGATCACACAAGTAAACACACAACTGAGCTTAAACTGCACAGCAGACGGAACAAGAGACGACTCGGTGTTTGAACCTGCATTGATTTTTCTCGCTGAAACTCTTTTCATATAGTCCTCACACGGAGCGATTTTCCCACACAGAAGAGGAGGAAGAAGGAGAAGGAGGAAGTAAACCTCGAGTAGAGACGCTTAAGAGCAGCCTGGCACCAGAGGAGGGAAATCATTGAAGGATTGAAGCCAAACATTGTCTGAGATTAAGTTTAGCTGACACAGTTTCAATACTCATGCAGCTGTATTTGAATAGATACAGCCAGCAAGAGCCCGAACGATAGGTTTCATCAAACTCAACAGGATTAGAGAAAGATTATTTTTTAAATGATACACTGTTTTACCAGAAAAAATACAGTAGACAGTTTAAGGCTGAGTGTCAGAACCTTCTATTCGTTGTCTGCATTCATTTCTCACCTGTTTGTGCACGTCTGAACAGATAATACGAACCAGTACCACTGAAAATCATGGGGGGCAGTATGGTCAATTATTTCGAGCAAGACAATCATGGAATAAATTTCTACAATAGCATAACTTCGAGAGGCGTGGAAGTATGTCTGCAGTGACAGTTACATCTTTATAAACATCTGCATTTCTTCACGTACGTGAAGGCAGCATTAATGAGCCTTCAGAATGTTTTGCTTTTGTCTCCAGGGACTTTTCTCTGCTTTCTGAGTCAATTCCTAAACTGAAATTCTGAGTACTGATTAGGATAATGTAGGTCAGGACGTGTGATTAAATAAGCCCTGAAAGGAAAATTGAGGTGGTTTTGTGATTCAAAATATACGATATGTGTTGCTTTGTAATACACTTGTGGATTTAAACTGTAGATTGTGTTCACAATGGTGGGGAGTTTGTTAGTAGTTTATGTTTATTACCCCCTTAGAAGTATATTTTCACAGCCATGTGTCTTTTCTGAGTTATTTTCTCTCCTGTAGTAATTGTGCAGTGTAAACAAACTGCTTTCATTTCTTCTGATGAACAAGTTGCTCAGAGATAAGATGGTCAACATTACAGCTGTCTAAAAGGCAAGCCAAATCATCTTGACCGCCCTCCCCCATGTTAGTGGATGGGACATGGAGCAGACTAAAAAGTCAAAATGCATAGTATAAAAAAATTGTTTTTTTTCCGAAGATCGTCGTTGCTGTTATAGCTAGTCATTATCACCCTGCTGTACGCTCAAGTGTTGACTTCTCCATTAAGTTTGATTTTAATTCATTATTTGATGCTATAAAAATGGGGTTAAACATCCTGATTGACAGCTGACAATGACTCATGATTGGTCAAGCATGTGTTTCGACCTGGATAAAAGGGACTTCCCTGAAGCCATTGTACAGTATGGCATCGTTTGTATTCAGGATAATTTGGCTTCATTTTTGGATGGTGGCAGGGAGCTGAGACACTTCTTCTATCTTAATTTACAATCAAGGTTTCAAAAATGTTTCACACTCTCTGATTCTCTCCATCATTTTCTGTTGTCAGATTCAGGACGGAATTGAGCAGCATGATGATTTTTTTCTTTCGACTGTGGAGCGGAGAGAGAACAGGACCAGCAGCTGCAGGTGTTCTGAATGATGTGGACCTCCAACTACAGGTGAAGGTATTTATATTGATTTAACAAATCTTATTTCTAAAAGTCATCACATGTAAATGTTTAAGGAAATTTATAGTAGCACCATTTTTCAGCTTGTCTCAATGTCAGTTGGATGATAACAATTGACTCATATGAACCTTTAACAGACACATGGTGTTTATGTTCGCTGGTATACTGTACACCAAAATAAAAACTTACATTTTTCGATTACATTTCTTTGTCATGAGGGTTAGATAATGACATCTTGGGAATGATTGGCAATTTAAAAAAGCATCTAATATGTAAGCCAATATATCTGTATCAGAAATATTTTACGCTTATTATTTGCCCCTAAAAAATCCACAATCCGTTCAGGCTCTTCTTTCTTTTAAACACGGAATGTTCTGAAAAGGGAAAAAACTGGAACTGTGTAATGTGAGATTTTAATTAGGTATTTCAAAAATTTAATGATTACATAAAGTGCCTTTTTTGTCCATGTGCACTCATATCTTTTTGCTATTAAAAGTGGTCTGTGCCTCCTGCTTCTCTGACAGCCGTTTTGCCATTCATGACCCTCTCCCTCTCTTTGTCTTGTCATCGTTACCTCTCGTCCTCCGTCCTCGCTCTCCTCCTCTTGTTAGAGGTAAATTCAATTTGTCCTTGTCTGCGTTAATCAAAGCGCCCGCAGATTCAATTTAGCAGGTATGTGGGGGGAGATTAAGGTGCTATCCTCCGGACGACAAGAAACAAAAGGATGCTCTTTGTACACACATTCCTCCGCCGCCTGGCTCTGAATAAGACTTAAGGCCATTGTCAACAGCCTCTCTACGGCTGAATATCTTTTCACAGGCCAACTCTAAACTCTGACTGCAGTAATACTCGCAGAGAAAGAAACTGATCCCCCTGATCCCCTCGTGTCTACCGTCTTTATTTGCAGAGTGTCTGAGGAGCTTCTCCAGCCCAGAGACACAAAGTCAGATAAACCTTTAAAACTAAAATAATATCTAAGTGCGTAGCTTAATCTTGAATGGATTTTTGCATCATATAACAGACTTTAGGAGATTAGAGCCCAAACTTTGATGTTTCACTGTGGTTTAATCTGATGGGTATATCTTGGACAAAGTTTAAGCAATAAACTAGATCGCCTACTTCTTAACGCGTGAACAGCTGCTTTGCCATCCTGCCATCCTCATCAACACCATTTGGGACCAGACGTTTTAAATCTGACCGATGAAACGAGGGTTGTTCAAGACGCCCAGACATCACTGACCCCAGCAGCAGTCGAGCACTAATCCTTGTTTGTCCAGAAATCTGTTATTTGGAAATTGTTCAGATTTCATTTAACACTGGATATCATTTGAACATTTATAGTACTTCTACTTTTATAATAACCTATTTCATCACTGTTACCAAAAACATACTTTTTCAGTATTTAATGAAAAGGTTTACACTCAACACCCAAAAACTTGGCTTATTCTCTTCATTGGGACTGTATGGGTGTGGTTTGATCAGGGTTGCTTGACCTCCTACACACTAAGCCCTGCCCACTACAAACCAGTGCTCAGACAGAAAACCAATATGGGTTTGTTATGAGGCAGTGCATGTAATTCTGGGACTCTGATATTCCCTCATATCCGTCGTACTTGACATCGGTCTTACGTTTCACTCTGTGCAGTCTTGAAAAGGTCTTAAACCTGCAGTAACCATGAGAAATCTCTTATGCGAAGCCAACAAAACCTCTGCGGGAAGTCGTAGGAAACCATTTCTTACTATAAGACGGTAAATGAGATTATGAGTTTCATGGCCTATAATGCAAACGCAGGTCTCAAGTGTTAAGAGTCCTTAAAGAGAACGTAACACTTCCTGGCCTTCAATAAACAAATCAGAAAAACCTAGTTCAAATTAATAACTATAAGGACACTATGAGTTTATTTTACGGAACCCTATTCAATCCTCAGATACAGATATTTATTTGGATCTGCAACAAAACGCACACACTCATATATATCAGTCCCCTAAACATGCCGCATTTCTTTTTTTATAAAGATCTATGAATTTTCCTCAAATTCAGTGACAAAGTTTAAAAACGCTTTACAATATTAAAGCAAGTGGAAAAAAGTGGTGTATCCGCCATTGACAAGAATCTGCACCAAAGTGGATTCTTCCCAATCCCACATCCTATCTTTCAACCAAGTTATGTGGAAATCTGTCCAGTACTTATTGCATAATCCTAGGAAATAAGAAACAAACCAATGCACACAAAATAACACCCTTCTCGGTTAATGTAATCAAAATCACACTAAAAATTCTTTCCAAGTTTTCATTTTGTAGTGATATGAAAAATATCAATCCCTGCCTTAACCCACTCACCCGACTTTATTCAATTTAAACAGAAGCAAAATCCCCAACCCTCAGTGAAGGACTATCCCTGTTCTTGGACAGATTATTAAACAAGAGAAGTTCATGTCTGGAGGAAGCTGTTTAAAAGTGACGCTTCACAGCCATCCCCACGGTTTCACATCTCATCTTCTTCTCCACATGCTGCCTCCATGACGGGCTAACTCACAGCTCTCTTCATTTCCACCCATCGGCCCTTTAATCTCCGACGCTATCTCTCAACGCTTTGCTCTCGGCATTTCTGATTATCTCTTCATCTGTGTCCACCCCCGTGATTGCCCACCCGCCTCCACCTTATGATACAGTTTTCCCTGACATCAGTGTGATATCTTTACTTTTCTCCTTAAGCCTGTGTTTACCTTCACTAACTCCCCCTCCCTCCCTCTTTCCCTCTCCCTCTCTCTCTCTCTCCCCGTCGCTCTCTCTGACCCCTGTCACAGTCAGTGAAGTTCTGATGAGAAGCTACCTAACACTGCATTGTCTGATCAGGTGTTGTCGAGTAAGCAAGTTAGCGGCCCCGATCTCTCGGGGTCAGCTTAATGCTATCCGCCGTCTGCTATTCCTCAGCCGGGGGCCTTCCCTAGTGCTCCCACAGTGGACTGGCCCCTCGGATGCTTACACCTACAACATACTACAGTGCACCTCCACGCCAAACAGCCCACTCGATGCTACAAGGTGTCTAGGTCTGCACTATATTTGAACACACTCGTTTCTAATGACTCAGCCCTCTTAGGTCTGTTCTATGGTATTACTACCATGACTGGCATTTCCAGACAGCTCTTAAAATGATGTGCTCACATATGTGGCAAATTTAAAATCTACTAATATCTGCTGTGTATTTTTCAGCAGGAAATGTTCAACATTTTACTCCACTTCATTTGTCAGGAATTAGGTGGGAAATTCACCATGGCAAAAATGAAAACCGGATCAGCTCATGAAAAGCGAAGATACATGGTTCTCCCAGAAATATGACACTCTTATAGAATATGATGCATTGCTTTAGAGCAATCTACCCAACAGTATATCAATGAGCTCAATCTTTAACATCAGCAGCAGTAAAATGCAACATAATGCAGCAGTTATATTAATCCGAAAAATATCATATAGAATAGAACAAATTTGCAGTTTACAACACTATAATAACCTTTACCTGACTTTAAGTACATTTTGTCAAAAATACTGACATACTTTTACTTAAAAGTTTTGAATGCAGGGATTTTTCTTTTGATATTAGTACTTTTACTTGAGTAAATTATCTGAATACCTCTTCTACCACTAATACTGTTTCTTCAGTTCCATGTACTCGTGAGTTGTGTTTAAGATTCCTTTGCTCTAACCTAGAGAAAGGTAGTAAAGGTGATACACAGGGCAGGCGGCTCGATATCGCTCCCTTTTCAAGTCAGATTCCACCTTGAACAAACCGGGAGGGTGATTATTGATTAATCGCTATACATTAATTAGCTGAATTGATCTGAAAAGAGGGCAACAGTGCAGATTACTGACAGTGGGAGAGTTTTTTTTTCCACCGGTCAGGTCAGCTCTTGAAGGGGTCACCGGTAAGGTAGGCTGATGAAGGGGAGAAAGAGGCAGGTTGAAATGCTGCGGTTTGCTGTGGAACGCGTTCAGTGTGAGATTTGCGCCGGCCACATGTTTAAGCAGCATGGCTTATGTCCGTCTCTATCGCTCGAGTAGGCTTTATGACAGTTGTAAATATAGCCTATGTGTGGTGTTAATTCGACAGCTGAGAACTCTCCTCTCAAAATCCACACATCTATCCCGCAACGATGTTGAAATGGAAATGTACCTGCTTCCCGCTAACAAGGCATTAACTCGAGCAAATGACAAACTGCAATGTGCACATATTGAAAAAAAGTATTGCCCTTGTGATGAATAAATGTGGAGGTATAATCTCTAATCTCTAAGCCTGTACCAAACACCTTTTCAAAGTTAATATTTTCTCAAAGTCTGAGAAAGTCTTTCAGACGATACTGTCAAAAAAAGTATAATAAGAAAAGATGATTAAATGGATTTTTCTTTCGACCCAATTTGAAATCAAATAAGAAGAATAACACTCACCGCCGGTATTTTAACTGCAGCAGGTATTCATTTACATGCCTATAGGGGGCAGCATTAACAGCTATACATTAAAAGTGTACAATAAATAAACAAAATATATTTTTAGGATAGAATTATTTTCATAATCAGATAATGATTCATATCGGGATAAAGCTCAAATGTAATGTTAAGTTTACTGCAGCAGTTATCTCCTTCCATCTTAGAAATCCATTTTAAACGCTTCTTTCAACGTCTGACTTAAGGGATTATGATTATGTCTGTGTTTGTTATTTTGCACGATTCCGAATAATCAAATCAATCGATTTCCATAAAATGTTGTTGAGGGATAGAGCATGACCTCAGGAAGAACCCATTATATTTTGGTGCAGCTGTCGATCAGGAGGTGGATCAAAGAGTTTTTTTACTCCTCATTTACTTCAACATTGCAAGATTTTCAGGCGTTTTTTTTTTTATTTTTCACAGGGGAATAATTCGCAGAGGTTCATGAAAAAATCTGGCATATTGAGGGGATTTATATTTGTGGGTTGGTGCAGATTATAATATAATTCGGATCTAGTGGAGTTAAATGTTGATTTATACTGTACAATTCTAGCTGCATATGTGGTAAAAGAGGAGGGTTGTTTTTGACTCTGTTGAGGGGACTGGTCTGCAGCATCATTTTCAAGGTTTTCGACATTCTATGTAAAGTGCCTTGAGATATTGTATATTATGATTTTGTACTATACAAATACAATTGTATTTATTAATATGTGAGGTCCAATTTTCTGATCTGCCTCGTCTGCTGTTGGGAATTTTTCAGCTATTTGTGTCACGTTCACTCTCCTACATGGTTATTTGTGGTGCAAAAATCCTTAAAATGTGAAGCGGCATCCAAATGACACATTTTTTTGCCATAGAGTGTTGTGTAGCAAATTTGCATATGTAGAAGAGGACTAACAGTAACTGAAAATCACTCTGCCTAGAGTGAGTAAGACGATTTGTGAGTTTGCGAGTGAGTTGTTGAGCCTTACAGAGACTTATAGCTCAGGCAACAAATCTCAGGGGAGGCCAAGTCACTTATAGCATTCTCATGAAATCATGATAATAATGATAATACTGTGAACACAGAGCATATCATCCCCCCCCCCATTGCTAGCGCAACACCCGACCAACATCTGGTATCATTATGTAAACAACCTAACTTTCCGCGAAAAAAAACAATACATGAAATAAACACAACAGATGCAAAATAATGCCTCTACACGTTTTTTTCCAAGAAATAAAACTGCGGTTTCACCATCATGTTGTCAGTATGTGACTTCTTCACATTGTTGAAGTCACCAAATCCGGTTGTCTGCAACAGAGATATGGAGGTTTCTGTGCCACTGACGTGCAGGAACCTGATTGGCAGGAAGCGATTCTCCTTTTAATGACAGAGGAACTTAAATGCACTGAGCCAATCATTCTTTAAATGAGAGTCTATTCTGTTACTACTCTACAAACTGCCACTTAGCACGCTGTCAGGACTTGAAGGAGTCACCGACAGAGCAGACTCAGTTGATAAATAGTCGACGGTATCATCTTCTGGCCATGTGGTGTATCTAAATTCAAAGTTTTTGACTTCCAGAGTGTTATGGAGTGGTGCAGAATGAAATGAAAGTCCTCACTAAGCACAAAGCTCTGCTCATCACTCATCATTCTCACGTTCAATCTGCTCAGATGCAGTCTTAACCCCCCGCAGGGAACAACAACAACAACAACAAGAAACAACTCTAAATAAACTTTTCCTGCCTCAATCAGCCATGAAAGTATTTGGCCTCTGGTTTGTTCAGTGGCATTTCTGTTATATGCATAATTTAACCAAAGCATTACTACACTTATCAATTGTGCATGAATAAAGCAAAACACTTCTCATCATGAATTAAATAATGAACCAGTCACACCAAAGGAGAGAAGAAGAATATGAAAAAAATATTTTGGGGGGGGGGGGGGGATTACTCTGTTCTGTCTCCTGAATTAGTTCATTTAGAAACAAAAGAGCAGTCATGAGAAACAACAAAAGGGCTTTTACATGTCAAGAAGTTTTGATGAGAGAGAGAGAGTTTTGGCAACACATCACATATTTCTCTTTTCAGAGGCTCCGGGTTGAAGTTGTGCTTTCAAAGAGAAAAGCATCAGAGAAGCTGACATAGTTACACAGCACAGCACTTGTTTACACACAGTGAGTTGTGTTGCAGGTGTGGATCTATTTTTGACTTTGAAATGTTGTCCATTCCACCAGAGTCACAAGATTATATAGGTATATCATTCCACAACAGTATCTTCCTTAATTTCCAAGTCAGAATCTTATTAACCAATGGATTTGCTCCCTCATCTTCATGTTGTGCTTGTGTTAGTGTGGGTGCTCAATGAATACATTCAAATCAGAATTCTGCACATGTGCACCGCTATACGTCCAACTGCTGACATTTATTTAACATTTCAAGTTTGTGAACCCATGCATGAGAATATTCTTCACCGTGAAACTGCACGTCATGTGTGAATGATAACTGGAAATTGCAAATTCTGCTGCATGTGGAAAAAAATTGTACAATTGATTTTGCATGCATCTGCAGTTATGCATACAACTGCAGGAAGTACTTAGAGAATACAACTGTAATTGTGTTTTTTTTAAGCTAACTGCACAGTTGATTGTTTCTGCAGCACCATGCGGTGCATCTAAAGTCACGTCAGCTCAATTTTTCATTTGTTCAACTGCAAGATTGAGCTGCACTGAAAACAACTGCTAATAGGGAAATATTAGGGTTTATGATTTATGGCAGCAACAGATATAAAGTATATGTTATAAGTTGGGAAGTGAATGATTCAAAAACATTTAATAACCTTTTGATGGACTAAATAAAACAAATTAAATTTGGTTTAATAGGAAAATTGACTTTTTACTCAAATAAAATGCAATCATTCAGAAAATTAATTGAATCATGAAATGTCTAATGTAGATAAATGTTCTTTTATTAAACCTATTGAAACATTTTTCAAAAAGTGGTTGGATATTCACAACAACATTAACATTAACATACTTTAGTTCAGTTTTCATTTCAGACCAAATGTCCCAACATAAGATCAAGAGAAGGAACAAGCAGAGGAAGAAGACAGCGGTGACTCACCCGGTCTTTTGTCGGTTCGACTCTTTCGACCCCCACATAGTCGAACTTTGGAGATCAGGACCAGGATCTGTTTCTGGCACAGGGACTTGTTGCTCTTGGGACAGGGCTTTCGCTTGTTGGCTACCGGTCGGTTGCCTGGGTCCTCCTTGACCGCCCGTTTCTGTCTAATGAGAGAGCTGGCGAGAGCTGCCATCTTCCCCCCCCTCTCACCTTTGGGAGGGGGGTGCCTTCCTTCCCTGTGCCCCCTTTTTGCTGGTTTAGCTCTTGTGTTCCTCAGAAAAAAATAAAAAATAATAAAAAAGAACTAGAGTAGGACGGTTGTTTCAGAGAAGCGCCCACAGGGGAGATTGAGCGTCTAAGTGGGTTAACTGGGAAGAGTTTAGTTTGCGGGTCCCCTTTGGACAGGGATGGACTGGCAGAGGTGCAAGTTCACCTGCAGTCCAACATGGAGCCTCCACTCTGACCAAAAATCAAATAAAGAAGTCGGGCACTAACAGAGCACACAGAGGAAAGTGCTACAGTTACATTTTCAGTTTTAAGAAAGGATATTTCTACACCTCTTCCCGACTCACATCAAAAACGTGCCTAAAGAGCCAATTTTACAAATGTTCTATCGCAAAATAAGTCACCTACTTTATAAAGACAGCACCGACGAGGAGGAGCTCAAACGGTTTTACATATAAAAACACTTTCACCGAAGAAAAGTGGAACCATTTGGAACGTTAAGGATCTTCTAAAAGCAGGAGAGGAATCAAACTGTTTGTCACCATTTTTCTCGCAGTCCACAGAGGTCCAACTTTGCCTCCCATTTAAATGTGGCAGGGTGGAATAATGAGCGGAGGGTCCGGGCGGTAATCCAGCCGACTCAGATCCAGAGGTGGAGCAGCGGGTGGGACGCTGGCCGTCTCTGCGGGGAGGCAGCCGGGAACACAGCGGAGACATGGACACAGACGGACAGACATTCTTCATCTGCCTCCGAAGGCACGCTCCTTTTCCCACAGTCCTCACCGAACCCCCTCCTCCTCCTCCTCCTCCTCCTCCTCCTCCTCCTCCTCCTCCTACTCCTCACCCTCCACCTCCACCACCTCCCCCTCCTCCTCCTCCTCCCATCCAAAGTCAGCGAGCGGTTGTGAGAGTGTGTGCGCGTGAATTCAAGCCGCCACCATCAGTAGAGGTGACATTCATGGGAGAGAGAGAGAGAGAGACAGAAAGAGAGAGAGGGAGCGGGTGGTGGGGGAGCAAAAAAAAAAAAGAGCGAGGGAGACAGGAGGGAGGGAGGCACAGGGGCTGTGATGTGTGAGAATGAGCTTGGTTGGAGAGAAAGGGAGGAAAATGTGCGAGAGGTGGGTAACATCCACTTCACAGAGGATATAGTTTTGTTATTTTTCTTTTTTTTGACAGCGACATCTCCCCCTCTCAAAAAGCCCAAAAGAAAAAGCTCAATCATTTTGACTGCGATAGAGAGACAGAGCCAGAGGGAGGGAGAGGGAGTCCTTAAGATGCAGATTATGACAGTTCTCTGGCTCCTCCAGAGGGAGAGCATCACCCATGTGCTACCTTCCAGTCACACACACACACACATTTGTACATCTATCTAATTGAGGACACAAATTGGCATAATGCATTCCCCAGCCACTTACCCTGACCTTAACCAACTAAATGCCTAAACCTAATTGTAACCCAACCCTAAAACCAAGTCCTAACCTTCAAACAAGCCTTTGGATGGTCCTCACAATGACGGTATTAACCCTTAATTGGTCCTGATAACTATACACACACAGCACATCAGCATGTTTTCTCCTCTTCCCCACTCTAATTGTGTATCTCCAGTCAGTCCTCCTCTTCGCCTCCCTCCCTGACATCCACCCCGCACAGTCTTAACCTCCACAGTCTCTCCCTGATTTGCTCTTGAACATATGAAATGAAAAGAAATTAAAAAAAATGTGACTCTGTTCCCAACCCAAAAATGGCATTTACAGCTGACATAGCCGACTGCTGGCTTAACGCTAAACCTGACAGAAACATGAGGTCGGACAGATTGAGTTAGACAGCTTAACCTGCCAACAAACACACACACACACACACACACACACACACACACACACACACACACACACACACACACACACACAGACACACACACACTCTCATCACCTGCATCCTTCTGGAAGTGCATGCAGTCTTTTTACCTCCATTTGGATACGTGTTCAAGGGCTGACATAAGAGATTTTTTCAATATTAGGGAAAAACAAACCAAACTTCCACAAGTATCAACGGAGAGCACTAATTATGCCAGCGTACTTTTGCAAAGTGGGCGCTGGTAAATGACAGTGCCCTGCAGTCAAGCATTTCGGATCCTGTCGAGTTGCAACTAAAGCAAGGTTTGTGCTTACCTTACTCATTCTGTGACGTCCTCATGTAAAAACAAACGGCGCAAGGAAAAAAAGAAAGAAAATGAGGCAGGTCTAAAACAATCACATTTGATTCTGTTGAATGAAAGGAACGGCCTGCGCTCTTTTGGCTTCATGTGTTCGCGTGTTAATGTCCACCAGCACATTACAGAGCATTAACATGATAAATCACGGCCATTATGTGAAAGGCTTGTTATTTCTTCCACCTCGAATCTGTAATACAACTGCTCATACAGTAAGAAACACTATCATCTGTCATCCGGTCCCGCCGACTCCAAGCTAATGAATCAACTTATCTGAGAGCCAATCAATCCAATTTTATTTGGCGTGGCACCTCTTTTACAGGCCAATTTCCTGGGAAAACCAGCAGCGGAAGCAACTTGAAAATGCAAGGTCGATCCAAATCGTTTCTAACAATGCCGAGCAAGGTCACTGTCTGTCAGGGCTTGATTGACAGGTGACAGCCGGATGTTTGGTCTCCGCGGAGGGACAGGGGGGGGCGTGTTGTGGAGGCGGAGGCGGAGGAGAAGGGAAACACAGATGAGATAATGCACTTTGTATTGACGGGAAAACAGAAAAGAGATTCTTTTTTTTTCCTCTAGTGGTTCGTTCCTCCGCTGCAATCGTCTTCATGCTCCTAACGAATCCTTCTCCTGACGAAAAGGAACATTACACACGCTTGCCAAAGGTTGTTCTACGTTTTGCTTTGTCCAATCATAAGCACGTGCCAAGTTATACCAAAAGAGAGATTAGTGGGGATTCATGGGACATTACAGTGTCTCAAGGTCAATAAATAATTCCATCATTATAATGAAATTTCCTCCCCCCCAAAAAACTCATTCAGACGAGAACAATTTGATTTCTTTATAAGAGCTCTCACCTGTATTAGATAGATAGATAGATAGATAGATAGAGTACTTTATTCATCCCCGAAGGGGAAATTAAGTTGTCATAGCAGCCGGTATAATTGAATACAATAAAATACAATACAATACAATACAATACAATACAATAGAATAAAATTAAAAATAAAAGGTAGAAAGAATAAAAAAACAGAAGCACAAGATAAAAATACAATAAAATAGGTAGATAAGGTGCATTGGCAAGATGATGGTAAAAGTACTGATGATATGATGGTAATGGTATTGTTAGACAGTATATAAGAATAGTACAGTATATATAGTATATAATATAACATAATATATATTTATATATGATAGTAATTATACCAATATAAAAGCAGTATATGGTAATAATGGCAGCAACAGTATATATAATAATAATAGTAAGGGTGATATAATAATAGTAATTATAACATGTACACATAAATAAATATGTGTATATAGACTTATGTAAACAAGAATATACAGAGAGTATGATATGATATATAGTAGAAGTATGAATATGAATATAAGTATTTGACTATACAATAGGTAATATAATATACTATGAGTCTAAGAATATGTATACAGAGTGTGCAAAAGACAATATTACTGTATAAAATGATATATAATATAATATCAATATGGTTTATATAAAATGATATATAATATCAATATGGTTTATTATCAATATGGCACAACTAACAACTAGACACCCACTATGTCAGGAATCCCATTTATGTCCAATATATTACCATATAAATTCAATTTTTTCTTAATATAGAGATTAAGCACACCCATAGCTTCACTTCTCAACAAGGCTCTTTCACTCACATCTAATCATAGTCAGGATTTAGTGTGCGAGCTACCTCGGTGCCAGTGTCATTATTGACATCTCTGTGGTAAAGTGGAGGGGAAATAATCACGCTGTATGAAAATCAAAGTAAGAGAATTCAAAATAGCAAAGCAGCCTATACTGTCACGTAACTGTATACGAATCCTCATCATCTGATCACGGCACAAAAGGGGATTAAATGCAGATGTTTTGCTGAAAACAATCCATAGCACAATCCCTGCGTGCACATCCATTTACATGTGAGCCGAGGGCATTAACAGCACATCTGGTTAAGTGCTTTAGGTTAAAATGATTTTTCTTGGGTCCCCAGGATAATGGTTCTCAGGTTGGATTGCATTCTGTGTTACCTAAGAAAGTCGATGGATAATCTTTCCGAGATGAGATGAGTTTATGACTTTAGGTTAGAGGTTGAAATTGGAGGGCTTTTGCATTAAGGATTATACGTCTCTATTTCTGTCAGTGGTGGGAAGTAACTATAGATACATTTACTCAAGTATGATGCAATTTGAGGGGCTTTAACTTTGTATTTCCAGTCCATGCTGCTAACGTTTATATATTAACTTATATATGTAATACCTTTTCTCTCCATTAGGTTTATGAAGTAATTTTTTTCAGAATACAAATAGTAATGTAGCAATATGTTAATATATCAAATTTTTTTAAATACAAAATAGAATACATCCTTACAATTAAACTAGTGGCAACTTTGACTTTTGACCACTTACATAAATTTCGTTTTTTAATGTCACCTTTGTTTTAGATGTCAATAAATAATTTTCCATTTCAATTTCAGAAGATCTTTTTGTTGTTATTATTTGAGATATTAGAAAATAAACTGATCTAATATTTCACAATGCAAGATTAAGCGAAATAGGTTTAATTAATCATGTTACAATCTTTTTCTAAGATCTTTATTTCTGACCCTTTGGAGGGACCCTGACCCACAGGTTGCAAAGCCAAAGATGAAACTTCCAAACTTTATAAAATAAGTTCTAGCAGTAAAATTTTACTTATGCAACAATAATCTAATCATGTTATATAAAATGTACCTTTTCTCATGTAGGCTTTCAAATCCAGGACTTTTACTTTATATAAAGCCCCTACAAGGAACCTATAATCGTCTCCTGTAGTAAATATAAAAGCATGTACATCTGTTTTGGAAGGAGTGAAAAAAAGACACCCGGATGTTTTCACTTCAGAATGCACAGCGAGGAGTTAATATATCTTTTTTTTGCTGTAGGATTGATAACTGTAATATGACAACATTATTATCTTGTTTTAGTCCCGTTACACTAACCCTAACCCTGCTGTGAAACATTTTGCCTAACGACTGGTAGCTCGACACAACCACAAACATTGAGAATAGTTGATAGAAAAACTAAATTTTCTCCCTTATCATCTCATTTGCTTTTGCAGGTCATAAAGAGGCATCAATATTTAAATTAGACAGTTCCATAACCAGTTAAATACTCATTCATAATATATAAATAATTAAAAACCTCAATTTCAGCAAAAAATATTTTAATAAATGCTGGTCTTAGGCCTACAGATACAAATATGTTCAGCTTTAGACTGATTAATATGATAAATGATTGAATGTCATTATTGGCTCGTTAAAAAAAGATATTGCTATTGTTGTATATTGACGTCACAAAGAGTAGCAGACTAACTGACTTGTTGTTTACAGCCCAAATATACACAATACCAATTAGCCAGAATGTCTCTTCACCTTTGTCATCCTCCCTCAGTACGAGCAGTGATGTAGCAGTGTGATTAGATGTCTTAAGCGTGTCAGCCCAGACTGCAATGATGCAGAGTGGCTATGCTGAATAGTCACAGACTTACAGGCATGTGTACACAAACACACAAAGCCAGGAAGAGTTAAGCACATCACAACAATTGGCCTAGTTCTGTCTCTTTCTCCCTCCTCTTTTTATCACTCTCTCTCTCTCTCTCTCTCTCTCTCTCTCTCTCCCTCTCCCTCTCTCTCTCCTTCAATCCCCCGCTCAGCTCATCACGCTGTCCACAGATGACAGGAGGTATTCTTCGTTAATCCCCCCCCCCTCCCCTCCTCCATTATGCGACCATGTGCAATCTGAAGCCAGCTCCTTGCACACAGAAGTCATATTTCCAATGTCCATGACCCGTGGGTGAGTTGCTCATTAGCTTTGAGTAGCACATATCATTCCGAGCTCCATTCTTTATTTAGCCCCGTTCAGATCAGTCCCTGGTAATTAGGTTTTAATCGTGAGAATTAGCTGGTGGCTGAGACAGATGCAGATTCTGCTGTTTCCTGTGTACACTATCTCCTGATTCCCTCTCGCTGGGAGTCTGGCTTTTCTACAACAATGCATGACTGAAATGCTTTCCCTTTTAAGCGTTGCATTGAGTTATGCTGAATTTTCCAACTTAATGCAGTACTCATTCAATGTATTGTTGTGTTGTCTGGTGAATCAGAAACGTTAATCTATTACCAGCATTTTAACCATTTGACTAATTATTCAACTTACATCCATCAGACTGTGGTCGTAAGGGCGGCCGGCCCCCACTTTTAAAATAAATCCTAGAGGAAACTACAATGTGCTTAATATATATATGTACAAGGTAACAAAATGCTACATTCAGTCATTACAGAAGTAGAAATACAAATATGCACTTCAAAAAATCCCAGCTTTAATAGTTCAACGTGTTTCCAACACATAACTTGTCAAAGAACTATGAGAGCAATGTTAAAAATACATAATTCAAAGTTTGAGATCATCTTCATATTTCCGAGCCCTAAATATATATGCATATGCACAAACATACACAGTAAGAGCCCGACTCTGCAAAAAGTTTACTTTGTTGAACATGTATTTGCTGATATAACTTGCCTGTAACGAGACTTGTACCATGATTTCTTCCTGGTTTTTAAACAGAGTCGTGCTGTCTCCGTTCTCCACCTGCCTGTTTGGAATGGGCTGTTTACTTGGCCGGTGGTATTGCTGGTTGCAGCTTTCTCTCTGAAGCACCACATCTACAAGGCCTGGTCGCCGGTTTCGTCAAAGTTGATTAATTTCTAACAAATCAAGGATCCAAATCTCTTAACAATAAAACAAGTGTGTAGCTGATAAGATGAACTGTTCTCTAGAGCCAGAACACTTATTTAAAATTGACAGATGCCAGATAGATATTCATGAAAATGTCAGAAGAGATTGAATTTATAAGAGCCTGTCAGCAACGTGCTATTCTGTTTAAACCAACTATCTGCTGTGAGCCACTTTCCGAATCTCACCTGAGATTTAAAACTCAAGAGTTTGATGACAGAGACACATCAGTGCTCCTCTACTGCTTCCTGAATTATTCAGCTCCAGAACTTGTGGCAAGATCGTCCAGTATGACATCAGAGCTCAGCCGTGTGCGTCTGTGTGCTCTGCAGGCCTACGAGGGTGTTCACTTTTCCAAACATATACCTTGACTTAGAGAAGTCTCAAAAGGTCAACTGCATATGAGTCATGAGCCATGTTCAGCCCATAAATGTAGATTTTATTTTTAACTTGGTGAATGATATTAAAACCAACATTAATTAATTAATGTATTTCATTAAAGAATCGTCAAACACTGAAGATGTTCCTTTGACGTTTTATGTTTGCATGCTAGTTACAATATGAGGAGTTAAAATGATCATTTGAGATTTATAAAGCATGTTGGTGGGGATTAATTCTGCAACACCTTGTGCCCATTGTCTAAAACGGAATCTTTACGCTGTGCAAAACATTTATAACAATAGGGATATTTGATTCCCAGTTTTGTTTGTTTTCCCGATTTTCGAGGGCAGTGCCTGAAATCTCCTCCCACTGTTTACACAGTGCGCTTCACTCACTGTTGGCTGAGTGGGTGTTTTTATCCACTATGTACTACAGACAGAGATTACACAATGGAATGAGAAAAATAAAATCACACATGCACACTACTTTCCTGTTTACAATCCCACAATGCAATGCTTTGCTTTTTATAGATGCAAAAATTACTGCTGTTCTTTTGGGTTCTCTTTGAAATACAAATGTTTTGTTTCATTGTTCTATATTTAACCACACCCACGATGTCTCTGGAGTGAAAGGTTGTGGCAGTTTACTGTTTGCTTTTCTTTTATCTGGTTGTAAATTCATTATTTCCCAGGCTTTGATCTGTGTCTGTCGAGAACCCATCCTTCATGGGCCCTGTGCTTCACCACATCATTGATGTTTTTCAGGTTATCTACAGAGTAAATTACGTGCTGTTGCTGCATATCAGTGAAAGGGATGCACGTTTTATCTGTGCCGGTGCTTTTATTTCGACATGAATAATGTTATCATTGCTGTCACGGCTGTGTTTTTCATAGCAAGTGTTTCAGATGATGGAAGTTTGCCTAATTTGTTGAATAAGCAATATGCTCACATACGCTTTTCTGCTTCTCCAATGTTTCTGTCAGTGAGCGAGGCTTCATCAAAAATGTATGTGGGTAGTTTAGATACACCAGTCACTTAAAACTTCTTCAGTTTAGTCTGAGATTAGTAATTTCAGAAAATGACATTATATTAAAAGGTATAGTGCAATGCCCATCATTTGGAATGGGCTGTTTGCAGTAAGTTAAAGACAGAGCAGGGACCTGAATTCACCACTTACCCCGCTGCTGCACATAGAATGGTTCACTTCCAATCAAGGAGGCTTTTATTCATCAGCATTTGTTTGCAGGATTATGCAAAAGAGACGGACCAATTTTCCATGAAATTTTACAGCTTTTGCCACAGTGTAACAGCTCTGCACACAACTATTTAAAAGCGGAGCAAAACCACAAGTTTGAGATCTCTTAAGTTATTATTAGAAGTGTCAGTTTTTTTAGTTCATTATGAAACTATGGCAGGACAAAGTAAAATATGGAAGACCGCCACAGTCCGGACAATAAATGGGAATCACAGCTTTTACATGGCGAGATCAGGCATTAGCCTTGGCGGAGGTATGTGCACTCAGAGCGCCCTTCTGTTTCTAAGTTCAAAGTTTTGTTAAGCCTGGATGTGTATTGAAAAAAACTGAGCTGGGGAATCGATCTCCTTTGCTGTGATCGATGAAATAATTTAAAGTTGCCACTATAGAGCGCTGGCCACCTGTTTTTTTAGAAGTTATTAATGTTGAACATTTCGCGGGTCCAAATTCACCAGTCAAACACACCTGCAAAGTTTGAACTGGCCTCATTGAGCGGTTTCGAGATACAGACATAGAGAGATTCCTTGAATTCTTATAAGATATATTTAAAATTATATTAAAGGTTTGACTTTTCTCCGATTTTTTTGTATCAACACACCAAAAAATGTATCCCAACTATTCCAGTTTCTATTTGTATGCAGTATATTGTCTTGTCTCTTTTCCTTTATCTTCATCATTGCCTCAGGTAATGTCTCAACAGGTAGATCCAGAGGATTAGACCTTCCTCTCGATCAGTACGTTCAGGTGAAACTTGATGAGTGCAGATTCTAGAAGGCCTCTGTGTCTGTACTCGTAAAACCCAATGTCACCCCAGCTGCTTCAGCTACCACCACCCTAGCCGTCTCACTCTCTCCTGTGTGATCTGAGCTCTGTTCACTTTTATTTATTCACCGGCTTCCTTAAACTTTTACACTCACTTTACTTTACACTCTTTGCAAAAGGTTTTTTTCACATCTTGTGTTGTATGAATGACTATAATCAACTCTAAACTCTAGAACTCTAAACTAATGTGAAATTCTAGTAAAAAAGAAAATTTGAATAATTTTTAATGCACCAGTGGACACCAGCGGCGTATTTGAAAATATGAGTTTGCCTAAACACCATGGTCAGCAAGAAATAAATTGTTGCATTATTTTATCCTCTAAATGTAACTGTCTGTCACTTGGCATTTGATGTTGTTGAATTATGGTATCAATTTCAGACCACTTTGCATGTCACATTAAAAACTGCAGCTAACCTTCCAAATGCTTTCAAATGTTTTGTTTCATGTCACCGGCTGCAGGTAGAGGAGACATTTCACTGTCAAGTCAGACGCAGCAGTAATATTTTAGTCTGATTAATACGAGCCGGGATCTCTGCTGTTCAATCCTCAATCTCTTTTGCACCGCTCCACAATCTTCATCCCCCTCTATTTTGGAAGCTGAATAAAAACAGAAATAGGCCTGTATGTCAGATTAGGATGACCTTTCATTCCGTGGATTAGAAATGGAGATGAAATGTTGGGGCGGCAAATAATGACTCCTGATTTATGAACTAATCTCGCTGGAACCGAATCTCATCATCCCTCTTAGAATACTCTCAGTAAACACAAACAGTGCGGAGAAACGTAGAAATCAAAGTGTGTTTACGTGTGTGTGCGTATGCTAATACTGCAGGTTTCATTATTTACTGTGGTGTATTCATGCATATATGAAGAGGATCCACAGAGAATCAGAGCTCAGCTGGAATGCACGAACAATAGAGTTTTGTGCTACAAAATCAGGTCACATAAGTGAGTTTTGAGATCGGCTATGTATTCAGTATAAATATTGATCTTGTGTTTCCGGAGGTCTCACGAGTGTCCC
This sequence comes from Limanda limanda, assembly GCF_963576545.1. Classification (NCBI taxonomy): domain Eukaryota; kingdom Metazoa; phylum Chordata; class Actinopteri; order Pleuronectiformes; family Pleuronectidae; genus Limanda; species Limanda limanda. The sequence continues at coordinate 19,412,162 of NC_083649.1, forward strand.
GACTGTCTTTTCAGCATCTCACCGCTCGACAATTTACTGCAGATTAAAGAATTATTCATTCAGAGTAACTAGTTTTTGTCACCGTGACACTTTCGGAAATCGGAATTTGATGACACCTAGCATTTTCAAAATAAGTGAGCGTTTAAAAAGAACATCTCATTCTGTAGGTGGATGTTGCCGGAAGTTATTTACACCCGGTGATATAACTGACATGATTTCACTTCAGGGAGGAGAGTCGGATGAAGAATTGCAGGCTTGGATGATGGGGGAGAGAAGCGGTGGGTGAAAGCTTGTATGTGTCCTTGGGGTTATCAGATAGGTTCCTCCCATCACAGATGTTCTGCTGAATTAGGATCATAACACCTCAGCTCAGAAATATCTTATAGCACCCAAACCACTCCACCTGCTATCAACACTGGGCAGTTTCTGTACATTTTTACCATTTGTTTTATTTATTTTGCAAATATGTACAGAAATCTAGCATGAGCGTTTGCAATGTGGTGCAGCTTGATGGAATTTAAGAGGATTGCTGGGCCTTGAGTGCTGTTCTGGTTTATATCGAAACAATGCCATTCGAAAATGATGCGGCCATGATGTAATTTATACAATACGATGATGAATGATTGGTTCATCTAAATTGTGTCCCTAATCTTATTAGCTGCAAAAGTTAATGCATGATTACACAATGTGATTTTTATTTTCCTGACTTCATAGTGACAGGATGATGCAATTCCTACCATATAATGTTCCATAGGCCTAAGCTTTAAGTAATGTATAGAGATAACTTAATTATTGTATTTTTAAAATATGCATGCACCTATTCATGATGTCATTTATCATATGACATCGTGTGATGGAAAAATCATTTCCTGATCAATACTTCTTGCATCAGGTTATCCATGAATGTTTCTCAGTGAACGTACCTTTTTTTCTTGTGTAAATCCTCTTTCATGTGTGGACAGACATGTTCTCCATTGGGAACGCCTTTGTACTCATTAGCCTAGTATTAATGTTTTTTAAGCAAAAGCTTCCCTGCATACATGCCAAGTCTATGACAAGATTCATAGGCTTAGTGAAACAACAAACAGGCTGACTGAGGAGCGCAGCAAACTCCCCCTCATAACAAGTAAGCAATTTAAAACATGTTTTTCTCTTGAAGCTGTTTACCTCAGAATACAAATACTACTAAACAGATTTGAAGGAACAAATGTCTGTACAAAATACCTCTTAGCCTGGAGGTTTGACTTTAAGGAAAGAATTGCCGGTGTTTCAGGCAGGTGGAACTATTTTGTACACACTGTAATATTTCAAATACAGCCCCATAGAGCAGTGTGCACGGATAAAGGGTTGCCAGATGGGATTGTTGGAGTATCGTACCAGAAACTTAAAATTATTAATACCAAGCTGCATCGAGATTCTGAGTCGATTCAGTGTACAGAAACGATCCTTTTCAAGGCCCCAGGCTCTTATTTTGAAACATGAGTCAGGAAGGACTTGTGTTAAGCTTGCGAGATGCAAGTCAAGGTCATATCACGAGCATGATTGGCTGAAAAGACGTCACATGAGAAGGGTTGCGTAAACACATACGTGATCCATATTTCACTATCCAGAGTCAAACTGATAATACTAAGTGTCACAAAATTGTCAAATTATGGTACATTGTGCATTATTGATTGTACATCGTACAGAGGGCAAAATTATCGTATAAACACGATCACTATTGTACATCTGGCCAAACTGCAGTTAAGTTTAATCAGTTTTTTGTATTTATCTCTAGTGAGCAGCTCTTTTGTATGTGTGTTTACATCTGACGATAAAATGAACCCCAAATGTGTCTGCTGTGACCATTTATGCCCGGATGTCACCTCCCCCCTCTAAAGAAACGAGCTGTGTTAGGAGGAACTCAATGAATGAATGTGCATCTGGTAAGAACGATTTCTGCCATTTAAGTAAGTATATCACTCATTATGTGGTGATCAGTGTTGATGGCAGTAGCCACAAACAAATCAATATATGGACATTAAGAAGCATAAAAATATCTTTTAACCACACCAGTCAGAGGAGATCAGCTGAGTAGGCTGTCCTTCATATGTGGCCCAGGACGGATTTGCATCTACACTGTGAAAAGAATGAGGCCACATGCATCCCACACCACCTCTGAATGTGAGTGATTAAATCTCAAGACGCGTTTAGGGGCGTGCAGACCTTGAGCTCTGTAGGCTAAGCAGGACATTATTTTAACCATCAACAACAAGCAGTGACAGACAGGGGTAAATGTGAGTGGACAGTGCCACTGGAAAACAATGTGTTTTTTACATCTCTGTGTGATCCTTGTCAAGAGGTACTTCAGTTCAGCTACAGTTGAACCAACCTGCAGTATTCTGACACATTGTTTTTCTCGTTCCACAGTCTGTTCCAGTTTCATCTTGCTATAGGTTTTTGTTTCTACCTCTGATCTCCGTCCAGGACACACGTCTCCTCTGTGACATTGATACGGCTGCCAAGCCTCTCTTTTTATGGTCACTAAAGAGTCCACGTCCAGCTGTTATTCTCATCTGTCACATTTATCAGGCAGCAGCCATTAAACAAATCCACTTAAAGACTTCCATACCCATATAATTAATCCTAAAGTATGCTTTAATTTGTTTAATTGTTTAATTAAATGTATATTTGAGAGCTTTATATTAAAGCTTTAGTGGTTCGGCACAGTGGATATTTTTTCTCGGATTACAGTTGGAGACAAAGGGCTCTTTTTTAATGATTGAAGCACAGGGTGCAAGTGTGTTTAATTTGTTCAAATCCACTTATGCTTGTTTAATGGCAGAAAATAAAAGTTGTCGAAAGGGCTTTTTATTCAATCATAGGTGTGTTTTAGTAACATAAAATAAACCAATCAGAGTACCATCCTCCAAGCCAGGTACGCTTGCACATTTGCAGATTGATATTTTAACAATGGATTTTCCAGGTAGAAATAGATAATGCTTCTCTGCAGAGGAAATAATTTCCAGGTGGACAGATCATCTGTGAGTGTAACAGACAGAGTATATATGCATGTCCATCCGCCTGTATTACTATCATATTACTATATTGATAACTCGCTCTTAAAATAGTAATGAAATACTGTGCCGGGGACTTCAGCTCAGGTTTTTGTCGTCCAAAAGTTCAATTGCTTTCCGCTGCCTTGTAGCAAGGCACCAACAAGGCACCTGACCACACCTCATTTTAAGACCAGCATGCCGATGGGCACTCAGATGGGTGCAAGTGTATTTACTATTTAAACAACATGGTCGACAACTGCATCGGTCTAAAACCAGCAGAGGCACCTGTGTGGTGCTTGGCGCCACTTTGTGCCGGGTGTAAGATAGAGGGTCAATTGGGTTCACAATGGGATGGCACATGCCCAGGGGCAGATCCAGGGTCGGCACTGGCTCCAGCTGTGTTTGGCCCCTGAGGTGCCCCCTTTCCTGTCAGTAGTCTTGAAGTACATATGCTTGAACCAGGATATATATTTTTTAATATATTGAATGATGTTTGGCTTTGCCTCAAGCTATAGAGCTAACAGTTAATAAGGGATGACTTATGTGCACCTTACTGACTGCATGGAGTTTGGCTGGATAATTAGTCCCTTTGTGTAAATCGTGGCCCATTTAAGGCTCATGCTTTAGAAAAATCCTAAATCCATCTCTGCACCTGCAGGAATGGGATGGATGATGTAACTCAAGACTCAAGAAACTCAATGAAACACACACGACCTTTACCGATGTGGAGATCTATAAGGTCAAGGCAATGAAAGGAGGAGATAAAACTAAGAGGAAAACAAATGTGCCTGACCTTTTAAACGACAAGACAATGATCTGCAGAATGAATGGCATGAACGGTTTATTAAATTCGTCTCACAGCATCACAGTTCTCAGGTGTCTAAATAGATATTTTTATATAATTGTTTTTGATTAATAACTATAGAAATGTGATTGTCTCTTTTTGTAGAGAGCGACACCGACGAGCAGACACAATAATCGGCCATTAATCGTAATCGATGTAAAAGTTTTAAATAATCGTGATATTGTTATGAAATCATATCGCCCAGCCCTATTGTGTCATTTGATAAACAGCTGAAGATGCAACCGTGTGCATAACAATTTCAATTTTTACAAGATACATCCCTTCTCACATGTATTCCACACTGGATGAAGCCATTTTCTTGTTGAGAAAACTAATAATAGAATCTGCAACTTTACCTCTTCCATTCCTCCTGAAACTTTGGGACAAAAACCCATGCATGAATAAGGTATTGACAGAGAGAACACTCCTTAAGGTTTCTTGCCTAAGTGTCAAAAACATTCTAGGCGATTGAGAAACACAGCAGTGGGTCCTTGAAGTCAGTAAAAATGTAAAATTTGTGTTCAGCTAAAAAAAAAAAAAAAAAAGTTTCAGAATAAATAACTGTGGCTTCAATTTTACAGGTAGAGTAAAGTTGTGGGCCTCAACTGGTTACTAAAATCTGTCTAAAATATGATTCAGAGAGCACAAAGCATAATAAATCCACAGTGTTTTGGCTCTGATAAATAGACAGATGGTAACCAAATGATATTCTGAGACAACAGCTGTAATCAGTATTTTTATGGTAACAATAAATCAAATGACCATGTAATAAAACAAATTGTCCCCTGAAACTCAGCAGGTCTCTGCTTTACAGTTTTGCATCGATATTCAGCTCATTGTTCAGCTGTGCGGCCCAAATGTCACCTCTTTGTTTCCCTCTCACTGCTCTATTAGTGCCACTTTCAGCCGCAGCAGGCAGCCGTGCCCTCACAGGACTGATGATATCATTAGAGGGCTAGAATCAGAAGCAGCTGTTTCTCTTCACCTTCTACACGTCGCCAACGCAGAGGTCATTTCAATTCAAAACCCAACGTTCATTGCGCTTCCTGGTGAATCCCAGAGACTCCTCTGCAGCCTGGTAGATAGCTGAGCCGAGACTTCCTCATTTCACTGCTACCCTTCACAAGAGAGTGCTCTTTGAAGTTGCACAGCTCCGCTGCAAGACAGCCTTTGAACCAGTGGGAAACCGCTGTGGATTAATGGATACTGCAGTCAAGTCTTTTTGCTATAGGGCTTGCTCGTGCTATTGTGAGCGGACCGTGCAGATCTTTGTTATTATCAACTCACCACAAGTCATGCCCTACATGTGGCCCAGTCAGAGGCAGCGCCACAGGTTGTCATGTTTGTTTTTATAATGTAAAAAAAAAAAAAGGGCGGACATGACACAGCCTTGCTCGGGGCAGCTGTACACTTGACGACACAGTCATTCACGCTTCAGACTCCATGACAGTGTGTAACGCCGGAGTCCAAATGGGCAATGGATTCGTAACACAAACTGTAACATGCTCCGGAGTCTACTTCAGAATTATTATTTGTCATAAGTGAGTCCTCCTCAAACAAAATACTGTCACTTTTTATTGTTTGTGTGCTGGATGTTGTTTACAGAGCTTTTTTATAAACAGTTTATGGTGCAGAGTGAAATTTGAAAACCTTTGGTTCGTCCTTCCTGGTTTATCTGCAATGAAGATTTTATAGTAATTTTTGTTTGCTTTAAAAACAGTTCACGTTTGTGGCTCATGCGTAAATTGAATGATTAACTGAACTGCTGTTTTTTCTCTTACATTACATGACAGCTATGTCAGAGGTCTGTTAAGCAACCGACACAATCTTCAGGCCCAAGCTCATAAGTTTTCGAAATAAAAGTCATTGCAGCAACAAAAAGAATGTTGTGCTTTTAATTTGAAGACAATGATGAAGTGACAGTGATTCTATCAATGCTGCTGTGAATGTCTGTCAGTTCGATACAGTGAATTAAAAACAACTTATCTGAGGGAGATTTTTTTTCACCTGCGGTTTACCGACCACTGCTGTAGTTTATCCAAGGATGTAGAAGAAGACAGGTTCAACTTGGTCCACAGACTAACTGTAAGCACACTGCCAAGTCCCCACTGACTGAGCGCTGGTCGCCTGTCTATTCAATTTTATTAATTTAATGTATTGTGTGTCCAAATCGCACTAAATTCAACACTGCATGAAGAATACACATGTCAAATGTGAAGCCGATAACTGCATATTTTTTCGTTGAGCTCAGATGTTGCCAGAGACACATCTCCGTTACTGTCATCCAGGTTGAGTTCATTGCTTTAAATGTCGTGCTTTGGAAAACTGAAACTCTAACAGTGACACCTGGGATGCATGAATGTTCAGATGGGAAATTATCTGGCATATGATATTTCATAACCTGCTCTGATATGAAGACAAGCATTCATGCACTGTCTCCCTCTCTCTCTCCCTCTCTACTACATCCACTAGCACCGCCACGTCTGAATGACATCGCACAAACAGTATGTTAGAGTAGATAATGAGTGAATTTACATTTTTCTGTACACATTTTACATATGAATGAGATGCGAGAGTAAATGTTAAAAGTGCCACAATATAAAGAAAAGCAAACTGCTCCCTTGTATGAGAATCATCTTTACTGTAATTGGCCGATCTCAGGGAGAACATTTATATTTATATAATCATGCTCATACTCATATTTATGATTGTTTTCATTACTAATTGTTTCTTGTTAGTCTTAAATGTGCACAGGTTGAAATGAGAAAGAAATGTTTTTCATCAGGAAATGTGTGCCGGGTTTGATATGGTTAAAAATATGAGCTCAGAGATTTGCTACATGGGATGGGGTTACCTTTAATTCAGTGGTCAGAGCAGACTGTTTATCACACGTTTGCCAACTTTAAATCCAGATTTGGTTGTATTGAGGAATAGACTGGGGTCCAATTTGAGTTTCCCTGTGTGTCTGTCTGTGTGTGTGTGTGTGTGTTTTTTTTGTAGGGAACCTGTGCCAATGTGTGTGTGTTTTTTTGTAGGGAACCTGTGCCAATTCCTGTTATGTTGTTTAAGTGGAACTGAGGGAATGCATTATGGATGACTCAGTCTTGGGTCTGCAGAGACCAAACTTGTGCCATTGAAAAGACACTAGATTACGTTTGATTGCCTTCTCCGAGGACGTTAGTTGGTGTGTATGTTTCTAAGCAGGATAACGCAAAAGCTACAAGATGGATAACCAATAAACCTGTTGTTACCTTGTGGTATATGGGTCAGGAAAGAACCCATTAAAGTTTGTTGCATGTCTACATCAGGGGGCCGATCAAGGATATTTTGGCATTTTCACAGATTTCCTCAAAAGTCAAGTACATTTAATGAGCTGATTTCTATATATTTTGAGTGTGCAATTTGGTGCAGCTTTAGTATATTTTCTCTATTAAACAAGATAATGGTTATTGTTTTTGACTTCACGTGCCGCTTCTCGTGTAATTCAAGAAGATTAGATTAAAAAAGTGGGATCATGACATGCTACCTTCCACCACACCGAGGCCGAGAGCTTATCCCAGCATGCATTAGGCAGGCTGGCAGTTCATCACAAGGTTTACACAGATTAACACGATCACAGTCCAATTCTCACCCATGAGGAAGTGCCACCTTCATGCTGTGAGGCAACAGAGCGAGTCACTGACCCGCCAGGATGTTCAAATTGTTTAAAAAGCAGCTTCATTAGCACCTGTCCCACGTGGCCGATTGATGGGAAACACGCTGAGCAGGATTCTGTGGAAACAGCTGCATTTTCCCTCCGATGATACTGAATTTAACACAGTTTTTGTCTGCGATTGTTGGTTTGAAATGTGACACTGGATATTGGAGATCATGGCAAACGAGTACACAGCGTCCAAGCCCTTGGATTTGGATCCCTGCCGCCACAGGCCAGGTGCCTTTCAGCCCAAACTGCAGTTTAATCCACCAGCTCTGTCCTCTCAGTAACCGTGGAGCGCAGCCAAAATCCTTGTTTACCCCTAACCCTCGTCTGTCACCACATTAAGCCCATCTCTCAACAGCAGCCTAGACACTGACTGCAATTAAAATATTAATGTGATACCTCTTACTCTCGCCATTAGATACACAGAAATATCCCCACAGATGCTCCACTCCCACATTAACACAAGTGGATGTGTGGGGAGTGAATCCAGAGTCCAGATGTGCTGTTGTGCGCACACACACACACACACACACACACACACACACACACACACACACACACACACACACACACACACACACACACACACACACACACACACACACACACACACACACAAATGGTTCAAATGGCTATGTCAGCTAATCAGAAGAGACTGTGGATGTGATTGTCTCTCTTTGGTGTAAATATGGAAATATCTATCCTCTGTACGCATTTTCTTTGTATTTTTTTCCTCCACTAAAGAGGTTATGTTTTCACCTCTGTCCATTTATTTGTTGGTTGATTTGTATGTTTGTGTTTAAGTAGGATTATGTAAAAACAACAGGACACATTACCACGAAACTCTGTGGAAAGATGCAATATATATGGGAAAAAACTCATTTGATTTTTTTCATCACTTTCTTTAACATTGCAGCAATTTCCAAAATGCTCTTAGATGTTTCAGGGAATTATTTATGGATCTTGATAATCAGGCATGTTTAAGGGACTGATGTTTATGAACGTGTGCATTTTGTGCAGCCTGGTTCAATTTGTTGGGCCTTGGCTGCGGTATGCATTCGTTAAGGACTAGTTTTATCATTTTACTTTCCTGTGAGCATTATTCACGTATAGTATAATAAGTCGGGCAATTTTTCAAGCAATGCACTGTGGATTTAAAAAGGGGATTGGAACTAATTCAAAGAAATAAGGTGCACTAGATATTTTACACTATCTTAATTTTAATGTTATTAACATATTCTAGTCTCTACTAAACAGAGAGTAGAGTTGAGGCAGATATTTCCCAGGTATTTGGTCATAAATTTAAGTGTGGGAAAAATTGAATTTCTTTACGTCTTTACCAAAGTGCATGACATTCTTTCCAACAGTTGGTGAAACATTTAGCTTTGGATCCTCCGAAAGCCCTCCTTTCTATTCAAATGGGTCTAATGTTGCAAATATTGACTCAGAAAAATCAATATACACATCCACTGGTATGATAATGGCTAATGACTTAAACCCTCCTCAGAGAATTCTCCTCACTGATTATTAGTCTTCATTTAGCCGCTGTGGCAGATGAAATATAAAGCACGAGAACTCTGCAGTGTTCAAACTGATACCTTGCAACTCCGGGCATTATTACAGAGAGCTGTTTGTTTCTGCATCTGTGGAACAGAAGCTTTTGTTTGAGGAGCGGCATATATTGTAGCTCTTGCTTTAAAATTGAGCAGTAAAAATTGACATCCTAGTAAGATGGGGGTTTAATAGCCCACTGAATCTGCCTCTAAAGTAGACCTCATAAGCTTTTGGCAGTAAGTATTATAAATTGAGCTGAATCTCAAGTCACAGACGGTTGGGAAGAGGAGCCGTAAAAAGCACCACACTCAAGACTTGTACAGTAGACTTAATAATCCTGAGGACTGGACGTCCGGTGTCCATTAAAACTGACAATAAACTGTTTATTTGTATTACAAATACCTATGTACTCTAATGTTGTACTTTTGTTTCTTTTTTTTTGTTCTTCCCACTTATTCCTACACTGCTCTTATTGGATGGTGCGGGAGCGCTCCGGTTTGAGAGGGCTTCCTCGTCTAATTACTTCTCTGGCTTTCGGACTGCGGCCCATCTCGTGCGTCATGGCTTAAGGAGTAATTTGTCACACCCCACTACAAGTCTCCTTTCCTCTCTCGAGCTTTCTCTCTCTCTCCGTCTGTCTATGCGTCATCCGCTGTGTGCGTGTGCATGTCTGTGTGTCTTTCATTCAAGGATGCCACCAATTGAGAGCTAATGAACATTTTATATTCACTTCTATCATTTTGTTCTCGGTGTCAGCGTGCGTCTCCTTGTGTGATCACAAATCGTAGCAATACACTCATTACATTCGCCCATGCTTCTTTTTGGTTGGGTGCTTTATTTAGTAGGGTGAACTATATGTGAAGGTCTCCTGATAGAGCTGCTCAAGTAGGAATACATAAAACGGCGCTGACCGCAGGAGTGAAGACGCAGAGCAGAGTAAAGATGGTTGACGCAACCAGAGAAGGAGAGTGGAAGTCTAACGAGAGCAAGAGAGTGATGGTTGATTGAGGATGGAAAACTGATTACTTATTACCCCCTTGACTCTTAATCCAGTTTACAATAGTCGACTTCACCCAGGCAATTTTACTTCAAAGGTTCTGAGCCACAGCCAATTATATCGCATCCAAGAGTTCCTTTTCGAACTGGAAAAAAAAGAAATGTAGTCAAAGGGAATACTAATTATTATCAAGTCAGAGCCAGAAAATAAATCTTTTAGCCTGTTAGCAAACCTGAATATGTACCATTTACTGTCACCCTTGCAAAGAATTGACCGATTAGGTCGTTGAAAAATTCCTAGCTAGAATTATCATTTTCCTTTTTTTACATTTTATCTAATCAAAACCACGGAAACTGGCAGGAAATTCTGCTTGATAGTCAAGATGACTATATATGCCAAGTTATGGTTCTTATTTTGGCATTTGTGTTTTACTTAAGCTATACATTTTAGTGGAATAGATTTTTGTCATGAGAGGAGAAGCCAACAAATAGGATTTCAATATTTTTTTAAGAACATCTTGAGGGCACTTCAATCCTGTTCTTTTAAGCAACACAATAAATGTCCCACTGAGCATAAACTTAACACCATGTCCACAGCTTGCATGTTTTCGGAGTTTTTACAAGCAACTTGTTTCTGCTTTTCTTCTGACATGAATGTAGTCCTGATAATGTCACACAACAATAATGACAGAGGCAGAACATTAGTCAATTCTAGGTGCTTCTTCCTCTATGGAATTAATACAATATTTGCCACTGCCACAAGGTGTTGCAGTAGAGCTCCAGTGTCTTTGAGCAAAGCAAATCTTTTGTTGCCCCCTCCTTTGTTTTTTCAGCAACATGTGCAAGCAGCCCCAAGCCACAATTGAATAAAGTTACCCTGTGTACAGGAGAACCTCAAGCAAACTAAATCCACCCTCAGAAAACTGCAGCTAAACCATTTACTGACCGCTGCAATCTGCCCCCTTCCGACGCCCCAAATGCTCCCTCTTTTTATTCTGTCCCCAGAAACTATTAATACTCTCACTGCTTTAATGGAGATTAATCGGTGCAGGGAACAAACAGACGAGGAAGAGCAGAAGAAAAACCATTGTGAGCGTTGCAGGAGGGGGTTCTGCACCTTGCGAGTGAGTAGAAACAAGGACGGACTGAAAGATGGATTGATTTCATTAGGAGGGGAAAAAGGAAACAGTCGGTTCGAGGTGAGAAACACCCTCATGCGTCTGTACAAAGGCCCTCCCCCCCTCAGAGCAAAGTGTTCTACATATAATTACGGTTCATTTCCCTTCTTCTCAGCGTCAGAGGGTGATTGTCACGTGGAGTGCAGCACTTTATAGAACAACAAAAAGCTTCTTCATGCTACACGAAATTAGAGAAAAAGATCACAGGCAGCCGGGAGGTACAATCATTTTTCTGGATTTGCGTTGTTCACAGTTAGCAAAACGCTGGCTGTGTGCGGCTGATAAAGCAAATAAGATGGTGTCAAAGATGTGGTACGGGGCTAACTGACTGCAAACAGACTCTCCCTGCAGGCCGGGCAACGTCAGGCTGGTGGAAAACGGCGCCAGAGTGACTGAGTCCGGGCCGGCGGGCTCAGTGGGCAGCTTTGGGGACACATGGGGGTGGGGAGAGGACGTGACCACGCTTATATAACCGCAGCCGTGGAAGATCAGGGCATCCCAGCCCGAGTCCTACACCACAGCCTGGAGAAGGAGGGCTGGAAACAGCGACAGACAGTGTTTTGTGTGGGTGGGGGAGGGGCGCTGGTAGTTGAGGGGGTACAGCATGAGAACATTCCAGGAAACTCAGAGGCATAATCTTCTTATCCGCGGCAGATTGGTTGAATGTGCGATGTGGTGCGACCGTGCATGTGTGTGCGCGTGCGTCCATGTTTGTGCATGAGAAGTTTTGTTTCTCCCCCCCCTACCACCCCGCCATTAGCATTACTTCTTCCTTGACCTTCACTCGCTTCCTTTTCTTCCATTGACCCTAACTTTCTCCACCCTTCCACGTATGCAATACACTCTCATCACATTTCATGGCACACACAGGACCGGAATTCGCTCATCTGCTTTTTTTCATCCTCATTAGTGCCGCTTCTTCCTCCGTGTCGGTTTGTTCTTTCCGTGCGATCAGAAGATGAAAGTGACCCCACCGTGTAGAAGGCAGAACGAAGGGAGGGTTCTCCCTGAGACTGCCAGTGTTCCTCTGCCCCTGGCCATGGTGGAGAATCGTGTGAGGAGAGGGGTGGATGGAGGAAGGGCGAGTTTGTGTGTGTGTGTGTGTGTGTGTGTGTGTGTGTGTGTGTGTGTGTGTGTGTGTGTGTGTGTGTGTGTGTGCTGTGGACCAGATACTGCTGATTGTTGGAAATCATACCCTCTAATTTCACCTGCAACTCCAAGAGACAAAGGCCTCAGGGAGAGAATAGGATAAGGAAGTATTTCACAGAGTGATAAGAAGAGAGACAGAGAGAGGGGGAGAGATGAATGGAGGGAGAGAAAATGGACATGGGGGTGCATGGGAGGGAGGGTGTAACACTAGAACAAAGTTTGGTCTGGGGCCAGTCAGGGAAGACGGAGAAAGAGGACAGAAAGAAGAGAGGGGGTCACTCAGATGAAAACAGGCTCTGCCCAACCCAAACCAAGCATAACCAGAAAGATCATCCAACCAGCTGTAGCACAGGCAGACCCCCAACCCGGATAAACACACACAAACACACACACACACACACACACACACACACACACACACACCTTATTTGGTGCAGCTACCCTTGTAAGGACATTATGGTGTCTGCCCACGAACTTAAACCAGGACCTTTACTGTTTCACCTCATTAGGACCAGGACTTAGTGCCCATGAGCAGGGTTTTCTCTGGCTTTCTAGAGCATATGCAGTGGGAGAGATGTTGGTTGTGTGGGGGTCTTGTGAAAAAACAGTTTTGGCATAATTTTGGGCCGTTATGATTAAAACAATATTTAGACATACATTATGCAACCTTGGTATAACATGACTAAAGCCCCTTTTCCACTGGTCGAAAAATCCCACGAACATCCTGCTTTTTCCGTTTAATGGGAATGGATGCAATCAGCATTCAACTCACAGGTCCAGCTCTGTTTGGCAGTGATGGAAACATGTCACCTGGTTTAACGCGCCCATTTAGCGAGACGGCGAGGTGAGAGAGTTCTCGGTTTTTGAGCATTCGTGACGTCGAACATCACACGTCAAACTCCACTATTCTGTCAATGGGAGAGGAGTCAATCAACTTTTTAGCGGTATAGAGGTATAACAGGGAATGGATTTGTTCTCGGGCCTTCTTCTCCTCCAATATATATCTGACAGCTTAACTGGGTTTGGCTGCAGAGACCAAACATTTGGTTGAACCTCAGTAGACTGACTGTAGACAGCTCACTGTCCCAGAGGCCACTAGTCTGATGACTGACTGTGTCATCCCACTGACTGGAGTGTGGTCGGTCGATTCCACTATTAACTCCTCTGCAAGATTATTGTCCCTAGGTTAATACTTTTCAGACTGTAGACTTTCTGTGTATTCCTTAGCAAACACTTGACCTTGAAGGGCTGATCTCCAGACTGCCTCATATCCATGAGGGGGCTAGAAAGTAGATAAAAGCATTTGAGGAGGAGACAGTGGGAAAGATGTTTGCGCTTGGTGACATCAAAGCTCTGTGGGCCAAAGTCGTGGGGGTGGCAGAAATGGAGGCCATTCTGCACATGAGTGGAAATGCTTTAATGATGAACCCACAGGCAGTCGGGACTGAGTTTAACCCGTACCGACCCAGCCTGTGGGCGTCCCTGAGAAAAGGAATATCCAATTGTGCTTGAGCCCAAAGCTCTAAAGGGCGAGCCTATCTCTCTATACAGGTTAAACTGGACCAAACACTTGATTCAGAGGTGGCACAGTGATGTGAGCACTGTTTGTGCCTCCTCAAAGCAAGAAGGTTTTGGTTTGAATCCCAGTATTTGACAGTATCTTTCTGTGTGGAGTTTTCATGTTCTCCCAGTCTAAACATATGCAGATAGGAGAGAAATCCTTTTATGTTTCTCTCTGTATGTTGACCCTGTGATACACTGGCGACTTGTGCTGGGTATTACCTGCCTCCCCCTCAAAGTCAGCTGGGATTGGCTGTGACCCTCAAAGGACAAAGCAGTATTGATAATGGTTGGCTGGATGGATAGATACGCTCAAAGAAACTCATTAGCCTAGCAATATAAATAGAAACATAAGGCAACCTCCTTTTAAAAAAACCAAATAGTCAGAAATATGATATTTCCTCTTTCTTCTCTTCATTTGGTTTTGGTGCTGCATCTATGGCAGGGAAACCCTGTCCCTAAGGACAACTAGTACTGACAAGGTCGGTGCATATACTGTAGAGGTCCCGAAGACGTAACAAAAATGCGTAGACACACACACACACACACACACACACACACACACACACACACACACACACACACACACACACTCTTGTTCACTTTTACCCACCCATCCCCACCTCTCATCTTAACACCTGACTAAAGCACTATTTGCCTTGCCGCTCCCTGTGTATCCTCCCATCTTCCTCTTTCACTCCTGGTTTCCCTCTCCTCCTTGATAGTCTTACCCACAGACCGTGACTATCTCCCACTGACAGAGCCACTACAGGATTACAGGGACATGGAGAAAAAGCGAGTGCAGTCAGCCAGCACCTCCTGCTGTACAGGAAACGCAACTGACTCACAGGTCTGCTGCATCCTTGGAGAACACGACAAGGGCATTTCTTGATTCAGGCGCTGGCTTTCCATCTTTCATTTACCAAATGGAAAAGTAAATGAATTGAAGAAAAAGGAATATTACTTTTGTATTTGTGAAAGATTCTTCTACCTATCTGTATTAAGATAAAACATCATACAACTATTCTGTGTTATGAATCAATCCATCTGATTTGGAGTCTTGAAGCATCAAACTATTACCTATGATTTATTATGAGATTATTTGTCGTATCACTTCTGAACAAAGTGAGATTTATTACTGGAAATAAGTAGGTGATCAATTTATTGACTGATCGACAGACCACTAATCGTCTATTTTCTTAATTGATCGAATGTTTGAGCCACTTCTTGAGCAAAATGAACATCACCTTGACCCCTTGTTGTAAACAAAATGATGAATCAATAACGATATTTGTTGCCCGTATGAAAGAGTGTGACCCAAACATGCCATCATTTAATCTCTTCAGTGTGGAAACAGAATTAACTGAAGGATAGTAAAGCAAATATTTGAATCAAATCGACGTCACTTAATACTGTAGACGGATCATGATCCACGTGGCCTTTGTGTCCATCTGTGTTATATTTAAACAACTGCTAAATAGAACAAATCGCTCTTTCCAGAACATTGCACTGTGCAGTCATGTCAGTATTTAATCCACTAAAATTGGATTTCGACTGATTTGAAAAGGTCTTTGGCAAAATTTGGACACAATGAAGAAACTAGGGCATGGCTGCACATGCATTACCCTCTGTCTCTTCATTCAGATTCCAACTGCAGCCTCAAGTCGTGCTCCTCCAAACTAGATTTTTTTTTTTTTCAATTCAGAGATTGGGACAGCAACAGAGTCTTCACTCAATAACACAATATTTAATGTTACAAATTATTTTTGAAGCAGAGAGCTCTGGTCTGTTCAACTTTTCATGTTGCCCACACTGTACACACTTTGAAAACACACACACACACACACACACACAGACATTTACTACTCTACCGCATCCCAGTGGGGGAGTCTCTGGGAGTGAACACTGTGAGCCAGTGCTAAGTAATTCAGATGGACGAGAGTGTTTGAGGAGAAACACAGAATGAGGAGCCGAGCGACAGAGAGCGAGCTTGGCAGAGCTACAGCGTTTCATTGCAGAGTTTTTAAATCCGTTAACATGATTTCCCTCATCCTATTAAAGACATAGCTGTGGATGGGGAGACTGGAAAGTGTTGCAAGGAGAGGGGGACCGAGCGAGAGGGAGAGAAAGGGAGAGCGAGAGCGAGGGAGATTAAATGGTTGTTAAATATAGGGAGCGAATCATTGCGGTCCCATTTTCTATCTCCAATCAGGTTCGAAATGTTCTCTGTCTGATCTGTTGTAGATTGAGCTGGATGACGTTTCACTCGTTTGCTCTCCTAAATGCTCGTTCTTCACATGGACATCAAAATAAAAAACCCCGTCAGATTCAACACTAAGGCACATGTGGGGATTTGCTTCTCTGCAAACCATGAGGAAACTAGAAACAGATGAAAAAACAATCTCATTGGCACATTTACAAATATAATGTCATGTTTGTAGTCCTCCCCTTTCGAATGTTTGTCATAAAATGAGTCATCAGGAAACATTCTAAATCTCCCACTGACACTCAAACATCTTTCACAAACTGTTGGCACAGCTGCAATACGGGAGGGTTCAGTGTCTTGCCCAAGGACACTTCAGTATATATTGGAGGAGCCTGGGTTTGAACCACTGACCTTCTGTTTGGTGAACGACCCACTTTACCTCCTGTGCAGGGTATTCAGCCAACACATGGATATATCATGAGTTTCATCAGTTAGCTGATAAAATCTGTCACAAAGTGCTATAGCAACAGTTGTCATCTCAAAAGACAACCGTTGATTTTAAAGGCTATAAATGTGAATAATGCTTTTTTATATTCTTGTCTGAAGTCAGGGACTCGTATGAGAAATCGTCAAACATTTCAAACAGCAAAACTATATGTAAATGACCCATATCTGCTGGGTGACAACACAAAGTGTAACAGGGGGATTTATTTTATCATTTTGTCCTGTTCTGTATCGTACGTCATAATACAAGTCCTCCTCCCGGAAAATTGTAACGATAATAGAAACCATCACAGTCGTGGAAATCCTATTTTAAACACAGCACAGGGAGGTTGAGACTGCAGCGATTTTGTGCTATTCAAATAAATCATATTGTTGTCATCCATATGTATACGTATAAATATATATATTCTTTTTTTTACCTCTGCCAGGGAGGTTGTTTTTCCACCCCTGTCTCTTGGTTTGATGGTTTGTTTTGATTTTCATCAAGATTACTCAAAATCTGCCTTACAGATCTGCACGGAAGTTGCTGGAAGGATATGCTCTGAGTCAGGGAGGAGCCCACTCAATTGTGGTGTTGATTCGGATCACGGGTTGGATCCAGGATTTTTTTTTCTTCTTTCATTTCTTTATCATGGCGAGATAGTTGATCATTGATTTCCCAGATAATAATTCATGGATCTTGATGAGAAAATTGGGCTTGTTTAGGGACTGATATTTATGAGTGTGTGCAATTTAGTGGAGATCCCAAAAAATCTAAATCTAGTGTATAAATTAAATGGCAGAGTTTTGTAGCTTCTGCCTGGGAGCCATTCTAGTTAAGTAGTATGTTTTCACTGAAAGTTGAGGTTGAGGAAGAGCACAAGCTCAGTGTGTTGCAACACCTTGTCCTGTGCTATTGCAAAACTGACCTACAGTCAAGGTTACCTTTACTCTATGGCACTGTCACAGTAAATCAGGTCAGAGCAAATGGATACATCCGTCATTAGCAGTTGGCAATAGAAAATCGAACAGCATAAAAAGGGGAACGAATGTAGCTCATGAGTGAGGATGTGTCAGACCCAACGATGCACTGGCAACCTAACGGACTCAAAATAAAAGTTCAAAATAGATGCTCCAATGACGCGATTAGACATCTGTTCAGAGTGAGAAAGAAATAAAACCATTGTACCTTCATTACAACATCTTTACAGAGGCAGATCAGCTGTTTTGTTGATGGAAGTAGATATGATGTATTTATCTTCCTAGTTAAATTGTGTTAAAACTAAGCATTTTAATGGATTGTTTAATGGTTTAAATTATTTTTTGTTTGTGGCATGGTTTCCATGTCATATAAAAAAAGATCCCAGAGATTCTAACTGATGCCATTTAAAGGTAAAGTACTTTAAACATAGTCATTGTTTCACAAATTCTAATGCTAAATCTAAAACACCAGTGCTGTTTTTTCGATAATGCAATATCAACATGCGTCCAGCAGAGTGCGCTGTTCTCCAACACTGAACAGTTTAAAATGTGCTGTCTCCTAATGAATGCATGTGTGAACTGGATCCTGTGGCTCAGCTCAGTCTCTGGTGTGTTGCCTTCACGCCTCGATTGGTTCAGTTACAGCAGAAACCCTGTCTCCTGTTTGTCTATTAAAATCTGTAGTTACATTGTTCATTTTCCCCCAAAAGTCCATGTAAATAAAAAAAAATGAAGGGTGATTAGATTTAACATTCAAAGAGATGGTTGAATTGGTTGAGGATTTTATTCATTGTTTTTAAGAAATAGTAAAAAAAAATTGAAATCTGTAATTTTCCAAGATAATGTCCTCTGGAGTGGATTTTAGTCATCAGATGTCTGGATCATAAGTCATCAGAGGAACAAGCTGAACAGACGTTAGCGGCCAATCAGCTCTGGGCCCCTCGGGACAGGTGATAAGCTAAGTCGATAACACAAAACTGCTTTATTCAGTGTTTCTACTGGTTTCATTCCCCTGGTCAGTTTGTCTTGGAGAGGAGCGGGGAGCTCTCAGAATAAACGCATGCAACCTCAAAACATAGGAGGCTAAAAGCTGCCCGCAATCGTGGTGAAAACAACAACTCCAGTGATCCCAGGCTACTTCAAAACATCACCAAAGTACGTCTTTTGTTATTGTTTTTGATTGCGAGACCCCTCTAGCAGCAGAAAACGACATTGTGTGTTTTTTTTTTATATCCTCTCACTGGTAACCGAGTGGAAACACTGGAATTACTGACCATGGGTATGAACTCGACTTTTTTTTTTGTCTTTCAGAACAACGTAGGCTTGAAACGGTCAATTGCCACGTTTGATTGGGTAAACATCGAAAAGCCTTCTTCCAATCCTTCTGTCTCATCCTTTCTCACCGTCTACTGCGTCTCAACTGACCCAAGGACACAGGAGCAGCATGCACCAGCTTGATTTAGGAAAAACAATGAGCTGAAATCTCCCGGCTGAATGCACGCCAAACCCGCCTACAATTAAATGCAGTAGGGTAGTAGTTTCCCTTTTCTCCCCTTAAGTCAGGGGATGTGGAGAAGATTGTGATACAATCCAGAAAAACTTGAAACTCTCCCTTTAAAACAGAGATTCTGATAGAGAAACTCGGAGGCAGGTCCAGACAGATAATGCTGTGTGGTTGCTGTAAATAATATTCAGTCAGCAGATGTTACTCCTGCAGCTGCTGGTGCTTTAATCTCCTCCCGACCCATGAGAAGTTGTCCCCGGGGACCTCAGGACCTACAGAGTCTCCCGTCTCATTTTAACATAACTATTGAGATTCGCCCTCGGCACAAGGGCCACGGACGCTTGTTCCCCACTGACCCATATTAAGCTGCGGTTCATAGCCTGTAGTTGAGGAGCGAAATACTGTGTCTGTATCACATTACTCTCAAGACTATCAGTTTGAAATCTGAACATTTGTAGTAAACATTCTAAAGTTAGTTAGTTAATAAAGTTAATACAGATTAGCTAAACATCAGACACACCTCTCTGCATATTGCAACCCGACAACACTACACACAACATTTTCCAAAATGATCATACAGTTAAATCAACAACTGTACAAAGCAATTTACCCAGAAGGGCACTCAGTAGAGTTTATATCTACACCAAGGCCCAACAGTCCCCTAATGGAATCACCTTTAAATGCACTAGATCCAGATTTTTATTTGGATCTGCACCAAATTGCACACACTCATAAATAACAGTCCCCTAAATATGTCTAATTGTTTTCCATCAAGATCCATGAATTATACTCTGAGAAGTAAAGGAAATGATGAAATCTCACATTGCTAAATCAGCTGAGTAGTTTTTGTGTAATAATTTTACTACCTCCTTGGCGGAGGTAGTAAAAACTGAAGATCATTTTCTTCAATAAGAAGGTTTATCGCAGGACTGTTGTATTGGACTAGCCCGGGTGCCAGACGAACTTAGCCCCGCCCATAACATTTTTTGGTCGGGAAGTTCGGTCTGGAGTCGCTCCGTTGGCGAGAAATTATCTCCGAACAGAAGCTGTTCGGACCAATCAAATTATTAGGGCGGGCTTTATACGATGACGGACAGATGATCAACAGTTACGTAATCAACTTCGTCATCAAAGAGCGCTTGGGTTGACTTTGTTTTCCACAAACGTGTCTGCCGCTGGAGAGCTGAGATGTGTAGATGCTGCCATTGAGACTGTTTTAGGAGACATCGACAGCGCATTAATTTTGAAAGAGGAACAGAGAATATATCTGTAAAGATGTATATTTAGATGTATATATTTTATTTAAAATTTTTGATATTCTATTTCATTGTTATTCTATTTTATTCTTTTTATTCTATTTCAACTATTTCTATTTTCATTTTATTTTTTTGGGTTGAAATTACTGAGCGTTGCTTAAAGAGAGTGTGTGACCCAAGCATTTCATTGACAGTGACTACTTCATGTTAGCTCTGTTCATTTGACAATAAAAATCTTGAATCTTGAATCTTGAGAAACGAGATCAAGGCATTTGTAGATCGAAAAGATGTTTTTTCCTACGGGATTCATACGTCACATACTACGTTGCTCTGATTGATTGTAGGTCTATCCAATTGAGCGAAGAGGCATTTTTTTTCCTGGTGCGGTTGAAACACGCCCCATAATCACAGCCCAATGGAGCGGTCTCAGACTCATATTCTGACTAGAATCATGAGTATGACAACGTCAGGCTAGTATTGGACTACATCAGTTGGGATTTCTCGATGAACTACTATTGTTAAGGGCATGACTGGAATGGACTGATTGCTTTTGGTGCGGTTCATACAGAAACAGCCTATATGCATTATTCCAATGCAGCCTAAAGACGGTTTTTAATTGAATAGTTTTGTCAATGTTTTTCTGACTTGCTTTGTATTTTTCTTCAGCCTAATAGAGCAGCCTAATTAATTTCTTTGAAGTAACAGTAGTGAGTGGTCATTCAGGTGTTGACGTTCTGAACTAAGTATAATTTACTGGCTGCATTTGTTGCTCTTTGTCTTAACTATTCATTCTCCTATTTATTACATTGCATCTTGTTCTATGAAGCACTCACAGATCTCTCCTTCTTTTCGCGACACTTACTAATCCCATGGTTTTTCACTTTTCTCATCCGATACTTCCTTTATCTCACAAGTTAGCAATTGTCACTCTCCTGCTCTCTCTGGTGCCGTCTGTTTAATCAATGAATAGAATAGTCTATTAGATTTTGGTGTTAGTGAAACTTTGGCGTAGAAGACTCTGATGTTTATCACAACTTTTGGCTTTTATCTGTCACCTTACCTTCGACTCACCGCTCTCCTCCCTTGCTGGAGCTGATCCAGGCTGCAAATACATCCCTCTCTTGTCCCTCTGTGTACACAGTAGCCTTCAGTGTTGATAGGCTATTACTCATGATGTGTAATCAATCATAAGGAGCTGTAGTTTGGACATTGTTCGACACCACAGAGTGGTGACTACAGACAGGGAGAAGCATCAGAGCTGTACTTTTTTAAAAATGAATTAATTCAATTAGTTGATGGATAAAACAGAAACCACCATTCTTGTGATTGTAAAGATGCTGAATATCGGCCAGGGAGATACGCTGTTGATTTGTAGTTGGACATTTAGCAGGAGAAGAGACAGATATATCTGAGAAAAGAGCTAAAGTGAGGACTATTATCAGATTTACATTTATCAGGTGGACACAAAAATAAGTTTAAAACCAACAAAAAATGCTGCTCTTTGTTGACTTTATGCAAATAAGCGACCGTTGGCTAATAACTTCACCTCATTGATTTAAAGGTTCACCTTGTTGAATTACGTGGGGAGGTTGCATGTTGCAGCTGAATACCCCTCACCTCACCTTAACCTCACCCTCACCCTCCCCCTCCAAACATGAAAGAGAACTTGTGGTAGGCTTCAGTTGTCATAAAAACTCAAAAGGTGTTTAGTTTGTCCAGTCTGGGCTACTGTAAAAAACATGGCAGCCTGCGTAGAGAGATCCTCCTCCCGATGTAAATATAAAGAGCTCCTTCACAGCTAGCGAGAACAATAATTTGTACAATTTAGATAAAACACTCTAGTAGAAACATCATTAGGATTATTATAAATTTAATTTCTGCCAAAAATCCCTTTCAACTAAATCTTACACACTAAACCTTTAATTGCGTTTGACTGTGATGGGCTTCCAGTTTGTGTGTACTGCCTCCAAGTGGAGAAATCGATAAATGCATGTTTAATTGAAAGAGTATTCCTGGTCTTTTCCAGCAACTTTCCTGTAAATCAACACATATCAAACAGGGCGTTATGGGGAATCATGGGAACCATATCATGAATTAATCATTTTATATTATTATCACGATTGTCATGATTAAAATCTGAGTTAAATGGCGCACAAATAATGTACGAAGAATATCATGAAATTACACCGTTTTTAGAATGTCTTTGAATCTTGAGAGAACTTATGAACTCATGGGAATAGGCAGATTTGAGAAAACAGTAAAAGGGAAGGTCAAATGTAAAATACTGTGAATCTATTAAAGGGATACATGTATGGAATGGATGTATGAAAGCTCACAAATGCTTTTATTGAAATCTTCAAAAGGCTCTCTGACGTCAGCACTGTGAAGATCCTCATTTAGAAGCAAAAACCCTGTGTCTGCAAAGACATTCATGTTTTTATATTACATGACGGTTTCCAGCAGATCCGGTGCGCGTTCACGAGCTCATGCGTCGCAGCTCCTCGTCATGACAACGAGCTGTGTGACTGAAATATTGCAAGTTGTGTCCTGCGAGAGAGAGAGAGAGAGAGAGAGAGAGAGAGAGAGAGAGAGAGAGAGAGAGAGAGAGAGAGAGAGAGAGAGAGAGAGAGAGAGAGAGAGAGAGAGAGAGAGAGAGAGAGAGAGAGAGAGAGAGAGAGAGAGAGAGAGAGAGAGAGAGAGAGAGAGAGAGAGAGAGAGAGAGAGAGAGAGAGAGAGAGAGAGAGAGAGAGAGAGAGAGAGAGAGAGAGAGAGAACGAGGGAGAAAGAGACTGTTGAAGCACAGGCGGCAGGATCTTCCTCCTCCTCTTCTTCTCCTCCAGCGCATGTATCAGGCTTCAAAATAACACCCCTGCACCTCACTGACATGTTTGTCCAGCTTCTCTTAAACCGTGCCGGCTAAACGGAAAATGTTTGACAGAGCGAGCCTCTGTTCTCCGCGCACAGCATCACACACCAAGTGAGAGAGAGGCACCACGCAAGCGCGTAAAGGAGAGACAGATTTGGACACCTGATTTCGGTGGGTGTCTTTCCCGGCGCAAATTTCACGCTTTAACTCCAACTGCCCGCTGTGGTTGAACGCGTGTGTGTGTGCGTTGTGTGTTTTTTTTGTGTGTTGAAGGCCTCTGGCGGTGCAGATATATACGGTGGATTATTCTCAGCATGGACAAATGGGGGAGAGAGGACCGATCGCTGCGCGCACACTCCCGACGCTATAGCGTTGCGCGTTCATTTCCCTGAGAGTCGTTCTTTTTTTTTTAGCTTTCTTTCCTCCTTCTCTCTCTCGCCGCTGCGGCTCAACACCAGAATAGAAAAAAAAAGTCACACATCTGTGGATACGGAGGAGAGCGGGGTGTCGTCGGAGAGGGATGAGAGGAGGAGGGGGCCACTATGAGGTGTGCTTTTTTTGGGAAAAGCCGGAGAGAGAAGACGGACACCGAGAAGCTGCCCTCCCGAGAAACCACTGCGACCGGGGAAGAGATGGCCTAGTTAGACGCTCCTCTTCATCACCACCACCGACCCACCGACAGAGGACGGAGCCGGAGAAGAATCGCATGGACGGGCCATCATCACCATCATCATCCTCGTCATCACCATAAATCCGGTGCTTTGCATCGAGACCCTCAAGGTAAGCCATATGTTCCGCAGACGTGAGCAGAGATTTTTTTTTTATTTTCCCTTCTCCCGTCTATCACGGGTGTCATGTGTGCGCAATGGTGACTTCGCACATTGCGCACGTTTATCCATCTTGACGCACTGTCAGAATTGGGGGGGGGGGGGGATTTTTTTATTTTTGGAGTGTCAATTCTCCTCAAAAAGCACTTTGAGTTGCCATAGCACGTATTTATTCTTCCTTGCAGCAGGACGCCTTCCATTGGCCTTGCCTGTTGACGAGCTGTCACATCCGAACGCGATCGGTCGGAATCAGTATTCTGTCATTCGGGCCATGCTGCCGACGAGAGGACATTCGTGTGATTTAATTGGGAAATCAGTGGGACTGGCCGCTCTTCTCGTGTTGGGGGGGCTCCGGTTTTTCCTGTCTCACTGCTGCTGGTGCTGGTGGAGGTGGAGATTGTTTGAAGAAAGCCTTTATTACATGCGTTAATGGCTGCTTAATTAGACACACGCTGCTGTGCTGTAATGTAACTAATCTCAAGCGATGTGTGTGTGTGTGTGTGTGTGTGTGTGTGTGCGTGCGTGTGCGTGTGTTTGTGTGTGTGTGTGCCAGGGCTCAAACTCAGAAGATGTCTTCTCTCATGAACAAACCCACAACAGCTCTGAGTAACACACACAGTACACACACACATGCACACACACATGCACACGCACGCACAACGTCGGTGCCCTAGAAGATGCAGATAGGATTGTGAATTAAATGCACACACTGATGATCTAAGGGAGGCTCCATTAATATTCAGCGGTGGTTGGGCAGTGCTCAGTTAATGGCAGACAACAGGACCTCTGTTCTGACAGGTCAGGGATGAGAAATGGTGTATTTTCTTTTTCAGGGAATAGATGTGTGTGTTTTCTATCCACGCGGATATATATGGGGCCTGTAGCCACAGAGGAGTGACATTTAAAATCCACCAGAAATCCAATAAAGTGTTTTTTGTAGACTTTGTTGGTAGAATTTGTGGAAGAAGAAGTATGAGT
Source organism: Limanda limanda (assembly GCF_963576545.1). Taxonomy (NCBI): domain Eukaryota; kingdom Metazoa; phylum Chordata; class Actinopteri; order Pleuronectiformes; family Pleuronectidae; genus Limanda; species Limanda limanda. Next base: position 19,437,282 of record NC_083649.1, read on the forward strand.
CTTGTCCGTGTTGGAATTGCTTTGATTGCCTTCAAAGGCCGGCCTCACGTCAGCTTGGTTACTGACGTTTTGGACAGCTACACAAACCGAACAGAATATGGCTGAAGACATGGGGGATTTCTAAGGGCTTCCAAACGTCTTCAAACCAAATTTAGTCTTTGCATCCAAGAGAAAAGACACGGCGCATATTGAAAAGCAAAGAATGGAGACCCAGTACTCAAAATGTGCAGACATATGAAGAGAATCTCAAAATACAGTGTTTCTTGGGAGCATTTAAAAATTAAAAACCCCTTCTTCCCTCTTCGATAATTTTGAATATTCTATTTCTGGAATTTGTTTGACCATGCTCCATTTTGTGTCTCTGTTGCATTTCTTGCATTCAACAGTGAGTGGGCCTGGAGGCTTTGGTGGCATATTTAATATACAGATATTCTTTCGGGACACCGAGTATATCATAAAACACTTAATATAATCAACCAAACCTGTTGATACATGAGTTTTGCCTGTTAAAACTGTTTTTCTAGCTATATAACGACATTTGCAGATTTCTGCATTAAAAAACGACAGTAAAGGGTCGATAAAGTTAATTTCACTGTGACCACATTTTGTCCAGAGCAAAAATAGAAAAGATAAATGTTGTGTAAGAAAAAAATAGAAAGAGCGGCTGCTTAATGGATTGGATGACGATGCGAAGTGTAGACCCAGAGTCCAGCACAAAAAAAATGTGGAGTCTTAATGTTTAATGAAGTATGTTTGGGTAATATGTGAGTGAGGAAGGTAAAGTGGCCAAGAGTGTTGGCTGAGATATTCTCTCACACATGGACATTGAGCTTTCTTAAAGGGGAACAGAGCTGATGTCCAGCTGTTGTGTCATCCATACAGCTGTTTTTGAGAGAGAGCAACTGTGTCACATATCAGTGCTTATATCCATCACCAAGGCCCAGCGTTCAAAAGTGGAGCCCAACCGATATGGATTTCTGAAGGCTGAGGCACATAATGATGTGAGGAAGTAAAACGGTCCGATACTTATATCTCAGCCCATATATATACGTTTAAAAATGTATATAATTGATAATAAGATGTCGTTATCAAACCATTATGACAGAGAAATGTAAGTAAGGCTTGATATTTTAAAGTTTAATACGGTAATTGTAATTTGCCGTCGTAATGTCACAGACTAGTTTTTTGCATTGTAAAATCTTTGGTTACACAGGATTTTTTGGAAAAGACTAATTCATTATTACTTTAAGATCAGAAAAACAAATAGGATACTTGGATTCCTCATTTAGACTTTGATATGTGACATGTCTTCCTGCTGCTAACGAGGGCTCAAAATAACAGGTGATTATATTTATCACAGCTTCCCTTTGCTCTTTGATGCTGCACTGCTGCTGAGATGAATCAACATTTCCAAATGTTAAAAACAAAATTAGCTGTTGCACAGAATCGACGTGTTTAACTCCCTGGACTGCAGCTCGTTGCACGCTGTATGAGCATAGGCTGCATGCTACAGTCATATATGTGCTGTAAGGAATTAAGATGTTAAATTATGGTTAACAGAGGTGTCATTGGTTCCTTAATTTAGTTCTATGTCCACCAGACAATACATTATCAGGAATTTAAAGTTTCTCTGCTTTTGTTTGGGTTTTGGATGGGATTAATGCGTTTTATTGGATTTAAGAAATCAAAATTGCGGAGAAAGTTGCATAAGAAACTTAAAATATGCAGCGATTTGTTAAAGCTAGCTGAAATTACTTTACTTTACTCCTGATGTGCCTGCTACATCTTTTCATCAGCTTGTGTTTTATATAAATTTCCATAATTTATGCTTAATTACAACCTGTTGTTTGGTCACTTTATTAATTTTATTGTTAAAACAAACTCCTCATTCCAAAAACATTAAATTCTGTATCGACCAGTAATTAATAAACAGGTGGCTGTCTAACAAAGACACATTCCCTGATTGGAAGTGCAATTGCGTGATACTTATACATTCTGATATTTGTTGCATTTGCATTTGATATTTGTGCCTCACAGTGGAGGCTAGAGAGATTTTCTGTTCCTGGCCAAACGAAATCTTTGCAGGTATCGCTGGTGAAGACTTGTTTTAAGGATGTTGATCTTTACAGTGAACACATTAGAGGTCATCACTGTTAGAAATTTTCCGACTGAAGTCATTCAAAATAATTCAGACAAAATCTCAGTGTCCACTCCACGACCGAAGCATTGGACTCCGTTGAATTTAAAATAGATTTATAAAGTATGGTATTGCACTATGTGGCACTCAGAGCAGAGGTATCTGATCCTCGTTCTATTTAAAAAAAATAATAAAAACAAGGGAGCCTCTGGGGTTTCCCTGTCAATCCTGTTTTTTTTTTTTATGTCACAACACTGTGAATTGTGGGTCAGTCCCGAGGGGAGTCTGCAGATTGTGCACTTACAGAAAGAGTGTATCATGGGTCCAGAAGGTCCACAAAAGATCCCTTGTGCACTTACTAATTTTGCAGTTTGAGACTTGGCCTGAGTCTTTTGATCTGTATCAGGACCAATTCTTCAAAATCTGGGATTTCTGTTGGACATAGAGGTTTGATATTAGGATGGATGTAACCTGTCGTGTCACTGCTGCAAGGCACCTATTACCATTGGAAGCGGCACGTTTATGGAACAAAAAGCACTTTATGCTTTGGATTTTCCAATACTACCATGTTTAGTGTTTTTAGAATTAGCACAGCTACTGCAGTGGCTGTTCTCGGTGTGTTTGGAATGGCTGTTTGATTGGTTTGTGGTGATGCTGGATGCAGCGTTCTGTCTGAAACAGTTAAAGTGACCTGCAGTAGTTGAGCCTTGGCAGGTAAAGAGATGCTGCAGGACTGAGTCCACAGAACCATGAAGCTGCTCCACTGCTGCTGCACAAAGAGCTGCTCGCCTGTTTTATTCAAAGTTCGGTGAAGCTCGACTCAGAACACAGAACCCGAGCTGGAGAATAAGTTGTCATTGTAACTGTTGCAAATGCGCTCGTTGCTGTGAACGTGTTCGTCGTGATAGACATTGTCACTTCATTGCTGATTTCCATCCGCTGCAGTGACAGAGCATTGGTCGCCTGTTTACTCAAAGATTATTAATGCCAATGGTAACGTGTCAAGTGCGAAGCCGACAAGATAAATGGTTCTAGAGATATGCAAGGCACATACAGAACGGCTGAAACATTAGATTATCGTTTGCCCAAAACAGGATCAAAATCCATCCCATATTTCTGGTCCTCACATGAGCTTTCTCAGCAAGCTATGGCATCTTCACCTGAATCATTGGCTGCATGCCGGATTAGTGGTGCAGCTGCTATAATGGAAGAGGTGGGGGAGATGTTGATTCCTGTGTGAAGATGTCAAGTCAGAGAAAAGGGAGGTTAAAATGACCCAGCTCTTAGTCACGTCACAACCAATGGAGAGAAGCAGGAGAATAGCTCGACCTGACCTATTATCTGCGAGCAAAGTAAAGCTGGAGAAACGCCTGTGCAAATGCCATGGTAACCATCTTGTGCAGCCTCCTTTGAACAATATCACATAACAGTCATCCAGGAGATAAGCCGGGGTGAGTGCCGTCCCCGTCTCGTTCAGTCTGGGGAGGAATATCACACCAATCCCCAGTCAAATATCTGGAAATATAATGTTTCTTTTATTAGCAGCTGAGGTGTGAGCCCATTAAAACAAGCCCACGTGACCTTTAGTGAATCGCAAAGTTCAATTCACCAGGTGTATGATCCAAACAGCAGGCTGTAACAGTCCGTTCTCCGATGTTTGTTTGGGCTGTCAAACACGGCATCCTGATAAAAAAAAAATTTGAATTGTTTCCTTCGAGCGGTGTTAGTCTATCATTGACGAGGATGATCATAATTCACCTTGCTCCTGACACGGTGCAGGCATTAGGCAGCTGGCGCTCTTTATGAAGGTGTGGGCAGCGTTGACATGAGTTACACAGGGGCAGTCGTGGCCTACTTGATATACTGTTCTGGAATGGCAGCCCCATTTGCTATGAGTTAGACGCCTTTGTTTCTGCAGCTTCAGATGGGAATATGATAGCCAGTTAATGCTGCAGTACAAAGTTGGCTAATGCACGTTTCATTGCCTTGAGATAAAGTGAGGAGCTTCGATGCCTGAGCAAATTTTGAGATATGGTGCTCTCGGAAATGTTAATACTCACGTCCCCGTCCCCCCCTCCACCAACTCTGTCCCTCCAGTGCAGAAGTAAACTGTCGCTTTAAGTGGAAAGAACATTGAAGTTTGTGCTGGGCAGTGCACTCAATGCTTTGTGGAAACCCAGTGTAGCTACAAAAGACAAATTTAGCGGCCAAAAGACATTTTTAAGACGAAGCTGTGAAAAGTTTTTTTCACTCAATATGGTGGACGTTTAGTCTTTAATGAACATTGAATCAAAATCTCTGTAAAGGTGCAAAGACGTGCCACTGAGGATTGTATATACTCACCTTTTACTAACAGTACAGCAACACCCTTTTAACCCATTGACACTAAAGGGGCCAAATAATAAAAAAGTGCTCTAAAACCTAAGCATTGTTCGAAAACAACCAAATAAAACCTGTGGGTTTTCTGAAAATGGAATCTGATTAAATTTGTATTGCTCATTGCCTTTTCCCTTAAGAATATTTAACGAGTAAATATATCTGGCAAATTCCCAGAGATCCCCTACTTTTTTCGTGTCTTCCACCGACTGAGCATTGGTTAGCTTGTCAGCAAGCACATCATCCGAATCTTCATTGTTATTGTCAATGTTGTTTTAATCAATGGAATTATGTAATCTGATTCAATATTGCTCCCCTCGCTTTGATTTTCAGCCATTGACACGCAACTTTAAACATTTATTTAGCGGGCTAAGAGTGTTAAAAAACAAGCAGACTATATTTTCCATCTTGATATTCCCATGATATTCGCTTCGCATTCAAGTGTCGGTGACCGTGCTCAAAATATATAATCGTATAATGCTATATACACGGATACAAGTATCTTACATCAGGTCTAAATGGGTTAAAGCCACCTCAGAATCTCTGCCAGCTCCTGGAGGAACAAATGGAGATAGTTAAACGTTATCGTCTGTCCCAAGTGACAGAAAGAGGTTGAGGTATGGATTTGCTATTAACGTGGTAAACTGACCGGTTTAAAAAAAAGACACAGAACATTGTTGTGAGGTCCTGTGTTTCTTGCGGAGCCACAAATCAAAGCGGACTGTACTTGACCTTTAATTAAACATTCAAGCGACTGCCCTGTGTGAGCCCCTTGCAAAAACCAGGCATCCCACAAGGCTACTGTAATTAGTTTTTTTTTTCTTCCAAATGAAATTGCAGGATCATTTTAACAACCCTGTCTCCTGTTTGATGCATTACTGCAGTCAGTGGGTTAAATGACACGTGCCGGCTTTATTCTGCTGATGTGCTTGAACATTTGGACATTTTTTTGTTTTCTAAACTCCTTCAAGTCAGAGAATCAGTGGATCGTATCAATCCTAAACCATGGTGTTGTGCTGTTGCTGCTCCGGTGATTCAGGGCCCAGGGTTAGTCATCTCAGTGGACCCTTATTGTCTGCCCTTGTTAATTCAAAAATACCCATGTTTGCTCCAACAAAAGACCCCTCCACTGAGTTCAGACCAAATTAGTACCAAAAAGGCCTGTACTGATGATTACTATGTTCTGAAAAGGTCGGAACTCAGTTTCAAGGCAGAAAACCTTAAAGTTTGTCAGCAGAGCAAAGATTGGTCTGTAGTTTTCACAATCAGTAGGCTGGGGTAGAAGGGGAGGTAAATAAACGTTAGCTCCAGCAGCTTGAATACAAATTAAAATTGATTTACCTTTTACAATAACATGAGGGAGAAAACATCATCCCATATCATCTAAAAATAAAGAAATGTTCCTCTTACACGTTCATTGCAGTGAATTTGCAACATTTCCTGTGACCTGTTTAAAAACATCCATTTCCTTTTGCATAGCAAAATCATAATCACCTCCACCAAGGAGTTTATCTTTTCACCTGTGTCTGCTGATGCGTCTGCAGCATCAAACAGACAGTACTGAACCGATTTGCATTTAACGTGGCGGAGGGATGAGGCAGGAGTGAGGGATGAGCTCATCACGTTTTCGGGCACATCCAAATTATTTATAATAATTTGTATGTTTTTTCTGTGACGTCTGGTTTATGTTGTTTAGCCTTGATGAAGATCTCTGGGCTCAATGAGTGCCCTTCAAGTGAAGTATGTGTTGAAGAGCATTGTATTCGGTGCGGCAGCATGCTTCTATGCTGTGATACAGTAAAGGGCTGAATAAAATACTGAATTTGAGGAATGAATCAAACAAAATTGGGGGAAAAAAAGGGCAAAACATTCATAGCTTATGGAAAATTGTTTAATCAGATGAATTGTTGCAGTGTAATGTGGCTCACCTCATACCCAGAAACATGCAATTCCACATCATTTAAATTACAGTGATTTTTTGATAATTTTTTATAAGGCTGTTTCTGTGCTAAGGTAGATGTGGCAACTGGGTGGGTGCATCAGGTTGAGGGAGTTACATTGACTTCACAGATATGCATAAAATACAGGCTATTGAGTCCTCTTTGGAAATAATGCCATGTTGTTGTCATATGTTTAGCTAAGACTTCCATTAGCGACCGAGCTAATGGAATGGAAAGCTAATGGGTGTTTTTGTATCAAAACTGGGTTTCCAAGGGGTCTTAAAAAGTCTAAAAATAAAAAATCTCATCTCAAGCCCTAAAAAAGTATTAAATACATGAAAACATTCCATATTTGGTCTTAAAAATGTTTTGGTAGAACTTTATGTTACTGTAACTTTACATTTTTTGCTACTTCCAATTAAGATGCATGTGTAGTTTGTAATATCTCAGTGTGTTTTTTCCCTACTCAAGGATACAGATATTTACACAGTAATTGAACTGCAAACAAGACCAAAGTGGAGCTGATAATTGTCTACTAACACCTTGGTTAGAATTTATCACAGTGTTCAGCTTGGCTGTGGGTTAGGATACAGCAACCTACTGTCTCTGGGTGGATTTTGCAAAAGATGATGTGGTAACTAGAGAGTTGTTCTCTACTTGGCTACTTCACCTTATCTTCACATAAAAGGAGTTTAAGTAATTCTGGGACTCCTCCCATATTCCTTCATATCTGATGTACTTGACACACAGTAGGTCTTACATTTTATTTGTTGTAATCTTTAAAATCCTCAAATTAAAATTATTGAAACCTGCAGGAACCCAGTGTACCTCTATATAATTTATACTTCAAAAGAGCAGGTTACCTTAAAGTGTATTTTTACGGCAAATATTGTTCTTTCCATTTTGGGCTCTTTGATTCGAAGTTTGCTCAAAGATCGTCACTGATACAGTGAGCACATTTTAATCATTCTTTCTTTGTTGCATCATTTCTGATGTTACTAGGCTGAATGTTATTTGTCATGAATAATGGCTGTTTGTTACTTGACTATAACAAAAGGACTTAATTTGATTTATGTTCTGCCTGCTATTCATACGTAAACTGCAGTATTTCAATACCTAGCATAAAGGCAACTATATAGAACGCTACGTTGTTACTTTACAGTATATCCAACGAGAAAACACTTGAGTTTGGTGAAGATCGAGAGACTACACGGTGGTCACCACACTATACAGCGTTCTTGTAAAATGTCAGGTTGCAGAAAGACACTTATATCTGAGCATTCAGAACAATTTAATGTAAATTGATTTCCAGCTGCCATGGGACGAAAATTGTCGTTCACTCAAAGGACAAATCCGAGCATGGCTGCTTCTGTGTGGCGGCAGAGGCAGTGACATGAATAATCACAGGAGTGAGAGAGTGTGAGCTTGTCAGATTATCAAGACCACCTAATTACCTTGTTTCAATCTGATAGGCGATTGTAGGAGTCGACTGATAGTGATCAGCTGATGGCACACAGGATTCCAGGTCTCTCCCTAAACCAATACTGACAATTGTTCAGCCATTGTTGCACTAGTACTGTAGTACTTTGGGTTATCTTGAGTAATCAGGTTTAATGAGGCTGCATTGTGTCTAAATGTACTTTTTCTGAATCAGCTTATAAAGGCAATGGAAACAGGAAACTGAACGTCCTTTCTGAACCTGCCCGTTTGAATGGGCTGTTTGCTTGTCCTGTATTTATGCTCTGAAGCTACTACAGAATAATTCCTTGTCATTAGTGAGTCCTCCTCAAACAGTTCTACAATATATGGTCACTTTTTGAATGTTTGTGTGCTGGACGTTATGTACAGAGCTTTTTCATCCTACCTGGTTTATCTGCAATTAAGATGTTGTTGTCCATGTTTTTTCATAAAAAAAAACTGAATTTGCTTTACTACTGTTCACGTGTGTGGTTTATATAAAAGTTACATCACATGCAGCGGGTCTCCGTGCTCTACTTATGCAACTTACACATCATCAGTGGGGCCAGCCCATCTGTCAAGGTACGCTTCCCACCGAGCGTGACAGTCTTCTTTAGGCCACGTTTAAATTTCAGCAGCAGGTTTTTTTAGTTTTTTCGCTTTGTTTGCGACAGCTTGATTAGCATGGGGAAAATCAACTTGTACGTATTTACTCTGGTGAATGATGAGCTCCAGTCAAAACTCTCCCCAGTGTGAGACAATAAAGGAGGCTTATGTTTCAGATTGTGTGGCTGAACTCTCAGGCTGCTTTCCCATCATCTCCGCAAACGAGCATTGTATATCTATAGGACCAGCTGCATGACATAATTGCATTACACATTGTTATGACTGTCTGTGGTCAAAGATAAATCACCTATTATCCACCAAACATATGAATTTGACTTTTAAAGGTTTCACTTTTTAATTGCCTCCACCAAAGAGGTTTTTCTCTCCTGTCCATTTATTTGTTGGTTTGTCTATAAGCAAGTTTATGCAAAAAAACTACAGGACGGATTGTCATGAGATTTGGTGGATGGATGCGTTATGGGTCAGGGAAGAAGCCATTACATTTTGTTGCAGATTCAGATCTGTGGGCAGATCCAATATTTGTGTTTTCTTTTACTTCCTTTAGCTTTGCGAGATGGGGTTTCTCTGTAAATAATTCATGGATCTTGATACAATAAAAAAAAAAACGACATACTGATATTTATGACTGTGTGCAATTTGGTGCTGTTCCAAATACTACAAATCTGGATCTAGTGAATTTAAATGTGGTTTCTTAATGGGATTGTTGGGCCGAGTTGATCGTCTGTTTAAAAAACTGTCTGCATCTGCAATGATGTACATCTAGATCACCCAAAAACTGACAACAGTGCTTTCCTTGTTTTGAGCCAAGTATATAAATATAAAAGGGCATTTATTTAGTCTGTAGACACACTATTTAATAGGGATTGGACCTGTATACCCAGTGTAAGTGTAATAAAGCATGATCTATTTCATCATTACTCACATATATTCTGAAAATACACATTAAACATTCTTAATGTTTATGATTCTGCAGGACCATCAATATTGGATTATTTCTGCAGGGGATTATCCTCAGTGAAGGTTGATTTTTTCCTCACATTCCACCTTCTTTTCTAACTCTCATTTTTACAATATTAGTACATAACAACTACAGCATGGTTAAAATGTTTACACTGCAACCTAATAAATAAAGACGTTTACATCTTTTAAAGACTTCAGTTAGTCGCGGCGTGGCGGTTACCTCTAAGAGAAGGTGGAGGTGTGCCGTCTGTCTCCTGCAGCTTTCTGACAGCTTTATCTAACAGCTCACTTTGCATGGCTGCTCCTGCAATATTTAAAACTGATCCACTGTCTGGAATATGCCAAAAATAAAACGTTTTGGACTCCCCTTAGTTGAACGAGTGGTGTATGTGAGAGCCGCTCTGCGTTTCCTGTGACGTCTTCAGAATAAAAGCCAGTCCATTTGCTATTTCATTGACTTCATACAGCTCTAATATGGTAGCAAGTGTGTACAGTGAACAGTAAGGTTGTTTTCAGTGAATTAATAATGCACCGGAATATATTCTGCATCATTTCCTGTAAATCCCTGTGTGTAGGCAGCCGAATCCAGTGCAGGAAAGGTGAACTATGCAACTACCAATAGAAAATAACATTTAGATAGATTGGTAATTTTGGTTGGAACACATTGAATAGTGTTGAAAATGTTAACCTTAAACAGTAATGAGTGTGGTGTACCTGTCTGTCACTAACCTCACTAACCAATATGCCTGCCTTCCCAAGTCAGTCAGTCAGTCAGTCAGCAGAATTTCTAAAAAACGACTGAACTAATCTCCATTACGTTTTGTGGCGGTGTTGGGTGTGACCCAAGGAAAAACCCAATACATTTTGGAGAATATCTGGATGGATGGGCATTTCCAGGATTTCTTTTTTACTTTCTTTAACATGGCGAGATGCATTAGCCTTGGTTGAAGTATCCACTCTCTGAATATCCTTCTAGATTGCTACTCTCTGGGATCTCCTGTCGATGTTGCAGGAGAAACTGCATTTACACGTAAAGAGCCCTCTGGTTTATTTTCAGAGGAAAAAATATATAGTGGTGGTTTGCTAAAGATGAAAAACACTATATGCATGTCATCCCGGCCTCTCTGAAACATTTTAATTATTCATGTGTTTGGATACTCAGAACACGACTGGACTACAGCACATTACACCGGCAGTTTGGGAACCAGGTTTCAGCAGCAGGGAATGACACCAACTAAACAAACAAAAGAATGCAAACCCCAAACAATGCCAGTGACTTCAAGAAGAACGAGCGTCCAGTAAGAAAATGAAGGGCTATTACGTGTTGGTTTTATGATTTCAAAAGTAACTTCTAGTATCTGCAGAACCAAAAGCCTCAGCCCTTAATGCTCAGCTTTCCACTTCCTCTCACAATGTTTTCAGTCCAGTGGAGCTCACTGTAATGCTCTCATGCATGCTGTGTAATATACTGGACAAATAAAATGTTTGATTTAGTTATAAGTCACGGAATTTACACTGAGGTATTTCCTGTTCTGATCTGTTTTCCCTGAAATTGGACGGGAAAACAGAGAGGACTTATATAGACAACATCTTCCAATAATGTGATGATACTTCTAATTCTAAAGGTATCATAGATTTTCATTTGGTCCTAGAAGATCTTATTTTTACAGCATTCAACAAATAATAACTTTAAAGTCTTTATTCGATTATAAAGAACATATATTATTTATGAGTGAAAAACATCCAAATCCAAGTCAATGGGTAATTTATCTTTTTATAAATTGTCCGTTTGTAATATAACATTCCATTTTGATTAAACCTTTTATAAACCAGACACACAATCAATATTTACATCCAATATCATCATGATAAAAAAGGATAAGTAATTATTCAACTAAGACTTAAAAAAGGCTTTGTTTATACTGCTTGAGAGTGATGAGGTAATGACTATAGTGATCAATAGGGACCAATTGATCTGGCCGCCAGGGTAACAGTGGCAGTTGGAGTGAATTTTAAGTGGTAATATATATCTATCTGTCTTAAAGTTAGTTGAATCTGCCATTTTCTTTTTTTTACTCTTATTTCTCTCACTCCCTCTTACCTCTGCCAGGTGTCACCACTTCCTGGCATTGATTGTTTCAAATTAAAAGCCCCCTGCAGAGTTATGAAATTGTGATGTTACAGTGCCAGCTATAATTGTGCATCAAAAAAGTGCTGCAAAATGTACAGCACGCAACGGAAACACATAAAAGTCTCATAAAATGAATTTATGAAATAAAAGCAGACATTTGAAAAAAATTCAAGCTTCTCTGGATAACATCATTCATTCAATAAAAAGTTTGACTAGATGTTGGGAACAAGCTTTCTGACCTTGTTAGCTCTGTCACTAAATCGACAACAACTTCATGTTCACCTATTTGTACTCGTAGCCGTCCCTAAAGCATACCTCTGTTGTAGAAGTGTAAATGCTCCATCACAGGAGGTTAAGTAAAAACAAGACGAAGGGGACACAGCTTTGATGGCGTCCTCCATTTTGGACTCTTTAGTTCTCTGCCCGCTCCAAAGGTCAGCTCTGTCAGGGCGGCTTGCCGTCGCTTGATGTACAAGTAACGCGTCAAGTTCACCAAATTTGAACCTGTCCTGAGAAATTTGTATTGATCGAGTTTCCCACTGTGATTATGTTTGTTCGATTTATCTCTTTACTGCTGTAACCAGGCCTTTACCTCTACCATGCACCTTAACAGATACATCCACTACGTCATTTTGTCTCTATATATATCAACATTAATACAACTCCACATTCCCACCTTTCCGTTGCACTTCACTTCATCTAAAATCTCACAGCGCTTCTCTAGCGCAGCCGCTATCTGCCACCAGTGGTGCAGTATCCAGGCTGCAGCTGCTCTCCCCTATCCCCCAAACTGACTGCACACTTGTGTAACAATGGGTATTTTTATGCCAATGTGTGTGTAATATGTCAACCATGTGTGCTCTTTCCAGCCCAGTATCTTTCTTTGTGCTCACGTGATCTTATGTAAGAATGGAGCAGGTGTGGCTGACATGTGTCTCTTAGCTCCACACTGACTTAGGATGTTCCTTAAAGCATATTGCGGTTTCCTTCGGGGAGCGTGGGGACAGCAGGTATAACAAAACGCCTGATTGCAACACATTTTGACAACAACCAAAAGTAAGCAGATGCTAATGATCTGTTTACGCAAAGGGTGAAGTAAAAAAACAAGAATCCCCAAACAATCCCACTGGTGAAATCACAGCACAGCTAGCATGACGTGCATTAGCTTTGATTGTATTGTGTATTAGCTGTTTTGACAGCAGAGAATTGTATTGATAGCGCAATTATTAATTACCTAAAAAGGGAGTTCACCCAGCAACTGGGGGCAGTTTACTAGGAGAAGAATATGACACCAAAAATATAATTTCTCAAGGAATATGTAAGTGAAGAAAACCAAGAGCTGGGATGAGAGATATAAACTAAAGTCTCTGCTGTATTTATTTCTCTTCTGTCTGCTGCACCCGAAAGTCACTTTAACTTTTTTAAATATTTCTTATCATCAGACAAAAAACTGAAATACTAAGTCAGAATATGAATATTTAAATTGTATCTTTAGACTTACACTTTAAAGGTCAAAATGTATATCCACTTATTTCCTCTCTAGTTATGTGATCATCATTTATGCCTCATATTGTTTATTTTTACTTTTAGATGTTGCTGTTACCAACTCTACCAGATCAGCATTTCCTCACCTCTTATATTATTTACGGTTTTGACAATGTTGCTTGTAATCAAAGACTCCGCCTCTGCCACACAGACAAGCTCATGCTGGATAACGAAATCCGGAGCAGATAACCTGCTTCTTAGTACAGATTATAGAGTTGGCCAATGTTAGTTGAAGTGGAGCTGGATTTCGACAATATATCTTGGCTTTTTACAGGCTTCAGGTGATGAGGTGGTGAGAGACCAGTGTTAATATGACAAACACAACAACTGGATTAATGTCTTCATTAGTACACAGGGCCGTTTATGCAGACATTAATGTCCCCACTGTCGTGTTGGGCTGTCAGTGGCTCCTAAATTCAATGCTGATGATGAATTGACTGAGACTAGCCTCATTAAGTAATGCACCCCTGGCAGGAGATGTGAGGAACAAAACATTCACTTTTACCCTTTCAGTACAAAATATAAATAATATATTTACTGTCGTTTGACATAAGTTCTATAACCCATAATTTTCTCGGCTTTATAAAACTTTACAAATTAGTTCACCATCATCCAACACCAGGTTATTGAATAAAGCCAATAAATCCCAGCAGTGAATAAAGAAATATTACAAATATAAAAAGAACATACTGTACTTGTTCAGATAAGCCAAGATGATTGCCTCCTGGAAAAGAAAATATCTTTTCTTTTTAGAGTCTGGCTTATGAAATCACAGTAAACATCCGTGCTGCCTCTCTTCCGACACGACAGAAATCGAATTGGTTTGGAATTAGTCGCGAGGGGAAACTCGAAGGCAGAACGGTTGTTTAAAAAAATATGTACAGCACAGTCGGAAACATATTGGGACGGTGACATGATTTGATTCCACTCCAGCACATTTGGTGTGAAATGAAGCAGTGGTTGTGAGGTAAAAGTGCTGTGTTTGAGCTTCAGAGAAAGAAAGTGGCTCTGATCTCATTGCTTTACATATATAGACCGAATTGAGAGGATGCAGCAGGACATCGATCGTGAGCATAAAGAAAATGCAGCCAAGGAGTTTTTTGGAGCCAAGCCTCAGTCAGACCTTAAACCAACTGAGCACTTACTGAATCCCAGACAGAAGGTGAAAGCCCGTGAAACAAACAAGATGTGAAGATGTCGATGAAAGTGTTTTAATTTCATCTTAAATATCAAAGAATAATGTCTCGCTGTCATGCAGTCACGCTACCAATAAAGACATTGATGTATATGCATATCTTGGCAGCGTTAGTGTTAGATGTAATTCCATGAACATGTTATGGTCTAATCATACACACATAGATTTTTACGAGATTTCCATCAGGTTTCATCTTCAGCTGCCAGGCCATTTTCACAAACTGCCAGTATGGCGGAGCTTTGAGAAAGAGGATTAGAGGATGAGCCGTAACTTGACATTAAGCAAACCACTTAACCATGCATGTCGCCCCTGTTGCCTTAACCTGCCTCTATTTTAGCCATGACGGTTATGTTCCCTCTGTTCCCTGTCATCGCTTCGTGCTGCTGCGTGCCCTCTTTGAAGCCATCCTCTTCTCGTGGCCTCTTTTGAACTCACATGTTTGGCTTTTTTCTTCCGCTTTCACAACCATGCACATTTTCCCCTCCCTCGGTTTTGCCGGGAGCAGTACGAGCGTGCAGCCACCAAAAAAAGACACATGGATGAATTAAATGCAAACTAACAGATACGAGTTAACCTTGACCCTAAAATTGGGAGGGACATTTTTTTAAAACCTCACTACTCTACAACAAAAAATGTGTTTGCTACTGCCGGTAAATATATTAGTTTTTGGCTGAAAGTTGTTGTCTTTCATTAAATTTCAATTATCTAATTGTTCGATTACTAATTCCATTTGCAAAATTCCGTTAGCAACATGCTACGAGGTGGATCACTTTGACTAAACCATAATGTTCATTTTATTTTACGTGGATTTAACTTGAAGCTACACATCGCAAGATTTGTTCTTTACTATAATCTGGCTCCCCCTACAGGTGGGATGTGTAACTCACTGTCGTAAATACGAGTTGCGGTCTAAGCCTCCATTTGCACACAGCTATGCACACAAGCATTTGTTGGCAAGCTGACAGAGAAGAAACTAACAATGTCAGAAGCCAATAAGCCACATTTGACAAGATAGAGATTTCATCCAAAGCCTTGTTTGGCTAACTTGCTAAACCTCTATCGAAATAGATTTACTTGGCAAACTAGAATGACGACAACTTAACTTACACAGCCCGATGCAAGCAAACAAAACAGCACAAGACATAGTAAACAAGAAACAATTGGATTTATCGACCAATAAGATCGACGGCAGGTCCCTATCTGTCCTTCATCCTTTGACCTCTTCTCGCCAACAAGTGAAATATTCTCTGATATGCACTCTTGTTAGATTTCTTACTGTTATTTTCTCTTTTCCTCTTCTTTCTTTCCTCCAACAATGTTCTCTTCGTTTTCTTCAAAATCATTTTTAATCTGTTATTTTAAAAATTATAATAGCAAGTACTAACATAACATCTGATCTGCCCTTCCATTATCTATTCCTCTTATCCTTTTGAGAGTCTCGGGAGCTAGAACCAATCCCAGCAAGAAGTGGGGTACACCGTGAACAGGTCGTCATACCTTAGGGTTACTGACTGAACAGCAAAGTCCTTTCCGCAACACTACGTTTGGTATATTTTTCCTAGTGCCAACGTTGCAATGTCATTGTGAATAGCAGCCTGTCTCGATTATTTTAAGACATTTTATTCCATCAAACTTCCTTCACGTCCTTTCTTCAAGTACTGGAAGGGGTTTTTGCTGGTCAGATGGATGTGGCTGTCAGGGCCAGTAATGAATTAGTCAGACTTTCAAAATGTTCATAACACACCCACGTCCAGAACATGAGGCGCGCAGTGACAGTGCATTACTTGACAGCCCTCAGACAAATGGGATACACTGGGAACCACTGAGCTGTCAACCAATGCACCGGTGTAGCTCCTTCAATCTAGAGGAGGCTGAAGCGCGACGCAAAATGTTTTGTGCAACTCTGGTTCGGTGTCGTCACTTTTCAATGATCATATTTCAAGTAGGCTAAAGCAACATCTGGCCCGTAGCTACATTCAGACTTGTGAGTTTCCTGTCAGCCTGAGCTCCTCGGGCTCTTTTGACTCTCCTTCAGTCTCGAGTCAAGAATAAAGCTGATTGCAGTTTTGCTGGGGGGGGGGGGGGGGGGCTTAGCGTCGTACGTGCCCGCCTGAGGATTGAAGCTAGTTAATTCTGTGTTATCCTGTAAATCTCCTTTTTAAATTGCACCCCTCTAGACACACTTTTATGTGTTGTCTTCATCTTTGAAACCACCTTTCCCTTTTTTCCTCGCTCAACAAAGATGATCATCGGCATCATTATTATTATTATTATTGTTATTATTTTGCTTTCCACATTTAGCCGGACATCCGCGAGGATGGGCAGTCATGTTTATATGGCTAAGCTGCCATTTCTGTTTAATTCAGTGGGCCATTCTATTCTTAAATTAGCTTTAGGCTCGGGGCAAAGCAGCTGTCAGACTGCTCCCTCAAACTGTGTGCATTGCCCAGAGACACCTATGCACACGCTAACACAGCTAGCATTTCACCTAGATTATCGCTAATTAGTGTGTCACCAGATTGTGCACACTGCTTTTGCTTCATCATGACACATCCTCCCGCTCACAGTTACCAAACACACAGACAAGGCAGATAAATAAAAAGTAGCAGCCCCCTAGAGGCGGTTGCGTTCACTCATACCAGGGGTGTCTGGCCAGTAGCTGTCGACACATCCTCCTGCGTTTGCGTGCTGGTGTGGAGCATTGTAAGATAAAGGGGTTTTCCATGTGATGTGCAGGTGTTAAGCAGAGAGAACAGTGGTGACCAACAGCAACATATTGATTTTCTGGTCCAGCACTGACGGAGGGCCTTTTGTCTCAACGTCTCCTATCTGCTCCCCCCGCCTGCTGCTTTATGATCCCCGCTGCTGCCGCTGCTTCACTAACATGCATTGATGCTTCTCTATGGACACGTTTATTGACCTCTACTCAAACACGTGATTTATTTTCTCACTAGGTATTTTCAGATTGTTAATTACTGGGCTGCAGTCACGGAGCAGTGCAATCAAGAAATATGCAGTAATGACATTTAGCTGTTTTTGACCCATGTTTTAAATTGAGGTTGGCCTCTGCCGCTCACGCAGGATCCGTTCCGCGGAGCTGAGGTGTTCGCAGTCACTTCTTGGGTTAACTGCAATTATATTATGTGTAAAGTGTTTCTTCCTTGTGGATATTCCCACATTCTTTTGGGCTGCAGTGTGATGAGGATGGGGGAAGCGGTGGCAGATGGAGCGGCTGTGGTATCTGATTGAGCTGCTTTTGGTGTCTAGAGAGCTTATGGTAAATAGAATAAATTGTGGGATGAAGCTCGCAGCCCTCTTCAGCACTAGCAATGCGGCGGTTCTCCCCAATTATAGGGTCATCATGAAATTAACACTGTGACAAGAACTTCCAAGCGGAAATGTTTATTTTCCCACGCAGATTAACATGTATTTGGATATTTGTGATATTTTGCAGAGGGATTTAATGAGAAATCAAGAATGAGCGTCTGGGAAACGAGATGTAATTTAAATAAATGTCCGTAAAGGATTTCACGTGAAGTATATGCAGTATGTGTCTGTCACCCAGACCCAGTGACACTGTACTTACGGATCAAAGACAAAATAATACCAATGCTTTGTAAAAATGTAGTGGAGATATTTTCTGATATGGAGTGGAGTAAACAAGAAATGTAGCTAAACAAAATCTTCTTCAGTAAGGTAGAGACACATGAAAAATGTACTTAGAGCAGTAGTATAGTATTAGAAATAATACCTATTACATTACACACAATATATATATATTTTTTATCAATAGTAATGTGGATGATAGCTCACTGCATGAATAGTTACACTTTATCGTGCCTTACAATTTCTATGGACACTAATATCTTGAAAGATATTACAACATAAATATGTATCATCTCAGAAGGTTCCACATTGATCCTATTTATATAATCCTAATGTGGTTTAAAGCTCGATTGACATAAAGTCTACCAGATCTCTGCCTATTACCGTCTGCAGCCTGTCTCTTGTCTTTAGAGACTTAAGTCTTCATTATGTAACACGTCAAAATAGTAGAAGACAAAAAAAAGTTGTAGGGGCTGTTTGATGTAATTAAAGTACATTTTAAGTGACATTATTTTTACCTAAAATATTCATAAGAGCTAAAACTAGATGATGAGTCTATAAGCAAATGAATAAAACGGGATTCTTATTTACAGGAATAGGCTGTTACAGCCCTCGCAGTACTCCATTTTAAAATTGAACTAGTTTGCCTAACACTAGATGACGCCTAGCTCCTGTTACCTCAGCATCCTCCCAACTTCATACAGTTGTTACAGATCACAATGGAGAGAAGATGTCAGACTTTTCTAGTGGTGGCTTTTGAGTAAATGGATTCTGATATAATACTGCACTTTGCAAGAGTGTCAGCCTTTTCTCCACTCATCCCCTATTCCTACATCACCCAGTGCACAGTCTGTCCAATCGGGGCAGATTCTGGACAGCTTCAATGTCTAGGATGAAAAGAGGATGAGGCCCTTTTGGCTGAGCCTACGTATGCAGCTTGACAAGTGTAATCTTGGCTTCCGTTTCAGGAAACACTTCACCATTCATCAGTAAGACAACATATTCATAATGTCTCTGAATATCTGTTTTTAACCAAAAAGGTATCAGCCGTTTTTATTGTACCTGCAAGAGGAGTCATTCCCTGCTGTATAAATATCTTACTCTTACATCAAGCTGAGTGGTCAGGGCCAAATCACATGTGAATGCCTATCTAGCTTATTTCTAGCCCTCGTATTTACTAGGGATGTAATAGTAAACACAAATCACAGTTCTGGATTGTACTTGTGTTTTGAGGTACAGCAAAATCAGGAAATACAAAACTTAGGTCGAGTTCGGACACAAAATAGAGAACACCAATCAGTGTTTGGGTTGGCTCGGTTAGTTTTCTCACGGTCGGGTTCGGAGCTGGGTATGCACTGCACTTGGGGAAACACAGAGTTTCAAATCGAGCTCCACGCACACAAAAAGTTCTCCATGAGCAGTAGCTGAACATTTTCTTTTGACAGAATAATCCTCCTGCTGCTGTGGAATAGATGTGTGACCGAAGCAAGAGCCCTTGGGTAGCAATGACAAACTGAGTTAGCTTAGCATAAGTGATGTGCTGATGTGGAACAAGAGAAAGGGTTATTTTTCAGCTCCTTTAATAAAATGTAGGGACTTTATTACTAAGGAAGTACTCAGTGCCTCTGAGCTTTTCAGATTGTTAATTGCTCTACCATCAGTAGCAAAGGAATCAATAAAGTCGGCCACTTTGTCAGGTTGTCCCCCGGACTCTGGTCGTAGAAGGTATGACCAGATTATTCCAATTAAGGGGTGACACGCTGTGCTGCCACATCATTTATTTCCACAAACAGCTAAAACAAAGGGAAGACAACCGTAGCATATGTCGGTTCAGAGAAAATAATAAAACCCACAATATGGGGAAATAAAATAATGTGGATTTACTTGGAAAATAACCCTTAATTACAAAAGGGATGTAGTCTTTCCCCTTAGATATCAATGGATAGGAATGGAATATTGTGTCTATACATGGTTTAAGGGAATACAACATATACAGCCACCAGAGCTTAGTTTAATTTCAGTACTGAGAGATCCCTTTTTTCTCCATCAGTGACAGTAGATCGCAGACAAGCAAGTTTAGTCAAAAACTCAGCGCTCTGTTTCTGGCTTGCTAAGCTGCTTGTTATCCACAGATGTTGACTAGTGGAGGAGAGCGGTTTGACAGCTGAAGTAGTGCATGTAGTTTTAACACTCACATTGGAAACAAAGCAATATAAAATCCCAGGACAAGCATTTTCCTCAAACCACTCCGACCATCCCATTTAAACATCCTCACAAAAGTGTCCCACTGGCAGAGAGTCATTACCTCCGCCAACGGCTCCATCTGACAGGACTACCTATTATATAAAACAAAACAGAAAAACAGACTCATATCAACCTGGCAATGTTTTTTTTTTTCAATTTGTCCCACTTTATGTGCTGGAGATGCACGATCAATGCCAGTTCAGCTCACGGATGGTTAACAGAAACAGATGTTAGGATTGTTAAGCTAGCACCGTTTGCCAGTCACATGTGAGAGGTTGAGAACACACCAATTTGTTCTCACGGTCGAGTCTCTACTCGTATGCAACATCTGATGCCTCAATAGATTTTACACATGTGTGCACGTGTGTGTGAATGCTGCTCATGCAGTCGGGGGGTGGGGGGGGTTGTACAGAAAACAATGTGACAGGCTGTAGACACCTGACCATACCTAAATTATGCCAGTCCTGATGGACATGCATGCATCCCTGGAACTACTGTGCATATTGAATGTGCTCTAACTCTGGGCCTGTGCTGAATGTTCAGTCATATTAACCAACACATTACAAACACAGACACCTGTTTTAAAATCAGTATGTGAATATAGCAGATGTGAGCCATAAAGTGACAGCAGCTGTTGTGTAGTCTGAACTACAAGGACATGCAGGATATAGACAGTATCTGTATGGTTTATATTGTATAATTATTGATTTGTGTGTGGTTGTGTATTTCAGTGCGTCTTGATCTTATCATGTTTCAATAGTCTACTTTTTCTCATTTTTTGGTTGTTCCATTTTCTTTTCTTAAGGTTAAATATTAGGGATTTTGTGATATCTAGTGGTGAGGTTTCAGATTATAGCCGACTGAATACCCCAATCCCCTTTGTAGCATGAAGGGCGAACCCGCGGTGGCGTAAACGCTTGTGTTTAGTTTGTCCATTCTGGGCTACTGTAGTTAATAAAAAGAATGTCACAAATTACTATACTATTTATTGATTTTGTTGATTTGTTGAAACTGTTTTACTTGTGCACAAATTGCCTTGTGTGGATTTGATCTTATTTTTCACTAATATATCATGTAATACACATTTATTACCCTTTTCAGTTTCTTTTCTCTCTGTACTTTTTTGTCAAAAGTTAGATGAGAAGCTTGACACACTACCACACTCATATCTGACTGCTGTACAGCCGGTTAGCTTATTATAGAATAAAGGGCTAACAGCTATCCTCTGTATGAAAGTAAGAAAATCCAAGTAGCTTAAAATCTCCCAAATTAAAGGGGAGCTCTGCTGATTTTGCACATCAAAATCTGTTTCTAAGTCTAGTGTCTCCGGTGCTGCTGCATCAGTTATTATCCTTGTCCAGTGCGAGCTCGGCAGTGCAACGCTAACAAGAGCTCTTTTAACAAATCGTACGTCACACCAAAGAGAAAAATGACAAGTTGTGGTGTCGTGAGGATTATACGCAGGACTATTTCTAGAAAGAACCTGTTAATTAGTGATATTTAGAGGTGCTGGACAAATACGTGCTTACTGTTTCCCCCAGTTTACATTCTTAATACCGAGCAAAGCGGAGAGATGTGACAATCGCATCGATCCTCAGAGCCTACCTTGACTGGGGAAATAATAATGAACAAAATTCAGATAAACAATTTGTGGGAAATAAGGACGCTCTCTCACTGCGTCGCCTCCTATTCCAAATAAGTCAAGTGGGTTGTCTGGATCACGCAATCGTACCCCCCCTCTCACACTGACTCTTTGACAACACAGGGTATAAAGCCATGTACTGTGTATAATTCACATTAATCTTTTTCTAAGTTGGATTTTCAGCTCGACTACGCGTGCACAGTAACTCTTTTTAATAGGGATTCAGGGTGTCCTGACACATCTTACCTCCTCCTCAGAATGTGCAGAGTTGTCATAAGAAGCAGTCACTCAGAGGGCTTTATGAACTGAGCTTCTTTCCAGTCAGCTTGTTACTGTTTTGCTCTACAATGAAGCAGACTGGCGCTCACATCACTAACTTTGAACATCCTGTTATGTAGCACAGAATCTTTGTGTTGTATTTTACTGTTGTCCCCTGTGTCTGCTGGCTGCCAGTGGAGTGTGGATATTGCAGGGTTGAGGGTGGAGGGATGAGGTGGCATTCAACCAACAGTTAGCACCACATAAAGCCTTTATCACACCTAAACGGCTCTGTCTCCCAAAGCCAGAGTGCGATAAGCACTGCCCATTCATCTGTAATGATGTGGAAGCAAGAACCCGACTGAACTGAGTTGAGAAGGAGAGGCTAACTCCGAACACAGTGTGGATGGCTGAAAAGGATGCAGGGCCAGCAGGGTTTAAGCTTGTTTACCTCTCCGAATGATGTGTGAACATGCTTTTATTTATTCTGCGTTCTCTGCGGGTTGAAGTTAATTTCAAGACAAATGTTGCTTTACACTTCAAACTACTGTAATTATCTGGAAGACGAAAATATGAGGCAGTGGCCACATTACACAACAGTAACTGAAAAAGTTTCCCTTTGGACTGCAAATTAAGTTTTTGCAACGAGACCAAATACTCTTCGGCTATTAAACCTGCTCATTGTAAGCTTGTCTTCTGAGGTAATCATTTACAAAACCCATGAGTATCCAAGTTATGCGTCTAAATTGGGAACCTGTGTTTCCAATATTCATCATAGCACGAGAAGGAAGAATAATATTTGGCCAGAGCATTAATCATAGTTATGTACCATAATAAAATTTATAGTCAGTGTTTGGCTCTCTCCACAGTTTGCACCCCCATTGTGGCAGGGGGTGGTGGTGATATGATCACAACTTTACAACTCTAAATGCAGCCGTGCGTTTGCACCCAAAAGTTTACACCACAGCAGGGTAGTGTCACACGTGTGATTTAAAGTCCCCTCCAAATTTGTTGCAAGGGTATTGGCAGTTCCTTTTATTTTGTTTTACAATAAATACATTTGGTTAAAAGATGAATTTGAAACATGGCTTCAATCAATTTGTATCGTTTGACAAAGAATCAGGCTCTGGTGACAACAGCTGATGTTTTGGGGCTTCCAGTGAAGATATCCGCAGATATCCAGGTTCACCAAACACCGTTTACAGTCTGCATTCAGTATCTCACGTTTTGAATAAATGTGACTGAAGCATTGCCGATTCACATAAAAACAAAAAATACATTACTGATTCATTTCTACTCTCAGTTCATTATATCTGCATGGTTTGCTTCTGTCTTTGTAGATGTATCACTGCTCTTCTAGAATTAGCAAACCCGGGCCACAACAGAATTAAAATTCACCAAAGCTAATTCAGCACAGATGCTGGAATTCTCACTGACATCAATATTTTCAGGTTGAATCGATCATCTTCAAGATCACATGACACAACAGATGTCTCGGTGTCTGTCGGAGGGGAGTTTAACCACAGGGTATTATAAATGTACTATAAAGGAGTCGTCCGCAGTAAAGTGTCGTTATCCTTTCTTTTACGAGCTAACAGACAATTCATCTTGGTTAAAATTGTCTCACCCATTTTGTCCTCCTGTGCCTTTTTAAACACACTGACAGGCCTTAACGATCACACTGTTCGCACACACTCACACACACAAAAACACACCGACTCAAACCTGCAACCTGTCTGTGTCTTCCAGGTGTAATTGGCTCGCTGACTGCAGCTCTGGACCCATCAGGAGCGTTGAGGAGGAAGACGGATGAGACCACAGAGTCTACCTGAGAATGCTACCTGACCCTCCGCCTCACCATGTCACCCTAGGAGAACCGTTAAGCTGTCCCTTTTCACACACCCTCTTTTTGCCTTTGTTATCCCCCATAACCCACTGAGCTTGTGATCCCTGTCTACATCCTAGTAATAGGACTAAAAGAGCCTTTATTTTGGACATGTTGTTTTTTCCTTTCAATGCTGCCAGCCACCAAGGCTATGGTGGGAAGCATCATTATACTGCTCAGCAGATTGCTAATCTCTGCCTGGTGTGGCTCTCAGGACTAGCGCTGCACCTGACCCTCTCCTCGTGTCAACGGGTTGACCTGAAATACCCCATAGTGTCCACAGGCTATGGAAAGGTCCGTGGTATCAGGAAGGACCTGAGCAATGAGATCCTGGGCCCAGTGGAACAGTACTTAGGAGTGCCGTATGCCACGGCACCCGTCGGCGAGCGGCGCTTCCAGCCTCCTGAAGCTCCAGGCTCCTGGCAAGAGATCCGCAATGCCACCCAATTTGCCCCTGTGTGTCCCCAGAACGTGCACGGGGTTTTACCAGAGATCATGCTCCCTGTGTGGTTCACGGACA
Organism: Limanda limanda; assembly: GCF_963576545.1. Taxonomy (NCBI): domain Eukaryota; kingdom Metazoa; phylum Chordata; class Actinopteri; order Pleuronectiformes; family Pleuronectidae; genus Limanda; species Limanda limanda. Next base: position 19,461,806 of record NC_083649.1, read on the forward strand.
ACCTGGATGCTGCAGCGAATTATGTTCAGAACCAGAGCGAGGACTGCCTATACCTCAACATATACGTGCCCACTGAAGACGGTGAGTGACACTAAACTCGTTTACTAGCTACAGGAGTAGTCATGCTGCCTCTACATATGAAAAGAGGTTTTTGTGTTTCAAACAATCTATCCATTACTGTCCATGTACCTCCATATGTCCTTTACATTGGGATTGTTGATATGCAAAAGATCCACTTGAGCGTAGAAGTCTGAGTTATGACAACAACAAACATGTCAATGGAGGAGGAGTTTGTGATAGTGTCAGTCTTAAGAAACAGGCAACAACAGCTGTTTGTCAATGTGCCAAGGCAAAGCTACATCGTATAGACGCCTGTAGTTTCTTACCAACTCGCAAAGTATATCCCCTGAGAAGTTACGCCATCGTCGAAATTCCTTTCTTGATTCGTATGCTCATCTATTATGAACTATTGGCTTCACTTCCCCTCGTGATTTCCGGTGCTACTGCTCTATTTTGTCTGTTTTGTTTCTATCCACGCTTTCAGAAGACATACAAAACTACGGACGCAATTAACCCAGGGTAGGATAGAAGTCTCTTTAGGCTTTTGTATAGGTATCTAGCAATTTTGTATATGAATCCTATGTTGTACATAAATTAGCCGTTAAACTGCTCTTTTGATTTGGCACAGGTCCAAAAAAATATACATCAAACAGAGAGAAAGTCTGAAAAACACTTCTACTTTTAGATCATTTTAAAATATATATTTGTGTCACTACTTCCTGGAATAGTGTCATTTTGATAAATTAGCTGTGATTATAATCTGTGGAATGAAGCCAACTGGAAAGAATATACTGATAAACCTCTGTGTATGTATTAACGCCAGTCTCAGTTATTATTGGTTAGTTAGTTAGTATAATACTGTTTGAGATGCAGTCACAAACAATCTTCCCTCTCAGTCGCTGAGGCAATTAGATTCACTTTACTTTTATTGCTCATATTTAATTAACTTTAACATTAAATCAAATATTTAGAACACTACTGAGCATGTTCCATTGCCGTTTTGTACCAATTAGCCACATTGTGACATGCAGCATTTTTGACTTGACTTAACACTAATTTGTTTAAATCATCCATGAATGTTATATCTTCATCATTGTAATTGTATTAGCTTGCTAACATTAACCTTTTGCATGAGCACCGCAGAGTAAGTCACACGTGTTTGGAGTGACTGAACAAAGGGAACCACTGATGTAGTAAATCAAACAGTGACTCCCTGACACCATTAACATTTTGTACCTTCAGCCTGTACAGGAGGGAAATGATACTGATACTGAAAGCCCCTGTATTTAAACATTTTCTATGAAACGGGGGAAAAAAGAGGGTACTGTTTTTTATATTCTATTATCTCTTTATTATTATCTATTACCTTTTTTGTTTTGTTTTAGTCCTTATTAGCGTCTACTTCTACTGCAGGAAGATGCAAACATCAGAGTAGACGTGTATATCATTACTGTCCTTGGACATTTTTTACCTTATTTATTGATCAGCCATGGTTCTTTCTTCTTTCACGTTGCACTGTAATTTAAATCCAATCATGACTTGTGGATGAAAGAAACCAAAGAAACCTTCACAGCAACACAAGCACCCTTCAAACTCCAGCTTTGAATATATGAATATTCACAAACACAGCTTCTTCATCAGATATTGAAAACCACAGTTAAGGAGAAGTAATTATGATGAATAAATTAATTTCCTGCCATGAAAAAAACTCATAAATTAACATCATCAGACCCACATGCGGTGTCTCAGCTCGGCTTCCCCTTCCCCTCTGGGACCAGCACCTTGCAGGTCCATTCAAGAGCCTCCCATAGGGAAAAAAAAACATTGTTTATCTTTAATAGTCAACTAGTAGCTTATCTGGACTTATCTGCATGTTTGTTTAATCATGCAGCTGAAGGACTAACATTCACATTGCCATAAGTTCCATAACTGTTAAATAGAAGCAAAACAGGCTTCTGTATAGCTCACATACAGGATTTAAGCTGGCAACCTCATTTGTCAAGGATGTATTTTCCAGTGTGGCAGTTTGTATTGAGCTGCACACAAAGAGCTGTAATTAACTGTGTTGTTAGTATTGGTGGCATGTGGCTTTAAACCTCCGTGACCGCTGGGTCGGGACGCACGTGTCAGTTTCATGCTTTGACTTACTCTTCACGCTCGTGTTGCGTGGATGCTGCACAGTGGTGTCTGTGCTTATAGGCTTTGAAAACGAATGCTGTTGTAGCAGCTATAGGTTAGTAGAAGGGTAATAGAAACAATTCTATAACAAAAAACCTTGTGAAGGCCTCATAGGAGGAAATAGTACAAAACTGAAGATCACAATGAGGTAAAAAAGCACAAAACAACCGTCGACAATGAGATATTTATATTTGTATTGCTAAGCTAAATTGGAAGCTGAAATTGAACATGTTAACTGTTGACGGTACAAAACTCCACAGACATTGACATACCTATATAACATAATGAATAAAATAGCACCCATCTTACCCATCTCATCCATTTACACCCATTGTATCCAAACATTTGCTGCACGTCCCAGCATAGGAATCTTTTCACGTGATATACAGCCTCGCTTTCGCACCTTCAGCTTTAGCAGAGTTGAGGTGGCTGCAAGCTAACTATAGACAAATGTCACAAGCTCACCAGAGATATGTTCACTAAGCACGTGGGCCCGGGGTGTTAATGTTGCCTGTTAGCATAACAGCTCTTGCAGTGCATAGCTCAGGCACTGAAATCTGCATTGTGATTCTTAGCGGTGGGTACTGGATGTGTAGCGGGTTTTTGGTACCAAAGACAACCTTGTTAAGTCCTCCAGGGGGGAAATTAGTCCAAAATCACTTTAAGGAAAAACCTCCACCTGTTCATGGGTGATCTGGGTGTAATTTGTGCATGAATGCTCCTGTGGAGAGTGTTGGAGAAAGCAGATGGGCAGGTATAAAAGAACACTGGAAAAATGTGTATCTTTGCATATCTTGCTCAAAATACAATCTTAAAAAAGTCTATTGTTAATGGGCTCACCTGAGACCTCAGTTCCCTAGAAAACACGTTCATGCATCACTGCGGCTGCTCATCATTGCTTCCACTTCTCAAATGACGATTAGCTTCAGTCCAGACAGAGTTGTTTTGCTTGTTGTTTTTAAAATAACAGCTAAAACTACTCAACAACCGTGTGTCGGCATTGCATTTCATTGATGCTCCACAGCCAAACACACAGTTGGAAACAGATGAATTGCTAGTGCAAATATCAAGTGTAAAGTGACTAGACTAGAGGACAGCAAAAAATATTGTCATGTGATTGAAATGACCCTGAACATGTTGGACAGCACACAATACAAAACAGTTGTACAGTATGAATGCTGTACACTGCATATGCCTCATACTCTGAGAGGATGGTAGAGTCTCCTGTGATATTCCCTGGAGAAAAGATGTGCAAATGAGTGAGACAGATTTTACATGTAGCCCCGTGTGCTTGTCAGAATCTGTCACTTATTGTCAGGGGTCAGTGCTTACACAAGGCTGATGCAGTCTCTGAGGATCTGTTTTGCCTTGTGTGTGAGGGAGAAAAATAGAGACTGAGGGAGAGTGAAAGTGCCCCTGAAATAAAACACTACATTTCTCACGTGCATGACTGTTGTCACTGTGCCTCAGATTGTTTACATGGTGTTAAACTTGCAGTTGCATCAGACAGCAGCAGGTTTTGAAACCTGGATTTAAACGGTAAGGATTTCTCAATGACATCAAATGTTCATGTCTAAACAAACTGGAATTTTAGAATTATTAAAAGCCGAGCAGTCAACTAATGTGCTTCATCAAAACTCTGACAGTTTGATCAAATGTGAGTGGCAGTTCATTAGTTGGGGTTTGTCTCTATTTTTTAAATAAATGTACAAATATGATAAATTAAGAGGTGCTTTTAAAACACAACACAGCTCTCGCTGGTGATGTCACTGGTCATTTCCTTGAAAAAAGGTAATCAATGTGGCACCTGTCAGCCTTCAGTGCTGCATGAATGTGTTTATCGGCCCTAGCAATGTATCTCCAGTGAGTAGTGATGTCCAGACTGAAGCTGCTTGCAGACATGCACCGAACTCCAGATATTCATCAGAGTTCAGAGCTTAAAACGGCTGAAGGAAGAACTGCTTTTAAACTGCAACCCAAATCATGTTTGTGTAAAAAGAAGTTTTCGATGTCCCACCTTTTGGCCTTCAGATTAACCTTCATGTATTCATCTGCTCTAGTAACGTTTCACCAGCGATTGTCACGTAAAGACTAAAATATATCAAGAAGGATTGCTTTGATTTTATTTACAGACATTCATGCTCCCCAGAGGACCAGTCTCACCAAATTTGCCGATCCCTTGACCTTTCCTCTAGCGCCACCAGCAGGTTGACATTGTTGTTTTTTTTATTTTCTTTTTGGATAATGTCTCTAGTATCAGGTAGATTCAGCTGTACTTTGGTAAATACATTCATGGTGCCCAGATGACGAGGCCTAATCCTTTATCTCAAGTGTCACATTAAGGCATTTGTGGTTTTTCAACTATTGGATTGATTTCCCAAAAATGTGATTATGCACATCCTCCATTTTAGCAAACATAGAAGCATTTCTGCTGCCAGAGTCCAAGTCTGCAGCTGCCCAAGACCATGTCCATCCTTTAGTGTTTTAGCTAAATTAAGCTTTCTTAGCTAGCAACTAACTTAATTCCACATTGAGCATGCTTAAAGCCCGGACGTCGATGCTTTGGCAGTGAGGAGTTGCATTCCCACCCACAGCGGATATAGATGGGCCAGAATGAATTGGCAGCACAGATGCATACACAGCCTGGTTCTGAATGTTTTTATTGCCAGATCTGGCCTGCACGACTTGATTTTGATGCATAAATCTCCAGAGTGCAACATCACATATTATCTCTCTTCTACCTTAAGCACCCCCCCTTCCTCACTCCTGCTATATCTGTCTCAGACCTAGAAATACTCTTACTAAACATTACTCTGTGGATGAAAGCAAATTGCGCAGCTCTCTTTTCTTTCTGCATCTGTTCACCCCTCCTGCTCTCTCCTCTCTGAAACCATCCCTGCGTCTTCTCCTCTCCTCTCCTCTCTCTCCTCCATCTTTATGCAGATGGCAGCAAAAGGGGTCACTGTTCTGAATGCAAATGAACGCTTTCCACCCCCCCCCCCTCTCTGGGCCACCTCTACCGCCTGCTACTGCCTCGGCTCAGATTAAACACAAATAACTTCTCGGGAAAATGTAAATAACAACAATGTTCTAGTGGACTGAAGAGTGAGTTTTATACTCCCTATTTATCTCTCTCTTGCTTCCTTCCTCCTCCTCCAGTGTTCGCCCTAACTCTCCTGTGTGGCCAGGCTGCTAGGCAGTAGCACTGTCTCACTGCATTCCTATTTTCCCAAGACACTCCTCAGCCAAGAGCCTGAGATCCTTCATTTTTATTGCTGCTAGAGCAGCCATTTACCGCGCCTTTATTAAAAAACATATTTCAGGAGGCAGGAGAGTGGAGGCAAAGGATGGAGCTGGAGGCTGCGGGCACGGTGGAGGGGATGGAGAGCCGAGGGATGGGACTGCATGTGCTGGAAGCTGCTGCCTGGATGCAGGGGAGAGGGTGGTGGAGAGGTGGGGGACCCAAAGCTGTGTCTGACACCTTGTCAAGCAGACAGGCCACCACAGACATGACATACTGCAGCTTCATCCCGTTTACTGCACTGAGGAAATGGAAAGGGACGGGAGACAGCTTGCGCTCTGGCCACTGGCTCACTGAACCGAAGAGAAATGCTGTTGACTGAGAGATGGAGCTGCGTTAGGTCAAACAGTACTGGGACATCCCAAGCTAAATGCTCCTGTGTAGGCCAACACATTTCTCTTACCAGTGGCATCTTGTGACAGAGCCTACTGGCCGGCTTCTCTGCTGCAGGGTTAGTTTCCCTTTGGCTTGTCTGACCCATTGTATTATTTCTTCATAAAAAGTATTTTATGAAATAGATAAATACTGCCAGGTGCATGTATTCCTAGGGAATCTTTGTTATCAAGTTAATAAACATTTACTGTTTTCCATTTAGCCAAGATATTCATGGTCCCTAGAAGATGAATCCAAATGAAATTGGAGTTTTTCATTTTATTTATTTTTTATTGTTGTTTTTTCATTTATCAGGGTTATTCCTGCAGTGTGTACTTCTTGCATCAAGTTACGATTCTTACCTCTCTTTTGTATAATGGCCACTTCTGCTACTGCCAGTTCTGTCTTAAAGTTACTTAAAGTTTGCCTTGAATAATGGTCATCAACAATAATAATAATACATGCAGTCGGAAAGGTGTAACCAGTCAGGAGTCACATGATTCTGTTTACACGCCTTTAAAGAAGGAGATAGAGAGAGAAGGAGAGATAGATCTTGAAAAATAACCTTCACCTCATATTTTATCGATGTATTGACATTAGATAATTATGACCTCTAATGAGTTTCTGAGGTGACTACATAGCACACATACATCCTCCTGTAATTGCATGCAATTGTCCAAACAGTCAAAAGAATATATTTATGATATTAACCTTTCCTTTTATATTCTTTTTCTTATATGTCTAACTTTGCCCCCAAATAAACATAGTGGCCAGATTCAGCGGCCGAAAAAGTTGTTTTACTATCATGTCCACTATTTTCTGACATTTTAAACCAATAAATGAACTGAAAAATCATCAGTTCATCAAACAATCATCAGATATTTGTTTATAATAAAAATAATCCGAGACACAATACAACTATAAAGCGACAAGATCAAACTCTTGAGGTGCGGCGCCCATGTGATGGGTGGAGTCTGATGGTCCATTACAAACTCCAGCCGTCTGTTTAGAGCTTAGCCTCACATATAGGTTACTCCTTTATTGGGCATTAGAAAATGAATGAAATCACGAAAGTCTCCATTAAGCGGCGAGATGTGGTTTCAGAGTGGTGCTAAGTAGTGGGGGAAGTGCTGACAAGACGGAGGGATAATGTGCCTTTCTATCCATTACCGGCCTGTCTACCTGTCTGCTGTGCACCCGACGACTAGCGACCGTACCCTCTCCCTCCATGGCAGGAAGTGCTCTCTGGATCGTGCGCCTGCATAGTGGTACTCAGAGGATGCAGCAAATCCATTCAGCATTGATCCTCCTCCATTTAGACAGCAGATAAACATTTTATATCAGGAAACCATATTCATAAAGACGGATGGGTGAAAATGCAGCATTATTATTATTGGGGAGTGCGGTGATGTTGTCTCTCGTCAGTAGACGGGAGGCGCTGTGAGAAGTGAAAGGGTAGGTGCCATCCCTTCTCTGTGAGGTGTCCTGCAGATTGATAGAAGCGGGCATGTCAGCAGCACACTGGCAGAGTGATAACCCAGCATAGAGCATTCTTTAAAATGAGTGACTGCAACGCGTGCCCTACTGGGGAGATGGGCTGGGTACAAGGAGGATGGCAACAGATGAAAAGGACACCGTTGACATGCTTCTTGTGGCATGTGGCTGTTCGGCGTGTGGGGGGGGGCTGCATGTGTGTGCGCGCACGTCAGAGTGTTAAACGACTTCCTCTCAAACGCGCAGACAGTGACTGAGAACCACGGGAAAGCGCGGCGTTAATTGTGGTCTGATGGAACGCTCCGCTGACAGAAACCCAGAAAAAACAAATTACCGGGATTCTTATCAGTTCAGACTTACAGGGGTTGATGCGCCGGGGCATTGGTTGGTCACTGTGATAAATGCTTGTTATTGGCTCTGCCCTGTGGAGCATTTAACTGGCGTTACCATGAAAAGCTTAATGTGGGGCTCCTCTTTGACCTTGGTGAGGGGGAATTCTGACACAAGCCTTCAAAGTCAGTGTCAATATCATACAAACGCGTGTGTGTGTCTGTGTGTGTCAGTGTGTGTGTTGCGTGTGTGTGTGGTCACGTGTGTGTGAGGTCTGAACAGAGTGCCCTCTCTGGACCGTGCAGGGCCTCTTGCCTCAGGGCGGCACCACTGCCCTGAGCAGGATACAAAGCATCTTGGCGTTCCTTTGCCTTTTTCTGACTGAAAAGAGTGATGGCTTGATTCTGCTCATTGATTTTTCTTTACAAAGCAGCAGCGTGTCAGGACTGATTGGGAGAAGGGTCGAGGAGAAGTGGCCTCTGGGGTTATTTACGAGGCAGTCCGTGACTAGAGCCTAAGCAGTTAAAACAGATGAGTTTGGGGTTTATCTTTTCAGGAAACAGTGTGTAGTCCTTGTAAACATTTTTGTCTTCAGCTGTGCGGTCACACGATTTCAACCAGAGCGACACATCTTACAGTTTTGCTATTTTTCCATCTTGTGATCTTTTCTTGTTTTTCCTGCAAATGCCACCTTTTTGAATTTTGTCTTTTGTCTCTCCTCCCCCCTCTTTTTTTCTGAACCGTAGGTCCACTCACAAAAAAACAGGATGAGTCTACAATGAACAGACCAAGGGATGAAGGTATTTTATAATTGCATGGTTGTTTTTTTCCTCGTGCTCCATTTTTGAAACTCCGTGGGGAAATGGTGTGTGTGGGTGTGTGTGTCCGTGTTAATAACCATCTTAGACTCACCACTCAATGTGCACATTACACTGTCCATTGTTAACGGCTTTTATTAACCGACAAATTGCAAAAACGTCCTCATGAAATAGTCCAAGTTAATGTCCTTCATAATGTTATTGGGTCTTCTCCGTTTTTTCCTTTTTAAGTATGAAAAATTGGAGGATTTCTGCATGTCTCTGTTATTGCCGTACATTTTCCAAGTTCACTGCAGTCGAGGGGAGATGCCCTCACTACTCTCTTTAATGATGCAGCCAAAATCAATGCAGGCAGCATGTGCGCATGTTTCTGTGTACGTGCCCAGACTTACTGTCAAAGTGTATAGTACACAGCATTATGCACACGTAAGGTGCCTCACATTTCCATTTTTGCATGTGTGTCTATCGAAGCACGGTGCTGTGTGTGCTATGTGCTTATTGAGTCCTCTCTCTTCCCTTGCATCTCTAATTGCCGTGGTTTAAAAAGAGACAGATGTAGCTAATCCAATTGTGTGGTTTCTTAACAGCGAAAACAGAAAGGATTCACACAGGATTGTCGAGGAGAGGAGCGGAACGATAGAATAGAGATGAAAGAAAGAGGGGGAAAAGCCGAGCGCTGCGAGTGCACGGGGGAGGGCAACGAGGGGGGAAGCAGAGAGGAAAAAACTGTCATCATGAAGACAAGTGCATGATGAAATGACATTTATTGAGCTTTGAAAGTGAGAGAGATGTAGAGAAAGAGAGGATGAGGAGGAGACAGGTGGAAGCTTGACATTTATGCCAACACCTAATGGATCTTGACAGGATCGGGGGGTGGGGGGGGGGGGTTAGTCGGGTTGGCCTGAATCCCTTACTTAATTGCTCAGGTATGGATTGGACACAGGTTTTTCAAATGCTGGTGAAAAATACTCCAATTAGCATCTACATTTATAAAAAAAAAAAAAAGTTATTTGCAAAAACCTGCATTGCTTGGGTGTGGGTTTTGAGTGCAAAGTGCTGAGTCAGGCTTAATACGTAAACGCCCAAATCAATGGAGATTTCCATAAGAGGACGAATGAGAGGAGGACCACAGGAATGGAAAAGTAGGAAAGGAGGCAGTTTCTACTGGGAGGTGAGATGTTACATTGAGGATGGGTGTGAGGGAGGGAGGTGGATATTGAAGAGGAGAGTATCAGGTTAGGTAGAAAGGAGAGGAGTGAATAATGTGCCAGTGTTTTGGAGGCAGGCAGCAGAGACAGTGAGCTCCTTGTTGGCTTTGAATCTGAGTGAAACACTTTCACCCTGCGACCCTGCACCCCCAAATCACCTCTCTGTTCCCACTGAGCTCCTTTTAGAACATTTCACACACCTAATTCTGCCTAATAGATTTTGTATCTACTTTCGTTCTTTTTATTCAAACGTGTCCCACAAATGTGAATCTTAAACAAATCTACATCTTCAGTTTATTATCAAATCCAAAGGGTCACCTATAAATGGCCGTTTTTTCTCACGGAAAAAAACGAACAGTGTGCAGTTTTTGTTTTATATCAATAAAATAGTCTTGAGATAAATACAAATGTTCTGCATCCTAGTGATGTGTGGGGACTTCTCTTCTATTACACAACTTGGACCTTTTCCTATTCAACTTTCATAAATGCATTGTAGGAAGAATCAGCTTTTTATATTTTATTCACCCCCAAAAACCATTCAGGGTTTTTGTCCAGTATTTATTTGGCTCTAAATAATTGAGGAAAAAAAACTTTTATTTATAAAATCACAATTTAAAAAAAGCAAAGAATGAAAAATAGCTATTGTATTTCATTTTGTCCTGGTGTCAGATATTAGAGATTTAGATATAGTTTTTATTGTTATGCACTTGATGAACTAAAGACCTTGATCTACTGTAACACACAATGAGATGTGTGTCCTCTGAGGTAAAACAACTTAAATGCAATCTTAGTAACTGGTGCACCATTAAAACCAGAAAGGAGCCACAGTGGTTAAACGCTAACCTAATTGTTGATCTTTCATAAAAATTGCAAGCTGCTTAAATTTGACCGTCCAGTACTACAGTAGACACCCATTTAACATCATGTTTCAGCCTCTTAGGGAAAAAAAACAATGAGTGAGAACCTCAGTGGGGAAACACATTATCTTATCATGGCTAATGGAGCAGAGGCTAGTTCGAAAAGGGGGCCTTCTATTAAAGACATAATCTGCGATCTAAATGTAAACCACCTCTTAAAACTCATCAGCCAAACTGTTGGCTGCCAAGCTGTATTATGTGTAGGCGGCAGGTTTTAACAAGGAGGATGATTGCATGGCGGGTAAAGGTGATCATAGTTCACTTCAGTTTAAGTCTTGATTGTCCATCACAACGCAAACACTTATAATACACAATAAAAACGTTGAAGACATTGAAAGTACAGTCAAAGTGTTTTTGTACATGCTTTTCAAACAGGATGTTAAAAGAAAGAAAAACATACAAAGAGAATAATGATAAGAAATAAAAACGAGTTGCAAAAGTGAGGAATCTACAGGCAGAATATAATCAGCTGAGAGCACTTCTTGCACATGGGATGTTTGTCAAATTCTTGAAAGACGGTGGGTGCAGCTTTTAATGTGTATATATATATGCTATATCCACGTTTTTTATTTGAAAATGCATCTACTCTGCTGGATCCACCTGCCGTCTACACTACTCTGAGTTTGAGAGCCGCTAAAACTTTGGAAACGCTGCTCGCCCTGTTTGAAAACAGCATTTTAGTCCTGACAAACAGGAAAAAAGATATTTGGAAACAATGACCTAGACACTTACAACTGCTTGCTGATTGGGTCATTTTGCCATCATTTCAGCCTCAGCTACAAGTGTAGAAAGCAACATGGATAATCAATTACAAACCTTGTTGACCCTGTTGTCTTTGTGAACAGCTGTTGTAAATACAAGTGCTTCCAGGCGGCTATGATATACGGATGGGGTTTTAAACAGTTTTTAAATCGTTTTGTTTAAAAAAAAAAATGCATTTTCTAAACAAAATCATAGTAGCAGGGACAAAGAAGGCTGCTGCTCACCAATGATTTTACTCTCTGCCCTGACGTTGTTTCCTTATTGATTCCTCATCCTGTTTCACACATTTAAATTCCCATACCAACAGATCATTGTGAAGTTAGGGACAGATTCTGTGATCGGTTATTAAATTGACACTATAAGGTGCCCGTCAACCTTAAAAATATCTAACCTCTGCAAAAAATTCACCTTTTCTTTTCCTTTTTTTTTATAATATTGCTTTCATTGTTCATAAATATCACACAAATATCTATGGTTGCAAAGCATCTATTATGACACTCACAGTGTCATAATAGTGCAATGTTGAGATGTTTTACAGATAGGGTTGCATCAAGCACATTTACATCATTCATCTTTGTTAACGCAGAAGCAAAACAATAATTCTACAGCGGAGAAAAAGAGAGATTGAGGCTTAAAAATAGCAGCTGCATGTCACTGTTCTCTGTCTCCGAGGATTTCATCTATGGTGGTGTTGCTGCGAGTGCGGCTGATGATGGCCTGCTGATGTCACTCCTCTGTACTGTCCTGGTAATGCCGGGATAATTGAACTTGTTTACATATCCTCTGGGAAATCAGCCGAGGTTCAGAGCGCACCAGAGAAGAGAAGAAAAAGAGCAGCATGTCGGAGTGTATGACTAAAAATGTATATTTTTAGCCAGTCTGTTTGTGACATTCGTGTGATCCATAAAAGATGTCTGCATGTGTGAAGCCATATGTGCAGTTTTGCTCTGTTCACTTGTGTGTGTGTGATTGTGTGCGTGTGAGTGCATATGTGTGTGTTTTTGGACGTTAGACTGTGAGTGACGCACCCAAGTGCATGTGTAACCTGAGATTCAGGTGGTGATGCAGGCGGGTGTGCAAATACGTGAGTAGAATTTGTTACCACGGCAACAGGCATTCAGTGAGTCGGTGCAATGGAATGGCTGGTGCAGTTCTATTAGCGAGAAGCAGTTTCCATAGCGACTCAACATCGCAGCTGCCTATGCAAGAGTTTGTGTGTGTGTGCGGGTGTGTGTGTGTGAGAATACGGTGTGAATCCTGTGTGAATTTGCGCGTTCATTACCGTACCTCGCTATGTATGACTTGCTCTGCAACATTTTTCATATTTTTCATCCTCGCTATCACGTTTTTTTTTTGTGTGTGTGTGTGTGAACCTCCCATCTACGTCTCTACCCCTGTCAGATCTCTCATGCTGCCCTATTTTCATCCCCTTCTCCCCGCCCCCCCCTCCCTTTATCTCTTGTTCCTCGCCTCCTATCTCTCTCTGCCTCCCCGTCTCCAAGTGCTGAAGCTCATCAGGGTAAACAGATGCCGTGGCTGTTATTTATGTTTCCACTTGGTCTGGCTTTCGTACAAATTATCCACAGGCCCTGCACAGTGCAGACGCTCAGCCTAACTGGCCTGCACTGGCAGCTCTCTCAGCCTTATCCACGCGCAGACACTCGGACCATACCACAGACACTGCAAGAGGGGTGGTTTCTGAGAGAGAGAGTGGCACCCTGTGCACACGCTGGCAGAGTGAACCATAGCAACACACTGATGGGTATAAAGATACCAATAACAAGAGAGCGCCTCAGAACTGGCTGCACCATTTGCTCCACACATGGAGGGGCACAACAGTTTGGGAAGGTACCATCACCGCACGAGAGAGGGGAAACAGCCATCACCGAATAATATATAGAGGATGAGCCCGGAGGAGCAGAGATAAAAAAACTTACTGCCAACTGAAACACAGTCTACTGAACATGTCTCATACTTAGTATTTTTTATTCTAGTGACTCACTTGCTGTAGGAGGTTGCGAAATGCTCCATATGGATTTTTTTTACTGACAAGACTGCTGCAGTCATATAAATCTAAAGCTGTCTGATTAAACTGAGGAGACGGCCTGTTGCTTGCAGACACTTGAGCTTAGCAGGGATGCTCAAACATTTCACGTGTGGTAAAGAATTGAACATAAGTGAATTAACTTGATAATAACGTACATTTCTGTCTGTGTCATGTAGATATTCGGGATCGTCGCAAGAAGCCGGTCATGCTGTTCATCCACGGAGGCTCCTACATGGAGGGCTCAGGGAACATGTTCGACGGCAGCGTCCTTGCTGCCTATGGAAACGTCATCGTCGTCACCATGAACTATCGGCTTGGTGTGCTCGGTAAGTTTGGAAAAATGAATTTGTTTGACATGTGTCATCATTACGCAACTAACATGTGAAGCCTGTTCTGTTTAAAAACGAGCACACTATTAAAAGCACCCGATCCAATAAGACTCCTTAAATTCAATCAGGCTGCACCAAATTTCACACGCTCATGAATATCAATTCCAAAAATGCGCCAGATTTTCTTCATCAAGATCTATTAATTGTTCCCTTGAAAAGCTTTATAGATTAAGAAAGGACAAAATTGGGGATCCGTCCATTTATCTGCATACACCCAGAGGTTTAATGGGTTCTTCATTAGGTCATGCCCCACCCCTCCTTCAAATGTCATCGAAATCAGTTCAGTATTTTTGTGTTCTCATGGGGTTATTGCAAAGAGTTTGTATTTTAAAGAGATGCATGTACATAGCCGGCTTTCATAGTTGAAGATATAAAGAGATATATTACCCTTATAAAAAATAACCCTAATCCTAACCCTAACTTAACACTCATAATAGCACATTGCACAGCATATACCTCCACCAAGGCCCAACAGTCCCCTTATGAAACCACTTTTGAATTCACTAGATGCAGATCTTTTTTTTTCTCACACATATCAGTCCCCTAAACATTTTATTCATCAAGATCTATAAATTATTCCCTGAGAAATCCACGGAAATGTGGAAAAACTCCATTAAATTGCATCAAAATTTGATGAGTTCTTCGCTGACCCATACCACATCCCTCCACCGAGTTCCGGCGGTTATCGGTCTGGTAGTTCTTGTGTAATCCTGCTTAAAATCAAACAAATGGATATGGGTGATATGTTGGAGGTAATCACCAAACCGAAACGTAGAACCTGTCCGGCCATGACCAAATATGATTCATGTCATTTAGCAGAGGACACACCTCATAGCACCTAAGTTACTACACTACATTATATTACCGGAACTTGGAAACGTATTTGTAGAATAACAATGTTTGTTATGCACAGTTGTATAGGGATATCAGTCAAGAGGTCATGCACAATGAGGTGCAGTTAATCCTGAGTTATCATTTCTCCTGCTGAAGTTGCTCAGACATTCTCAGTATCTGTTCACCGTTGTTATTTCTGTGCAGCGGGGATTTCATAAAAAATAAAAGCACAAACAGGTGTATTTACTGTGTTCATTTACCCTGAAAATTGTGTTTTTCAATTAATTAATTGTTCTATTACCATGCACTTCTGCAGAGAGAACTGACTTCAGAGAAACCAGCGAGCACTTAGTGCCTTTGGTGTACAGCCATTGAAAAGGGCACTTTCAGTGTGCTTCTGTTGCTTTCAGTGTATTTTTGGATTATCTTAGAGTATTCTATTTGTCCATTCTGCTGGAGCTTTGCAGTGCTTGCATCGTCTGTGTGTGTACGTGTGTGTGCTGCTGGGTGTCAGCGGAGTCAAGTATTTACACTGGGCATCATCTTTTGGAGGTGTTTGCACAAAGACTATCTGTGTCAGTCATTGCAGTTGCCAGGTTGAGTAATCAGATCTTGTTTATTGCATCACGCCTGTTTCAACATATCAGAATAATGATAAACAGAGAAAGGAGAGTAGTTTAGGGAGCCGTCCAAGAGTTGCAGCGAGTGTAAGCACAGGGTAACATGATCCAGAGCGTTATTGACTGTGCCATTGGAGAGAGACACAGGGACAAGGGCAAACGAAGAGTTAGTGCAATGAGGCCCTGCACCTGCAGCTTCCTCCAGCTTGATATCAGCTTGTTGTGTCAGACAAACCGTGACTATTAAAAGTTCAGCGTGAGATTCAATCTCTCAATCTGAAATCAGGTTTGTGGAGTTCCAGGCATTGAATGACATGCTCCTCAGAGCTCTCTGTCTCTGCTTTCCCGCTCCACCTTGTTACAATTTGGACGATTTGCATTGACATCGTTGCTGTGATTCATGTCGGACGGAGATGTTTGAAGAAGTGCACTCATGCGTAGCGCAGCACACACACACACAGTCGTTAAAGTACATGTACGTCGAGGTGGAGAGCCATCCCGCTGAGTGATTATGAAGGATGACGCAGTGTCCTCGATTCCTTTAACATTGTTGAACATTTTTTGGTAAGTGGGCGAATGTGTGCTCTCTCTCCCTCGGTCTCTCACTCACAGATATTTTTTAAATGGGTTACTGTACTAAGGCGATTATCCTTCTGTGTGTGTGTGTATTCGTGTAGCATAACCATGCATTTTTGCCTGTGTGCACGCCGATATCTCCCCGTGCATGTGACGGCATGTAAGTGCGCGCGCTTCTTGGTTGCAGGCCGTGCGTAAAATATACATATGAATAATGCACCATCCATGTGAATTTTTAATAGCACCCCACTCTGACACTGCATTTGAGTCAAAGTGAGAAACACAGCATACCGTATTTTAATAGTTTTTACCTTCTAATCTTTAGCATTATCCCGTACTTACGCACACACAGGAGCTTACACATGCCAACCTCATTTCATACGGTGCCTGTGCCTTTAAGAGAGTGATCGGGAGTTGGGGAATAAGGGAAGAAGTGAGAGCAGGAAATAGAGACGGATGAGCGAGGGAGAGGCATGGAGAGACAGTGAGGGAAAAGGAAACAGAAGGGGGGGAGATGGGAGCAGTCTAAAAATAGACCCTCAGAAATGCTTTTTACAATCTGCAGTGATGCAAAGTATTCATTCAAATATAAGCTGCTGTAATGTGACCAGAGTGCCCTCTCATACGCTCCAACGCCTTGTGCTTTTAATTCCAGTGCGACACAGACACATGTAATTTTGCAGCAGTTGATATACTTTCTGTAGTTTTCTCATTAATTTATGACGTGCTCCGTGGTGCAATAAAATGGGTGAATGAAGAGAAAATGTCTGCAGTGCACAGCCCAGGTCAGCTGCTGGGTGACAGTTGAGATTTGCGACTGCTGCTCGGCTCACCTTCTCCTACCTTCCTCCTGCTCCGGGCCATGAGAGCCTTCTGATTTCTGTTGCATAGCCATCTGTTCAGACTAATTAACTAATTAACTAATTAATGAACTCTGGGGAAGGGCCCACCATCGTGGGCTCCGGCAGTGGGAACATTTTTCACCTCCGGAAGAGAGATGAAACGCTTCTTCTGGAAACGTTTCTCTGCACTTTCTGCCTAATCTCAGCTTTTTACTTGTAAGAGCAGCCGCATACCGACACATTAATAACCACAGCTTTTATACTGAATAAATGGAGTTATAAATTTAACATTTGTTTGGATATCATCCTTCGAAAATGTATAGTTGTGCTCGGTGATACTTAGTGTATTTAAATTGCCGTTACTTAGAAGTTTTGATATAACATGTTGAATTTATAGTTCAGAACAAGCAGATTCTTCCATATTCTGAAAATTAGTCACCAAAACATCTCCATTTGTGGGGGTTTTATTCGATTTTTCAAGCTGGGAAACACAACATTAACATAGCATCGCTTCACTAAGTTGATTCAGTCAACATGCCATCAAACAGCTGCCTATTTATACAATAATACAAGCTTTTTTTTGCCTTAGCATTTATACCTCTGAGCACCTTTTAAAATTATTATGGCCTACAAGTCGCAACATGTCCTATATGGTCACCTGGAAAGTCCCAGATTTTGTCCTTGTTCTGTTTTTGGTCTCAACTGCTGCCTGAACGAATCAACTGTCTCTTTAGCTGCTGAATGCAAATATATGGGAAATTGATCTGATTATGTTGACTGCAAACAGCTGCCCATCACAGCTGGAGCAAGGTTGACAAGAGCAGTAAGGCTGAACAGAAACGCCTAAGTCTCAGAATGGGGAGCCAAAACTATGACAGATGCAAAATGGCTCTGTAGGAGTGAGCTGCAGGAGAGAATTCGCTGTGATGTTTTACTCTGAGGGACATTTATTACCCAGAAACACATTTGATCAATTTTTAATATAAAAATTATTGATTAGCATGGCTTATAGTCTTTGTCATTGTCTTGATTATGTGTTTTTTACCACAAAAGAGCTGTTAAAACCTAAGTGGTGTTGGAAAAGAAAAAAGGTAATCATTTTTACATCCTACTCTAAGGAAAGTCTGACCAACTATGATGTTTAAAATCATAGTCAAAGAGAAATATCTTAAGCCTTAACATTTTTAGATCATGTACATCTCTATTATATTTGTATTAAACCAAATTCAGTTCAACCATATAATATACTCTTCACATTATTATTTTAAAGTCTATATTTACCCATCAAGTACAGATTGGTCATTAAAAGAATGATGCGCTCATGTAGTAAACACCATTCTGTCCGTTACTTAATACTTAATAGGCAGAATTTTACAGGCCCGTGCACATGAAAACATTTTAAGCATGAGTCAAGTCAGCTGGCCTTGATAATCTATTCAAATCGTATGACCTCTTGTTCTCAAAAACATCCCTATTAAACGTGACATAAACAATATTTTTAGCCAGCGCAGATTGTGTTCTCACTTAATTTCTGCCTGCTGCCTTTTCACGACTGATTCATCCCTAAATACAAATGAAACGCACCTCCCACTCCCTGCACAGAGCCACAGTCCTCCCACTCTGTGAGCACTCTGCGGACTGCCAGGGCACCAGAGAAAACTACGACAATTTTGCCTCGGCGTCGGTGTGATTGTGACTAGATTCACCTGCAAACCAAGATGTTGGGCCTGCAAATGAAATATGAAAACACTGGACAAGATTTCTTGACTTTGTAGAAGTTGCCCCTTTATGTTACTTCGTTCATCCCCTATCCTGTTCCAGTTGATGAGTGTGTGTGAGCCTCCTGCTCGTTGACGTAAAATACGGACGCCAAGGACGGATCCTTTCGTATTGGCAAAGTTCATATTGAACACTAATGACTCATGGGTGAAATGACTGAAACTAACACCAGTCTGCATGCCAGGCTGCCAGCCAGCCGCACAGCTGGAGTAGTCAAATACAAGCAAGATAATTAACGCAGCTACATCTCACGCATCATATAAAGTCAAGAAATCTGGTATGGAAACAGTTCTTGTAGTATGTGTATATTGTGTCCTGGTATCATTTCTACCAGTTTTAAACCCAATAGAAAATCATAGAAAAATACGCTCCATATAACTCTCGAAATTCCCATATTTTTAAGCTTTCCTAGGTATCAAAGTTGCCCAGTGATAATTATCTGTACATTCATGGATACACTGCAAACAAGGAACTGCTATATGGCTAATTGCCACATTTCTGATGGTCCAATTTGGAAAAACCAAAAACACACGCTCCAAAAACTAGGCTGGAGTTGTAGCCTACAGCTGAGTCAGTGATTGTGGCAACATGGGGAGCTGAGGCACAGAGGGGGCTGACAGTTTCTGACGGAAAGCCCCTAATTTAGATGATTTCTGAGTGGTTGACACTCATTTACAAAGATTTGTAAACCATTTCACTGATTAGATTGTTCAACCCACTATCTCTTACGTAGTACGCTTAATAGAGTAAAGGAGAAGATGTTAACCTGAATATAATCAAATACCATGAATACCAAAATACAATTATACATGTATGAAGATGCCTCAGTATGACTAACCTTTAGATAATCCATTAAATTGGGACCAGTGATATAATATCCATCCATCTATGATCTATACTGCTTTACCTCGCGGAGAGAGCTGCAGCCAATCCTAGCCGACATTAGACAGAAGGCAGGCTACACCCTGGACAGGTGACCAGTGTTTCGAAGTGAGAACATATACGTTTTTTAGACAAAAATTAGCAGATATGAAGGTTTTGCTAGTAATCCTGAAAAAAAAAGACGAGTGACTCCTTTGTAATTGTCAAAACAGGAGTTTGCCAGTTTTTTTCCCAGTGAGTCATGTTTGACGTCACCAATGCACCGCAAACGGAGGCCCTCTCTCACTTTGCTGTGTTGCCAAATGAGCGTGCTCATCCGTGTGTCACGTTTCCATCAGCGTTCGATTAAAACCCATGTTTACTGCAGTCATCGGACGCAGGAGTGAATGCAGAAGACAAACAACCCCTACAAACTGGGATTTGAACCGGGAACCTTCTTGCAGCCCCTCTGTATTGGTATCCACTAAAATATGTAATGAGTCCATCATCCACTGTATGTGCTCTTGTTGTAATGTTTTAATTGTCAGTTTGTTTCTGAAATTTGAACTTCTTTTCCAAAACTTGAGCCGTCTTCGTGTCCGTGTCACATTTAAAGCATCCAGCTAAGCACTTCAGATTTGCACAGCAGCCCGGTTTCATTGCACAGCTTGGTTCCTTATTGAATGGACATGTGTAGTGAGCAAAAATTGAATGAGATTAGTAAGGTAATAAATAAAATGACATTGGAAGCCCATGGGCGGTGTACTGAAAGCACGGCAGTTCCGCGGGAGGGAGCCCAATTACAGTATAATTTCATTTCTGCGTATACTTGACATACAGAGTGATACATAACTGAAATGGGCCTATTAGCTCTTCACATTGAACTTCCCGTGCCGGGGAGAAGACTTAACAAATTGGTGTAAAAAGAAAAATGATAATAATCCAATGTGAATGAGCAAGAGGTGGAGAAGAAGAGCAGTATATCTTTGAATAAGAAAATTAAAATGATCAAACAATAACTTTTACAATGTGGAAATAGATGCCTCTAGGGGGCGTTAGCAATGCTTTAGACTTTTAGTGTCAATATAGAAAGAAACATGTCATCAATAGAAATTGCCCTGTATTTCAGAAACCTTGTTATTTAAACTGCAAGCCTGTTCTTTATGGGTATTTATACTGTACCTCAGATTCAGTGTTTTCTATTGATAGGACCTTTAAAATCATGTTGTAGTTTGTAGTTAAGTTCTCAGAAGATGTTTTTTATATGGTGCAGTGAAAGCTCATGTCATATTCATCCATAGTTACAATCATTTACAGTCCTTGATCCTCAAGGTTACTTCACAAATGCTGAATGATCAGATCGACTTCACTCCGATCATCAAAACACATCCTTTAGTCTTCAGGAGACACTCACCATCTGCTGAGGCTAGTTTCCTTTTTTGGCAGTGCCTCTACTTGTCCTTGTTCAAGTTAGTGACTCGTATTTACACAGAAAAATTCAATGTTTCCTCCATTCTGTCTCCTTTTCCGTGAGTATAAAAAGGGCAATGACCTCCGTCTGATTTTTGGACATCTCTCATCATCGCCATTGAAATTATATCTGTCCTTTAAGTTTATTCCTTTCACCTCTCTGGTCATTTAGGATCTAACGGTAGCTTTGGGCAGTGTTCGTTTTAATACCTCTTTTTATGTCTCTGGCTTTTTTTTCTCTTTTTCATCCCACCACACCCCTCACTCCATCTTTCTCCTCTGTTCACAGAAATATGTTCAGTGACCCACTGCAGTCGTTCTATTCAGTCCTAAAAATTACTCTGCAGATGCATGTTCTGTTCAGTAGTCAAACAGTCAGATGACTCTGAACCACGCTTTAGCTCCGGTCTGTGTATCTGTGAATAGCGCAGGCTTTTTGCCGAGATGGTTTGCAGAGGATATAGAGAATAAAGCTGTTTATGATAGCACAAACATCATTTTGATGTGGGGTTGTTGCATCTCTTTGTATATTGCTTATCTCTTCTGAAATATGAAATAAAAATCCTCCTGATAAGAAGTTCCTGCTGTAGATGCAGAACCATATCAATAAGGGATAATGGCTTTTAACATGACTCATACATCACAGGAAGACTAAGAGGCCACGTATTATGCTTTCATGATTTCCTGAGCTACCCTTTTCTGAAGGATTTTCTGTAAGCATGACATTGAAGGTCGCAGTTATCATCAGATGTTTTTGAGCTTTTTTAAACTTCCCTCCATGTGTTGCTCACCACACCTCTGTTGTCTCCGAGCCATTCATTTCCCTTGTCTCCAGCCACTATCTTTACAAAGAGGTTGATTACTCTCCTCACAGTTCCTTGGCCGTTACCTAAAGCAAGTGTTGAATATGCATGAGTTCAGCCTCATAAACTGCTGCTCTCAGCGCTAAAGTCAGTAGGAAGCCCAACTCAGCAGATGGGGGAGGGGGTGGAATCAGGACGAAAACTTACTGAGGAGAAGGAGAGGAGGAGGGAACTCGTTTGACTTATCTTCAATGGTGGAAGATAAACCAACCTCTCTTCATGTTGACCTTGCAAAAAGAGGGACGGGAAGTGCTAACTCGAGCTAGCATGCTAGCACACACCCTCTTGCACGGGTGCTTGCAGTGACTTTGCCTCATGTGTTCATGTGCACGTGCATGCACTTGTTTATGCACTTGAATGTGGAAGTGCCCAGATTTTGTGTATGCAAGTGCTTTTGTTAGTGTCTGTCCATATCATTTTGCCTGAAGCTCTGGACAGTTGCCAGGCAACTGTGGCAGGCAGCTCAGCGCTCGGCTGGGCAGCCGCGGCGCAGACACTTCCACATGCCTATGGTTTTGATAAGAGACACAGGTCAGCACTGATACGCTACCAGGTCAGAGTCACATCAGGCTAAGAGCCAGTCAATTGCTGGGATGATCCAAGGATAATACAATTACAGAGAAACATGCAAACTATATCTTGATTACTGGAATAATCCCTTTAAAGTAATTTCTGCTGTGACATTGATATGATTTAAACTAACCAGATTTCTATTGATAATAGGCTCAGGACCAACGCATATATAGCAATAAGTCTTCTTTCTTAAAAATGTTATTTTTGTTCTTCTCTTAATATGTTTTGCACTCAATATTTTTCATTAAATGTAAGAAATTATTATAGACTAAAAGATTAAAAAAACGATCTAAAACTATTTACCGGGGGGCAATCATACATCATCATCATTAAAACCTGACACCTTACTGTGCAGCCCAAAAAGAAAGTCCATCCAAAATGATCAGCAATCGCTGCATATTCTTCACATTTATCACTCTCAAAGTTGTCGAAAAGTGGGAAAACATTAGTAATGATATTTATCTAAGGATTTGGACAGTGTAATATGAATCATAGTCGTGTCAGGGTAGTCCTCCAGAAAGACTTTAAAGTGCTGTTAGCGGCACAGAAAGCACAGTGAAGAGTGTAGAATGAGACGCGTGTGTCAGCCCGCTGGTCTTAGGAAGGTCAATTTGGCAGGATGTCATCATTATCATCGCCATCATTATCATCGCCGCCATCACATTATCATCATTAACAATAAAACTTCATTTGCTGCTCAGCACACTTGGAAACGTGCTGACTGCGGCCTCCTGCCATCTGTCTGTCTGTGTGGACTCCCTCTACTGTACTTTACGTCCGTCCTTTAGATGATGCTGGTGATTCAGCCACTTATGTGTCTTTTACAACTCCCACACAAGGAAACATTGTGAATAATAATCACTGTATTCACCACGAGCATAAATGTCTGTTTATACCATGTAGAGTATATGCAGACACACTGACCATGACATCAGGACCTTGTGTATAGTGGTATATCTTGTTTATACTGGGTTTTACTGTACATATCCCGGCTGGTCTAAACATTTACTATTCAGCCACTCTTCCCATGCGGGTAACATTGTTTCACTGTAAAGAGCTGCACTGTATGTGTTTGCTAATGTCTGCACTCCAGGTTTTAAATTATTACTGAATATAAAACGATTCGGTTAAAAACTACATATTTACTGACTCACTGTGTAAAGCAGCAACGATCCTAGGCCAAGAAAAAATAACATCCAGCTCATGTCTTTCTGTCTGAAAACATGTTAGATATAAAATATAAAGAAAAT
This sequence comes from Limanda limanda, assembly GCF_963576545.1. Classification (NCBI taxonomy): domain Eukaryota; kingdom Metazoa; phylum Chordata; class Actinopteri; order Pleuronectiformes; family Pleuronectidae; genus Limanda; species Limanda limanda. Next base: position 19,485,350 of record NC_083649.1, read on the forward strand.
TAGGGAAGAAGTAGGCAGCTTTTTTCTCCAATGTCCCAATATTAACCCGATTAGGCCAATAGTCTGAATAAGACACTACCATGTAAACAGTATTTTCGATTTAACCTGAATGAGGTCATACTCATAAGCAATAATCAAATTAAACCAAATATCTCAGGTTGGGTTTTTAAAACTGGACGTAATGACATGCGTCATAGTCAGACTATGCTTTGTAACAGGAAGGTGAATGTTATATCCCATTAGCAACTCATGTATAGACCATAATTGAATTAGTGTCTTATTCTGAGTAGAGTTTAAATATTGGCGTCCATGTAAATTCCGTCATTGGGACCCCCTGGCTTTAGTTTAGACTGTTTGTAAAGATGGACGACAGGACAGTTCCTCAAAATTGAAGCCAAAGCTTCTTGATCGCCTCCTGGTGCCTGGCTGCAGTATAGATTATAAACACCGCCTGCTACATGTTTGCTGATAGTACTTAGACCTAAGAAGTCAAAGTACACGTCGAACATATTTTTATCCAAGATGGTTTCTGTCAGGTTAGCTAGTTCTTATCACTCTGATGTAAGTTTGGTTTTAATTTGTTATTTTATGCTTTAAAAATGGAATGAAACGTCGTATTTGACATCTGAAACTGACTCGTGAACGGTTGAGTGAATGTAAGGATTGGACCTTGATACTCCATTGCTACTGTGATAGGGCATGGGCCAGGCTAAAGAGTCAAATCGACACAAGATTCAGTATCCAGGATATATTGCTCGTATCCAGGATATTTTGACATTTCCGAATTGGAAGCTGCAACATGACCTCCATCTTTATTTACAGTCAATGGGAACTACTGGAAAATTCTGTCAATACACACACGTGAGAGAGTGATGTAGAAAATCACTAAAACATAAATTTCTAAGCAAAAGGAATATTATATTTTAAAAATCAGGAGATAGCTGTTCTTCTCAAAGAGGATGTGTTTTCATTGTTTTTCATCACACCCTCCACCCCTTCAATTACTTTTCTGAAGAGTGTGTAGTTAACCGAAATCGTTCTACATCTCTTCTCTGTATGAAAGTAGTTCAAACTGTCAAAAATTTGAGAATTTCTACGTTTGTTGCAGGGTGAAATAGCTTGGCGCTGCTTGAAACGTGTGTAATCTCCTGTAATTCACTCTTATAAGAAGAAAGAATTCTCCTATGTGTGTTGTGTGCATGTGTGACATTTTGTTCAGTTTATTTTATCTTGTTGTGGGTGTGCACCTACCGTGCAAATGTGTATCCTGGAAGTAGGTGAAACATGCCTTCTGTTGCTCTCTGTATTTCCAGTGTGGGTATTAAAAAATGAGTAATTTAGCAAGTTTTCTGTGTGAAATCTCTTCACACTTGCATCGAGTTGGAGGCCGACGAGTTCCTGACAATGACAGGATGCCATCTCCTGTTTATGTGTGATATTTTTTAAAAAGGCAATAAACGCTCAGGATTATGTTATCCTGTGCCCCTGGATTTATGCCCTGCTCCTCCGTTTGCTCATAAATCTGTGTTTTCTCTCCCTTTTTTCCCTCTCTGTGTTTGTTCTAATTTACCCTGCAGGGTTTCTGAGCACAGGGGACCAGTCTGCTAAGGGGAACTATGGCTTGTTGGACCAGATCCAAGCCCTGCGCTGGCTCAACGAAAACATTGGCCACTTTGGAGGAGACCCAGAGAGAATCACCATCTTTGGCTCCGGAGCCGGCGCCGCCTGTGTGAACCTCCTCATCCTCTCGCACCACTCCGAGGGTAAGGTTCCTTCATTGTTGTTGTAACTTCAGTCGTCATATAGGCCTGCTCAAAGGGGACAATTTGCATATCAGAACACTGTGGGTAGTGTATTTCATTACAGAGCAGGTTAGCACTTTCAATGAACAGCCTCAACCAGATAAAGGTATGTGGCAATATGATTCCCCCAAGTTCAAGGATTCAATATCTAAAGAATCATCCATCTGCTATATGCACCAATGTATTTTTCAATATACGTGAAAAACTGAATAGATTGAGTTATCAGAAAGAAAACCAGATTGTCAATCTGGACGGAGGATGGAGTGAAAAGATGGGTGATGCTGTAAAATGTCTGCAATAATAGCAAATACACAATTTGTAATGCTAATCAGTGAACTACATGGAGAAAACGTTCCTTCGTCGATTATCTTTCTCCAATCAAGTAAAAAATCTAAATAAATCTTATACTATCATTGTGCCGCCCTCGGCAGCGGTTTAGGAACCAGAACAGTACAGTATGCTACTTATTAAGGACTGTGTTTACTTTTTTTTGAATGGTGGATCTCTAAAATACCCAGCAGATGCTTGATCACTAATGCTGTGATGTGATCTTGGTTGGCAGAGCTCAGAAGGGGAACTACAGTTCATCCTGTACAAAGAACTCAGATTATGTTCTTACTGAACTGTTAACCTTCACCCTGTCCTGGCCTGACTGTAGACACATTAAAAAAGCATCTCTCTCTGCTGTATGAAGCCGATTCTCCTCAATGTGAGGGAAGAATCTACTTCTTATATTTCGTGAATCTGAAAATATTCAGAAGAACAAGGGAAAGTAGCCAGCTGCTGGCTGTAATGCTTCCTTATCAAACTATACTCCAACTGCTTTGCATGGACACTGCTACGACTGTGTGGTAAAAATAGATTTAACGATAAAAAGTTGTGATATTATAAGAATAAATTTGTAATTTTATGAGAAAAAAGTGCGGATGAGTATTGAATATTTTTTATTTGTAAAAAGTATTCTAAAGTATAACTTAACAAGATTTTTGTTTTTTTCTGTGAATTATCCCTTTAAAATCCCAGACTGAGGCCCAGTAAAACCAGCTGTGCCCACTCTGGAAGCCTCCTGACTGTGACACACACTGTTTTTAAGGACCTTAGTTCCCTGGCCAGGCAGAACTCATTGATGGCTGATTAGTAATTCAGGTTGAAGCTAGAGGAAAGTCAAGAGAAAAACAGGGACAAAGATTAGGAACAACTATTTGGGTACAACTTTGACTAAAATTAACATTGTGACTATATTCTTGTAAAATTCCAACCCTTTTCCTGTAAAATTATCAAATTATCAAATATATTATATCTACGTGGAATTTAGCATTTAGCCTGACAGACTTATTGTAACTCGCGTTGGGTAAAAGCCTCAGCTAAATGAAATGTAATTGTTATAGCGAGTTCTTTCTCATGTTAACAACTGCTGCAATCTTAAATAAATGATCATTCACGTTCACATTATACGTTGTTATGCATATGTAGATTTGTAGCAAAAATCCCCCTCTGCTCGATTTTGAAGGCTGTAACACTACAAAGTGCCGAAAAAGTTGGAGGGTGAAGAGTTTTTTAAAGGTACTGTGTGTGTGTGTAAGTGAGAGTGTTTGTGTGTGTGTGTGTGTGTGTGTGTGTGTGTGCGCGCGCGGGTGTGTGTGTGCAGAGGAGAAATGAGATGAGCAGTGGAGCTGGAGCTGCAGCTGAGAGGCTTCTTAATTGATTTCACAGGGAGAGGAGCGGGGGTGGGGCACATGCAGAATATGGGGGGGGCTTAATTATTAATGACAGAATCTGCAGATAAAACAGAGGGACAGCAAGACACTTAACATAACAGTGCAGCGGTGCAACAGTGCGAGCAGTTTTCTTTCTGTCTCCGTCTCTTTTTCTGTCTGTCTTTATTTATCCGACAACAGCCATCAAGCCATTTCTCCCTCTGCTGTCTCTTGTCGTATGTAATGGAAGCACTTGATTTTCCTTCACTAATATTCATAAAGACCTACTCCGGCTATGAAAAGCAGCAGGATACCTGCTTCATCTTGCTTTGTATGTACTGTAATACTCTACAATCGCTCCTCCTCCAACATATGCATTATTGAGAGCTCTCACGCTGCAAAGCCTTGAAGGCCCCATCAGCTTCTAGCAAAAGTGTGTCAGGGGGAAGAAAGCTGAGTTAAACTGAGAGAAAGAACATGTGACCGTAGCTTCTCTGTTAATGCCTTATCTGCTGTATATGGTCCTGCTCGTCCCTAGGCCTGTTCCAGAGGGCCATCGCTCAAAGTGGCTCCGCCATCTCCAGCTGGTCAGTCAACTACCGACCGCTGATGTACACAAAGATCCTGGCGAAGAAGGTTGGATGCACTCTGGGGGACATGGCCGAGTTGGTGGACTGCCTGCGGAGGAAGAGTTTCCGGGAGCTGGTGGACCAAGACATCCAGCCTGCACGCTATCACATCGCCTTCGGACCCGTGGTGGACGGGGACGTGGTGCCGGACGACCCTGAGATCCTCATGCAGCAGGTCAGAGCTGCTTCCTCTTTGTATCGTCCACTGAAGAACCGCTTTGCATTTTCGGTGTATCATTTCCTCACTGTTGGCACGTGAATACAGTTTTGCCCTGACTTCTGCTAATTAGAGTTAATGACTGTAGCATTCTGTTTTGTGATGGCGTGCTGTGTGTGTTTGTCATGACACCAGGGCGAGTTCCTCAACTACGACATATTGCTGGGCGTCAACCAGGGAGAGGGCCTGAAGTTTGTGGATGACAGCGAAGGAGAAGATGGAATCTCGGCAGCATCCTTTGACTACACCATCTCTAACTTTGTGGACAATCTGTATGGATACCCTGATGGTCAGATCCAGTTTTTACCTTCACATTACTCACTGATTTAAAGACGAGAGAGAAGTCCTAAAAATGATGCTCAAACTACAAGTTGTCGTTGTCCTAAGCTTTAAGGGTTGACCACAGTTGGTTTAAGTATTTTGCTCAGACCCACACATTTAAGAATCTGAGGAAAACTAATTTTACACAAAAAAAAATGTTTCAAAATCGGATTAATGAAAAGTTGCATTTGCCTAAATATTCATGAAAGCCTGTTTGTTTGAGAAGGTCGTCTCGCTACATCTCTTTTTCTCAACAGTGTTGCAGTGATTGCACTCGAATTACAGAGGTAGTTTTTTTTTTTCAAAAGTAGAGTTGAACAAATAAAGATGTGGCAGGTTTGATATTAGCATTGCCGTTTTTTCTCACTGCTGCAGAGTAGATTACATTTTTAAGGACAGTTATGTAACACGCTCCTTCAATGATTTACTGCTGTAGGTAGACAAGCTAATAGGCTACACTAGACTGCTAATGTCATTTGACAATAGCAGTCCTCATGTCCCCTGCTTTAAAGTCATGGATTGTACAGATCCTCTTTGCTTATTGATTTGCTGTGATGGAATCACCTGTAGGACATAAGATAGCATTGATTTTATAAGGTAAAGCAGTGTTCACAGTAACAATGTTTATGATGCTTCCCGAGCAAAGGCTCTGGTCTGATTTCATTGGTGCAGTACCAGGCCTCACACGTATGTGCTGAGTACTTTAAACCAAACGCTCCTGATTCACTTTGAAAGAGGGGATGCATGCAATGCCAATCTGCAGCAACGGAAGCATCAGCCAATCAAATCCTGTTAAAACAAACACTTAAATGCAGATGATAGCAAATCAAATCACAAAAGAGGAAGCAGAGGCAGTGGTTGTAGTTTCAATTTACTGAATACTTTTGTTTAGCATTGCATTGACAGCTAGTTTGGCACATTCGCTTGAAAGCCAACTATGTCGTGTGAAGCTGTAAACTGGAACAGGCTCATCATCAAGCGTTAACACACCACATAAGTGGGTCCAGCATGAAGCTGAAGAGCAGTACATAGACAGAAAGTGTTTAATAAATCCAACAACACACCGTCACCATGTTTCAGAAAACCACTCACCCCATGAATATGTAGATTACATACTCACGTTGCTTCTGGTTTCTTCCCAGGTAAGGATATCCTGAGGGAAACTATAAAATTCATGTACACTGACTGGGCTGACAGGGACAACAGTGACATGCGGAGGAAGACCCTCCTGGCTCTGTTTACCGACCATCAGTGGGTGGCCCCAGCTGTCGCCACTGCCAAGCTGCACGCCGAGTTCCAGTCGCCTGTCTACTTCTACACCTTCCACCACCACTGTCAGACCGAGGCCAGGCCGGAGTGGGCAGACGCAGCACACGGAGATGAGATCCCCTATGTGTTTGGGATTCCCATGGTGGGAGCCACTGACCTGTTTCCCTGCAACTTCTCCAAGAACGATGTAATGCTCAGTGCCGTGGTCATGACTTACTGGACCAACTTCGCCAAGACAGGGTGAGTAAAGTGCCAGATTTCATTGTGTGGACTTGTACCATTTTTGAACAGTTTAAAGTCACAAGTGAAGGTAGTAGTTGGGTGAGTTTTTGGCAAAGGCAGCCCGAGAAAGAGCACACTGTCTGTGAGGCTAGATCCGTCCCACAACTCTGTCATAGATACTTCTGCCGTCCACACACTGCCCAGACACAGAGATGTTTGAAAACTGTGAAGCAGACACTCCCAACTGCTTGCTGATTGGGTCTTTTTTCACACATGACATAGCCTTCGATGATTCATCAGGCTCCCTTCCCCCCTTTCAGAAGCTGTTGTGCAGTTAAATTCTGCTCTTTACTTTTTACGATGGCTGCTTCTCCTTTGTCCTTTAGCTCTTTCTGCATGTAACAGGTAAATGCGTCCTGTTTACACCGGCATGTGCATGTTCAGGCTTAGAAGTATGGAAGGAGATTCAAACTGATACAAAGCCAAAGTGCTTGTGTGGACAGAGGTTATTGTAGTTTAAGAATGCTGTTTTCAAAATAAAACAAAGTCTTCAGCATCAAGCGCATTCAATGTTGATTCAATGAGTCTTATGCTTAGTGACTAAGAGTTTGTTTCTGAGAAGAAAGAAAATACTAGTCCACTCATCTGGGTTCACTCTGGCTATAATACTCGTAAATACTGGTATGATACTTGTAAATCACCTATTTCTCCTAAATTCCTAAGCAGATTTGATATCTCTCTAAACAGTGTACCAGCTCCTGTGTTGTGGTTTATTAGATGGTTGTAATAACACAGCTAATGCTAAGTAATGAATTCAAGACAACATTTTGAGTCTCACCTCTCATCCCTTGTTCCAGGGATCCTAACCTACCAGTTCCTCAGGACACCACCTTCATCCACACCAAGCCCAACCGCTTTGAGGAGGTCATCTGGACCAAGTTCAGCTCCAAAGACAAGCAGTACCTGCATATCGGCCTGAAGCCTCGGGTCAGAGACAACTACCGGGCCAACAAGGTGGCCTTCTGGCTGGAGCTGGTGCCACACCTCCACAGCCTCCATGAGGAAATCATCAGCTCCTTCACAACTCGACTGCCGCCTGGAGGCCCCAATCGCTGGAAGCCCCGTCAAAACCCTCTTGACACCACCCCACGAACGCCTGGAATCTCCACCGATCCTGCTGATCCTGAGCCTTATGGTTCAGAGAGACCCCGCACTTCTCCGTTCCCGGGTGCAACCAGGGACTACTCCACCGAGCTGAGTGTGACGGTCGCTGTGGGCGCCTCGCTGCTTTTCCTGAACGTGCTGGCCTTCGCTGCGCTTTACTACAAACGGGACAAGCGCCACGAACTCATGCAGAGACGCCACCGACGACTCTCCCCACAGCGAGGCACCACCATGGGCATGGGTGTCGGAATGGGAGTCGTAGGCTCCCCGCCGCACAATGACCTGGCGCTAAGCCAGGAGGAGGAGATGATGTCCCTGCAGATGAAGCAGCAACGAGTGGAGCTGGAGCACGGCACGCCCCTCCCGTCCCGCGGCGTCCTCGGCGTCCTGGACCTGGAGCCCCTGCGGCCCCCAGCGTGCCCGCCTGACTACACGCTGGCCCTGCGGCGAGCACCGGAGGACGTGCCACTGATGACGGCCAACACCATCACCATGATCCCGAGCACCATCAGCAGCATGCAGCCTCTCCACCCGTTCAACACCTATCCCCCTGTCCCGGCCCCCTCCACTACACCCGTCCCCAGCCACAGCAACAATGCCCTGCCACACCAACACTCCACCACCCGTGTATAGGACCAGGCACAACCTCTGCTCCCCCACTCTGGGCTTACAGAGACACACCACACAAACTGTTCCATACACTTCACTCTCGCCCGCCCTCCCTCCTTCTCTACTATATCTCCGTCTTTTTCGCATCGAGCCCTCAGATAAAGCTGCAGTTTGTAAGATGCGAAGCAGTGAAATACCTCTAAAATGTTATCGTGAATGAAGGAGCGGATTTTTAAAAACACTTTGCCAAAAGCCTGTCATCACAGGTACATACTGTTTTGCCCTGTTAACACACCCGTTCAGTATCTGGTGCTTAATGTGAGCCACCGAAACCACAGCTTTAAGCGTGTAGCTCTCTGGAGCCATCGCAAGCTCATCTCGATCAGTCAGGCATCGTGTGTGCAGCTTGGTTGTTTTTCGCGCATGTGTAGCCGCGTCAGTGTAAAACTAAGTTTAACATAGAATACAAATAGTCGTTTTCCTCCGTTTAGTGCAGAGATATTACAGTAGCGAGCAGCTCTGTGTGAGGCGACATATGCTCCAACAAGCTGTCTGTCATAAAGCGGTGATTTCTCGAAACTTACAAATTGCAGCTTTAAAGGCCCAATCTGGAAGTGAGGTTCGGCACCCTGTGTCGAGCGCCATGTCCCGACAGCTGTTCCTGTGATCTGGTTATCGGAGAATTTACTTAGTGCGAAATGTATGGACAGGCCCGGGAGTGAGAGGATGAACGCTATATGCAAAGAAATAGTTTCTCGTTTTAATTTGAAAATTAAATTTCCTCTATTTACAAGCGTGTGTGTTGCGACCTAAAGGCCCAAATCCAAAAGTTCCGCTTTTCAAAAATCTGCACAGACAGAGCTGATGCTTTCAGAACATTTCCAGATTGGGGCTTCAACTGACGGGCGGTACAGGAAGTAACTGAATCACACTCGGTCTGCGGGACGCAACCTGGAATCCAGGCTGCCCATTAGAACTCGCTGCATCTCCGCCACGCAGGCTCTAATCATGGCCATTACTTCATTTGTTTCTCTCTCATTATCCCTCCGTCTGTATCCCCCATCTCAGCTCATTCAGCCGCTTCTCTCTCCATCTCTCCGTCTGCATCCTCCCGTAGTAGCTCTTTTTATTAAACCATCGCCATTAATCCACTTTCATCTCCACCTCTCCCCTCTTTCTCACAATCACTTCTAGACTCTTTTTTCCTTTTGGAGTCTTTTATACAAAAACACAAATGTAAATGATGTATTATTAATAAATTGTAAGGATATGAATGAAAAAAAAAGATATTCTGATATCTCGTTTTTACCAGCATTCTTGGTGCCAAGTACTGTGATAAAGTTCCTCTTTCACTGGCGTCCAGTGGACCGCCTGGAGAGGTCCGTCCTGACTGTATCTTACAAAAGGAATTACCATCATAAAAAGTGCCAACCCCCCCCTTCATCTTTCTTTTGGATCCACACCGGTTTTCTTTTCTTTTAATTACACTCAATGTTGCACTGTGGCTGGTCTCTTCTTTAAAGGGAAATCAGATCAAATCAATATATCCTCATTTAAAAAAAAAGAAGAATATAAAGTTTTATTAACTACTTTGCTGTCTGGGATATATTTGCATGATGTTTTCTTTTTCCTAAAGAGTGTGGACAGAGGACTTTGTTTGTCGTTCTGATGATTTGCCTTGTTTTTCATTGATTTATTTTGTATTATTGTTTTGAAAATCATTTTCATATTCTATTTTAATATCAACTGCACTTTGTGGCACTTCAAAAGGTATTAAAGTACTAAGAGATGAATATTGTGTAAAACTATGATTATAACAAAGAGAGTAAATATTTCCTCTTTTTTTTTTGTCATTTCCTTTCACTGAGGCTGTGCTGCAAATCTACCAGGAGGACTGACGAAAGCCTTTCTCTGTCCCCCACCTTCTTTGGTTCTGCTCTGTTTCTCTGTCAAGTTTGCACAGTCACTGTCTCAATCTCACCTGAAGATAGCACTTTTTTTTAATTTACGAAAAAATAAACTTTACGTGAAGAGTCTAAATATGGTTTTTGTCTGCGACCGACATAAACCACTTACTTCAAGTGTTTGAAGACTTGACACTTATCTTTTTCGTCTGCTCTTTTTGTTGTTTTACGATTCTCCCTCCTGCAAGGCGGGGAGAGAGGATGAGATGTATTTATGATGGTCAAAAGGTGAGAAGGCCTTGTATGCGCATTTCACATCTTTCGCACAATTGAACACAGGGACGGGTCACACGCTGAACAGTTCTGAAAAGAAAAAGAAAAAAAAACGACAACCCCCGGTGGCATTAGAACAACACTGGACAAACGCCAGCCGTGATTCAACGGTGACGAGGAAATAGCTCGTCAGCTACAGTACGATCTGTCAATGCACAGAGGATACATTCTAAAAAACCTTATTTAAAAAAATCTTTAATGACAGACATTACTCATACACCATATACCACAAAAGCAAGGCAAGCGGGTTGACTCCCGCTCCTTGAAAGGTTCTGTATCCTGTTAGGATAACGTCACTCTGGAGCCAGACTGCCATCCCTCACTGGACTGGAGCAAGGACAAAAAGATCAAAAACCAACGCGTGGAAACAAACTGTACATTTTTTAAGTGTAAGAGAACAAACTGGAATTTGTAAATATTATGTTTGTCGTTTGGTTTGAGTGATTGGCCGGATCTTTTCTTTGTGACAACAGGTGCAAGTTTAGATGACTTACATGATTTTAGCTCTCATGCGTATGTTTGTATGTTTCTTTCCTAGATCTCAGAGGGGTATTATATTCCAGTAGGCTGTGGGCACATGCATACATCTGTTAACATACATGAATGATTTTTTTAAAAAGAAAAAAAAAAAGAACCACAGCATGGTTGAGGTCGACATAAAGACGAAAAAGGAATGCTTACGGCTCAGGGTAGCCTTGATATTGTGGTGATTTAAAAAATTTTCTTACTGCATATATGGCCGTCTTAAGCATAGCGTTCACCATCCCATCAATCATGAAGGAAGCTTTTAAAACGAAATGGGTCCTTTTTATTGGTTAAAAAGCCAAAGAACAGCTGCAGAGAACAGATGAAGAAAGAGGAATGAGACAGAAAAGTGAGATGTGTCAAATGTGTTCTAAACTAACCACAAATGGAGAAATTTGACTTGTGATGCTGTTGGATTATAACTGTCAGTGTCTCACGTAGTCTTGACCATTGTCATACAATATAACCAGTAGCTGGGAGGTTGTGAAAGCCCTTGTATTGTTTAGGTCTTATTTCAGACTCTGGTTGATTTGCAAACTTTTGGAATTTTGTCTGAAAACTATGTTTTACGATGATGATTATTGACCCGGCTATTTGATGTGAGTTTGAGTTGCCCTCGCCTCAAAAAAAGCAGCATTACAAATCCTTCTTTTTTTCTTTTTTTTTTTGGGAAACAAAAGTTTGGACAGCCAACAGATAATGGAAGCACACTCACCAAGTTTACATGTTTACACTACAGTTTTGTTGTTGGCTTGAAATAAGGGACAAAATCAGATATATATATTTAAAAAAAACATTACAGGAATCCAGATATCTTCTTATTACAACATGAAATGCTGGAATGGTAAAGCGATGGCTTGCACCTGTTTGTCTGTTTCATTTAGTCTGATTCAGTAACCTGCTTGACGCTCAAGATACTGTGAGTGAGCATAAATGACCAGGAGGGGTTGAAAGAATTAAAAGTTAATATTTCTATTTCAAATAGAGGCTATTACACACTGTATGTTGTGTATCTGAACTGGAAAACATTAAAAAGACATTCTTAAACAAAATGATTTGCCATTACTGTTCTTCAGTTTTGTCACATGGTCAGATATTATATTATTGCTTTGCTTAGTTTAGCCACTTGGGGGCCGGAGAACAAATCGAAACCAACAAGCGCCTTTCAAGTTCGTCAGGCTATCTCGTAAACTGTTTAGCTAGCAGGCAGCTGTCAGGTCAAGAAACAAGTGGAGCAAATTGAGTGTTCATTTTGAGTTTTGTTTATTATACCGTATAAACAATTTTGAATTACTGTAGCTTTCAGCTCTAGTTTGGTCTCCACTCGGTCCTAAGGGAAACATTCAGCTGCTATGGTTGAATTTTTTTTTTGTTTAACTGCTGCTGCTTTTATACATTTGTGTATTGAAGTCTTATAATTATTTTGAAGTGTACGTTAAAAAAAGCAAAAGATTAGCTGCAATTAATGTAATTTTTCTGCTTTCACATCAAGGTATTTCCTTACTTGTATTTATTTATTGAATATCATAATGAAGGAAGTGATGATTGTTGTTTTTGTTTTGTTTTTTTTTAAAGAGAGAAATTATTGATGTGGGTGTCCAGAACAACAAACAACAAACAAGAAATGACAGGTGAAGTAAGGCTGCTCGCTGGTTTGACTGCATGTTTCTTTCTTCAGGTTGTCTTGTGTAGCTATAGGAGAATATCTCAAACTTTTTTTTGTTCTTGGTGGTGTATTTGTTTTTCAAGTTGTCAGCATCTACTGCAGCATTTGTAACAAAATGTGTTTTTTCAAAAGGGACTCCAGAACTGACGTTTGGCTCTGTCAGATCTTTGGATTTTCATTTCAAAGCCGAAAATAACTTGGCAGCAGCCGGTCTTATTAGGGAGGCTGTCCTCTGATCTGTGTTTATTCAGCTGCAGCATGCACACAATAAATCAGCAGCACGGCAAATATACTGGAACACACTGATGTGCTGCTGCTGCTGCTGCTGGGGAATAATGCTAATGTACAGTCATCCATCCATCCATTCATCCAAGCCCTGTTGTCGAAATAACTGAGTACCTTCTTTTCCACAGAAACAATTCTATATTTGTACGTTTGGGCAACAACTGGGCAAATTCCATTTTGGGGAGAAAAGAAGAACAGCCTATGAAGCAGAGGGATATTATTATATATTAATATATTAAAATGAATTATATCTTCAAATATTAATGCACTGTTACTTTTTATTTAATTTAGCCCCAAAAAAGAATAAAAAGAATAATTGTAGCCCATGCAAAACTTTGGGCACCCTTCTACTTAGATATGCCTTAATCCATTAGCCCTTAGATGTGGAAATGAAAACACTTGAAGACTATACACAGTGGTAGATCTATTTTTTAAGTGAGGGGCCATGAAGGGGCAACGATGTACACAGAGGGGCCAATTATAGATCTTACATCTATGCACAGCGCCTGATCAGTAAGGTTAACATTTATGTCATTCCTTCTTTACTGCTAACTCTATAGATTTGAGCAAAGCCACAAATCATTGAATATATTTAGAAAATTGTTCCTTGTTCATGCACTTTGTGTACGTTACTAATCAAATGTATTCTTATATCATTATATAGTATTGTTAGAAAGTGACTATCTAAAAAGTTATACGTACTCCAGGGGCCAATCAGATTCCAGTGCCCTCCTGGCCCCACCCCTGGATACACCCCTGACTGTATAGTGGAGACTATGAAATTTATTTTAGTTGCAGTTCCCACTATATGAAATGTTATTAAGAAATGGAAGTTGGCTTCAAGAAAAGGTCTCAAGAACAAGAAAGTTTTTCAAATTGTACGACTTGTAAATTGTCTTTGAGTATCATGAAAAGCGCTCTATAAATAAAATGTATTATTATTATTATTATTTTTACGACACATTTGCCTTGCGAAAAGTCAAATCACCCCCCCCAATAAGTGCAGAGGAGCAGCAAGAAGGTTTAGCTGCAGGATGAGTGGAGCATTGTTTCATTGTGCAGCACAAATGGAGGAGTCATTCATAGGAAACCTGAGATCTCTTCACAAATGGATGAGCCAGAGTCGCCACAGAAACAAATGCTGCAGACAGATGAAGTTAAGTGCTGGTCAGCATTCGGGTTGAGTTATAGGTTCAGGTAAAAAAAAACTGAAAATACTTTGGAGTGGTACACCAACCCCACCAGAAGGTGCAATGTGTTCAGAGAGGAGCTGTTTCAGCATGAGGGAGGATGTGTACTGGTTTAGGGTTGTGTGGCAGCCAGTGGCACAGGAAACAATGAATAGATGGATTCCAAAAACCTTAACTGCTACAGTCAAAGACCATCAAATCTAAAATAACATCAGAGTAGTAGATATATTATTTTACCCTTAACTAAGAAGCAGTACATGACTTGAATTTTGTTATATCATAATATGTAGAAGACAGGGCAGTTATATTTCTTTGGGGAATTAAATGGGAAAATAGCAGCATTTTAACAGTATTATTCTTTTAAATCAATATATTTAGCTGATGTGTACATTTTAAATTACAGTACAGTAGTGGGCCCAAAAACTGACAGAGGCTAGTTTCAACAACTGGAAACTGATCCACAGCAAAGCTCAACATCCTTCATTCAAATTACACTGAAGCTTTTGAATGGTGCCCAGAGTCTTGTGACGAGATGGCCAAACTTTTGAATATTACTGCATATTTAATTATGTGTTTTCACTGGCCAATAAGTGCTTTTAGAACTGCATTGCTTTTCTACCCTCTGATATATTGTTTTTTTCAATAACATCTTTGTTATTTTAAACATCACAGGTATGCTAAACTAGTTAAAACCACAAAACCTCTTTATCTCCAGAAGAAACCCCTGCTGTCAATTGTGTGACAAGGACCGTTAAAAGTTGATTGCATTAATATATATATATTTTGAAGGCAAAGCTGACCAAAGAGGATTCTGAACAATCTTAAAGTGTATTATGCATCTGTGTTTTAATACATCAGTAGTCTTCTATTGTTTTTCATTTTTCTTCATATCTGAAATGCCAAAGTAATTCCTTTAGTTTAGAATATCTGACTTGAATTATTGCATCAGTAAGAAGCAGTTCATTAGTCCCCAGTCTAATAAGTCTTCTGGATGATTTGCGCTGCATTAATCATCATCATCTCTCTTATAATAACTTCATTGTGCTTCACTGTTGTTTCGATGACAGATGCACGTGGTAATGTCTTTGCATTTTTCTTCTGCACTCGACCCAATTTCCTCTGCAGATAATAACACTCACTTTGTTTACCTGCAAGACATCACCTACGAAAATACCACTGTTCCCTCACTAGGTGGCAGTGTTCAGCTGTAATTTACAGAGAAGGTCAACCTGATGCAGGAGAACATGGCTCCAACCCATATGTACCGTCAAAATCATCTATTTTTTTTAAAGAAAGTTAGCATCTTCCTGTTTTTAACTGAAAGTTTGACACTGAAAATAGAAAAGTAATTTCTTGAAACCTTTAAAGATCATAATCAGATGAAACCAAAAATCCAACCATTTGAAATGTAAAAGGAAGAATAAGCCTAATGTTACAACCCTTCAGTTTATTTTGCATGGGATACCCAAATATATATAGTCTTATAAATTATGAAAAATCTCTAAAACATATTTAACCGTCCAAAAATCACATTTGTCAGGGTTTTCAAATCCTGTTAGTTTTCTTTTGATAGCATTAGAAACGAAAACGATCTAATGATTCGTTTTTTTGCTATATCTTCTAAAGGGTTTTATTACTACCTGATGGATTTAATAATTTAAGATACTAAACCCATCAGGATGTCACAAATGTCAAATCCAATTTATTACAAATGACCAAACTTTCAGACTAATGCGTGCAGGACTACAGGAGTTATTTCGAAATTCAACTTAACTGCTTCTTCCTAAATGTGTTGATGTAGCATATAAAGTAAATTACAACAGGTGAGGCCATGTTTTTCTGTTATTTTGCCTTATACCACATTTGTGATTCTTTATATTTGACAAATGTAAAATCTAAAACTTATTTAGTGTTCAGCCCAAGTTCAGTATCATATATAGTTTACTAGTGTATTAAAGACAAACACAAAACATGCTGGTAAATTAAGATATTTATTTAAAGATAAAATGTTCATAAAATTCTGAAAATTCTTGGATCATTTTATTTCTTAACAAAATAAAAGCACATAGATGTCTACTGTTATTTATGACGACCAATAGAAACCAACATGCACACAGAAGGATTAAGTGGAGTGGTTTTCAGATGGTGTGTTGCAGGAAGACAGGAAGTGGTGATGGAGAAATGCAGTTGTCATAAAAGAGCTGAAGGTTCTGATCAACGTCCAATTTGCTTTTCAGAAAGATCTCCAGCTCCTGCACCGTCATCTCGTGCACACCGTTGCCCTCTCTGGCATTTTTAGCCAGGGCCGCGTGGGACGGGAAGCGGATGCGGACGTCGTGCGGTGAGTTCCGGTCGTACTCGGTGCAGCAGTAGGCCGACCACACGTCCTCGGGAATAGCCACGCGGCCCTGGTTGTTTCGATAGATCATGTTCCCCCTGGTGGTCACCCCGGTCACGATGTAGGCTGTGCCACGGCAGAAGTTGTTGAGGCGGATTCGGATTCGCTCCACGTACTCGCGCCAAGGCCCAATGTTGAACTCGCGAATTTCTGGGACCACGTTGGTCAGGGTGTAGGTGGCGGCACGGTCGTGGGGGCTGGACTGGTGCTGGTCAGGGTTCAGGTGGGCTCTCTCGTAGAGGACCACGTCAGAGTAGTCGTCCAGGACTGCCTGGCTGTCCTCAAACTTCATGTGCAGGTAGTCTGTTGGGAAGGGCAGCATGTTCCCGTTGCCATCCGTTTCTGCCAGCTGAGGAGAGGGAGGAGAGGTTACAGTGAAGTGTTAGCTCTGCTGGAATATAAAGCCAATGTTGTCTCTGAGGCCTCTGAGTTCCCCTTTCTTTGTTCGCCCTCTGACCTCTGGAGTGGATCTACGGCCTATTTCAGCTGCCAGATTCCTCTCCAGTGGAAAAGCTCCTAGTTTGTTATCACATCACTAGATGGAACTAACTTTGTGTTTCTCTCACCCTCTCTCTCTCTCTCTCTCTCTCTCTCTCTCTCTCTCTCTCTCTCTCTCTCTCTCTCTCTCTCTCTCTCTCTCTCTCATTCTGCAGGTATGTCTGACTCCAGAACCGCAGGATCCAGATCTTATTACTCAACAATTATTATTACTATAATAACGTTAACCATTCCTGCTATCATTAATAAAAATCATTATATCTGTAGGTATCCATTTTATTATCTTATCTTATCTTATCTTATCTTATTATCATATTGCCAGTCTGACAGAGACTCCCCTCCCCCTCCCCCTACTCCTTCCCCTCTTTTCCACCCACCCACCTCTCCTCTCTTCCCCATTTTTCTCCTCTCACCCCAACCAGTGGACGGTTCGAGAGGTTTCTCCCTGTTAAAAAGGGAGTTTTTTTCTCTCCCCAGAAACCAAGGTGCTTCCTCTGTGTGGGAACAGGTGGGCTTCTCTATAACTTTGTAGGTCTCGACCATCTATGGAAAGTGCCTTGAGATAATACATGTTGTGATTCGGCGCTACACAAATAAAATAAAATTGTAGCTGCTGTCAAGTCTTTTCTGAGAGACTTGTGTAAAGAATGAATGTAATGTGAATACAAGTCACAGACCTGTGGCTCATACATCCAAGAGTAGTCCACCCGTCTGTCCCCCTCTGTCTTCTTGAAGGTATAGGCTGAGTAAACTGGAATCCTCTTCTCAGGGTCGTACAGGGTCACGTAGCGAGGTCTGTCTGCGTATTTTTGGCAGATCTTCTTCAGCTTTGGGTCCATGAAGCCCCGCGGTGGCGTCCCCATGTACAGGGAGTCCTTGCACCTCTCCACATGATTGAAATCCATAACGACTGTCGACAACATCAGGGGGGAAAAGCAGGTGATGAGAAAAGCAAAAACCAACGGCCTGAACGTATTCATGGTGAATGAGGTCTGGTCGGCGTGTCCTTCCATGGCATCAATGACAGGGGATGTTCGCAGTCACGATTTAAATGTCACAGAGTAGATATGCAAAGCGAGTCGCTTGTGGCCAAATGAGAGGCCTCCTGACACATGTGGGTGTGGATGTACAGGGTCAGTGCTTTTGTTCTAACCCACAATATTTTATAAATGATTTAAAATACTTTATTATTATTGACTTCTTAATGAAGGTGTGGTTTGAACTTAGTTCTAGAGGCAGATAACACTAACTCATAACTGAGCCCACTTTTAGAACGGATCTGGTTCAGGAAGTACATTTTTTCCATTGGGAAAATCCTTATGAATCATATGTAATTTTTTTAAGAGTAAATGAACTATACAGCCCATAAACTACATGATTTGGTCATCATTTTCCCATGGTAACAGCGAGGCCCACCAATCAGTCCACTCCACTAGTCACTTCCACACAGAAACATGGCAAACGAAATGCACTGGGTCTTATATCACGTGCGCATGCATTACTTTCTGCTGAGAACCAGAAACAGCCCGTGTCCCCTCAGGGGATCTGCACCTGGGGATTGTGGGTAGTGTAGTGTTTCTCCTTGACATTACTTTTTTAGGGCCCGAGCACCTCCGGTGGGAGGCCCTATTGAAATTGAAAGGAACAAATGAATTGGCTTTTTGAGGGCTTTCCCTTGCTCAAAAAGTTGTTAAACTTTGCAGGAAGTTAGAAATGGGTGATGAAATGGGTGTTAGAAAAGCGCCACCTACGGAAAGCCCCCTCAGTTAACTTTCACCGATCCTCACGAAAAAAAAGGTGGTTATGTATCATGACAAGACGCACAAAAAAGTCTCTCAGTGCGTTATGAAATATGCAACAGGAAGTCCACCATTTTGGATTTAGTGGCCATTTTGGCCATATTCAACATTTTCACTTTGATGTACTTGTCGTAGAGCTTTCATCGGATCAACTTAAAATTTAGACGATACTAATCAGAACAATATGGAGTACTAAAGTTATCAAAAAAATCAACTTTTCGTCAGAGCGTGTGACCGTGGCTTTGCGTCAAAGTTTGATTAAACGCCATCAAAACACGGGCGTCTGTATCTCTGACATATTTGGTCCGATCGAGTCCAAACTCGACACATAACACAAGTGTCACGACCCGAAGACATCTACGCAGAAATCGTGACTTAAAATCACAGCGCCCCCTGGTGGCAGCAGGAAATGTCTTGTTTTTGGTACGTCTCACACTTGGAAGTATTTCTCCTCATCCCCTTTGCGCAAGCATGTGAAACTATGTCAAATGGCTCTCAAGACATTGATAAGGGAGATATAAGATTACTGTGACTTTTCATCAAACGCCATATTAATGGCGTGGCATCAAAGTTCATCAACTCGCCATGACACACGAAATCGCTGTAACTTCTGTGTTTAAGGTTCAATCTCCCTCAAACTACATGTGTGTATCAACAGCCCCCCCCCTGAAGACTGTTAGATGGGTTTAAGAAATGGGCGTGGCAAAATAACTGACTAGCGCCCCCTAAAGGGCAGCCCCGGCACTACGATTGGCCTACTTCTACAAAAATCGACAGGGACATGTGTCTTTTCATGACAAAGAAATAAGTCTCTTGGATACATATGGTAAACCAAACAGGAAGTCCGACATTTTTGATTTAGTGGCCACATTGGCCATAATCCATATTTTTACTTCGATGTACTTGTCGTAGAGCTTTCTTCGGATCAACTTCAAATTTAGACGAATGTCTTCACAACAAGATGGAGATCTAAAGTTATTGGAATTTTAACGTTTCGTCATACCTTGTGACCGTGGCCTGGCGTCAAAGTTTGATTACACACCATCGAAACACGAGCTTCTGTATCTCAGGCATATTTGGTTCAATCAAGTCCAAACTAGGCATTTAAGATTAGAGTCGAGTCCTGATGACATCTACAATGACACCATGACTAAAAATCACAGCGCCACCTACTGGCTACAGGAAGTGAAGCGTTTATCGTTGCCGCAGTGCGCAAACGCATGCACGCGGAGACGAGCGCTTGGTCATTGAACGCTGTCTCTTCACCGACCGCAACAGACTTCAAACGTGCGTGTGCTCGGGCCCGTTAGTGCTACAACGTAGCCCTAGTTTTTCTTAAAACTCACTTGATATGATACAGACTTGTGGCCTCTAGAGGAGCCAATTAATTTTTTTCACAATGCCAAAGCTTGTTTTTGGATGGTTCAAATATTATGGCTGATAATAAAAATCTCTATCGAGAAAATGAATTGGGTTTTTACTTCTTGAACAACCCTGTTGAGCTCTATTATTCTACATATCCTCTTTAGTACCGCAAGGAAATCATAATAAGTTTTCTTATAGTTCCTAATAGCCTGGTTTTAAAAATGAGTCACCACTACGCTTTTGAATCCTCCATTTGGCACAAAATGTAAAGCCCCAAGCTTCCTGCCAGAAAAACCTTTTTGACCTTGCATGATCTTTCCTCTCCTCTGACGTAAGCTCAGTAGGTTTTCGCTGTAGGGGAAGACATCTCTTTAAATTAATTGCAGTGCACTTTCCCTGCTTCACAAATGCAGCTGTGTGGTGAACACCGAGCACTGAAATGAGATATGTGCCAGCCTAAGGATAAAATGCAAACCGTCTAATCTGCCCCAGTAACGAACAAAAGACATACAGTGACCAGTGTGGTTCAGACCTACTTTGCTGCTCACTATGAATGGTGGATAAGCCAAAGGGCAGAAGAGAGATAAAGCATGAAGGTTTATTATAGTGACATAGTGTACGCTGCCTGCTCCTGTGTGTTGCTACTGCATTACATCAGATACAGTAGTTAAAGCTGAAATATAATAAAACCCGTCCAGGAGCAGAGATAAAAAGCGTTTGTACAGATGGGGTTTAATTTCGAGTCGGAGGGGAAAAGAAGAGTTGTGTGTGTGTTATTTTTACGAGCAACAAGCTAAAAAAGAGTCCTTGCACATGAAGTCGTTGGTGATGAATATGAAGAAGCTAAATAAGGAAACAACAAGGACAAGGACTTCATAGAAAACTGAGAAACTTAATTTGCAGCGGGGCAGAATTATTTCAGAGCAAATGACTCAGTGTTCTGCCAAAATGGCTGCTTGACCTATTTTGGCAGCGCGCTGTGTACGGAGCGATTCATCCATTTGAAACCCTTCCCTCTGAGTACTCGGCATCCTTCTTTAAACACCACGATTGAAATGTTACATCAAAGTTGCTCTGTCATCTCATTATATGCCCTGAAAGAAGATTTAATCAAAAAACTGTGATTCCAAAAACAGGGGATGCTGAAAAAGACAGAAAATGCATGTTCTCCCTGTGTCTGTGTGGATTTTCTCAGGGTCCTTCGGCTTCCTCCCACAGTCCAGAGATCTGCAGACTTGAGTAGTTGCAGCGGATCATGTTGCAATTGAGGACAAAATTACCGTAGATGTAAATGTAAAATAAGTCCATGATAAACGTTATTGTCCCAGTGAAAAATGTACTTTTGATACCTCAGTGTCTGTAGTATAAAAACACAATTGAATACATTCATCCTATACATTCATGTAAATAAGTACATTTACTGATCAACTACAATAAACCCATATTAGGACATTAATAGATGATTTCATGGGCTCGTCTGATTATAGTTGATGAAAAGTGACCTGGGAATTGGGATGTTCACAGACTCCCGTTTTTTGCATGACTGTGTTTATAACCTGGTTGAGCTGGACCTTTAATTTACCGCGACATGCAAGATACCGTGACGCTGCAGGATTCACTCCTGCACGATAGATCTGAAGCTGCACTTCACAGCTGGCGCCACAGGATGTGAGCCTTCCAAAGGAAGTAAATGGTTTGCATTTTTACAGCACTTTTCTAGTCTTGATGACCACTCAAAGTGCTTTATAGTACAGTTTATTGCCATTCCCTTGTTCATACAGTGCATCATCTGGGCAGCACTTTTTCTAGGACACTTGGGCATACAGATAGGGAGGACAGGGATCAACCTGCCAACCTTCTGGTTAGAGGACAACCGCTCTTCCCTCTAAACCACAGCTGCCCCGAAGTGCAGCATAATAGGATTTTATCGATGTTGATGCCCAGGTATACCTGTAGGCGTCCACATGCATTATGGCCTGGTCATGGTGAAGAGAAACCAAGAGAGATATTGGGTCAAATGTTATATCTTCTCTCCTTCTGTGTTGAGCATGAGACAGTGAGGATAATGAGTGTGAAAGCTTGTTGTGATATGCTGGCCACCTGTCCAGGATCACTGTAACCCTCCACCTCGCCTCTCACCCGCTGTCAGCCGGCTCCAGCCCCCCCTGCTACCCTCAAATGATGAATGTATCCGGATGTACCTGAGGTCTAAATGGTTGATATAGACAGATATAACGGCTATATTACATAACCGAGGGTATGGGATATAGAGTTGAATTAAATAACAGACCTAAAAATCTAAAATGAAGTAAACAACGGTTAAAAAAGATAGTTAAAGAAGGTTTTTCATATATGAAGTTAGATTAACATGTACAGAACAGGATTGTGTCGCTGGTACCTGAGTTCATCTAACCAGGCTGCAGCTTCTGACATTAAAACATTGGAAACCACTGAAACCCCGTTCAAAACCTGGCATTAACATCCATCCTCAGTTATCCCATGACGATTGGTCGATGCTAAGTGCTTGTGTGAATGCATCCAAATGTTTCCTGGACGCATCCTGAGATCCGATCACTCAAACCACATTCAGGGATGGTCAGGGCCTCGGTGTCTGAGATGTCTAAGAAATCAACCTCTGCTGCATTTGTAGTTTCTGTAGCTGTCCTACGCTGCCCTCTGCTCACTTCACTCTCATGCAAATAGAAAGTGTTTGTCAGATTAGCTGGAGCACCAATCCTTCACTGCCCTAATAAGTCAATTTGAGTGACTGAGTGTTGTTATTCATGGAGGGACCAGCTTGCCTCTCTGATCTAATCATGAGTTATGACACTCATAACTTATGTGGCCGGGCCTGATGATGCGGTTATGTGAACAGACATTTTTCAGCTGTCAGCATTTTTACCAATTAAAATTACAAATTCAGGCCAAGCAGCAGACCCAGCTCCGCTGCCCCCTGCTGCCTCATCTTCTGCAGGAGATTTTCTTTGCTGCTGCTGTGGTTCATGTTCATCATGACCAGACATGCAACCACTTTTACTCTCTTTCAACCAGTCAATGATGATATCTCATAATGTTTCATTTTTAAACGCGACTTGTGGATATTTCGATTTAGAAACAGCTTCAGGGCTACATATTATATAATTGAAAATACTGTTATAAACAATATTCATTCCAGCCACCTCTTTGGCTTCATGTCTGTCTGTTTGTTTCTTGTCCCGGATTAAAGTTGTGACTCAAATCTTTGTGAATCAGGGTTCTTTAGTATCGTAATTGTTATAAATCAGTCACTCACTCACTCAAAGTAAAATTGATCGACACGTCAGTCTAACTGAACTGGAGCAATGAGCCAGACATTCAACGTCAATTCAAATAAATAAGAATGGGAGCCATTCATCACATAATGAGGTTTAACTATTTAACATAGAAATGTTGACAATTTAATGCCGTACACACTTTCTCTCTATATGTTAACTTCTCTACTTTCCTGGGAGCTCTACTTTATAATCTGCAGTTTCTTACAGTTGCGTAATAACACATATTTCTCACTTGGGGGCGGTGTTGGCTTGGTTGTCGTTTATTCCCTGTTTCAATGCATGGAAATATAAAACCTGAAAGACCACTGTTGCCATGCTGAGTTTTACAAAATATGCCTAACATTAAGATTTCAATTAAATTTGATAATAACTATATTGCTGAGTACGTTCTACACTGATAGACAGCGATAAAAAAAACCTGTGGACTTAGTGTGATAAATTATTG